>NC_091148.1:7608987-8347522 GCF_041381155.1 Argopecten irradians | reverse complement strand
TCAAAACACATTAGACACTCTAGGAGCACAACCAACAATCATCATACATGGCTATTTTCAATCAAACACAATTCAAGCACAATTAAAATCCAAATGTCAAATGTTGATTTATAGGGGCTGAAACGTGTGGTTAAGGGGGGGGGGGGGGGAGGGGGTGGGGGGAGCTTTCCATTGAGCGAAGAAATAACATATATCTAACAATAAAGGATGCCTACGTGACGGAGACAGAATTGGGCAATCCCCATCAGAATTATAATTTTTATGATAAAAGGGTGTCGTTTGTGTTTATTTTGCTTTGTTATGGCTGACCAAGTGTCCTGACATACCTAACCGACTAGGTCCCTTTCGTGCCCGTCACGCTTGCTTTAAGAATCCTAAGCAGAAACCAGGGGCTCGATTTTACAATGAACATCAATTCAAGCTACTCTCCTTCCCCTTGTTTATCCCCTGATGTAGAGTATACTTATATACTTGTAATCTCACTAAACATTTCTATCGTCAAATATTATTCCTCGGTCAAACCTTTGGTGGGATTATAACTGGACACGGTTTTTTATTAACACCTCCCTTTCACTTAAACGAAACTTCTCCATAGGAATGCAATTCCTACAAGTTAAGATGGAAAATCGTCCTGAAGTTTTGAATGAAACTTTTTCTTTTACTGTATGTAAATTGCGAATCGCATTTTCCACGTGTTGTGGTTTGAACCCTAGACGACTGTCAAGAACGGTTTCGACGCCCTTCTCAGATACTCAGCGGCGACCATTAATCTGGTTTAGATGAATGAGCTCAGGTATGGAATCTCAGTAAACAATAGTGTTGTCATTAAGATGTGCATCTATGAGGTAAATACTGCTAAAGTGAAACAGCTCCCCACTGACAAACACTCAATAAAGCATTCATTCCGCATTATGCACTGCGAATTAAGTAACTACATTTTTCTCACTGAATATTAACACAATGCAATACATGTTATTCCTTATAGGTTTTTTTGATGATGTTTAAATTCTTTAAAAAAATTTCCTCCATTATAATTTATCTTGTCAATATCTTGCTTTGCTATGAATGATAACGCGAGCTTACATATGAACATTGGAGCATACACTAAAAGACCCGTGTCGTGAAAACTCTTGATTGGCGCTAGTATACTTAGTGATATTTCCACTGAAAATCATCATACCTTTTGATTTGTTTTCGATGAATTTTACCATTAGGACATCACCTGAAATTGACTCATGCGTTAACATCGTCAACCGACACAACGTAGTCACCTATGACGACCCCATATATCACATAAAAAATTCTGCACTGCCGAAGAAGTTTGTCTTAAGAATCTGGCACATGATTCCATTTCCAGACAAGCATTCTTCTTGAATACACACTAGTATATGGATCGCATGAGTTTGTATAACCAATTGAAGAAAAATATTAAGACTTCCTTTTTTCAGATCACAATGGCGACAAAAACTATCTGGTATGCATAATTGTAAAATATAGCTGATACTGAGTCAGTCTGTGATTTATTAATATGTAGGGAAACGATTTTATATATGTAACGGATGTATAGATGTATTGATCTTCCATACTGATCGTGAAAAATTCAGTGCTTTGCTCAACATCTATTCACAAACTATTAACATGCCGTTATGATTTTTTACTTTATTTTCTTACGATAGGGGTTTACAATTCACTTTTTCTCTTATTGAAGCCATATAAAACATAAACAGATGTTTACAACACATGTTGTAGTACCTACAAGCATCACAAATTAAAAATGTGTAAAAGAATAAATAAAACATACAACTTATCAAATGAGAAATTTATTATATCCTACCAGATTGGATCTGTGGTCTGACATAGTATAACGTAACAACATTCAGCATATTTCATACTAAACCTTATATATATCTCTGCTCAATAGATTTCTCAACAGTCTGATACATCATCTGCGCTGAAACAACAGGATGTATTCATATTCGCCGTAGTGACAAACTCGTAAATTTAAATTAAGTTTCCAGCTTTGTATAATATTTACACAAATCACCTTTAGAATTCTATGATTTATCCCCGTCCCAGTTGGTCTGAATATCACTCTAGAAAAAAATACTCACAAGATCCTATTTCACTGAGAGGTTTGCTATACAGTGTCTGTAACAACAACTAAAATCAAACAGGGGTAATGCGCTCTGGGGTCTATTATGTGACGCCGTATGCACGTCCAGAATTAAAAATCACGATAATAATTGAGATGTAAAGTGATTATGTACGTAAAAATCTGGCCAACATTACGATTAGTGACAGTAAAGCGATAATAATACAAGAAGGCCTTAATAGATTGAGAGTCAGGTCTGACTGTTATTGATTGAGTTTGTTTGGAACTTATACGCAACTATCCGCAGGAAATATGGCTGCACACAGATAAGTGAAGATTTGCATATGGACTACCCACCAACAAACCAATCATTGTCACAAATCAGAAACAACTGAATACGTAACTTTATCAATTGGTACAGTGTCAGCTTCCGCACGACAGATTTATTTTCCACAAGAATAGACACATTAACATTTTTCAACAGCTGTGCTGTCCAGACTATAACCCACGGCACAACCTAAAGTATATAACATTTTCAAATCCCGTTTCCAATCAGATCATTGGAATCTGAAATTAAAAATCAAAGTCAAGTGAGAACAAAAAAAAAAAAATAGAAGAAAAAAAAACCGCTGCTTTCAGCAATCATTGTAATCTTGGAATCCTATTTTATAGAGCTAACGGGTTTTTATTTTGAGGGGAGTTTGTGACATTCACCTTTCAGTGATTGGCTGACAATTGTTTGGTTGTTTTTTGTTTACTGAGAAGATCATGATGTTTAATGAGATCGATAAGATTATTATAGACGGTCATTAGACCCCGCTAATGTAGTATGTATGATTACCCGTCGTGAAGATCTACTGGAGTACCTAATTTGTTTGTTAAATGTGCCGGCTCAAATGGGTCTTAGATGACATTTATTAGCATCGATAAAAGTCTCACAGATCTAATTACAACCAGTATTATCAAACATTTGATCATTATAATCGCGTTTCTCTATCTTTTAAAACGTGTTACGTTTTTCAATAAATGTACATTTTAATATATATTTTAGGATGTATACATATACGATATTACAATAGAGAATTCTGTTCTAACCCTACAATGTGATTTCATTTGATTTCTAGATTTTGACAGTTTAGCAATAATTCCATGCAATTTTGATATCCAAATGATATAGACATCATACTAAGTTTTGCAAAGCAAGCAGACGTGAGTTTATAAAATGTTTGCTATAGACACCAATTTAGATCTGTTAGGCAGGCCAACATTATAACACAGTTTTAACAAAAAGAAAAACCCCAATTTGAATGTGCACAAAGATGATACGAAGTCGATAGAATTAAATCAGGAACCAGGCCAAGTGGTACAACATGTATTACAAAAACCCAATTTGAATAAACTAAGGGTAGATATTAAGAATGAAATAATTCCTGGGAGAGAAGGATAAAAACATGGTCTGAGGTAACATTGATGACTTGTGAACATATTGCGTGCTCCTGTAATGTTGTCATTCATCATGTTTGAGACGTAAAGTACCAGCATTTCTTTCAGACACACATTGACCTTCTTGAACTCGTATTATATAAAGAAGAGGTTGCTCCAAAAAAGAAGGTGCACCGATCGATCCTGTGTAAATCGTCACCGCGCCTAACGTGATTTGGCAACTATTTAGAGGCTATGATAAGGGTTAAACAAAAGAAATATATAAATTTTGCTCCCAATTTCCTGACAAATGCTATTATTAGCAAACTTAATCCACGACAAATCTGAAAATAACCAACAGTCTCATTTCTACTTATCGTAAATTTAATTGTTATTCTAACAGGAACATTGACGTGATAAATCATCTCAAGGGACCATTTATATTTTGTGACACACAATAAACATATCCACAAGATCGTGGAAAAATCAACTTTACTAATATTTAAAAAGCAAATGCCAGGCCACTGCGATGATATATGACAACTGTTCTCCGTATTTGTGTTTGTTATATATAGGAACAAGAACACAGATCTGGTTTGGAGTCATCGAATCAAAATCTAATTAGATTGGGATACAACAGGATAAAATTCGAATCTTGCACAAATACGTGGTAAAATGGAGTTATAGTTTCCGCCTCATGTTTTAATCTGTTTTGGTCGATTGCAAATTCATGAGATTGTTTTTTTACTGAATTCCGATGAAAAACAATATGTAGGTTTTATTTTTGGACATCTTTAAAATAATTCTGTTGCAAATGTGTCATCATAATTGCATATATTACAATGTTTTCGTCGTATACCCCGGCGAATGTGAATGAATTGATGGGTAACACGGAATGTACGGGGTATCGACGAATTGTATAACGAAATGATAGACCATTATGTATAGCAATTTAAGTGTGACCTTTTTATTTTTTTGTTTTTTTTTTTTTTTTTTACCAACAACAACGTACATCTGTGGTAACATAAAACATCATCACTAAAATTGTTTAGAAGTTATATTTATCTAGGCTTTGGGTACTTAATGAATTGTAGAATCAGTGTTACACAGGATAATACCTAGCCATTTCTGACAAATTACTATACCAATCCATATCTGAAGTTGTGTTAGTTATTTTTGGATCTATGATATACAGCTGACTTTGATATTGTGTTGAACAAACTAATTCTGTTTTTAGTAATCGTTTTTGTAAATACAAGTAATCATAGCCAAAGTGTTATATTTCAATATACATAATTTAATACTCACGTTTTGTTCTCTGAATGATGTAAACACTCAACCACACATGAGCGCACACCAGTGAAATGAGAGGTCGTTAGTTTCGGATGGTTCCTTATAGCGCTATTACTTCATTTTCTTTATTAATCTGATGAGTATCTCCACTAGCTATCATCACTCCCCTTTTTTATTTTACTAAGTAAATTGGCTGTCAACGACAACAATATAATCATACAAATGAACACTTTTAGTTACTGATACTGTTTCGTCAACTTAACAAGCCGTCTGGGTCTTTGTAACGTTCTGTCTTTGATTGGCTTGATGAAGGCGGGCCGTTGCCAGGTGGAGTTGTAAGAAAAAATAATAAATTGTGGGACAAAGTGTACACCAGTAAAAAAGTAAGATTTCGTTAAGACTAGGGAATATGATTATCACAAGGTTGTTCTATATTTTTTGTTGCTGTCATTTTTGTAACTGTACTATAGCACAAAAAGTATTTGTCCCTTGTTTTTGATACTTATAAATAATTCGTACATTCTATAACATCTTCAGTTTAATGCGCTGGGTAAAAATCTTCCATGAAAAACTTAACCGTACAAAAAAAAACCCATCTCTTCCCTATGAGTAAATGTTTTTTATACAATTAGCGTTTACATACAGGGGGATAAAAACTTACAATATTTGACTACAAACAATTTCAAATGTTATACAATATAAAATCTTACAGGTTTTAGCATGTAACTGATACAATACCCCAGCATTGAAACTTGGAATTCTTGCCCAGACAAGATGACGGAAAGCTTAACACGTATGTAAAATAATCCACAAGAAAATAGCTTTGCATTAATATAGAATAAATTTACATATCATGCAAAGTGGTTTTGTTTCGAGGTTTACTGACACTGAATTATCCTAAACAACACTAAAACATCATATTCATATTTCATAATTGTTAATTATTTTTTTTTTAAATAATGTCAAACAACCGAGGCCATCTCAGATCGAGGCTTAGTGAGCACGGCAGCACCGTAGCAACGTATATACAATTAATGCAACATATCTTACAAAACAAACCACATTGCTGTTCAATGTCATGAAAATAGGTTTAATTGCTCATTTTCATCAAATTTTGATACTGAAGTATCATACTGAAGTGTAAAAGAAGGTTGGTTATCAACATAGGCAGAGAAAAAGGTCATAATGTTGAAGATCACATGTAGATTTTATCTGTATAACATTACATTACAGTATATTTTTACCATCAGTTATTTATTGTTTACATGTGTAGTTTGTTTCCACACATTTAAGCACAAGAGTGGAGAATTTCATACATGTGTTTTACATAAATGGAACAAATATCAAATTAAGTGTTTAGTTCTTTACCGTAATTTTCTAAGTGAACGTGCCGGTTGATGTATACATGCATAACCTTTTCCTAAAAATGAAACAACACTTTTTGTGCATTATCACGAGGACACTAATTTAGAGCTGATAAAAGCTGATATATTTAAATGTCAATTATTAGGTGAATTATTTCTAAAACTAACATCTTAAATACATATCTCTGGTATATATTGAAGGGCTGAAAAAAGTAACTGAATATAATGATCTATGGACATCAATAATCAAATCTGAACAAGGGTTCAATTCTTTAGAAGAAAAACCAAATATATTTACTGAAAAATGATCACATTTACAATATTTTTCTATAATAGCATGAAAAATTAAGGCTTTCAATCGCAACCCTTTTTTATTAATCATTTTATTTAAGTTTAAATAGGTGGTATACTGATATATATCTTAATGTGTTTTCTCATGCTTATGAAAGATTTGTGCACTGATTTTATAGGATATGTATTTTGTGATCACAACTTCAGGGATAATTTTAGAGTGGCCCTTTAGACTATGATCCTTAGATTTTGAAAACGATCCCTAATCCTATGTTTCAGGAAATTTCTTAACATTTCTTTGTTAATAGCCCCTCAAGAATTGTCAAATACTTAAAAATGACCCACACATATTTCAGTTAAAATGATCCTTGCAGTATTCTCAATATATCAAGTACAATGTACTTTTATTTTGTGATATATAAAAATGAGGAAATTAGGACAACACATATATACAGGGAAGCCTATCTAAACCCAAAAATGCAATGAGAAAATGGGCTTTGTAGCCAAATGGTCACAACAAAAGGTCATGTAATATAAATTGACCATTTTGTTTGCGCCATAAAGAAATTGGTCTTATTAAGAAGATGGTCGTTATACAGAGATAGTCATTAAGGAATGCTTTACTCTAATTACAAATATCATTTGTTTGCAATATCGTGAGCATAATTGGTGTTTGTCATTGTTTACACGTCATAGACAAAGGGTGATTATTGGAGTAAATAAGGATTGGTAAAGGGGACAGCCAGAGCTAGGTGAAATTTGTGATAACAACTTAATTTATGTATACCTTAATAGGGAAATTAATGGCAAAATGTGATCAGAGGGGACAGCTGTTAAATATAAACAGACTGGGACCCAAATACTGGCCTAAAGGGAATAGGGGGAAGGCAACTTGAGACTCTGATAATGAAGGTTAGGAATGGTATTTATGTTACTTAATTGTTTGGTTCATGTCCCTTGTTTATTTGGCACCATACATGTATAATAAATAGCCTTATTCCAGTTTAGGCAACGAGTACCAATACTGTAATTTAGCTTGGCCTCAATAAAGGAAATCATTGACATGAATACCTGCATTTTCTTTCCTATTGGCTCTGGGATATTTTATACATGTTTATGCCATAATTCAGTCGCTGATGCGATCAAATTGATTCATGGAACCATATGGGAATATAATCTGAACTTAGATTTGTTTTTTTCATTTTGGTATATTATAAGCCTCGTTTTGGTTCTAGCATGAATATTCTGAGCTAATATTAAGAAAGGGTCTATCATAAGAGATTGATTATCATACTTTAAAGGAAATTGTCGATATTTTTTTTTCATTTGAGTATATTATTCATTAAAACCATCAATTTTATTCGTGCTACGCTTATTCATATCATGTACGCAACATGGTAACAGTCGTAGTTCAGTTATCGACAAATACCCGTGAATAGAGCTATTCCTAGCCTAAAAGTGAATTATTTATACGATAGCTATAAACCTGACGCCAAGGTGAGGTATCTTAATTAGAATATCATGGCATCCTGTCAATTCTAATCAATTCTAATTCTAATGATTTCTGTCTGGTAAGTTTTTAATGATTTCACCTGTGTGACGATATAAATCGCAAAGAATACCTTGGGTTTATTTAAGGATATCGTGTAAGGTCGAATTAATCAAATTGATTTGTCGGGTGTTTCAGGCACAGGGACTTGTAATGTTGAAGGTATAGTGTGTTCTCTGTGTACATGTATATATACTAACCTATTTGATAGTTTATAGTAAATAAACATGAACACTCTACATCACAGGGTTTTGTGCTGGGATACCGTTACAAAGAATACGTGGGACACAGGGGCTTGGTAATACAAACCAAATGTTTCCTTATAGATAGAAATATGTTTTATGTGCACCACTATCTCTGGGCTATGTCGCTCAGTGGTTAAGGTGGTTATAGTGGTTAGTGTGTCTGACATTCTACCACTACCACCTCCACCTCTGAGCCATGATGGCTGAGTGGTTAATGTGTATGACATCTATCACTAGCCCTCCACCTCAGGGCCACAGTTGCTGAGAGGTTAGGGTGTCTGACATTCTACCACTAGCCCTCCACCTCAGGGCCACAGTTTCTGATTGGTTAGGGTGTCTGACATTCTACCAGTAGCCATCCACCTCTGTGTTGTGGTGACTGAGTGGTTAATGTGTCTGACATTTGTACCACTAGTCCTCCACCTCTGTGTCACAGTGGCTGAGTGGTTAAGGTGTCTGACATTCTACCACTAGCCTCCACCTCTGAATCATCAAGTGGCTGAGTGGTTGATGTGTCTGACATTTGTACCACTAGCCTCCACCTCTGAATCATCAAGTGGCTGAGTGGTTAATGTGTCTGACATTTGTACCACTAGCCCTCCACCTCTGTGTCACAGTGGCTGAGTGGTTAAGGTGTCTGACATTCTACCACTAGCCCTCCACCTCTGAATCATCAAGTGGCTGAGTGGTTAAGGTGTCTAACACTCTACCACTAGCCCTCCACCTCTGTGTCACAGTGGCTGAGTGGTTAAGGTGTCTAACACTCTACCACTAGCCCTCCACCTCTGTGTCACAGTGGCTGAGTGGTTAGGGTGTCTAACACTTCTACCACTAGCCCTCCACCTCTGTGTCACAGTGGCTGAGTGGTTAGGGTGTCTAACATTCTACCACTAGCCCTCCACCTCTGTGTCACAGTGGCTGAGTGGTTAGGGTGTCTGACATTCTACCACTAGCCC
Source organism: Argopecten irradians (assembly GCF_041381155.1). Taxonomy (NCBI): domain Eukaryota; kingdom Metazoa; phylum Mollusca; class Bivalvia; order Pectinida; family Pectinidae; genus Argopecten; species Argopecten irradians. The sequence goes on along the minus strand of NC_091148.1, from coordinate 8,338,310 downwards.
TCCACCTCTATGTCACAGTGGCTGAGTGGTTAAGGTATCTGACATTCTACCACTGGCCCTCCACCTCTGTGTCACAGTGGCTGAGTGGTTAAGGTGTCTGACATTCTACCACTAGCCCTCCACCTCTGTGTCACAGTGGCTGAGTGGTTAATGTGTCTGACATTCTACCACTACCCCTAAGGTCTGACATTCTACCACTCTATGACTCAGATGGCTGACTGGACATTCTACACAAAGCCCTCACAACACTCTGAGCCTCCACCTCCACCTCTGAAGTCATAATGATGTGGTGACAGAGTGGTGAATCATCATCAAGTGGCTGAGTGGTTAAGGTGTCTGACATTCTACCACTAGCGCTCCACCTCTGAATCATCAAGTGGCTGAGTGGTTGATGTGTCTGACATTTGTACCACTAGCCCTCCACCTCTGAATCATCAAGTGGCTGAGTGGTTAATGTGTCTGACATTCTACCACTAGCCCTCCACCTCTGTGTCACAGTGGCTGAGTGGTTAGGGTGTCTAACACTCTACCACTAGCCCTCCACCTCTGTGTCACAGTGGCTGAGTGGTTAGGGTGTCTAACACTCTACCACTAGCCCTCCACCTCTGTGTCACAGTGGCTGAGTGGTTAAGGTGTCTAACACTCTACCACTAGCCCTCCACCTCTGTGTCACAGTGGCTGAGTGGTTAGGGTGTCTAACATTCTACCACTAGCCCTCCACCTCTGTGTCACAGTGGCTGAGTGGTTAAGGTGTCTGACATTTGTACCACTAGTCCTCCACCTCTGTGTCACAGTGGCTGAGTAGTTAAGGTGTCTGACATTCTACCACTAGGCCCTCCACCTCTATGTCACAGTGGCTGAGTGGTTAAGGTATCTGACATTCTACCACTAGCCCTCCACCTCAGGGTCACAGTGGCTGAGTGGTTAAGGTATCTGACATTCTACCACTAGTTCTCCACCTCAGGGCCACAGTTGCTGAGTGGTTATGGTGTCTGACATTCTACCACTAGCCCTCCACCTCTAAGTCATAATGACTGAGTGGTAAAGGTATCTGAGATTTATCACAAGCTCTCCAAATCAGAGGTTGGACCTAGATAGTGGTTAAGGTGTCCAACGTTCTGTCATATACACAAACATTTCTAGTCGTAGGTAGATGTTTTTTTCACTGAGAATTTGGCTTTCCATCACAACCAAACCTACAACTTAGAATGTTCCACTGCTCCTCGTGGGCCTATATCTATTACCTAGACAATACAACAAACTTGTTTATGAACAACAATGTTAATATTTCAATACAGAAAAAAAAATCAATAAAATAGAGAACACGTTGCATTTTGCAATTGTCGTTATGATATTGAAACGCTTTACATGACTAATTACCCCACAACTAAGCCAGGTAATACATTACTCGCTGGAGGTAAACTAAGCCAGGTAATACATTACTCGCTGGAGGTAAACTAAGCCAGGTAATACATTACTCGCTGGAGGTAAACTAAGTCAGGTAATACATTACTCGCTGGAGGTATCGGTATCCTCAGAAAAATCAATGAAAGTCCCACAATCTTAGTACACTGGTTCTGTCTAACATCGAACGGTATCAATAATACATAGAATATGAAGTATGATTCTCATAAATCATTATATAAATCGACATCTATAAAGTTCTTTGCGTGCATATATCTCATTTGCTTTCAATAAAACTGAATAGCTAAGATTGCGTTTCCGAGCAGACATTAATAAAGAAAATGCAGCTACAAAAGATTTTCACTTTTTTCAACATTTAGTAGGAATAGAGTCAACTTCGCTAGCCAAGGGTACAGTAGTCTACGATTGAGTACCGGACTGAATACCCTTGGCTAGCGAAGTTAGAATATAGTTTACCTCCGATAATCCGGACGCCGCAATTTCGGGAAACTCGCAGTCCGGACGGAAATGTCTGGGATTTGATTACCGTAACGTTATATTATGAACACTGAATTCTGCTGTCTTGAAATTTCGTAATCCGGACGGTTTAGGCTGGGATTGAAGATGTCCGGATTATCGAGGGTTTAATGTAATGTCAACAGAAAATAAAGTTTATACATGAACTGACGATATGTTGCCTTTTACCTAAACTTAGCGGTCACCGTCTTGGCTACACCTGGATTAATGCCGATTCACACTGTCTATAACGGTCACTGAAAGTGAAACTATTAAACAGAACTCTAATTACAAAAACGTCATAGTCATCAAAAAGTCGAAATATCTATTAATTAAGTTAAACGCCATTTAACCTGTACAGAGATAAATAAAAGAACTCAATTGATATATTTTTATGTAACTGGTTTAGAGAAATGTCGATTAATCATGTATGTGCATATCAAATCAATAAGAAAAGAAAAAAAAATCCAAAATTTTGTCTTGATGTAATCAATATAAAAAGATTATGTCTGTCATGATACGAAAACGTAAAACATTTAAAAGTTATTTTTGTAACACGAACCATGTCCTAACATAGTTCGGATGTGTATTGCCATTTCACATGCATTATATTGATTGACTTTGTAGGCGTTTTTCGGCTAGCGGATCTAACTAGCACTACTTATCGATTTCAGACACCTGAGGAAGTGGGTATCGATTCGGTGCCTTTCAAGTGGAAACTTATTCCTGGGGATTTCGTAGGACTTGGTTCTCTTTTATACCGGATTTATAAGTGTGGTTGTTTTTCTTCTTCTTCTTCTTCACGTGAACGGATCACCATGGCAACCGGAATGGTCGGGAGTTATATGCTGACGACTCGGACAGGGTAAGAATATCCGGAACGAAAGTTTCATTTATATTTCTTCTTAAAATTTAAGATGATTTCATGAACATCTAAAAGTCAGTTCCTCTTGGCATTCGTATCTTTAATAGCAAGAACTTATTTACAATCTTAAACCCTATATATGGGAATTCAAACATCCTGCGTGTACATGGGCATATAAATGTATCTTGTACGGCACAATTAAAACTTTGTGAAAATAATTACTACATGTTAGTTTGAAAACTCTAGATGTAAGTAGAAAATTTTACCTTAAGCCTATCACGGGTAAAAGAAAATGAAAGAGTGGCTAACTAATATAGTTCTTAAAATATGGTGAATTTCGAAATATATTGGTAAAGAAATCTACCCGAACAAAAAGAAATTCCATATCCCAAACCGGGATGTACTTTAGCTTTAGGAACTATTTTTTTGGAGATATATGTATACCCTAAAAGTTAGTGCAACTCGTAACCAATTTAGTATTATCACGTTATAAAATGATAATATGTCATAAGTCCACCATATTTGGTTATTTGTCCACAAAACTTACGGGGAATATGTATACTGTTATCACTTTTCACATTTATGATATTACGCTAACAATATTTACTATGGTGAAGAATACATAAACACAAACACTGATTAATTCAAACGCGTACATAAAATATGCCTAAATACGAAAAAAGAAGTCAAATGCGTGAATCATTTACGGTAAAACTTAGAGAATTTTTTTAATGTAACTGACTAAACAATAGATCTACCTGTGTAGATTGAACATATGGATTAAATCGTATCGCGTTACAGGTATTGATTACAGGAAACAATAGGTATCGACAGGTGATATATCTACCTGATCTTCCTGTATTCTGTCCAGATTTGACAATTGTCCTCAAAGACAATAGGGTATGATATCAGATTCCGTAAAACAGGATAAATGTTAAACTTTGTTTTAAATGGTATTTCATTCCGACTGAAACTGGTAGTTCATATTAATAGTTTATAGGGGTTGCGTTCAACTATACCTAGACTGGCCACCAGACCCTAAGTTGCGGATAAGACTTTCTCAGCAGAGTTTTTTTACTAGATTATCTCCCCCTAGTTTAAAACTTTCTAGAATCAGGCATGTAGTAGAGACATAAATAATCAAGCCAATTTTTAGTGATTTGTTTAATATTCTAGAGACTGGTAGCCAGTCTAAACTATACCTAGTCATATAATTATATACAAATGTTTGTTCTACATGAAATCCAGGTTAAAAATGTCGGCAAAAAAAATAGATATGATAACATCAAAAGATTTAATGCATTTCGACTGAAACATAATTAAAAACTGCATTAAATATGATAAGCATGATCATTGATTACAGACATATCATCTATATTGCATGTATTCATGAAAAAATGAGTAAAATGTAAATTATAAAAAATATAAATGTACATGTTTATCAAAACACTGTGTGTGGTTGAAACAGAAACACAACATAATTCAAAAGTATTCATCCTACAGAAGGCTTTATATGTTCGCGTATACATGTATATAGAGTTTTTATCAAAACGGAATTTTCTTTTTAACGTGCATGTATACAGATACTGGTACATGAATTTCGTTTTATGTTCATTTGTTTTTATCAATTTGGTTTTGCTCGCACGCAATATATGTTGTCAATATTTTATATATCTGTGTTCTCACATCAGGCATCTATAGACTAGATGTGTCGACATCAAAAGCAAACTTATACATGTACGTGCATTAATAGGGAAGTTCTTTTCGGTATATATCATGGAGGACATGCAATAAGCTTTGCATACACTTTGAATTGTTTACATAAAATATCCAGGAAAAAAAGACAATTAAACTACTTTATTTTATAGCACTAAGTAAAATATGAGTTAAACCAATGTTGTTGTTTTTTTTTTTTTTTTTTTTTTTTTTTTTTTTTTTTTGCTAGACCCCTAAAACGTCTAAAAATAGTTTATGGACACTCTGGTTGGCCCAAATCTATATAAACTGCAACTAATTCTCATATTCCTATAATAATATGTAGAATATGAATTGAACCTAGGTTTTTTTTTATCTAGACCCCTTAAACGTCTAAAAATGATCAATTAACTCTCTGGTGTGTCGAAATGTAAACTAACTAATTCTCAGATCCCTGTGCACCAAATGGGTTGTATACGTTTTTGATAAATTAAAATACTGCTACATCTCAAATTCATATCTTATTACAACATACTTGTTGAAGCTAAACATAAATTCCGTACAGGATTTATAAAGACATTGGTATCATTTCCCTTTAAAGAACCTTAAATCGACACATTGAATATAGTTGAAGCATGAAATTGGCTAAGTTACGTACAAAGACTTGGATTTGCTAAGTAAAAACCATATAACGGCCTATTATAATCCGGAACGGATTAGTTCAACGGGTTTACTAGGTCGATCGTCTCAGTAATTGATATGATTTCTAAAATATAATCTTCTTACATGCACAGGTAATGTTTACCTCGCAACTTCAAAATACCAGACAATATCAAAGAACTACATATAAATATAAATTCTATTCGTGTCGAATTTGGTTTATATTTCCATGCCCTGTAATCATACAACGACGTTTGTTGGTCGCATATTAAAGGGCAATCCTACCGCTTCTATATCAAAGAAAAAAAAAATGAAGATTTCGGGAATGTTTTAAGCACGGATTTTACTTCATGTGTACCTAAACTGAGTCATTTGTTATGATGAGTTTGAGTTACTATAATATAAGAGTGTTTTCTTGTTTTAATTATTTATTTGCAATACCTGACTATAAATATTGACTGAATTTTTATGACGGAAAAGACACAATATAGAGAACACAAAACAAATAAATACTCAAATAGTATACCTATTGTAAACTAACAAAGGTCGACATCGTTCAAATGTATTCGTATAATAAGCGTAGATGGACCCGGTTACCGGACAATCGATTCCGGGGAAATGTTCTATAATCTTTTAAGAAATTAACTATGACTATTGACCACAGGATGAATATACAGACACCTTAATATGAATGTGTTATATTATGTCGGACACAATATTACCCATACAAGAACATTTGGAGAAAAATATTTATAGAGTCAAACGCCTGTGATATGACGCCCATTTTGTTTTTGCCATAGATCAATGAAATAGAAATACTTAGTCTTCTTTTGGACAGTTCAGGAACATCAAAATGCCACTAAGACGTGGACTTTATCGAACCCCTCACCCCGCTCCTGATATATAATTAATAAGACTACATTTTATTAAGTCTACATGTACACTGTCGACGTATAATTCTTCCGTCGTTAAATACCTTTGCACGCGGCTATTTCTCAGGATAGGTATACTTACATAAAGAAACTAATCAACTTTGATTATTTTCCATAGAGGACAGTTTTAAAGTTTTGGGATCTACTATTAAGTCATTTGAATCAATATCAGTTACCTATAACTAGAATAGAGTGCTAGACCTCAATACGTAAATAACTCTAAGGTCCCTGTGATTTGGAATAGATTACTAGACATCAATACATAATAATATCATGTCCCTGTGATCTAGAATTGATTTCGAGACCTCAAAACATAAATAAATATCAGGCCCCTGTGATCTAGAATAGATTTCGAGACCTCAATACATAAATTAATATCAGGCTTCTGTGATCTAGAATAGATTTCGAGACCTCAAAAAAATAATAAATATCAGGTACCTGTGATCTTAAATAGAATACGAGACCTCAATACATTAATAAATATCAGGTCCCTGTGATCTAGAATATGTTTCGAGACCTTAATACATCTATAACTATCAGGTCCCTGTGATCTAAAATAGAATACGAGTCCGCAGTATGTTAATAAATACCAGGTCCCTATGATCTATAATAGATTTCGGGGCCTCAATACAAAAATAACTCTCAGGTTCCTGTGATCTAGAATAGATTTCAAGACCTCAATACATAAATAAATATCAGGCCCCTGTGATCTTAAATAGAGTATGAGACCTCAATATATAAATAAATACCAGGTCCCTGTGATCTAGATAAGATTAGGAGACCTCAATACGTAAATATGTATCAGGTCCCTGTGGTCTAACATTGAATATGATACATCAATATGTAAATAAATACCAGGTCCCTTTGATCTAAAATACAGTAAGAGACCTCAATACACAGTCACCGACATATAGAATAGAGTACGAGACCCCAATATATAAATATTTGTCAGGTCCCTGTGATATAGAGGGGTGTAAGACGTACGTACATAGTATACATGTACATGCTATATTTGTTTCTGACTTCCGTTTCATCATGTTCACCAAGAAACTGATTTCTTCTTGTCATATTGTTATTGTGACCGTCTTACAATGTCTTTAAGTGGTTTTCTTAAGGCGCATAGCGGTTTGTTTTTGATACAAACAGAACATGTGTACATAACCTTTCGTTGTCCTAGGAGTCCAAGAAGAAACCGGAAAATAATTGAATGCGTCTACAGCCGTGTCCGTTTATTAGAAAGCGACAAGAGGTCCGAACTTTTCGGGGGAGGGGGGACTTCCATACATTTTAAAACAAAATACAATATAACTAAATCACTCACTTGACATATTGTTTATTAACAGTTTTTTCAATAATAACGGAAAACATGAAATGCGAAATCCAAGGGTTTGACACCAAGAACTTATATAAGGGTATGAAAAATTGGCGTTAATTATTTGAATATTATTTATTGGAATATTTTATAATTTCCCTAAGGTGCCCCATTTTTCAATATTAATGAACATAAAAGTAAGTTAGTTTTATCAAATACAGAGTGTAATTTAGGGCAGTGAGAAACCGAGGTTTAAATTAGTATCAATCGTTATTGCTAAGTGATAATGTTTAAATTCGTGGATAGTCTTGGTGACAGAGTACTACCGACACCGAAAAAGTAAGTATTCCGGCATTGACTTTGGTATTTATGATTATAAAAGATGCTTTACTGCAGACTGAACATTAACAGTATATATTCTTTTAAAAAGCCAAATGAGACGATCAAACTTTTCAATGATGGTTAAAATGTAAAGGAAATAATTTTTTGCTACTGAAGAAAAATACTAATTCGTCTGTCCTTGTTTTTAATAGAAAAAATCATTATCGTCGGCAGGGTAGCAACTTTAATGGTTCATTTCCATATATTCATATTTTTTTGTAATTTTAATCATTATCGTGTATTTTGCATTATATAAACTGGGTATGACACGATAATAACATATCTGGCTTTTATCAAGACGGCCGAGGTTCGATTTCACGATCGGACGTCATCACAGACAAGTATAGGTGTACAGTGTATGTTCACCTGCATACCCGAACACTTTTAAGGTTTTCTCCGGGAACTTCGGTTTTCTACAGCAGAATTATTTAAGGGCCATATTATATATGAACATGTGTCCAGTCAGCAGTGATTAGAATTCTTTTTAAAAAAAAACTTGTTTCGTACTTATTTTTTAAATAAATAAATTTTGATTTTAGTTTAACAAATACATGTTATTCTACATTTGTTCAAGTAATGAAGTGACTGCGTTACGAATTATAACAATGGAAGTTGTAATTAAGTACATGTGTAAATACAAGTATAGTTGTAGTTAGTGTCTTTACTGCGGAAACTTCTCTTAAAAACCTGACACGCAAAGTGCAAGCAAATCAAACACAAAGTTTTATTATAAAAATAAAATGCATTTACTTCGTATTTGAGTTCTTCCACAACATCATAATTCAAATGTTTCGTAAAATGGTTTCTTTCCTCGGGGTATAGTTTTTATCAGAGTAAAATCTATAAAGAACCACCATTAAATTAACGTTAAATGTTATTACCACGAACAATTATAATTAAAGTCTCATTTAATAGGTTGTCAGTTAATCAGGTGTCATCTCAAACAACACTACATATTTATTTAAAAGGTATGTGTTATTTTGAAGATAACCACTTTGGTCTGTGCTGTACCAGGAATGGAATGGCAGTGCTTTCAAATAGGGGAATGGGGAAGGGGGTAATCAGCGGTAGATATAGAAACTCGTCACAGAATGCCAAAATATACTTTTAAGAAAAAGATCGGGTATTTGAGATTAATTAGACCCGTGATCGGGCGTGTCAAACATGCTTTAAAAATGACAGATGTTTAATTGACTTCGAATTTTTATCTACAGACAGGGGTGTACTGTAACGGAATCTCTCGGTGGAAATTACTGGTTATTCACATGACAGACCGTTCCGTTTCTTAGTATCTTGTCATCAAATCCAAGTGATGCCACGGTCTTTTCCGCAGGGATATGAGAATTAGTTACAGATTATATAATCATGGACCCACCAGAGTGCCCTAAGACCATTTTAGACGTTTTAGAGATCTAGATAAAAAAAACCGATGAAAATCCTAATCTACATGATACTACATACGGTATAGTACCATGTAGAGTATGATTTTTATCGTTTTTAATATAGACCTCTTAAACGTCTAAAATGGTCTTAGGGCACTCTGGTGGGTCCATGATTATATAATCTGTAACTAATTCTCGGTAATTTTCGGTCTCTGTGACTCTACTGTAGTATCGTACTATCAGGTCCCTGTGACGCTACTGTTGTATATTATTATCATGTCCCTGTGACTCTACTGTAGGTTTACATTATCAAGTCCCTGTGACGCTACTGTAGGTTCCTAGGACTGCTCTAGTATTTTATTGCCAGCTTCCTGTGCCCTACTGTATTGCATGTTTCGTGCTCAATCCTCGAGCCGACTTGTATTCATTCCGCGATGAACAGAACACACGCCGTTGTTACCTGTAATCGATACAGATCAATCAGATACCTACCTTTCCCAGGTGAAATATCCACAGGTGAGCTTTAAAGCTTACACACCTGGATAATAGGTATAGACATGTGTAATACGAACGGTAGTCTAGACTTTGTACAGCTGAATAAAAAGTCGACAAGTTAAGGGGGTATCTTACATATGTGTTGTGATGTATTACGTCAAGCATCAGCTAATATTGCAAAATTTTACAATTGCTGGTCAATTAATTTTGGCAATTCAATAGTGTGTAGTTCTGTTGTTAACAAATACACTAATTAATGTACAATGAACTATTTACATGTACCCACAGGTATTTAGCACCCCTGTAAGTCAAAGACCCACTATAAACTAATATCGGTCAATAAAAATTTCTTCTTCAGTATTTCAGGGGTTATTATCACTGTCGTTATCTCTCCCTGGATTATCTCATAGTAAAACTGTTGCCTCCAGTTTCACTATGATATAGTCCAGGGGTGGATATAACGTCAGTGATAGTAACCCCTGAAGTATCGAGGATGATACAATATATTTGTCTATATTATGGTGGACCTTTGATTTCCCAGCGTGCTAATTGCCTTTGACTATCAGCGTACAAAAACTAGCTATAAATAATTTGCGTTTTTATGTCATGGTCCATAAAATGATACACTCGTGTGCATGTTTGATACGAATTAAACAAACGAATATTTTTTATAAGAATTAAATTTCTTTACATATATCTCTGATTTCGTTTTAAAACTATACCTCCATTATTTATTAAACGTAATAGTTAAAGATATAGCGTTCCTACAAGTACTTGTCAGGATAGATTTTCATTTCCATTCTGTTGTTGGATTCCAATTCGACCTAGCCTGGAATGGGCTTTGAAATTTTTATAAGGTTGAGCGAAATCGAAGACTACACGAATAAAGTATTTGAAGTTTGAATACACAAGCATGTTGACCTTAGGAACCTTCAGTATAGAAACATCACGTAGATGTTTACCAATCGGTAGAAACCCATACATACATATTTAAGGGGCTTTATGTTCGGTAAACCTCGGAGATATACAAAGGACAGTCGTCGGGAAACTTTAATTCAGTAATGTATGTGTATGTTTACAAATTATATTAAAACGAATAGTCAAATGGCATGATATCATACCACTGTTAATATCTTGTAATATGTCCACTGTGGGTATCCGTACACGGGATATTGGTATCGACGAGGCGATGGCCTGTCACAGCAAGGGGAAGTTTTGCAATATTTTCACAGTTTTAATGTAATTAATGTATCTGTCGTACAGATATAGTGAATCCTTTCCAACAATGGCATTTTACGCTTTTCGTATATTAGGACACTCGATATTCGTTATGTATTTCTAATTTAAAAATTCATTTTTGTAATTCATATAAATAAATGTAGTTAGTGAATCACTTACGAACTGTTGTATATACTGACCATATTTTCTTGTTTGTGGCCTTTCTTCAAACGTTTAACCATTAGTGTAATGGTCATATCTGCCTTAATTTAATTAATCACAAACAACCGAGACAAAACAAATTCTTGTCTGATTCTGGGCTAAATACACAGCACTCAAGATCATAGCCACAGGGTTTTGTCATTATTTAATCCACGGGGAACAGGAATAACGTTTAGTCGTTGTATCATTTTGTTTGGTTTAGTTTCATTAGTAAAATTTGCTATGAATAGCCAGAGTAATTTAAGAATGTGCAGGTTTAGGAAACGAAGAAATCCGGAGAAACGCCACCGACCTGTTAGCATATATAACGGCCACCGCGTATACCGCTCGCGGTCCAAGGAGACTGCAATCGGCCGCAATTTTTTGCTTGCTACAATATTTTGAACATTGAAGTACCACTTAATTTCTCTTTTATCAATATTGCCAATCGCTATATATATATGTATATTATAAATTAGATTCCATGAATAGTCTAATGGTACCTATAACCGTCTCTATCGCTAATAAAACATTTGCAAGTAAACAAATACGCTGAAAATCTATATTGAGTCAGGACGTTGAAAAGTCGAGGCATTTGATCTTTAGGCATGTCAGCATTTAAATCAATATATCGAAATTGGATACTGACATGTTTAGTGTTGATTTCCGTTGAGGGCGTGCGTATAATATAGCAGTGCTTTAAAATCAGACTTAAAAACTGTCGATTTTCCATCGAGTGTGTGTAAAAAATACAGAAGAGCGTTTAAATTAATGCTTTCGGTGGCGTATTATAGACACATGTGTATAAGGTATATATACCTGTAGGTGAAGGTGGAATTATCGCAACATCACACAATCAATTGTATATTCATACAATAAAAAATTCTAACTCCGTTCACAAAAGAGTCTTTCATGAATAAATTAATTATTTCACGAAAAATTAATGTGTATTCCGTATGAATGTCACTTATGTATGCTATCGATTTCTGCACAGAGAGACACATTCATTGAATGAGTGGAGTGTTAAATGAAGTGTGGTGGCGGAAGGGAGGGAGTGAAATTGTTAGAAGAGCTTTAATATCTATATGTCTGGTATAGGTAGCGGAGTGTGAAGCATGCGTCCTCACTACACACCTGAGCGTCAACATATACCTAGATAGTAGACACAGTGTTTACATTTCCTTATCCGGCTTAACGACAGTCGCTTTTGTTGTAGGGCTCAACTCAATCTCACGAATACAGGCCAAAGCTTGTTTATGTTATAAATCTCTGTTTTCTGTGGAAAGGGAATATACAAACGTCAAAAGTAGTGTGGTTCGTGGTTGTTACGGACAGGAATTGATACTGGAGACATAATTTCATAAACTGTCGGTTGTGTATTGGCCTTTTTTTTTTCCAAAATGGACAGGAAATTCGGGGGAGTGATATTCTCTTTTCAACCGAAGTTAGCGTAAGTATGAGTAGATTTTGAAGCTGTATTGGATATTATGTATATAATATGTCGTGAAAATTTATTGATTTGATAATTATATCGCTAAGTTTGTAGCTATAGTTACAGTACCGTAACCTATATAACACTATGACAGAAATATTATAGAGGTATTCAGTGTTTATAAATCATAATAGTCATTATGAATTTGGAAATTTCTAGAACCCTCATAAGCTTACACATAATGTACAGATGGTGTATATGTTAAACCTATATATCTTTTGATATCATCTTATACCAAGATTCGCGTTATGTATCATTTATTTCATATAACGTCAGTGTAGTAACCCCTGGAGTATGGAGGATGATATTATTTCAAATATCGCCATTTCCTTTCGTCAGTGAAATTCTAAGTAAAATGGATTTTAGGTTTGGATTTATTTGCTTAATATCCTATTAAAAACAGTTAAGAGAGAGAATTAAATGACGTGTCGGATCTATAGAACGTGATGGAAAGCCAGAGTACCTGGAGAAAAATCACTGGACCTATTAAAATTGTGTAGAGCTAGCGCTGGGAAGATTGTGGTCAGATAGAGTATATATATGGAGATGGACCATGCGTTCCATTAGAGATACAGCAGATTCGTATTGATACAACTGCTAAGAACCTGCAAATGGAACGTATGGGGAAGTTGGGAGGAGGGTGGGGGGTGGGGGGGGGTGTGTCATTTTATTGAAAGTTTTGTTGTGGGTAAATGATCATTAATATGGCATATATGAGATGTAATGGACGTTAGGGAGAGTTATTAACACTTATTTGGAGACAAATTACAACAAATAGAGCACTTTAAATTTATCGAGGTGATACAGTATGTCTGTTGATTAGATGATATAGAGGTGATGAGTGTGATGAGGAGTGAGTGATGAAGGGGCTTAACTAGTTTATAAATCGGGGTAGCGTTAGGGTGATGTGCGTGGTTTTATAGTGTGACACATGGTGTTTGAATAAGGACTGACATGATGAAGTTAGCAGGGTGCTGCTGAGGAGGAAGAAGAGAAAAAAATGGGTGAAGAGTGGAGGGGAAGAGAAGGAGGAGAGGGAGGGATGAAAAAATGAAAGGGAGAACGAGATGATGGATGAGTGAATCCAGAAGAGCTATGGACTAGATTAGTTTCTTTTATGGGTCTCTGGTAAGGGTAGGATAAAGAAAGAAGAGGTAGCAAAAATATACAAGATAAAGGAGTATTACACATATACGTATGATATGGGAAATAAAATTAAAGTTTGTGACAACGAAATGAACCCCTTTGAATACATGTATACGTATGTCTGTATACCAGCCATACACAACCACACTGACATCATTGTATTCCAACAATGATAGCGTTGTGCAAGGTTCCGTTTTGGGGGTACGCCCATTTCTCAAGAAGGAATTTATTGAATAAGTCACAGTTTATGTGAAATATTTTAAATGGATTATTACTTAACTGAAATGTGTTCAAACAACAAATCTCGTTTTTGAAATAAAAATTAGAATTGAATTGCGAACCATTGTCTTCATGTATGTATCTTTTTCTCGATTTTCACGCCGTAGTCTTTACATAAATCACACAAAAATGTGTTTGCGACTTTGCGTCATGTGTCTTTCAGTCAGAATTTAATGTATACAAACTCCGCCATGTATACAGGTCAACATGCTTGTGTAAACACTTCAATATCTTTATTCGAAGAGTCTTCAGTATCGCTCAACCTTATAAAAGTTTCAAAGACCTTTGCAGACTAGATCGAATGGGAATCCGATAGAATGGGAATGAAAAAATATTCTTACTACTATAGGAACGCTGTTTATACACACGTGTTCATAAATACTGAAAGCACTATTTTAAAACGAAACACTCATCACCCATCACGAATGATAATACCCTTACGAAATTCCAATCTCTACAGTTTAACGATCCAAACTTCGATATAGGTCTAATGCCGCCACCACAGTGAATTGTAATGTAGAATTTATGGTTTACTAAATGTATATGCACGTGTACATAGTATACATATCAGACCCCTTAATTCTTTCTTCATTACAAGATCCTGTGGCTCCCACATGGGTGTCGAACTCGCGACTCTGAGGCGTTTGGCTTATTGTCAAAAGTCGGACACCTTAACCACCTTGCCAATGGTTTGATGAACGTTTCGTCAGAAAAGACTGTCGGTAGCTAGAGTTCATTGAGTGTTGGTGTGGTTTATGGGTTTATAGACGAGTGTATGTCTCGTATCGCCACTCGTGTTTGATAATATCGATCTTTTACAGGTAGATAAAGTATCCCCGTGTCAACTTGTACGATAAATAGCTACTTATATCCCACTAACCTTGAGTGTTATATAGGACACCGTCCTATAGGTATACGGCCGAAATATATACCAGATACTCACGACATCAAATATATCTTAAAATATAACAGTGTTTAAGTGAAGTACTTTTTCTTCATTTGATACACTAAATAAAAGAAAGACTATCAATTTTTGTGTCGCCTACAACGCAAGGGCGACACTTAGGTATCACTACATGTATTTCGGCGTCGGCGTCGGCGTCCGGGAAATGGTTTCCGTGCGATAACTTAAATATATTTCGTCCGATTTCAACCAAATTTGGCATATTGCTTAATATCCATGAAATCTCATTTGAGTTCGATAATGGTAAAAGTCCATCAATATTAACAAGAGTTTTGGGACTTTAAAATAGTCAAAATAGATAAATCCACGGTTTCCGCTCGATAACTTTAGTATTTACTGTCCGATTTCAACCAAATTTAGTATATTGCTTCATATCAATGTAATCTCGGATGGGTTCGATAATGGTCAAAATCCGTTTATATTTGCAATAGTTACGGGACTTTAAAATCGTCAAAACAGATAAATCCATGGTTTCCGCTCGATAACTTAAATATTTATTGATAACTTGATAAATTCGCCTAGTTATTAACAATATTTTCAACTGTAAATAACTATTTTGTGATGCTGTGCAGGCGACACATCGACTTCCGTGGAATTCTTGTTTAAGATAAATGCATGACAATAAGTATATTGAAATGCCAATCGATTCGTACAAATTATAATTTATCAAATAAGAAGTTTCTTTGGTTTGTTTGACCAAAATTGCATTTTGGGTAATTTGAGGTTGTATGCGAGGTTTTTGTGGTTGGCTCGGAATCCCGACAGAAGCACCATTGAAAGCCTCGAATCACAAATAAGTAAAACTCTCGAAAACTCTCGAAAGAAATCCTAGATTATCATCTAATTATATTATACCCTAGACACATTGCTCTCTTGGCAACAATATAACAATATACATCAACTCAAGCGCATATGTAGCGGTCGAGCCGAGGTTCGAACCCGGGACCTCCGAACATTAGCCGGATGCTCTACCAATTTGAGCTACAGTACCCACAGGGGTCTCAGAATATTAGTTATAATTTATATAAATTTGGACCAACCAGAGTATCCATAGACCGTTTTTAGGGGTATCGGGGGAAAACTCGGTAAAACTCACACCTAGGCCCCTTAAGCCTCTAAAAAAGGCATATGGACACTCTTATGAGTCCATATTGATATAAACTGCAACTAATTTTCAGATCCCTGTACCAGAAACTGGTCAATGATATTAGACCTTGTTCAGCCAATCCCGACACATACCGATCGCGATGACCTGGCCGAAATTCTAATATTCCCTCAAAACCAGGTCGAAATTAATCTAGATGTTACTCTTCCGTGCATTAGAAAGGTTGTAAATGCGTCATGCAGGTTTGGTGATGTCCTAGCGAACATCACCGTTCCAGCAGAACTGTTGTATATGGTTGCCCCTGGCGACGCCATCGATTGTGACCTCACAGTTGTCTCAACCGGAAAGCGTCAATTTCATTGTCAATTATCGAATCATTGATTAGCAACGCATGGCGGCGAAGGGGCATTAAATGGTCTCCCGAGATTGCTGTTTTCATCGACTTTCAAGTGCACAGGAAAATGGCTGACTAGAATCTCGAGGGAAATTGTTCTAACGCGTTGCGGCTGGCATTAAAAGGATGCTTAACCCAGCATGTCGAAAATAGAAACTGCAGCTCAGCCGAAGTATTGGTCGGACGCATACCCAATCGTTAGGAAAAAACATCCGGATTGGAAAAAGGATATCCTTTCCCTGATAAACTTCAACTTCACTCCGAGGATCGATATTTTCCATTAGTCTTTTGGTTGTATGAATATATTGACTTCTAAATCATCCAATCGTATTCACCGTACCTCGAGCTCGTCTCACCGGAACTTACGACGAAGGTCCCACAAGCGGTACCGGAAACTACGCTGGCCAGTTTTGAAATTGGCTGAAGGGCAAATTCTTAGATATTCAATATTTTCTAATCCTTCTGATCATCATTGTATTGGCGATATACAAATTTATCAAGTGAAAATCAAAATTGCACCAATTGCGAGCGTCTCTCTAACATCTTCGAATGCCAAAGGAACGCTAATACCAGGATTCTGAGAAGAAATGCGTAGAGCAAGAAGCAATGTTAGATCTGCTAGTTATCGTTTTATGCTAATTTCCCGTCGTTCTAATCATGTTTACAGTGCAGATGCTTCCGGTGGAGGAGGGGGAGGAGCGAAGGGAAAGAGAGCGGAAGCGGAATACAGTAAATGTGACACAGTCACGCAGGACCGGATATGGAAACAGGCCGTCGGAAAGGAGGAAATGTGCCTCAAAAATTGGTAAGTTTAAAAAAAAATCATGCCTCATTCTAAGTATTGAAATATATTATCTTAGATGGTAGAAATTGAGGCGAAATTATCAGACCAATTAAATTAACGACTGGAAGGTCAAGGTCATGTAAAGGATTATATACCCGTTTAGTGCATATGTCAAGTTCAATCTATGTTGAGGTCAATGTCGTAGAAAATTAAATGTCTAGTGTCGAGTGTTGGGTTCCGGTTTGTGCTTATTGCCACGACCATCTTGATATGCCATCATTTAGATACAATTTTCAAAATCATTTTGATTTTCTTTTCAGGTCAGAAAACTGGGGTTTCCTAACAGAGTTTGATGCTAAGGTGAGCGCACACATATTCAAGGCTTTATACATGAAATACACATAATACAATAATATAAAATGCCAAACGAATGGGTTAAACAAATCAAGGTGTCTGATATCGTAAAAACATTTCACAATTACATTTCTGAAATAAAAACGGATTCAAGAAAGGTATATGATGTGTTATAAATCAAACATATAAAACTTTACAAGAAACACTATAATATGGTATTGTAAAAAATCTGAAATGTATGGTGGCTGATTACGGCCATCTCGTGTTGTTGTGTTGTCGCCTTGTCGAGTTGTCGCGGTCTCAAACTGCGACAACCCGAGATTTAACAGTTAAAATGTCGACTAGTCGCGTTTTCGAACCGCGACAAGTCGACAACACGACAAGACGACAAGTCGACAACACGACAAGTCGACATTTCAAACACGCTAATTAGCGCGTACAGAATCTCGTGTTGTCGCGGTAAAATGTCGACTTGTCGTTCTTGTTGTCGAGTTGTCGACTTGTCGTGTTGTCGAGTTGTCGACTTGTCGCCTTCCTGTACACATTCGCAAACAATGGATAACACTCGCCATATTGGATTGCCAATGAAAATAATTGTGTGCATGTGTTTGTACCTAGATGAAGAAATTTGATAGCAATTTCTTTACCGAGAGTTGTCAAAGTATTTTTCTCTGAACTATGAATTTCAATAATTTGTTTATTATATGATAATCGTGTAATAATGGTCTGGTCATGTCGTCTGATTAGTACGCAGTAATCGTCATCTGTTAATTTTAAGGTCACTTGAACCGCTAAGGCCTAATAGTTCGAAGGCCCGTTAATCCGAAAATTAGAAAATATTGCAATTTTATGGTGGCATATTTCTGCCATCGATTTGCCGACTTACGACTTAATAATGTCGACATCGTTAAGGCATTAAGTCGAAATCATATCGGAATATGTCGACATAAACAGAAGAATTTGTCGACTTACCACATGTACATGCCCACATAATGAATCCAAGATATTTATGTAGAAAGTCGGTAACTCGGCGATTAATGTGTTTATGCTCGGGTGTGACACCGACTTGTCAGTTATTGATGTCGACATCTAAACTAAAAGATGTCGACATCTGGTCTTGAAAGTGGAAATCAAAGGCCACCCTTTCATAGAGCACTGTGTATATGCAGCAAAAGCCACACAGCAGAAATCGACGTTGATTTTGTTAATTAAAGTTTTTATTCATTTGATTTCAAAAAAAAAAAAAATGTGATCCTGCACATCCCGGCCATGAAACTGTAGCCTGCGTGTACGTAGCTGTTAGCCCGAGCTAAGGAAGTGTACAACGAATTATTAATATATATAACCGTGGGTTGAAAATTCGTTTCAAAGCTGTGTGTGTGTTTTGTTGATTGGCATTCGTACCAAGTCCATGTAGTACATACCGTACTATACTATATCAAAAGAATGAATGAAAATAAAAATAAAAAAAATAAAATAAAATAAAAGATTTTTTTATGTTGTATTTTCTTGTGAATCCCGAAAAAAAACAGTTACGTAATTTAAAAGCCATAAAGGTCACAGTACAGGTACACAATACACGTTGGGAAACCAGCTTTACTTGTTAGCTTGGCCTACATAAATATTTACATCCCTCGATCAGAGATTTAAATGTAAATCTCTGCCTCGATACATTATATATAAAGGCACAACGAATTTTTGTTACGGTCTTAATGGTCAGATTCAAACTTTGGGCTAAAAATCCTCCAGGGACGCGGTTTTAAACTCCCAACTCGCGATACATCTGCATCTATTTTTCGTAGTAAAAACATGCGTTCTTTGTAGTCAAACGTAGTAAAAAAAAGTCACGTGCTTATACCTCATTCATGCCATTGGCCGGAATATACAATTGTATTATGGGTAACTAGTGATCACGTGATTTTGTGTTTACTTCCAAATATGGTGATAGTTTGCTTGCCATTTCTTCGGAGAAATTGATTTATTTGAAAATATTTAGACTCCAAAATATTATTAATATTGCATGCTTATCATTTGACTTGCACATATGCACTGTTTTACTATAAATAATGAACTGAAATGAGTTGTAAAACTGCCATTTTCACGTTTTGTAAATAAATGATATAATACGAATTGACCAATTCAATAGGTCTAACCGTCTAATCTAAAATCAGCGAAGATCGGCTACTCCCGGCTAAATTCGTAGAATTCTAAATTTATATTTATATATATTATTACCTGCTTTAGGGCTCAGAACATATACATATAACACAGAGAAAATAAGGCCAAAGTATGTATAAATACCAGGTCAGAGAAATCACTCTATTTGGAAGTAAACACACACTCATGTGATCACTAGTTACCCACTAATACAATTCCATATTTATTTCGGCCAATGGCATGAATGAGGTATAATCACGTGACTTGTTTTACTACGTTTTACTACAAAGAACGCGTGTTTTGTACAATTATGGGGAAAATCCTCCGCGGATCGTGGTTTCATTTCCACCATTTGAAATTGTTAGCAATACTATCATATCATAGTTTTATTTTTTCCATATTATTTCCAAACAAAAATAGTTATAAGCTTCCGCATAGCCCACTTAGCTTTTTGGGAATCTAATACATATGTACACATATACTAAGAAACACGGGCTTATGTGCTTACATGGCAGGTCTCAAGGCCCTCTACCAATATTGTGAATTTCATGGCCCTGGGGTCTCGGAATTTTCCCCAGGGGATAGGGTCTTTACCATAGTTTATATAGGAGACATATTTATTTGTTTGTTTAAAAGCAAAACATTATTCATAACTGTGCATATCGGAATTCAGGTGACTGTTAGACATTCTCAACTCTCATCCATTTGTAAAAAAAATCAAATTTTAACAAACTTCTTCTCCACAACACGGTTTTTCTCATTTTACAGCAAGTACAAAAACAACAACAATCAAATTACAATCATGAATATTTTGTATTGATGTTATTTATTTTTTTTTTTTTTTGCAAATTTTCAGCAAAACAAACATGTTTCAAATCAAATTAATACACATATTTGATTAATATATTTGATCTGCATTCATTATTGAATTTAAAAAAAAAATAAAAAAAAAAAAACTTTATAACATAGCAAAGGTACATGGTTTGTCATTTTAATCAAGGGAGATAAATCCGATTTGAAGGATTTTCCACAAAGTGGAAAAGTTAAAGCCGCATAATCCGTATCTTTCAGGGTCCGTAAATCAACAAAAGAAAATTAGGGTACATATATTATAAAAAGTTATCAACTTTCCCCTAATTACACACCCAAAAAGTCCCGAGTTCAAAAGAAATTAATGATTAAAAATTCGATATCCAGAGTGTTTGAATAATTCACTTTCCATGCATTATTCAACCAAAATTTAGACTGGTACATTTCCTGGTCAACATCAATTATAATTTCAACACAAATTTATTAGATGATGTTTCAAGTAATTGTCGAGTACATTGTATATATACATGAACTTTGACATCTGCCATGGCACAACATGTAATCTTCAATTTATCAATGTTTCACAATCAAAGTCTACTCTAAGCCTTCTGTTTCAAATGGTGGAAATGAAACCACGATCCGCGGGGGATTTTCCCAATAATGGCACAAAACACGCGTTCTTTGTAGTCAAACGTAGTAAAACAAGTCACGTGATTATACCTCATTCATGCCATTGGCCGAAATAAATATGGAATTGTATTAGTGGGTAACTAGTGGTCACATGAGTGTGTGTTTTACTTCCAAATAGAGTGATTTCTCTGACCTGGTATTTATACATAATTAGGCCTTTTGAAGAAGATCTTATTTTCTCTGTGTTATATGTACATGTATATGTTCTGAAACCTAAAGCAGGTAATAATATATATAAATATAAATTTAGAATTCTACGAATTTAGCCGGGAGTAGCCGATCTTCGCTGATCCTAGATTAGACGGTTAGACCTATTGAATTGGTCAATTCGCATTATATCATTTATTTACAAAACGTGAAAATGACAGTTTTATAACTCATTTCAGATCATTATTTATAGTAAAATAATACATATGTGCAAGTCAAAATGATATGCATGCAATATTAATAACATTTTGGAGTCTAAATATTTTCAAATAAATCAATTTCTCCGAAGAAATGGCAAGCAAACTATCACCATATTTGGAAGTAAACACACAATCACGTGATCACTAGTTACCCATAATACAATTGTATATTCCGGCCAATGGCATGAATGAGGTATAAGCACGTGACATTTTTTACTACGTTTTTACTACAAAAAAATAGATGCAGATATATCCCGAGTTTGGAGCTAAAACCGCGTCCCGCGGGAGGATTTTTAGCCCAAAGGTTGAATCTGGCCATTAAGACCGTAACAAAAATTCGTTGTGCCTTTATATAAGTGTATCGAGGGATGTAAATATTTATGTATATATATGGACAGGGCAAGCTACACAAGTAAAGCTGGTTTCCAAATGGGTATTGCGTATCTGTACTGTGACCTTTTTGGCTTTTAAATTACGTAACTGGTATTTTTCGTGATTCAAAAAAAAATGAAATCTTGAAAAAATAGTTGTAATATAGTATAGTACGGTATGTACCACATGGACTTGGTACGAATACTAATCCACAAAGCACACACACAGCTTTTAAACGAATTTTCAACCCACGGTTATATATATTAATAAATGATTATGGCCAAGAGGATGGAAATTTTGTACAAAGCAGAGTCCTTTTGCACTCTAACTTCCTCAGCTCGGACTAACAGCTACGTACACGCAGGCTACAGCTGCATGGCCGGGATATGCAGGATCACAATTTTTAATTTTGTAATCAAATATATAAAAACTTTTCTGAATTAACAAAATCAACGTCGAACTCTGCTGTATGGCGCCTTGCTGCATATACACAGTGCCCTATGAAAGGATGGCCTTTGAATTCCACTTTCATGACCAGATGTCGACATCTTTTAGTTTAGATGTCGACATCAATAACTGACAAGTCGGTGTCACACCCCGAGCATAAACACGATTAATCGCCGAGTTACCGACTTTCTACATAATTATCTTGGAATCATTATGTGGGCAGGTTCATGTGGTAAGTCGACATATTCTTCTGTTTATGTCGACATCTTCCGATATGATGTCGACTTAATGCCTTAATTATGTCGACATCATTAAGTCGTAAGTCGGCAACTCGATGGCAGAAATATGCCACCAATATGGTCTATGGTACAAGCACTGACTTCAGTTTTCTATATTCAAAGATAGTGGCTATTTCATATGATTTGCGCATGAGTAACAGGAAGGCGACAAGTCGACAACTCGACAACACGACAAGTCGACAACACGACAACTCGACAACACGACAAGTCGACATTTTACCGCGACAACACGATATTCTGTACGCGCTAATTAGCGTGTTTGAAATGTCGACTTGTCGTGTTGTCGACTTGTCGTCTTGTCGTGTTGTCGACTTGTCGCGGTTCGAAAACGCGACAAGTCGACATTTTAACTGTTAAATCTCGGGTTGTCGCAGTTTGAGACCGCGACAACTCGACAAGGCGACAACACGACAAGGCGACAACACAACAACACGAGATGGCCGTAATCAGCCACCATAGAAATGTAAGGATATTGTTAACACTCTTGATTGCGTCAGTTTATTTTTCAAATGTAAAGATTTTACTGAAATTTTATTTACTCTTACATTAAGTTTCCACTCTTAATGTCTTAAATGGAATGGTACTCATATGACTACTTTAAGAAAGAGCTCGAAACTTTTTTTTTTTTTAATTTTAATGGAAATACTATAAGCATGTATAAGCAACGCGTAATGTTATAATACCCGGGTATTGATTATTTCGAATTCGTTGATTGGCTAAGTATCAAATATTCTGACCACAATATAATTTGAGTGATGGAATCTTAAACGTTAACTAGACCTTTTTATTAGACACCCTTTTTGTGTAAATTACAGGGAGAAGGAATCACAATGGCGGTAATTTGACATCATTTATGAGTTTTGTTGATTGAATCACAATGTTTTGTTGCTCGAGTTGAAATCTTTAATAATTATTTTTCTTTGTTTTCATACCAAATCTGGCTTTCTGATTGGCCAATATTTTTTTTTGCATACCACTATGAAAATAAATCCAAGAATGGCGCGAATTCCCGACGTTATCGTGACGTCACAATAAAGACATTGACGCGTATTGATTCGGAAAAAAGATTTTATCGGGTTATGAAAAAAATTGTTTGCAAACGTTTGTGACAATCCGCTACGGGGATTCACACAGTTTGCAAACATTTTTTTTTTTCATACCCCGATAAAATTAAAAAAAGTAGTGACACCAATGCTTAAATGGACTGTCTATTTTTCGTTAAGAAGGACCGATACAAATATAATTTAAATTGAAGGACACAAATGGTAATCAACTCGAGTAACAGAACTGGTTTTGGGTGATGTTTGAAATGTACAGTTTTCGGTTTGGTTTGTTCCATCATTATAATTTCCATTATCCCAGCACATTCCATCTTCAAACCAGGGACTAGTTCATCATCATATCATCATGATGTTTAGACACCATTTTGTGTTCATTTTCAGCTAAAATGTCCATCACACCATCTGCCAAATCACGTGTTACATGTTATTAACAAATGTTATTTCTTATATCTTACAGACTAATTTACTTTGTGGGTAGGCATGGTTATTACGTCATATATTTGTGCGCGTACGTCATTATTTCAGGGAACACGACGTTATTTTAACTCATATAATAATGACGTCATAATCGATACCTACCCACATGGGCAGATAACTCTGTATCATGCAAAGACGAAATGCAGACTTAAAAGTTTGATCACACATGAAAGAATAACATGGATGCACGGACGGACAAAACAATCTAATGACAAAAATAGATTAAAACCCCGTCTGACACTTGTGAACTACACAATGTTCAGAACGATCTTATGGGTGACGACAAGATGAAAGACGACATAGATTGCAGGACAAATGAAGAAGATTACATGTACTTTGAATTATTTTGCAGTGCAATTCACGAGTGTATCATATCGTTGATATTAAGTTTTGCTGTATGCCATTATTTCGCTAATGCGTTTGTGTTAATTAAGTTTCGATATTTGCATATTTTATTTTCATATAAAATGTGGTGTATCGATGGGAAAGAAACCGATGGGAAAGAGGTTAAGAATGTTTGCTAGGAGCTTAGTAGCTAACTACAAAATTAAAGCTTAGGCATGCGAACTAAGGCTCTGTAGTGAGTTTCAATTTTCTCACTCTGTTTCAAAGAGTGCTTGCCAAAATCAACTTAAGAATTGCGAAAATTTCACATGATAGAACAGTCCAAAATGCCACAAGAACGTGACGCCACAGTTGTAGTGTCAGGGTTCACGTAAGATAGGTGATAAAATGGTTGTTTCATCATTGATGTTAATGAATTGTACTTGTACAAAATTTCTCGGAATTTTAATGCAAAATTCTTAGCAACTGTAAATCTAAATACAAAATCCCTACGGATGGACGAATGCCAGTTGGACATTGGTAAATTCAACATAGTGCGTTAGAGCGCATCATTAGATTTGCCGTTGTCCAGCTGGAATTCATCCTCTCCTAATTGCCAACTGAATGCAGTTCGAGTGACATCGTCGAGAGCGGTACCCATGGCAAATGATTTTGCTCTTTATATATATATATATTTAAACCACTATTTAGATTTGGATTCTGGGTTTGTTTTCTTTTGCAATGAATATGCATGTATGAAAATCGAATCAGAATTTTATTTTTGATCGCCGTTGCTGGCACACTAGTTATATCTTATATGAAATCGTCTGAAGCTATCTTGTATAAGTAACAAAGATTCAGATATCTTGCTACATTTGTATATCTTTGCAAATATTAAAGCGGAATCACGCAAGTTTCCGGCGATGGAACAAAAACGCTTTGCCTTTTTTTATCTATCTAATGGTAATTTTGTCTCTGTTTCACAGGGAAACCGCAAGGAACCCGAGCCTTTACCAGAAAAAATCAGCATATTCTCAGATGACGTGCCCAATACAAATTCTGGAAATTATGGGTCAAAGGTCAATACAGAAGTTGGCAAAACCATGCAACAGCTCGAATTTCAATTTTACAGTGGAAAACGAAGGAAAAAGATGGGCAATGATCTAGTATGCTACTAATTAGGTATCTTATTTAACATTGGTCTCACAAAAGGTCACGTTTGAGAAGTGACGTCACAAACAAAAGGTCACGCTTGAGGAGTGACGTCGCAAACGAAAGGTCACGTCATCAGAGTAAGGTCACACAAACTGTTTGTCTCTGCAATGTGTATCTGAAGCATGGACCAGTAAAGGACGATTTCTGTAAATAATTTCATTTTCATCTTCATGGATTTTCCGAGATAACAAAGGATGTGTATTCGTAAGCAATAATAATACTATTGAGTACCTCGATATGAAATTGAAATTGTTCGAAATTGTGTTTTTTATTCAATATAATAGTTGCTACAAAACATTGCTGTTATATAGAGAAGTTACAGCTATCATACCTAAAGCTTTTCGATATGGTAGATATATGATTTGTTTTTTCCCCCAAGATTCCAATGTTATAACTTTAAATCTGAAGGCAATTTGGATCAATGTTTTATATAGAGAAGCATAATGCTGAATAAGATATTGTTTCCTAATCTATTTATCCCTAATTATTATCAATGTAGCTTCGACATTTGTCTTTTTAGTCTGTGATACATGCCTTTATCATTTCAAGTTATTTCTTCTGGAAATATTTCTTTTTTCTACATTTGTCTAAATAACTTGTACATTTTATATGTCATTGTGATGTCCTTTGTCAGTTACTGTTTTGTGTGTGGAAAAGAAGTTTATCGTTTATTTTAGTTCAGTTCATTCACCCCTGAAATTTCATAATGGACTGGTCTAGACTTTGATTTAGAAGAGCCTAAATGTGTCTTTAGGGGTGAATTGTTTATTATAATGTAAAGATTCGTTACTATATATATATATTTATAAATGTTATGTCATGATTAATATTAAGATTTATATTTTTATAGACGTGATATCATAATCGTGTTGGTATTGATGTATAAATGTACCCTACAGATTAATATATTGTCATTCCGTCCATATTCGGCTAACTTCGACAGATTCCGTGTGTTTCCATAAAAGGTAATGCGAATCTGCTAAGCTATACAATCGCATCATCATGGAGAAATTTCCGGCAATCTTCGGAAATTCATATATATCCGAAGATTGCCGGGAACTTCTATGAAATGTTGGATAGCCATTTGCATTTTCTAGATCATTTAATGATAATACAATTTTGGACACTAAATGAAAATATTTAGATTAAAAAAAAATATATAACTTTTTAAGATCATACTATTAATGTATCATGTATGTCTCACAACAACCATACATTTATGGATAATAACACTGCATGTTGAAGAGTCCGGTTTAATAAAACATTTAATATGAATCACGATTTTGTATTTTTATTTTATACGTGTGCTTGTCTCCGGCTGTGTTTGTCTATCCGGATGGCGGTTTCTAGACGTAACACTATTATAAGATTGGTGAATTTGGTCGAAATTTCATTTTTAGTTTTTGTATAAAATGGTATATGTCATCAGACCAAGGTCAGTCACCTATGATATTATTTAGCAATACTGAGAATACTTGCTAATGTAATACACCTGGCATTCTGAAGGCTCCGTCATAAACAATTACTACAGCTATCAGACAAAAAAGGCCTAATAACATAGGCACGTTTTGTGGACTACAGCAGTGTACGTGTCCTTGCTTTTGGTATCTCATCTTTTCCGCCAAACAAAAGCTTTCGAATTCGCATATGGTGCCTTTTTCTTTGGCATCCCTCAAAAAAAAAAACACCCTTCATACCCATCCCCCCCCCCATCAAGTAATATCTAAATTTTGACAAATCAGAAGCATGGTGGATATTTTTTTTATACTCCACCCCAAAACGAATAACCAATGCTCTTGCACGTCCACAAGCCAACCCAACTACTTATATGAAGTTTCATTTACCATAAAACATTGTTTTTGGAATATCGAGCAGACAAAATCTGATTATAAATACAATGGTTATAGATCTCCAAATGTCAAATGTTAGTTGCCTAGGTTACCACCATACCACATCCTCGATATTCCAGGGGCTACCATCACTGTTCATATATCCACCCCATCCTCGATATTCCAGGGGTTACTATCACTGTTCATATATCCACCCCATCCTCGATATTCCAGAGGTTACTATCACTGCCGTTTTATCAAATGAAGGCTTTGTGTGTGACAACTGATGAAAACCCTTTTGGTTCTTTGATGTACATCAAAAGAATAAAATAACACTAAAACATTTCAGTGATTTGCTTTGAAGTTGAGCATCGCTCTATCAATCATCTTCAAAAGATGTCTTTGCAGGCCGGTAATTGGTCTTTTTTTCCCGCTCCTGAACTGCCTTCAGTTTTACTGTGAAATAGTCTAGGGGTAGATATAATGACAATGAAAGTAACCCCTGGAATGTCGAGGATGCATTTCATGGGTCAGCTCATGAAAATAACAACAAAACACACTCCTTTAATTTTAATGGTTTATTCCTTTGTCCCTTAGTTTGATAACAATGTAAACTCATTTACCCCTGAAATTTTATAATGGACTGATCTAACCTTTAATTTAGAAGAGTCCAAATGTGTCTTCAGGGGTGGATGAGTTGAAGGGCATTATATATATTATTTAGCATATACACCGGCTTTTGTATTTTCTTGGAACTCCAAATTTTATAAAAGAATTTTTCCTTGCCCTCCAGAAAATAACTAGAAATTTAAAACAAGCACATCAATAGTAAACAGGTAAACAGTTTTACAATGCCGAACATTCACTCAAGCGTAGCATTATATATCCCTATAAGCCTAAACAATCAGTCCGTGTCCATCTTCTCGTCCTTTTTACCGTCGCGTTCCTGCATGGCCTTCACAAAAGCTTCTAGGTCTGTAATGAGAGAATTGAATATGTTACATTCATGGTAAAATTAGTGTGGTCTATTCGAATTAAAACACTAATGAAGTTTTAAAAATATTAACAAATCCATGAGACAAAACTGTTCATTACTAAATATTTCCGCCTCTACTTAGTACTAATATTGGAATCAAGAAACAATCAGTACTTGGTTTTGAATGCAGTTTTGTTCGACTCCGATCAAAATATATTTAAGGGGAGATAACTCTTACACTGATTGATGCAAATCAGTGTCACAAAGACATTTGCTTGGGATTTTTTTATCAAATAATTTTCAAATTTCAATTGAATCATTTTAACACAAAAAACACAAGGCACAAGAAGAAGTTCAAAATGTGTTTCAAGATGGCGGCTGTGGCGGCCATCTTGGATTTTGGATCAACCTGAAAAATAACAACACTTTGTCGGGACCATGTCAGGATCATTTCATGCAAGTTTCAGCCAAATCGCACCGGTAGAACTTGAGAAGAAGTTCAAAATGTGTTTTCAAGATGGCGGCTGTGGCGGCCATCTTGGATTTTCGGATCGACCCGAAAAAATAACAACACTTTGTCGGGACCATGTCAGGATCATTTCATGCAAGTTTCAGCCAAATCGCACCGGTAGAACTTGAGAAGAAGTTCAAAATGTTTTTCAAGATGGCGGCTGTGGCGGCCATCTTGGATTTCGGATCGACCCGAAAAATAACAACACTTTGTCGGGACCATGTCAGGATCATTTCATGCAAGTTTCAGCCAAATCGCACTGGTAGAACTTGAGAAGAAGTTCAAAATGTGTTTTCAAGATGGCGGCTGTGGCGGCCATCTTGGATTTTGGATCAACCCGAAAAATAACAACACTTTGTCGGGACCATGTCAGGATCATTTCACTGCAAGTTTCAGCCAAATCGCACCGGTAGAACTTGAGAAGAAGTTCAAAATGTGTTTTCAAGATGGCGGCTGTGGCGGCCATCTTGGATTTCGGATCGACCCGAAAAATAACAACACTTTGTCGGGACCATGTCAGGATCATTTCATGCAAGTTTCAGCCAAATCGCACCGGTAGAACTTGAGAAGAAGTTCAAAATGTGTTTTCAAGATGGCGGCTGTGGCGGCCATCTTGGATTTCGGATCGACCCGAAAAAATAACAACACTTTGTCGGGACCATGTCAGGATCATTTCATGCAAGTTTCAGCCAAATCGCACCGGTAGAACTTGAGAAGAAGTTCAAAATGTGTTTTCAAGATGGCGGCTGTGGCGGCCATCTTGGATTTCGGATCGACCCGAAAAATAACAACACTTTGTCGGGACCATGTCAGGATCATTTCACGCAAGTTTCAGCCAAATCGCACCGTAGAACTTGAGAAGAAGTTCAAAATGTGTTTTTCAAGATGGCGGCTGTGGCGGCCATCTTGGATTTCGGAAAAATATACCAACACTTTCCATGTCGACATTTCATGCCGAAAAAATGGCGGCTGTGGCGGCCAAACAACACTTTGTCGGGACCATGTCAGGATCATTTCAATGCAAGTTTCAGCCAAATCGCACCGGTAGAACTTGAGAAGAAGTTCAAAATGTGTTTTCCAAGATGGCGCTGTGGCGGCCATCTTGGATTTCGGATCGACACCCCGAAAAAATAACAACACATTTGTCGGGACCATGTCAGGATCATTTCAATGCACAAGTTTTCAGCCAAATCGCACTGGTAATGAACTTGAGAAGAAGTTCAAAATGTGAAAATTTCCATGCAAATATCTCACCCATACTGGGACAAAATGTTGTTTCAATTGATGAAGCAAGGTGAAGAAAATGCGTTTGATCTGAAGTACAGGTGGTATAAAGGTCACTAGAATGTGACCCCTTATAGGATGTTGTCCGTTGTTAATCAGATTGCATGGTGGACCACTGGTGCTATATCCCTAGAACTAGAACACTCACCTCCTTGGGCAGCAGCTGTCGCGACGTCGTTTCCTAACTCAAACTGTGACATCAGAGGACCAAGTTGTCCGGATTGGAGAGCAGCACTAAAGGAGGACAGAGCCTGGAACAAAGAGATATATATACAGGTCATAGACTCCCAGACTGATGTAGGGTAATAGTATCTAATATAGGCCTGGAACAAAGACATATATACATTGTATAATCACAGGTCATAGACTCCCAGACTGATGTAGGTATGTAGGGTAATAGTATCTAATATAGGCCTGGAACAAAGTCATATATACATTGTATAATCACAGGTCATAGACTCCCAGACTGATGAAGGGTAATAGTATCTAATATAGGCCTGGAACAAAGACATATATAATACAGGTCATAGACTCCCAGACTGATGTAGGGTATATATCAATATAGGCCCTGGAACAAAGGAACAAAGACATATATATACAGGTCATAAGACTCCCAGACTGATGTAGGTATGTAGGGTAATAGTATCTAATATAGGCCTGGAACAAAGTCATATATAGTAATACATTGTATAATCACAGGTCATAGACTCCCAGACTGATGAAGGGTAATAGTATCTAATATAGGCCTGGAACAAAGACATATATTATATAATCACAGGTCATAGACTCCCAGACTGATGTAGGTATGTAGGGTAATAGTATCTAATATAGGCCTGGAACAAAGTCATATATACATTGTATAATCACAGGTCATAGACTCCCAGACTGATGAAGGGTAATAGTATCTAATATAGGCCTGGAACAAAGACATATATTATATAATTACAGGTCGTAAGACTCCCAGACTGATGTAGGTATGTAGGGTAATAGTATCTAATATAGGCCTGGAACAAAGACATATATTATATAATTACAGGTCGTAAGACTCCCAGACTGATGTAGGTATGAAGGGTAATAGTATCTAATATAGGCCTGGAACAAAGTCATATATACATTGTATAATCACAGGTCATAGACTCCCAGACTGATGCAGGTATGTAGGATAATAGTATCTAATATAGGCCTGGAACAAAGTCATATATACATTGTATAATCACAGGTCATAGACTCCCAGACTGATGAAGGGTAATAGTATCTAATATAGGGAAATAGTATATTATAATCGTAGACTCCCAGACTGATGTAGGTAAGTAATAGTATCATATAGGCCTGGAACAAAGTCATATATACATTGTATAATCACAGGTCATAGACTCCCAGACTGATGTAGGGTATGTAGGGTAATAGTATCTAATATAGGCCTGGAACAAAGTCATATATACATTGTATATAATCACAGGTCATAAGACTCCCCCTGATGTAGGTCATGTAGGTATAGTATCTAATATAGGCCTGGAACAAAGTCATATATACATTGTAAAATCACAGGTCATAGACTCCCAGACTGATGCAGGTATGTAGGATAATAGTATCTAATATAGGCCTGGAACAAAGTCATATATACATTGTATAATCACAGGTCATAAGACTCCCAGACTGATGTAGGTATGTAGGGTAATAGTATCTAATATAGGCCTGGAACAAAGTCATATATAGTACATACATTGTATAATCACAGGTCATAGACTCCCAGACTGATGAAGGGTAATAGTATATATATATAGGCCTGGAACAAAGACATATATATTATATAATTACAGGTCGTAAGACTCCCAGACTGATGTAGGTATGTAGGGTAATAGTATCTAATATAGGCCTGGAACAAAGTCAACCTATATACATTGTACATATAATCACAGGTCATAGACTCCCAGACTGATGAAGGGTAATAGTATCTAATATAGGCCTGGAACAAAGACATATATAATTACAGGTCGTAAGACTCCCAGTCTGATGTAGGTATGTAGGGTTATAAGACTCTTTCATATGTGGATATGAAGGATAGGGATATATAGTAGTATAAAAATGTAGTAAAACCCGAGGCTTGCCGAGGGTTTTGCGACATTTTGTGATCCCTAGGGTAGAATATCCCTATCCTTCATACATCCACATATGAAAGAGTATTTATTCTTTCATACTAGACCTGTTTTATTCCAATTTTACAACTAATATATCCCGCCATTTTGAAATAAATTCGAGAAATCCACGACTGGAAATCAATTTTCCATACATGAAATTTTATGTGATAATTTTCAACACAAATTTCATCGTGTGCATCTTTTATAGGCCTGGAACAAAGTCATATATACATTGTATAATCACAGGTCATAAGACTCCCAGACTGATGTAGGTATGTAGGGTAATAGTATCAAATATAGGCTTGGAACAAAGTCATATATAGGCATTGTATAATCACAGGTCATAGACTCCCATGTACTGAATGTAGGGTAATAGTATCTAATATAGGCCTGGAACAAAGTCATATATACATTGTTATAATCACAGGGTCATAGACTCCCAGACTGATGTAGGGTAATAGTATCTTATATGTTATATACAATCATAAGACTATGATGTAGATATATATCTTACATCGGCCTGGAACAAAGTATATTTATAGAGGATCTTACATGTGGTGAGTGGCATATCAAATTATTTAACACGTTTGATAAATTTAATAATACATAGTCATGAGTGTATGATTCTCTTATCACATAACTTTAATTATAAGAAATATAATGAAATGTATTTCATCTCTATATAAACAGTAAAAATCTGGCTTGGATGTGACAAATCTGTCTACTGAGACAATCATGCAACATCATATAAAGATTACGACGTCAAAACTACATGCGACATCATAATAGTGTTATAACATATATAATCTTCCCTCTTTTTGCGAAGCAAACTTTTAAGTAGCCATGTTCAAGGTCAAACAGTGAACAGTAATGACTATCATTAGGACTTTGACATTGTCAACAATTCAACTTAGAAAGAAATATTTGCCAGATGAGGAAAGTGTCACAGATATGTAGATAAGCTGTATTTATAGTAAATACAGTGCTAAATTAATTCACCCCTCCCAACACATTTGAACTCTTCCAATTCCATGATTGGAACAGTCCATTGCGAATTTTTAGGGGTGATTGAGCTAATACCTGTTGAAACTGTGGTGAAGTGATAGTGTTGCGTAGTTCTGCCTCTGTCTTTGGGAGGGACTCGCCCTCAGGGAGGAATTTGACAAGTCTTTCCTGGACGTCTTTATTGGCCAGAATTGGGATCATCGTCTCTGGATTGAGGGCCTGTACCAGGTCAATATCTGAAATCAGAAATATCAAGGGAGGTAACTCACATTGATCTATTGATTCAGTCAGAGGAATTTTGTATTGAATCTTAACCTACGATTTCATATTTTTTTTAAATTCCCAAACATTGCAAAATGTGTAATGGTAATTTCACAGTCTGATTAAAATAGGGATCATTTTGATAAAGGATCTGACAAAGTCCCATATAGGGGTCATGTTCTTTCTAATTGGCCAATCAATTTGCTGCTTCCAGAATATTGTATGTGAATTTCAGGGTACAAAACACAGTTAGGATGAGCTGTCAGAATTATATTTCAAAGCGAAATGTATATATGTGTATTAGGACAAAATGTTGTTTTCAATTGATTTAACAATGTGTAGAAATTGCATTTGATCTGAAGTACAGGTGGTATAAAGGTCATCTGAACATGCCCCCTTATGGAATGTTGTCATTAAGATCTGTATTTTAATCAGATTAGGTAATTTTATGTCCTCACAGGATGACAATTATCAAAATATTTATTTAACAGATTTCTTACCTTGTTTGGAGTCTGAACCGGGAACTGAAACAAAAAATATACTTCACATTATCGCATATTTCGATATAGTGTATAGCTGGTAACTTTCGCTATTTTCGGCT
This sequence comes from Argopecten irradians, assembly GCF_041381155.1. Taxonomy (NCBI): domain Eukaryota; kingdom Metazoa; phylum Mollusca; class Bivalvia; order Pectinida; family Pectinidae; genus Argopecten; species Argopecten irradians. The sequence continues at coordinate 8,303,867 of NC_091148.1, read as the reverse complement.
ATTTCCTCAATGTTATGAGACAACATTTTGGTCACAAAATTGTATTTCAGAGAAATGATAATTAAAATGTAAACCGAGTTTGTACTCTTCTAGCTACCCAACATTACGAAATTTTAATTAGTTCAAAATCCAATTTTGTCCGTCAAAATCGGAAAAGAGTTTAGATAAGAAATAAGAGATAAGAATTCCAAACTATTTTCTGATTATTTCAGTACCATTATTCTAATATCTTTCACCATCACCGTAAAATTCTCACCTTTCATACTGGACAATATATTCTGTAAATCACTAAGCTGGATTGCTTGGCGAGCAGCTGAGGCAGATGCTCCAGCTGAGGGTGTGGCAGCTGTCGTTGTCAAGGATGCTCCGCCCCCTGTGCTCTGATTGGCTGGTGCTGTGGTTGTGGGTGTGGCCTGGGAAGGCAGGGCTGCAGCAGTGACAGGTCTGGGAGCCTGGGAAGGAGAATCTGTTCCCCTTGTACCTGGGGACGACTGTACTCTCATTGGACTGAAAACAACAACAAAATCTTTTTGATACATGATATACAAATGGACATGAAAACCAATCTTTATAGAAAAAAACATTTGAAATATTTTCGGCATTATTAATAGTTAATAGTTAAAGGGACAATCGCTCGCTCATTGCTTATTATTTTACAAATACCAAGAAGCTAAAATGTGGCATAAATGTATTGTTTCTTTCATTTCTTATGAAACATATAACACAAAATATTGACAAATTCTACGTCATTGTATTAATTTATAATTGATACCTGTTGTAATAATACAAATCGTTGGATCAATACTGTTAAAGCAGGTACAATATGATACGCTGTACCCATACCGAGCCAAAGTCACGCACGTTTTAAACAAATGAATAAACATAACCGCTGAGGAGGTGATAGAATGATTTTTTATGCAAGACAATTCACTAAAAGGTAAACACACTACTGTCAGAGCGATTTGAGCAGTTCAAGACAAAAGTTGCTTGACTACTCTTACGAGCAAGGGACTTGGGGCTCGGCATACAAGATGTTACTACTAATGACGGACAAGCAAGTTTGAACATTTCACACGCATTTCACCACCATGTTTTCTGTATCACAGCAACACCGACTGATCTAATTTCCATTTAGTATGATAAATGTACAAATTTTAATAGACTGAATTGTCCCTTTAATTACAGTAAACTTAAAACTGTCTGTACAGATATGTGTATAATTACCCTGACAATGCAGGATGGGGGAAACAGAGTGAACATGGGGTAACAATGTGTGGCACTTTTATGATAAAGGACTATTAGCAACACTTACAGTTCTGTATGGCACTTGTATGATAAAGACTATAACATCACTTACAACTCTCTCTCAGAGTGATAAAGACTATTAGAACGCTTGGATTCTGATGTAGTAGCTATATATAGACACAGTACTTGTGACACAAAGACTATACTAACAGTTCAAATGCAGCAGATGTGGTATTTGTATGATAAAGACTATATTTACCGTTCTGATACTATAGATGTGGTACTTGTATGACAAAGACTATAGAAACACTAAATTTTGATGCTTTAGACACAGTACTTTTATGAAAAAGACTATACTTACGGTTCTAATGCTATATAAATGTGGTACTTGTATGACAAAGACTATAGAAACACTAAATTTTGATGCTGTAGACACAGTTCTTTTATGATAAAGTCTTTACTTACGGTTCTGAGGCTGTGGAGGTGGCACTGGTAGGTCTACCTCCCATGAGAGCAGAGAGTCCTCCTCCTCCTCCCATTCCCATGCCTCCTCCCATACCACCTGTATATAAAGGGGGAGACAACTCGTGATGAGAATCAACAGTATTTAGGATTCATCCTGGGCTTGGTTGTTCAAAAGGTGATTATAGCGTAATCACATTATTATTGAAATTTTCTCGTTTGCCGCAAAACCTGATTATATCTTCTCTAAAATAAACATTGTATAGCATTAGAAAAGTGTAACATTTTGTTTTAGCCACTAATTAATTAAGTCTTGATAAAACATTATTTACATACCTAGAAGCTGCATTAACTGTTGTTGGCTCATACCACCAATGATGTTCTGGAGGTCCGAGTCACCTGGAGAGGAGTAAAAATACAGGTTATAATCTAACACAAAGCTCAGAGATCGCAATCACAAAAGACACATCCAAAAAAATATTTCATACCATACAAAATTTTAGTCGAATAATCTGGAGCTCGCACATTAAAAACACAAATTATCCACTTTGTAACACACAGGAAAGTTACCCATGTAAATTGGATGTTGAAATCGTAGACATTCTCGATAGAACTGGTCGTGGATCCAAGCAAATACAAAATAATACAAAGTTATAAATCAGTATTGGTGATGTTGCCTCTTGAGTTATCGTCCTTACCTAGACCTGAGAGTTCGGAAGGCATGCCACCACCAGCTCGGCTTGATCCTGGAGTGGGTGGGTTGTTCAGGTATTCGTTTACTTTCTTACAGTGCTCTTCATCTTTGTCGGACTTTGGTTCCTGTAAATGCAACATAGTCGTTAAAAAAAAAACAACCCAGAAAATAGTGACTTAAAAGATGCTCCATCGCCGACAGAGCATAAATGATATTCATCATTTGAACAATAATTGGTGTTTGATCATGTATATATATGCCTAATTAGCAGAAAAAATAACATAAAATAATTTAGTTCGCCTTTGGTGCATGCGCAATCATTACTTCATTTCATATAGGATATAGTGCCACAGAATTTTTTCGGGATGCAATTAATTATTTTTCATATTTTTAACTTTAAGTAAAATTAGAAGCTCAAACTTTTCAATGGTGGTAATGGTGTAAAGTAAGTAACTTTTGTGACTGAAGAAAAATACTAAATCATCTGCTCCTGTTTTTGATAGTGAAAAAATACCATTTGTCAGCGGTGGAGCATCTTTAAGACATTAATTTTAAGACTGCAATGTCAAATAGTCAGAGTGTCTGACATTCTAGCCTACCACTAAACATCTAACTCAAATACATGTAGAAGTTTCCATTTGCAGTCAATATTCATCATAATATTACCATAACTCTTTCACCTCTGAAGACACATTTAGACTCTCCTAAATCAAGAACGAGAACAGTCCATTATGAAATTTCTGGGATGAATGAGTGATCTATCATTACGCAAATAAGAATTGTAAAATTTCATATATTGAATAGAACTAGAACAGTTCATTATGAAATTTCAGGGATGAATGAGTGAATCATTACGTAAATAAGAATAGTAAAATGCCATGTATTGAATTATACAGTGAATTGCTGCTATGGTATTCAGAAACTTACCTGCATCCAGAAGAAGAACTTTCGTGTTGAGGACTTAAACTTGAGGACGTAAACACGTCCAGTTGTACACTGTGTGACATGTTTAAACTCAACATCATCTGGGAAAATAATCAGGTCCTGTTGGGAAAAAATACAATTAACTTCATGAAAAAAAGGTCATTTATAAATAAAGTCTTCATTATTTACCGGGTAAATACATATTTGTTAGAACTATATTCTATTAAGGAATATATTAAAGGGACAATTCAGTCTAAGAGAACATTAAAATTTGTACACATATCGGAAAAAACCCAGTTCTAGTGGAAATTAGATCAGCCGGTTTTACTGTGATATGCCAGAAAAGCCTATGGTGGAGAAATATGTATGAAACGTTCAAACTCGCTCGCTGTCCACCATTACACGTTGTGGTCGAACATCTTGTATGCCGAACCCTGTCCCTTGCACGTAGAGCAATGAAACTTTTGTCTAGAACTGCTCACATCGCTCTGACAGTAGTGTGTTTACCTTACTAGGTGAATTGTCTTGCCTAAAAAATCATTTTATCATGTGCATGCACCTCCTCAGTGGTTATGTAGTTCATTTGTTTGACGTGCGTGACTTTGTCATTGGTTTTGGTACAGCATATATATTGTACCTACTTAATCGTATTGATCATGATCAATGATTTGTAATTACAACGGTATCAATTAAAATACTTAACAATGTCATGGAATTTGTCAATGTTTTACTTTATATGTTTCATAAGAAATGTAGAATATAATACATTTGTGCCATATTATTTTGCTTCTTGGTTATGTAAAAGAATTAACCTGAGTGAATTGTCCCTTTAAATTATAAAGAATAAATGCATGCATGTTCAGTGTCTAAATATCTATTTTGGACTTAGAGAAAGTAACAAGAGGCCCATGGGCCTTAACGGTCACCTGTGTTCAGATACAGAATGAAACAAAGACATGCATATAAACACTATATATTTGCCCATCAGGCCCTTGAAGTCAGTCAGTGATTTTATAAATTTGACTTTTTAATCTATGAAGATTATTTGGTTCCATCAAATCTGTGAATTCAGAAGAAAGATTTTTGAAATGTTATCCATTTTGACCCCTTTTGGCCCCACCCCTCTGGCCCCTGGGGGTCGGCCAGGACCAATATGGATATGAATAAAAGTTCCTAAATGTGTTTTTCATATATAAACTATAGTAAATTTGACCCCCTCCCCAGGGGAAAATCTGAGATCCCAGGGCCATGAAATTCACAAATTTTTAAAGGGCCTTAAGACCTTCCAATCTATCAAGTGTATCTGGTTCCATTAAATCTGTGAATTCAAAAAGAAGATTTTTGAAATTACCATTTTGACCCCTTCTGGCTCCGCCCCTCTGGCCCCTGGGGTCGGCCATGACCAATATGGATATGATGTTAAAATGCTATTTCAGACTAATAATTCTAACCCAGTTTGACTAATTTCCTATGAAAAATAGGCAAATAATGTTCATAAATGTGTTTTTCTTATATAAACTAAAGTAAACTTGACCCCCCTTCCCAAAGGGAAACATGAGACCCCCGGGTCATATTATTCACATTTTTTGTAAAAGGACTTTAAGACCTTTCCATCTATGCAGAGTATTTGATTCTACCAGTTCAAGATTTTTTGAAGTTTTAGCCTATTTGATCCGTTTTGGCCCCGCCCCTAAGGCCCCTGGGGATCAGTCATGGAAAATTTGGTAATAAGATTCAATGACCATCACATAGGGATATTTCTGACAACAATTGACTAATTTCCTATTATAATGACTAAATAATGCTCAAAAATGTGTTTTCCCTATATAAACTACAGTAAACTTAACCCCCTCCCCAGGGGGAAACCAGAGACCCAAGGGTCATAAAATTCACAATTTTCATAAAACATCTTAAGACCTGTCCATCTATGACGAGTATTTGATTCTACCATTTCCAGTATTTAAGAAGAAGATTTTTTAAAGTTTTAGCCTTTTTGCCTCTTTTGGCCCCGCCCCTCTGCCCCGAGGGGGTTGACCAGGACCAATATAGATATGAAATTAAAATGTTATCTCCGGCTTATAATTCTAAACAAGTTTGACTCATTTCCTATGAAAATTGAGCAAAAATTGCTCATAAATGTGTTTTCCCTATATAAACTATAGTAAACTTGACTCCCTCCCCAGGGGGAAACGCGACACCCCAGGGTCATATAATTCACAATTTTCATCTAAACACCTTAAGAGCTGTCCATCTATGAAGAGTATTTGATTCTACCATTTCCAGTATTTAAGAAGATTTTTAAAGTTTTAGCCTATTTGCCCCTTTTGGCCCCGCCCCTCTGCCCCGAGGGGGTTGACCAGGACCAATATAGATATGATTATTAAAATGTTATCTCAGGCTAATAATTCTAAACAAGTTTGATTCATTTCCTATGAAAATTGAGCAAAAAATGCTCATAAATGTGTTTTCCCTATATAAACTATAGTAAACTTAACCCCCTCCCCAGGGGGAAACGTGAGACCCCAGGGTCATATAATTCACAAATTTTGAAAAGGACCTCAAGACTGCCAATAACCAATTCCATAATTTCATAATAAGCCTAGTCCACTAATAATTCTGACAATCTCAACTCACTAATACAACTCAAATACAGGTAGAAGTTAACCATTTGCCCAGAGTCAACCGCCAGTTTTATCCATAATTTACCATAATATTTTCTCACCTCTGAAGACGCATTTAGACTCTGCCTAAATCAAGAAACGAGAACAGTCCAAATATGGAAATTTCATAGGATGAATGAGAGAATCATTTCACAAATGAGAATTGTAAATATTTTATATATTGAAATATTACTAGAACAGTCCATTATGAAATTTACTGGGCATAACTGAGTGAGTCATATGCAAACTAAAATGTCTATGTATTGAATACTACAGTGAATTGCTGCTATGGTATTCAGAAACTTACCTGGCATTCCAGAAGAAGAAAAGAATTCGTGTTGAGGGAGAAGATTTAAACTCGTAATTTGTACACTGTGTGGACATTTTAAACTCAACATACTTCTGGGAAAATAATCAGGTTTGTTAGAACGATGTATATTCTATTAAGGAATATATTTGTTTAAACTTATTCTATTAAGGAATAATAAATTATAAAGAATAAATGCATGTATGGTTGGTGTCTTAATATATTTTGGACTTGGAGAAAGTTAAAGAGGCAAAAGTAGCAATCCTTTAATTTGTCAAGGCCACTTCTTTCTTTCTGACCCCAAAAATACAGCTTATAAGTTATAATGTATGTTTTAAGACCATGTATACCATTAACTTTTACCCTGCAACATTCACCATTTTTTCTTTGAATTAATTTGTTTTTTTGATGATTGACTGATAAAAAGTTTTTGGAGTCTATACAGGCACTTATTTCATATGGTCAGTCGTACTTCTGATGATCCTGTAAAATAACAATAATTAGCTATATAGGGTCTTGGCTTTGTTTTTGTTGTTGTTTTGCACATTAATATTTATTTCTACAAACATTTCTCATCATCTAAACTCAAAACATTTTTTGAGTAGGTCGTTCTGCTTACTGGAAACAGTTATACAAATATTTGTTTGGTATAGATCAAGCCTAAATGTTTGATTTTGTATATTATATATACCTCGATCATTACAAATTTTCATGAGTTTGATACCTTTATCTATACAAGTATACCTCTACAGTGTGTGTACTCACATGTGACATTCCAGTTTGCATAATTCTGTATTTGTCGTAATTAGCCACCCTTTAAACCTTTGAGATGCATTATTATAATATTATGTAGTGGATCACATGTTAAAGACATGCAATTTCATGTTATATGTGATACATTGCTAACGTTAGAGGCATCACATGTTATAAAACAGGATTATTTTCATGGGATGGAGGTATTTATACAACTTGAACTCTTCTCAAGAAAAGGGTAGGGGCGCTCATAGGGGAAGGGCGCTAATTACGGTGAATACAGTATTTTGAAAAAATAATACTTTCAGAAATTTCAAAAATGAGCCCAATTTAAGAAACATGTTGGATAACATCAATAATATTGGGTCCAAATTGACTAATGACAATTTTAATCTTGGAATTCTATCTCGAGACTGCATTAACAATGAAGAATCCATACACACATTTTTGTTGGGGTGGGGGGGGGATGGTATACTTACTCGCCCCACAAATAACTCCACACAACACATAACGAATATTGTGTGCCGACTTGTCTTTATCGACTTCGATTCAAGTATTTTATCACATTATTATGTAAAAAGTCAGCACCGACAGTTATTGCATCAGGTATACATTTATTGTAAATGCTATGAACAACAATATGACGCTGGTAAAAATGACCTGCATTCACATATATGTATATTTTCGTCAAAAATTGGCATGTGAGTCAGCTATTTTGACATTTTCTTACATCTTCGACAGTGCCGGTGGTTCGGTCTTTCCAACAAAAATGCATCAAGGAATCCTCAGATTGAAAAACGTAAACCTGACCCTTCCTCTTGTCTGGATGAACCATCTTGCCCTTCATGAACATTTTTCCAGCCCGAAATTCCACCAAATTTTTGCTGGAAGACCGGGCTGCCGAAGTACCGAAAAGTGCACCGCTCGCCATGTTGATTTTTAACAGTCCGGAAGTAGAATGGACGATTCTATATTCCAGGATAAGATACAATCTGAGCGATTCGTTCAAAAATTAAATACATCTCTTTAGAGTTGTATTCTGTTTATCCTATATTTCTCATAATACTTTTCTCGCAATGAACATTATCTTTAATCGTGAAAAGTTTTATGCATTTTAAATTGATATTTTCTCTTGAATATATACAACCTGTTTTACCTCCTGTCGGAATAAAACGTTCCAATGCGGAAGTCGGTATTACAAAGGTCAAATCGTCTGGGTCACATGTGAAAGAAGCCTATTCAACTGTCAAAAATATTGTAAAAATTGGAAATTTGCTAAATTTAGGAAAATGATCGAGTTCATCCAACAAAACGCTTCGTTGGCGGTCGTGGCAGTCTTCTTCTCTGGATATTTAGCTTATTATACATTCTTTGTCTCGAAGGTAAGTGAATTTGTAATGAATCATGTGGATCGATTTTTGGGAACTGACTGCAGATGCTACGAACGATGCTAAATATGATCAATGAACATGGAAACTATTTCTTTTTGTTACATATCTGAGCTTCTCGATTAGTTTTAACTTTAATATCAACTGAAAATAATTACACAATATTGTAAATTTGAAATACAAGTTTTAATGAAAATAGATACGTTTCAGAAAGCATGCAGTCATTGAAAATGCATGGTAAGCTTTGCTCAGCTTTATTGACAGGCAAACAGCCTACTGTAGCATGCAAATGAATTATTCAAAACGCAATATAGCAGATGTCCATATGGTATAACACTCAGTGCTCATTGCCAAACCATGGGAATTAATTAACACTTAACAAAATTACTGGTACACATACAATTAGTGGCTGAAGCTATATATTTGTTACTAAATAATTTATTGATTGTTCATTCGTCTAGCAGTAAAACATTCTGTTAGCTAATAATGCAGAAGTCGACATGGCTTGAATGTTCGAATTTTGGTCATTTAAAAAAAAATGTTTGTTTCCATCAATTTGAGATTATAGAATGAAAAAAAAATGTGAATTGTTTTTGACAATATTCTTTTCTCTATTTTCTATTTTTTTTCTAATTACATTTGGAAAAAAAGAAATAATGAAAATCCCAAAAAATCCATGCTAGCCATAAGCTAATTGCTGGCCGTCAGTATAACTATAGATACAACTTTGACCGGCGAACTCCTCCTTAACTACTTGACAGATTTTGATAAAATTTGGTACACAGCTAGAACCCTGACATAAAGTCTAATCCAGATCCATGTGTATTTCAATAATGAATGTAATATTGCATGTTCCTTCTAAATTTATTATATCAACAGCTAGTTATTGGGACCGCTCGCTAAAACAGTTCATTTATTGGCATTTTTGTCAATAGAGTTCATATAAAAACCATTTTATAGGGGTATAATTAAAATATAACTTGTCTAATCCATATATGTCACTGGGGCAAGCATATTTGGCCGGTATCATGAGAGCCGGGGAAAGCCGAACCCTTTCCCAATGCCAAAACCCCTTCTTTTCCCCCAATTACAATGAAAATTTCCCAAATCCAATCACTGAAAATAAAAATAAAATCAGAAATCTGATTGTGATACTGTCTTCTCTCCGCTCGTTGTTAAACCTAAAAACAAACTACTCTGAAGCTCTTTGAAACAGTTAACTGTTTAACAATATCTTATCACCTATAATACCTGATGTTCAGTAATGGGTAACTTTTCCCCAAAACTACTCTTTTTGCATTTAAAAATTCCCAATTTTGTTACAAAACCTTTTTTCCCGAAATACTTTGAAAACTCACTGCAATATCATAGGGTATAATTATAACTAAACAAAACAGTTATTGACTATGTTTTCGAGCAACAGATGATTTGTTGGACCCTTACACGAACTGTTGTCCTCAGCCTTCTGCCTCAGGCAACAGTTTGTCTTAAGCTTTAGGTCCAACAAATTATCTGTTGCCCTCAACCCCAGTCAACAACTGTATACTGTTATAGTACATTATACATGTATTTTATATATATATTGTGTATAACTTGATAATATATAGATTATTAGTATAGTATATATAAATCTGGGACTGGTAAATATGGTAGCATTGTGTAGAGTTTGATGACCAAGCATTTAAGCACAATTGATATATACAACCTGGCTCAGTGACCACCTTGACCTCTGTTGACAGGCCTAGCTTACATCTACTGTCATCTAGTTCGTCATCCTCAATACTCCAGGGGTTACTATCACTGCCGTGACATCCACCCCTGGACTGCGCCATATATATAGTAAAACTAAATGCAACATAAGACAGATAGTTTCAGCTGAGCTTGGTCCTTTGATAAACATCAAATAAATCAAATAAAGAGCCCTTCCTCTCTGGAAATTTTTATGTATTTTTCACAATTTTATGGAAATATTTTTCCAAATAAAAGAAAAACTCTCTAAAATAAACATTTCAAGAAAGATGCAATGTAGTGTTTTCCTAATTGAAAAGGTACAGGGCCCTGAAAATATTTAGTAAGATTTAGAAAATCACCGACTAAGTACTGTCTTAAGCTTGTGAGGATTGCAGGTTAACCCTTGTCTCTTAATTCTCTTAGTACACAACTTAAATTTATAAATTGAATTTTCATCTGTTCCAGAAACCTAAGCTTGCCTGTAAGGACACCAAATTCCGATCCTTCTTACTTGACCACTGTCCAGTTATCTCAGAAAAATACTCTCCCACAATTTGGTGTTTTGAATCTAGAGCTCAAACGATTCTTCGTTCATTTATAAAATCTCCGTCGATGCTAAGCTATGAAGGGTGAGTATATATATATACATGTACCTCTATTACAGCTATATTAGGACCTGTAAAACATACAGTGGCAGATATCGCGAAATTTGCCAGTCCGACGGACATGTCTGACAAAATTTTACTTGGACCTTCTATTTTAAAATCCAGTCCAGACCGAACGTCAGGCAATTATTGAGTACTGGAAATCGGTAGAAATTGCATCTCTGAAGTATTAGGAAGATGCCGAACCTGGCAAAAACGTAAACTGCATAAGATATATAATCATGAAAACAGCTGCACTGATACTAATAATAGGAAGTTATGTTTACTTCAAAAATTCACATTTATGTTCAGTCTGGCAAAATCTTGTTTAGTCTGGCCGCTTACTCACAGTTCTTGCTGGTACGTATGTTCAGCCATTTTTTTCAATTTTCGCGATGTCTATATTGGTGTTTACACTACAGTAACTCAATAGACCCTAAAATTGTTTATATCTTAACCTTTTGTCGGTGCAATAATATCATCATGCAAAAAAAGTATTTTTGATGATCTCTGAAAATATGATGATGATGATGATGGTGATGATGATGATGATGCTGGGATATGATGATGATGATGATGATGATGCTGGGATATGATGATGATGAATGATTATTGCAACATTTTTTGACATTGGATATCTTAAATACCTTGAAAAAATTACAGAAAATTAAAGAAAAACAAAAAACAATAACATGAAGACTGGCATGGCTTAGCTACCTATTGACTATTTTAGGGTGTAAACTACAAATTAATGTACCGCAAACACATATTTTATTTGGCCTTTTTGAATATTGCAATTAACTTTTAAGATACCTAGATTGTAAAAAGAGAAACAAAAAAATAGAAGAAAAATCTTTTGTTACCATGAAAGCAAGCTTAGCATTTTTTTTTTTTTTTTTTATAATTTTAATCATAATTTAGATTTGTAAAAACAGTAATTTAAAGTGTATAGTCAGGCAATGAAAACCAGTCTAAATGTGTTCATTATATATATATTAGCCTTCCAAAAGTCCTTATATATCAAAATGACGGTCAAGCTCTGCTTACCCTGTCCAGTTTTGACAGTTGATATTATAGAAAGGCCCTGTGTAACTTTAGCACAATTTTTAGCACATTGACTTAGCCAGTCGAGAGATCGTTTTAGGATTCCTATAATATAAATTAATTTCTTCGCATGCAGAGCGATTTTGATGGGAAATTTTATTTTTCTATTTTATAAGAAATTATATTGGATATATTAAAATCATTTTTACCGACTTAAGCATTCCTTTGCCCTACTATTCACTTTAATATCAGTCAAATCTTTTTTTTTTTTTTGCACAAAATGGTGCCTAATGTACACTTACTAACCACACATCCTCCATTGAAAAATCACATATTATATAAATGCATTATCATAATAACCAGCCGATATCAGATTTTTTTAAAAGCTGATTTAACATCGGAGACCTTTGGATTAGCTCAATATCCAGCAATGGTTATATCAGATTCACTATTGACACGATGACCTACACAATATATACATGAAGGGATCACAGTGACTGTGTATAGATCATGAGTGACTGTAACCCCTGGATATCAAGGACGTGTCATAGTAACTGTTGAGGAGTACATATTATACCATATTGGCCGTAATTAGCACCCCTCCTATCTTTTGGAGAAGGAGTTTAAGTTATATAAACGCCCCCACTCTCTCCCCATCCACATTACCATGGATTTAATCAATTTTTACAAATTTGCGATTATAACACCAGCATTGTATCTCATCCCATATTACGTAAACTTGTGGGTGGACAAATATTTCTCCCACCATTCACTGATTTGTCACCGGTTTAGCCGTGGGAGATTTCTCTGTCAGGTATGACAGATTGCGCGCTCTAACCTTTTGAACCTGAAGACCATTACATGACGTCATGACTTCATGCAGCGTGACCGTGGTGTGCATTGTCGATGACGTCATCAATGTGAAAACGCTTCCTTTTAGGCTATTTATTATCTCTTCATTTTCTTTTGTATATGGCAGAAAAGGAATCATTCCCTACTTATGAGAGTGTGACAACAAAATCACAACTCTCGATAGAATTCCTGGCAAGCATCGCGATGTATCAGGTTGTGATTTTGTTGTCACACCCTCTAGGTAGAGAAAGATTCTATTACCGTAGTCAATATGCTTCTCCAAGCTTATAATTAGAAGACATATATGCATGTGTACTGTGACAAATTAATTAATGTGCTGTGAGAATGGAAAGAGTTAAAATATGGCTGACGTTTTCTTTAGAGATTTTTAGCCCACAATTTACATTTTTATTACCTAATTAGCGCCCTCTTTGTTATAATATTCTAAGCACACTAGGTGCAATTCCGACTGGTATAGAGATAAATATAGAACCGTATATATATATGTAGTGCCGTGAATTTTATTTTGGGACCCAATTACTTATTTTTAATTGTGTGTATAAAGAAATACATACTGTAATATAAAATAATTTTTGTTACCTTTGGTGCATGCATAATCAGTACGTCATTCCATACAGGATATAGTGCCATGGATTGTTTTTTGGGAGTCGGACTGTAATTAATTATTTTTAATTTTAAGTAAAATATATATGCCTTCTTTCATAAGAGACACATTATTACATTGTGATTTACATGTGAAAGATCCGCAAGCTACGTTCATGTAATATGGGATGGGATACAATGACTGCATTGCTTAGTTGTAACGTATCACAGCTGTACGGTATACATGCACATATAGTGGTGATCATGACCTCTCCTGATCAACACTTGTAAAGGAGATTCTAATCGTGATTATATATATGTTACGTACTTTAAGATAATGTGGTAGATATCGTGAAAGAGAAAAGTTCAGTGTCTATGACTGACAGTAAACATGACCTCATACTATCAGTTCTATTGTATTCACACTAACTATCTTAGAAGGGGCCACGGTGGCTAAGTGGTTAAGATGTCCCATATTACCACAAGCCCTCCACCTTTGGGATGCAAGTTCAAATCCCATGTGGGGCAGTTGCTAGGTACTGACCGCTAGTCGGTGATTTTTCTCCGGGTACTCCGACTTTTCTCTACCAGCAAACATGGTATGTCCTTACATGACCTTGGCTGTTAATATGAAAGTCTCTGCAGGCCTGTGATAAGTCAGTATTTTTCTGCCTTCATTCAGATTTGCTATGACATAGTTCAGGGGTGAATGTAATGACAGTGATAGTAACCCCTGGAATATGGAGGATGGAAATTTAGTTATTTAGTTATATAATCATTTTTGATAATCTTTGTTGTTCATATTATTTTCATGAGTTTGTTGTAATACTATGTGATTGAGTATGCTAGAGAAAATCAATATTATACCATATTCGGCCCAATAAGCACCCAGGACGCTTGAAAAATTTTAATAAATAAGGGGTGCTTAATAGAACCAAATATGGACTAGCCATTCATAAAATTATTACACATTTAGTAATATATAAGCAAGAAATCATTTTACAAAAGAAATCAATAAAGAAATCCACAGTTTTCATATTTTCCGTCTGCATTTATTTCAAGGTAAATGAAATTGAGGGCTTAAAAGAGGGAGGGGCGTTTATCGAGATGGGGACACTTATATGGGTTGAATATGGTGCTACAGAATTTTCGCATTTTGAAATCTGGGGTTATTCTACACAGGGAGCTAATAAAGATGGACGATGGTGGACAGATACTGTTAGACTGGTACCAGAATGATAATGAGATTTACCCTGACAGGGATACAAGGCCGACAGTCTTACTTCTACCAGGACTTACAGGTATATAAAGTCTACACTAAAACACTGAGTAATATAAAGACGCAATTGTTTTATTTTCGCTAAATATCCCCTTTCTTGTTATGATCCCCACAAATAGGAACCGCGATTATGATGTCATGACAATATTACCACAAACCCTCCATCTCTGGATAGCAAGTCTGAATTCCATGTAGGGCATGTGCAGTTTCTAGGTACTGACCGTTGGTCGGTGGTTTTTTCCGGGTACTCCAGCTTTCCTCCACCAACTGTATCCTTACATGACCCTTGCTGTTAATAGGATATCAAACTGATAAAACCTGACATACCTTAAATATTTTATTCTAACAATAACAATTATGATATCACTATCTCTGTAGGTACCAGCAGTGACTCGTACGTGTTACAGTATGTACATGAAGCTGCCAAGCATGGGTACAGGTATGTATACAAATTTCTAATTATGTTTACTTTGTCATTACCGTATTCGACCCAATAAGCGCCCAGGGCATTTACAAAATTGAAAAAATATAAAGGAGCTAAACAAGACAAAATTATTGCAAACCTATAAGTTTTGGTCTATTGCCCGGGCAATGGAAATGAGGCCTCAAAAGGGGGAGGGGCGCTTATAGGGACATTGGTACTTATTTGGTCGATTATGGTATTTAGAGTGCATAAGCTACGATTGTATGAAGTCCTTGTTGTTCTCTTGAAACCAACATCATGATAAAGACTGCAGCCAAATCTGCTAAAATGGACATTTGTCTATAAAAGAAATCTCTAAATAAAGGATAGACTCGTCAACCTCATTTGGTGCAATTTAACATATATTTGACCTCTGCATAAAGGACACCTGTCTATAAAGAAAATTTTGTTGTGTCCCTTTGGTGTCCTTTATAGACAGGTTTGACTGTATAACATTAAATAATTGATGCCTCTGGTTTCACTGACATATTTCATATTGACTATCTAAGTTAAATAAAGACCATATATATATATATATATAGTTATTACTTTTCGTTAAAATATGAATATTGTTTATTAACATGTATACTAAACTCTATCTTTGATTTTGTAGATCTGTAGTTTTCAACAACAGAGGCAATGGAGGTGTGAAGCTTCTAGTAAGTTTTCCTTTGTGTTATAGGTGAACAAGATGGCCGACAGTATGCCATCTTTGATTTTGATAATTATCCCCCGCCCAACGAAGTTGGTGGGGGATATACAAATGGGTTCTGTCCGTCCGTCCGTCTGTCCGTCCGTACGAATGGTTTCCGGAGCATAACTCTAAAACCAGTAGATATATTTCCACGAAACTTCATACACACATTGGTCTTATGGTCTAGTAGTGCCTTTTGCTATTTTTAGGTTTTCATTTTTTGCATTTTTTCCATAACCATGGAAACATTGCTGAAAATATCATATTTTTGTACCAGGTTCGTTTCCGGAGCATAACTCTAAAACCAGAAGTGATATTTCCACAAAACTTAATAGACATATTGGTCTTATGGTCTAGTAGTGCCTTTTGCTATTTTAAGGTTTTCACTTTTTGTACTTTTTTCTGTAACCATGGAAACATTGCTGAACATAGCAGATTTTTGTGTAAGAATTGTTTCAGGAGCACAACTCTAAAACCAGCAGAGATATTTCCATGAAACTTCATAGACACATTGCTTTTATGGTCTAGTAGTGCCTTTTGCTATTTTTAGGTTTTCATTTTTTGCACTTTTTCGGTAACCATGGAAACATTGCCGAAAATATCATATTTTTGTACCAGGTTCGTATCCGCAGCATAACTGGAAAACCGGTTGAGATATATGCACGGAACTCCATAGGCACATTAGTCTTATGGTCTTGTAGTGCCTTTTGCTATATTAAGGTTTTCACTTTTTGTACTTTTTTCTGTAACCATGGAAACATTGCTGAAAATGGCAGATTTTTGTGTAAGAATCGTTTCCGGAGCACAACTCTAAAACCAGCAGAGATATTTCCATGAAACTTCATAGACACATTGTTCTTATGGTCTAGTAGTGCCTTTTGCTATTTTTAGGTTTTCATTTTTTGCATTTTTTCCATAACCATGGAAACATTGCTGAAAATATCATATTTTTGTACCAGGTTCGTTTCCGGAGCATAACTCTAAAACCAGCAGAGATATTTCCACGAAACTTCATAGACACATTCTTTTTATGGTCTAGTATTATTGTACTGTACCTTTTGCTAATTTTAGGTTTTCATTTTTTGCACTTTTTCTGTTACAATGGAAACATTGCTGAAAATATCATGGTAAATGGTAAATGTTACTTTGCAAAACTCCACCCATCTTTGTGTATATAGTCTAATATAAATGTCAAGGCTGTATACCTGATTCAACAATTGCAGCCCCGCTCTACTTGAATTATACTCCATCTTTCTTTAGCTCAACTTCCTTTTTCCTGTTTTTTTCATACACATAAGTCTCCACAATCAAACTTACTTCAGCTTTGATATCTCCATTGGCGGGGGATCTGAATGACTATGTCCTTGTTGAATTTTGTTACCGCTATTTCTCAGAAAGTGCTGAAGGGATCTGTGTCAAATTGCATGTGCAGGTTCCCCTAGGGGTCTAGTTGTACATATCGCATTTTCAGATCGGTCAAAAAGATGGCCGATAGGTAGCCGTCTTGTTTTTTGATAATTGAGGTTTGTTACTGTTATATATCTGACAGAAAGTACTCAAAGGATCATTCTCAAATTTCATATGTAGTAAAAGTTTGAAAAGCAGACATAGATCATTCTTTGGTGGCCTATGGGTGCCAAGATCCCTCTGGGATCTCTTGTTGTTGATAGTTATTTATACGTATAGTGTGGCTTTAAAGTTGACACTGCTAGTTAAAAATAATGCAATCAAATTTGAAATTGAAATACATACTTTGTATCAGATTTAGGTGATAGATGATTGTATACAGTAGATTCACAGGCTATATAGGGGTCAGTAAAATTTTATTACTGAATCAATGATAAATTGAAAAAGAATTGAACAACAAGCAATACCTATGTAAATTTTCTCCTTGAAAATTTAAAGAAAATAAATGTACTAATTAAATGTTGTTTGAAAAATGTGTAGACATGTTAAAAATGATGGATTTAAAAATATTTCAGACTGCAAGAACTTACTGTGCCACAAATACGGAAGATCTGGCGTTTGTTGTGTCGTTCATAAAGGAGCGATATCCTGACTGTCCCCTAATAGGGGCAGGCATATCCCTGGGAGGGTAAGTTTAAAAAAAAAAAAAACTTTTATACTTGTATTACATCGGTTGTGAAACAAGCTATGTAACTTTCATATGCAAATCATTTTCGATTGCGTTGATGTGGGGTCTTAAAATGGGAGGAAACCAGAGTTCCTAGAGAAAACCCACATAATTGGGTAAGTGACCCCTATTTCGACCTTCTCACATCAGTGCCACGGATTGATACACTGACTGGCTAAGTGTAAGGTATGTGGTTTAATATAACCACTATGCCACCCGACCACCCAGTTTTGGAAATACATATGTAAATACAGAAACTGTTAGTAGTAGATAATTAAATCTTTTCAAAATGAAAAAAAAAAAATTGTTGATGTCTTGGATATAAACATAATGGCTAAGGTGTTAATATTTTATTTTCTATTTTGCAGCATGATCCTATTCCAGTATTTATCTAAAATGGGTAGTGAGTCCAAACTACAGGCCGGGATGTGTGTTTCTGTGGCCTGGAACGTGTTCGAGTCTTATGTAGAGCTGGAGAAACCGGGAATCAACAGACACGTCCTCAATCGTGCCCTCGCCAAAAGTTTGGTTTATTCAATACAGAGGTAGGTCAAAGTGCCCTCGACTGTGCCCTCACCAAAAGTCTGCTTTATTTAATACCGCGGTAGTTTGAAGTGCCCTCACTTACTGTGCCCTGGTCAAAAGTCTGATCTATTCAATACAAAGGTAGGTTAAAGTGCCCTTAACTGCGACCTCACCAAAAGTCGGATTTACTCTATACAGAGGGAGTTTAAAGTGTCCTCAACCGCGCTCTCACTAAAAGTCTGGTTTATTCCATTGAGAGGTAGATTAAAGTGCCCTCGACTGTGCCCTCACCAAAAGTCTAGTTTATTCCATACAGAGGTTGGTTAAAGTGTCCTCAGCCGTGCCCTAGCCAAAAGTGCTATATGCCCTTGTAAGAAATTTTGTCAACAAAAAAAATTAATTTTCTCTTTGTTACTGGCTTTCTGATTGGGCTATTCATTTTTTTCATTCCACGATGAAAAAATAGTCCGAGAATGGCGCGGAATTCCCGACGTTATCATGACGTCACAGTAGAAACACTGACGTTGCGTATTGATTTCGCTACGCGGATTCACACAGTTTGCAAACAAAATTTCTTTCATACCCCGATGAAATTAAAAAATAGTGACTTCAATGCTTAAATATGTTATAAGTTCCTCATCCACTAACTGACAAGCTTAGATTAAAGTTCTTGTTTATGTCATACTGGTACAACAATTAACTTTGGGTTATCATCGATAAACGATTATATATGATCTCGTTTGTTATAAAAATAAATGCTTGAAACACGCCCAAGTGTGTCAGTGACAGTATGATATAACCTTTTTTTAATTTGTTTCGCAGGAATGTTGAAGTGTTTGAACAACATTTTGATGATATAGACCATGTCTTTAAGGTAAGTTATGACGACTGTTGAAGATTAATGTTCAATGTCAGTTCCGTCACTTCTGAGGATATACAACAGTATGAAGTATTGTACATTAAGTAAAATGACAAAGTGTAAATTTTCTTTTGGTTAGACTTTTCTTTAACTCGGAACAGCATGATCACATATTACTTAGGTAGCCATCAGATACTACCTGACTCAAGAGGCTCATTGATTGATGTACTATTTTACTATTTGATTAACTTTCTTGATATAATAGGAAGCGATAGCATATGAATTTTATGTCAAATTAACTTCTTTCCAGGCTTCTACAATAAGAGAATTTGATGATCAATTTACATCAAAAATGTTTGCATATTTCACATTAAAATTTTATGTCCGATAATTTTATTTCTTTCCAGGCTTCTACAATAAGAGAATTTGATGACCGATTCACATCGAAAATGTTTGGGTACGAAGACTGGCAGGAGTACTACAAAGATGCCTGTATACATAACCGAGTCCACCAGCTGCGAGTCCCCGTACTGGTGCTGAGCGCTGCTGACGACCCTTTCTCTCCATCTCACGGTAAGGACTTGAAACAATTACAACTACCCCATCCCAACCTTACCCCACAACAAGGTATATTGTATCGCATTTCCTTTTTTGATTATAGTAAGTAAAACCTTTATAATTCCGAAACCTGTTTATACCAATCAATTGTGCTGTTGACATCTGGCTTAGACAAGTTATACAGTATACTGTACTTGAAATGAGTATACCCTCTCTGCAACAAAGGGGAGTACATTATACTTGATTCTGGTTGTCTGTCTGCAGACGCAACAATTGCCAGACTCCTCCTCCTAAACTACTAGAGGGATTTCAACGAAACTTGATTGTAATTAGTCTATAAACAATTGAACAGCTTCTTCTCCAAAACTACTGGAGATTTATTTTATCAGAACTTTGTGGCTATTAATAATCCTTTTATGGTGTAGATGTGCTTAATCGGAACAAGATATTTCCACCTTTTTCACAGTTATGTCCCTTTGCTGTAAAAAAGGGAAGAGGGATATAAATTTGGGAGGGGTTATGAATTGGCATTCTGAGTAATCACTTATAGTTCAAGGATAGCATTCAATTATTTTTATGAAGTAAAAACTGTATATAACATATTAACTATAGAGTAAAACTTACCTTAGCGACCACCTCTGTATAATGACCACCTGCTTAGTAAGACCACTTTTCTAGGGTCCTAAATAACCAATTTCAACCTGTGTATTAAGATCACCTGGCTATGAAGACTTATTTTTCCTCTGTCCCTTTGGTGGTCTTTATAGACAGGTTTGACTGTTTGGGTGGGTAGTCATGACTGTTTCTTGGGTAGTCTTTATAGACAGGTTTGACTGTCTCTTGGGTGGTCTTTATAGACAGGTTTGAGTGTCTTTTGGGTAGTCTTTATAGATAGGTTTGACTGTCTCTTGGGTGGTCTTTATAGACAGGTTTGAGTGTCTCTTGGGTGGTCTTTATAGACAGGTTTGACTGCCTCTTGGGTGGTCTTTATGGACAGGTTTGACTGTCCCTTGAGTGGTCTTTTTCTTACATTACATTTAAATACCATCAATGTGTGTTTCAGCTATTCCTGTGAAGGAGGCAGAACAAAACGACAACATAGCCATTGTCGTAACGTCTCATGGCGGCCATATTGGATTCCTCGAGGGATTTCTGCCCCGTCATGGCAGCTATATGGATCGACTTTTCTCTCAATTTTCTCGTGCAGTATTTGAGCATGGTCCCAAAACATTATTATCTACAAACAATTAATGATTTAATTTATTTACACTGTCATATTGCCAAAGTAAGAAGTTGTAATATATTACATTTAGATAACCAGGGTGAAATATCATATTACAAACATTGCTGTTCAGAAAACTTCAGCTTGATCAACAAATGAAACGGTCCATTATGTAAACAAACTTTCTATAGCATGCAATTTACTGTCGCAAATTTTGTGATCAAGGTAAATTTGCAAAAGTTTATTATGGTGAATTGATATCTTTCACAATTTTTGACCTATAATTTCCAAGGTATTGCCATCCAATTTTAAATCCATGAAACTTAATCTTTGTGAAAATACTTTGAAATGAAAATTGCGAAATTTATTAGCTGTGAAAGAAAGTTGCTTTACAGAAGTCTAAGTCTCTAGTTTGGACTAAGAAACATTATAAAATATTTCATCGTTTTTGATCGGTGAGTTAAGGAAAAATGTAACTTGAATGTTTGTCCAAGATTTTTGTAATACTCTAGTAAGGCTGGTTTTTGGAGCATGTTCAGACTTAATGAGAACCAGAATGTTAATGATTTAAATGAGTTCAAATCCTTTGTAGAATACTAGATATTTAATTACAGATTTCCTAATGTTGATCTCATGCAGTGCCGCAAATCGGCCCATTCAACCAATCTGCTGTCAATATGAGAACAAAAGCTAGGAAGATTACTTTGTACACCAGGTTTCATTGATCTTCAGAGAATATATAGGGTATATGAAAACAGTATTTGGTCAAACACTTTCAGCATTTCGTTCTACACTAAGTACTTTTTACATTTTATTCCGGACTAATAAGTAATAAGAAATCTTTTTGTCAATTCTGTATTTCCATATTACTGAGTTATCTGTCCATTTGGGTAGGTATTGATTGTGTGACATCATGCATTTATGAGCATAACGTCATACTTTTCAAAGAAAACAATGTGAATTTGGCTCACAAATAATGATGTCACAATGGATACCGCAAGGGAGGTAACTCTGTATTGTGAAAACACGGAGTAATACCATGGGAGGTTTACACTCTGTTTCTTGAGATAGGGTTGTTTTTTAAATTATTAATGTAAAGATAATTTCGTATCTATTTATATTTACAATTCTATGAACAAGATTTGCTAAGATAATAATACAAGATGTACAAAATGTATTTGATACAAAACATATTTTGTGCAGTCAATTGTAAATTATATTATTAATATACAGACAAAAGAAATTTCATTGATAATTTGTATTCATTGTAAAATAAATTTAATAGATACCGGTGTAGATATCTACATGTGCATGTACCAGTAAATTTGAAAAATGAATGAATTAATGATAAAAAATATGTGTGTTTTCAATCGGAAATTTTAATGATAATGATAATTTTTATTCATGATGAAATGAATTTACAATGGGTTATCTATATTAAGATGTCATGAATATAGGGAATATATACACAAATCTGTTTTGAGGTTAAAGAGAGTATGTGTAGTTCATTTCATAAATGTGTACTGTATAATTGTGGTGTCTTTTTAGCGTCCATTCTCTATCACTGATTATCTCCCTTTGCTAAATATCTTAAAATTTCTATAGTTACTCCCCTTACCCCCTTTTCAATGAAATCATCAATATTCTCTGATAGAAACTCTCACAAATAATGATAGTAAAATCATTTTTGATAATAAGATTCTAGTCAATTTTATTTATTATTTCTCTTAAGTGTTTCAATAAAATAGATATTCAATGTCATATCATTTTGATGAAGTCTTAACTTGCTGCAGATCACCTCTTTCACTATTTCATCCATCCTCGATACTCCAGGGGTTACTATTATTGACATTATGTCCAGTTCTGCACAATTTCATAGTTTAATTGAAGGCACCAGAACAGGTACACTGTGGTTGTGAATTGACTGTTGGCTCCGCAGGCTTGTGATCTTTGGTCAGTTTTTTTCTCCAGAGCTGGCTCCGGTTTTACTCTAAGAGATAGTCCGGGGGTGTATATAATGTCAGTGATAGTAACCCATTACATCATTACATATATAGCGGGTATATTTATGTTGAATTTCTGTTATTTTTTCCTCTCACACTTTCTTTATTTCACAATGCTTTATTCGCTGAGCTCAGGAATATGAAACTCATTTACATTATAAGCTTATCAATATTCATTTGCCTCAGACTGATCAGATGATATGCTAATCTTATATTATATCCTATATAATTGCTTCATATCTGTAATGACTTTTGACCTTTCTGAAGTTTACCAATCTAGGTCTGTCTTACTAATTAGGTCAATGTTCTTTAAATAAGTCAATAATGGTATTTAGGTCATATTAACCCTAAATTAGGTCACACCTTCTAAATTTAAGACATGCTTTGTCAAAATGTCTATATTCTGTTATGTCAGGGACATGAAAAAATCATTTTCATTATTGTATATGATAGAATGAGCATCAGATTCAGTAAAATACCGTATTCGACCCAATAAGAGCCCATGTCCCTATACGCGCCCCTCCCCCTTTTAGAGGCCTCAATTTCAATTGTCTACGCATAAACAAAGACCAAAACTACACAAAACTGTGTAGATTTGCAATAATTTCGTCTTAATAGCACCTTTTCATTTTTCAATTTTCAAATGCCCAAGGCGCTTATTGGGTCGAATACGGTATGTTTTGATTGAAGTACATACAACGAATTCATTAAATATGACATAAATTTTTCAATTTCAAAATTTGTACCCCGTCGTTTATATGTGTTTAATTCATACCACCTTTAACGTAATCAAAACACTTTTCAAGCTCTATATACATGTGAAACAAACTTGTTACCAGAATAATCAAATTTTCTTGGTTCCATGAGAAATTCATGATCAATTCACTGTACAGTTTCTACAACAATGGACGTCTCGAAGGGTGAATGTCACTTATTACATATGACGCTTAAATAAAATAATATTGATTTGATTGATAATAGTATTAAGTCAATAGTTTTATGAGTAGAGTAAATATACTGTTTGAGACAGTGGAAGGAAGGTTGTTTCATTTGTTGCATTTCATGTAAACAAAGCCATTCATGTGCTCTTTTCTTGCCCGTAGCTGTGTGTATGTTGTCGAACAATATTCATATTTTGAAGCATTGTGATTAAAAATTTAGTTTAAACATGATAGCCGTGTGTATATTGTCCAACAGTATTCATTTTTGTGATTGAAAATTAAGTTTTAAAAATGA
Source organism: Argopecten irradians (assembly GCF_041381155.1). Taxonomy (NCBI): domain Eukaryota; kingdom Metazoa; phylum Mollusca; class Bivalvia; order Pectinida; family Pectinidae; genus Argopecten; species Argopecten irradians. The sequence goes on along the minus strand of NC_091148.1, from coordinate 8,279,587 downwards.
TTATTATTAATATCAATGGTATATATTTCATTATGTTTATATTTACAACACAAAAGTCAGGTTTTATTTTTTGTTGTTAATTATCATAAAAAAGTTATATTGTTTTGTTTAATGAAATCGTTTACCATTGTCTTTCACTGCAACATAGCTTGTAATTTTTTTTTTAATTTTTCAATCCTAAATTTATATTTGTAATTGATATGCAGCAACAATGGTTCATAGTGAAATATTATGCATATTTTCAACTTTTCAAGTTAAAATGTATCAAATTTAATGTTTTCTATTTTATTTAAGGGAATCAAAAATGATTACCTTATATCAAAAGTTGTAAAATTGACTGTTTTCATCTGTATATCTGAATTTGAAAAGTCATTTACATTTAAAACATTACTGGTTTGTATTATTTAAGTAAGCCAATTATAAACCCATCTGTTCTAACTTCACAACACACAATTCTGACAAAAGTAGAGGTTTAAATTAATTCTATACAACCATGCTCTTTGATTTTTTAGTTGATATAGAATATTTAAAGATGCTCCACCGCTGACAAACGGTATTTTTTCTCTATCAAGTTCAGGAGCAGAGGATTAAGTATTTTTTTTCAGTTACAAAAGTTACTTATTTTACACCATTAACGCTATTGAGAAGTTTGAGCTTCTAATTTTACTTCAAGATTAAATATAAACAAATTAATTAATTGCATCCCAAAAAAAAATCCATGGTACTATATCCTATATGGAATGAAGTACTGATTGCGCATGCACCAAATGCAAAATCAATTATATTACAGTATTTTTTGTGTTAATTAGACATATAAATACATGTACACAATTAAACACCAATTATTGCTCAAATGATGAAAATCATTTATGCTCTGTCGGCGGTAGAGCATGTTTAAAAGGAGTGCATTATTTATATTCTGTACTTTTATATTTGATAACCATGTTAATGATGTTGAAAGTTCATTTCCAACATTTTTGGCAACTTTATTCTATATTTGATTTGAGTTATCTCCCCTCGGGTAGGTATTGATTGTGACATCTTGTATTTGTGAGCGTAACGTCAGACTTTTTGGAGAAAGTGATGTGGATTGCGCTCACAAAATCATGACGTAACAATTGATACCTACCCTCAAGGGAGCTAACTCTGTAATATGCAAAGACAGCATAGTACGGCCAAAATTTCTCCAGCAGCACCCAATATCCCACCACAACGAAAGTGAAAAATCTTTGTCCTCTTTTTTGTTATTTCATTTTAAAAAATCTGCACCAATTCACTTTCAAGAAACTTTTTTCTCTCAACACTGTAGATGTGGTAGCTGTAACAGGTTGAAAAGTAAAATAAGATGTGTAATTGCTCACTAACTGAGATACTCTAAGTTACGTTTCGATTCAAGATTAACAACTCCCTGTCCGGGGTCACCTCAACATGACCCTTGGCCTAGTATCGGAACACCTTGGGAATACTACCGAATTTCACCTCAATTAAGACAACCCCCACCCCACTTCCAGAGAAAAAATAAGGGTCAAAAGTGGTGGTGGGGGGGGGGTCTTATTCACGGACAACCCGCATGATAGCATCGATCTAGCAAGTAGCCATTTATACTTCCAAATGAATCAACCACACTGAAGATTTCATGTTAAGTGGTACGCTGATTGGCTAACCATAGGGGTCATGCTGATGTGACCCTGAACTGGATGTTGTTAGATCTTGTGTTGGAGCGTAACATTGAGCATCATAGTGGAGCGGAATAACAAGTCTAATTTTAATTAGATTGATTGAAATGTCAAAGTTGGGTATACCACTGATATTTACAACTGTTCTGTAAGATACACTGTTTATGGTTGTTTTTCTACGTAAATACATTTACCATTCTACTGTTTAGAGGAACACACATGTCTAGACATGCATTTTTTTCAGATTTCTAAGAACCTAATGTTATTATTATCTTTTTGATTATGTACATTTTGAATGTACATTTCTCTCTTTCTTAAATAGAAATTCTGAACACTTGAAATCAGTTTCATTCCACAGATTTTTCTATCTCTTTGTTGAAATGTATCAAACGTTTAAAGTTTTCCTATAAATATCATTTCTTGTTAATAAGCTCGAGCTCTTTCTATCTCTTTGTTGAAATGTATCAAACGTTTATAGTTTTCCTATAAATATCATTTCTTGTTAATAAGCTCACACTTTTATACAATTTTTTTTTACAGATTTAAATTTTAGAGCAATTTCCTTTGATGCATACCATGATAAATGGCTCTAAATTATATACAATATACACAGTATTTCAAAATAGCCTGGCTTTAAGAATTAATTTATTATGATATTGTGATGACACGTTTAGCTTTGTTACAAATTTCCACCTGTCTGAATTTATGTAATTACCGTAAACCTCCTTTCATTCGCATGTGATTTATGCGAATTTTGCGATCCAAGTAAATCACGAAATTTTATCTCCGCAAATTAATATTTACATCTATTTTGATATGAAGTATCATTCAATTGTTAAATATGCAAATATTAATCTTCATGAATTTGTTTTGAAATGGAAATTGCGAAAAATTTTGCTATTCAAGTAAATTCCTGAAATTTCGCGATTAAAGTAAATTCGCAAAAGTTTATCTCCCTGAATTTATATTTACAACAATATTGATTCATTCCATAGTTAAGTCCATGAATGTTAATCTTCATGAACTTGTTTTGAAATGGAAATCATGAAATTTAAAAGCTACAAAATGAAGTTGCTTTACAGTTAATTGAATGGAAGATTGAAACAGACTGAATTAATGATAATTAAACAATGCAATTTTATGTGTTGTAGCGCTGTCTCGGACTGCTTTATTACCGTGTTGTATCATTGGCTTTGTTATGAAATAAATATTGCTGATTTACCAAGTTTGGAATTCATTGTCTTAATTGTCTTTCTTATATTAACGATTGATTTATAATTTGAATATATTTCATCAAAGGCTGTTCATACACCCGCTCACTACACATCATGTATTACCACCAGCTGCCTTCAGTTTTACTATGAGATTATCTAGGGATGGATGTAATGTCAGTGATAGTAACCCCTGGAGTATCGAGGATGACCACCAGACTGCCTGGCAAGAGCTTCCTTGGGATATTCCAGCGACAAACACAGTGTACCAATGACGAGAGTAGTAGCGTTTATTGGTACAAATTAGTTATATAATTTACTAGCAAACTGATATATTTTTATTCACGAAATAGGAACTTAGGTCTACATTCAAAGTTTCATTAAGCTTGGTGCATATTTACTCGCATTACCATATTCCCAAGGTTCAATAATTATAATTGCAAGGGGCAATAACTCCCTAAATAAGTTAAGAGTCCAATCAAGCTTATTTTCAAACTTGTTCGAGATATTTCCAATATTAGTCTATATGCAAAGTTTCATTAAGCTCAGATCATATTTACTCAAGTTATCATGTTCACAAGAGTCAATAATTAAAATTGCAAGAGCAATAACTTCGTTAGTTACTATCTAATCAGGTCAATTTTTCAAATTTGTCGGAGATCTTTCTAATTTTAGTCTAAATAAAAAGTTTCATGAAGCTGAGTTCACATTTATTCAAGTTACCATGTTCACAAGATTCAATAATTATAATTGCAAAGGGCAATAACTTTGTAAGTTACATTCTAATCAGATCTCTTTTCAAACTTTCCAATTTTAGTCTAATTACAAAGTTTCATGAAGCGGAGGCATATTTATTCACGTTATTGTATTCACAAGGTCCAATAATAATCATTAGTGCAAAGGGCAATAACCCAATAAATTATTGTCAATTCAAGCTGATTTTCTAACTCGTCCAAGATATTTCTAATGTTAGTCTACTAATGTTTAAAGTTTCATTAAGCTCAAGTTATGTTCAAAAGGTCCAATAATATTTATCATTGCAAAGGACAATAACTCTCTAATTTACAGTCAAATTAAGCCAATTTTCGAACTCGTCTGTGATCTTTCCAATGTTAGTCTACAAATAAAGTTTCATTAGGCTCGGTGAATATTTACTTTAGTTATCGCGTTCGCAAGGAAATGATGGACGACGCACGATGACGCAATAGGTCAGCATGACCTAAATATTAGACTTGTAATTCTGCTCCACTTCCGATCATCCGCAATACTCTAGGGGTTACTATAACTGATATTATATCTAACCCTGGACTATTTCAAAGTAAAACTGAAGGCAACCGAACAGAACAGGTCATTTGATATTCATCAAAAGAGCTGTATAACGGTACACTGGTTGACTGTGTGGTTTAAAGTGGGGCGTTATTCTCTCTGTAGTCTTCAAAGGATATTTTTACGGTCCTGTGATTAGTTCAGATTTTTCTCCTGAGCTGTCTTCAAGCTCTACATTCAGCTCTAATACAAGATCTATCAATTTTCCATTTAAGGTCACCTCAGCATGACCCCTGGCCTGGAATTGGACACACTAGTAGCCGTTTATACTTCTCCTTATATGAGACAGTTTAGCAAAAATTTATTTTCGCAATTTCTTGAAAGTGAGTTGATCAGCAGCAAGCATATTTCGGATAAAAAAAGATAAACAACAAAATTTTGGTGTGAACCAATTTAATGATCATGGAATACATCCAAGCCTTAATACAGAGTGTGGTACAGTTTTGTGTTCATTATTGTTTTCTACGTCACAATAATGACACAAAATGTCGAGAAAATTACCACAACAACAACACGACCTACAGTCCAACTAAGATGTTCACTGTCTGATGGTAATCTCTAAGCATGAATTCTTCTGTCTTACACAATTAATATAGAATTACTTGAAACGTTTCCAATAATTAATACAACTTTTAACTCATTCGCCCCTAAAGACCCTTTTGAATTCTTCCAAATCAAATGCTGGAATGGTTCATTATGAAATTTCAGGGGTGAAAGAGATCACATTAGTTCTAAAACATGTTTCTACCACTGTGAGGTACACACAATATGTATCCAATCTGTAACATTCCGATCAGAGTTACTCCCTTTGTTTCTGAGTGAAATGAAGGGAAGTAACTCCGGTGGATCAGAATATCACAGTGAAGCAGGCACATAATACAACCAAACTGTAACCATCTTAGTTAGACTTGCTTCGTTAACAATTAAACAGCAGGGGGGAAGTGAAGATCACCAGGAGAATATTCTTATATCGCAAACAGAAAATCATCTACACCATAGCTAATATATGATTAAAGCCTCATTTACATACCGGCTAGTAAAAGCAATCACTCATCTCTATGAAGAGAACATTTCAGGGCATCTAGTAGAACCATGTTTCCCAAAAATTATATGTACGTAGTCTTTTGGGTTTGAAGCACATGTCATAGGTTTTTACTCTTCAGATTTCTGAGAAATTGTGATTTCACTTCTGAATCTGCTAAAAGTCAAGGGTCAACTGGATGCCCTGCATTTTCTGATTATAATTTATGGTATCATGGATTTAGTTAGATGAAATTTTGTTTATTTATTGAAAACTGTCGATACCTAATACCAAAATAAATAGAGATAATACTTCATATCTCAATACTAAGCAGATCTTTATTTTTTTTTTCAATCTTTCATAGCTTCTTTAATTTTGAAACCCAAAGTTTGCCGAAAGAAAAACATCACCTAATTTGTAATTTATCCTTAACTTGATACATAACAAAGTGAACTGAAGTTAGGATCAAACATTTTTGAAAATCACGGTGAAAGTTGGTGGTGAAAATGTATCGAATGTTCTCCCAAGTAATCCTCATGTCTAAAACAAACAAATATATCAAATGATTATATATGAAGACAACACCAAGAGAAAGAGTGAAAATTTCTAAACAACAAACTTCCATTTGTAGCTAAAATACTAGTAAAATACACATATCATGGTCAAGGTTCAATTTTTAACTTGTTCACCCCTTCATACACATTTGGGCCGTCCCGCTTCAAAGGCTGGAATGGTTCATTGTGAATTTTCAGGGGTGAAGGAGTTCTTAGACAAGCATTTTGTTGCCAGACATATCAATTAGCAGCATTTATAAATAATACACACTTTACAAACGACAATCAGACCACATCATAATCTGACAAGATATTGACGCCTTTTCAACAGTCAAGTTTTACATGCTGTAGCACTCACAAAGAGGTTTGTTAAGTTTAACGTCCAGTGTCATGTAAGGACATGCCGGGTTTAATGGTGGAAGAAAACCGGAGTACCCAGAGAAAAACAATCAGTCAGCGGTCAATACCTGGCAACTGCCCCACAATAATGGTTATATTTTTGGTACAAACTTCCAAAACTTTTGTTAACATACATTTGTTCTAAGGAAAGTCTGTAGCTGTTTTTGTATGTCTGGTACAAACAAAATATCTGTCTCATCTTTCTCGTGAACAGTCTAAAAATCAACAATCTCCAATTATTTACCACAAATAGGTTCCTAATAATACATCAGGATAAAAAGAAAATAAAAATTCCCTCCGATTAATATTAGTTGTATGTCTAATGATAAGCAGGTCAAGCGCTAACACAAATTAAATCTGTCTATGATATTTACCTTAACTTCAATATTCTTCTTGCAAACTCAAAAGATTTTTTAAGTTGTTTTTACAAATAAAGAATCATTCTCAATACTTCATCAAATAACCTACTCCAACAATGTCAGAGGTATACATTGTAACACGATAAGACACTTTAGAAACATTTCGTCTTCTCTAACAAAACAATGTCCAATAAGAAATCGACTGACCAGTCGGCTCTAAGTTATGGGAGAAAAAATAAAATGTGAGAATTTTTCAGCAAATAACCCTTGAGAATTTAATGAAAATAATTCCTTAAATTTCAATTAAATAAATCTCTCTAGACAGATATAATCTTTCGGGGTGTTAGTTAAAAAGAAACAGCCCAAGGAAGTCGTGGCATTATATTTACAAAATGATACATTGTACGCAGTCTCTTACATGGGGAGCTCAAAACACATTTCCCTTGTGTCTTTACAATATCCGACCACAAGACATAAATATAATTAATTAAAGGGATTGAAAGGTTTTGTATTCAAAATATGAAATAAAATTCCTTTTACCAAAGAACACCGTCAAGGTAAACAATTGTTCATTCTCAGACTGTAAATTAATGTTAAGAATCTCCAATATAACTCATTCACCCCTGAAATTTCATAATGGACTGTTCTATTCTTTGATTTAGAAGAGTCTAAATGTATCTTTAGGGGGTAAATGAGTTGATCTTCATCACTTATACAAGTCTTCCATAGAAACAGAGAAAAAAAATTAACACATTTTCTGTTTAATGGAAACTAAATTTCTGCTTATAAAATTTCCAATTTCAAGTAAATGTTTCGAATATGACCTAGTATTTCCATTCACATGAAATCTAAGGATGAAGTTTACTCATATATGGAGATTAATATTCTTAGTGTAACATACATCTCATCTTGACTACGATATCGATAAGTAATGACAATGTTGTCTTCACATGTATTCATGTAAATTATCCAATAAAATACCTCGTTCATCCTCCTTCATCTTGCCAAAAAATAATTATATAACTACAAAAATTACATGTACATCAAACCTGTTCCTCCCTAAATGGCATCTTAAACTCTCCTGAATGTATAGTTCACATTCAATTAGATATTGCCAAAAAGGGTAGTCAGGAATAAAAAAAAGCAAAAACAGACATTGTCTCAAGATATATAAACGTTTTGAAAATGAAAAATCATTTCAGAAAGTCAGAAAAAACTTTGTAAATTGTAACAGTATTGAAATGTTAAAAAAAAAAAGGAAAAAAAAAAACAACAACGATGAAACATTTTGAACTTCACACATCATTCCATTTTAAAAATAAACACATGCTAAGCATCCTAGTCACGAGATGAATATTAGTGAAGAAATAGGAAGCAGAGCTAGTAGGAAATTCAAGATGTTAAAGATGTCTGATCCATGTTAAACGTCTGTTTTTGCTCATCTATCATGATGACAAGTGTTCCGGTAGAATGAGTGACGAGGCATTCTCACAATGTGTCCGAGTTTACATAGGGGGCACTCTCCCTGTATGAGTACCTCCTACGCTAGTAGAGTTAGCTAGTTCTCCTGCGTCTTTCTTGTTTTTCACACTAAAAAAAGAAAACAAGAATTACTTTCTTTGAAAAGACAGCAATGCAAAATTATAAATGTGAAATGTCTATGAATGATAGATATTTAGTTAGTACTCCTGCATCTTTCTTATTTTTCACACTTAAAAAAACAGAAAATAAATTATTAATTTTCCTAGTTTTTGATTCAAATCGCAAATAATTTGACCAATGAATATAACTGACTATACAGTGAACATGTTAAAATAATTCAAAATTTTTATAACTTACGGTAGAAAAGATTTTACAGCATTCAATAAATGCACAATCAAATTAAAACTGGACTTGACATGTAACGATTTCTATGAAACACTACACCAAGCTCTACAGTAGACTCCAATACAAGATCTAACAACTCTCTGTTCAGGGTCAATTCAGCATGACCCCTGGCCTAGATGTTCAACCCCTGACCTAGAATCGGAACATCTCGAGATGTACAAGTAGCCACTTATACTTCAAAGTGAATCAACCACACTGAAGATTTCTTAGGTGACATGCTGATTGGCTAACCATAGGGGTCATGCTGAGGTGACCTCAAATGAGTAGTTGTTAGATCTGGTATTGGAGCATGTCATAGAGCATCGTAGAGGAGCAAATTAGTAGATTTATGATTGTGAAATTTCCTTTCATTTCAACAAATTTTATTGCAAATAATATGCATATGGATTTGGCAACAGGCAAAGCCTATATTAGCCATCTCCAAACAAAACCGGTATAGTACAATTATCGACAAAATTTTAACATTAACATTACATTATGAATGCATATTATTATTAGTGTATCTCCCCAACCTATCACAGTAGAAAAATCCTAAAAAAATCTTTTAGTTTCAGATATATATTCTGATATACATTGCAAGAACACTTGTTTTACATATACCATTATACTTACGCATCGCCGCTGGCTGAGATATCTTCCTTCCCAAGGTTGGCGAGGAATGCCAGAGCTTCAAGGGAAGCTGTATCTCGAGCAGCATCCGGGGACGGACCACTACCGTGGAAGATACGAGGTGGTATAGTCATCAAAGTGACGCGGCTCAGGACTTCGGTGTTATTTGTCTGAAGAAGGAAAAAAGATTTTCACCAATCGTATTATTATTTACAATAAATGTGCAAAAGTCAAAGTAATGTGACTAATTCACAAACCACGTGATACCTGATAATGTTTGTGCGGGACTACTGTTTCTATTGGTGATGGAACGACGTCAAAAGATAATATCCCACGTTAACATTATTTCAGCGGGAATATTACAAAAGTTACGCTACATCACCACCAGAGAAAAGTAGTATCGTACAAATATTATGGAGTATAGCATGTGGTAAATAAACCAGTCTAATTTATTGTTGTATCAATCTTGTTTACCTGGATAGAAACTTCCATGGAAACTGATTAACTACCCATTCATGTCTTATCAAATCAACTTTCATTAATACTACAGAATTTTTGTCGCCTTTTTATTGAGTATATTTTAATATTAGTAGTAAACAACACTCACCGTGCCGGCAAATTCATCAAACTTGATGTCGACGTTGTTTGTGGCAGCGATCTCTCCGAGACGTAAACGAGGACTGGGACCAAACCCAAGACTGTCGCCCATTCCCGAAAGACCTAGAACACAAACGTTTATTGCGTTTATCATTTTCGACTCAATAAGCACCTAGAACCAAATTAGGACTACCCTTTCTTAAAGTTAAAGCACAAAAAAAATTGCAAAAGAAATCAAATAAAGAACTGATTTGTTTTCATACTTATAATCTGCATTTGATTTGAAGCAAGTGAAATTGTGAGTCACAAAAAACGGACGTGTGCGTATACAGTACCTGTAAAAGGGATGTGAAATAATTTATATGTTTATAATTAATATGGCTGCTATTTTGTATTTTCACCATCTCACCTAGGCTTGTCTTTTGCCTATACTGTAAATTAACTTTCTTTGGCAGATGATATGTTTCGTGATTTCAGTTTCAAATCAAGTTCATAGGGATTCATATTTGCGTATTCAATGTCTGAATTAAAATATCTTTAAATCTATCAAACTGGAAGATAATCTGCGGAGATAAATTTAATAAACCTTAATCACGAAAGTTAATCACATGCAAAAGAAAATTGGCTTATAGTATTTATAACGTTATCTGAGAGAAAACTATTTTTCTTTGCTTTATTTTAAGGTAGGATTTTTAAAACAAAATAATTTTTTAACAGAACATTAGATTTAGTAACGTACTTGGATTGTATAATGCTCCTCCTGTATATTTTGAGTCTGGTAGGAGTAGAAGGCCAGGAACAAGTTGTCGACCGACCGGTGCTTTTCCATTCATATCACTCACTGAAAGATTAAAACATTTCTTTACCTACAATCAGGGAATTACAAACAATACGACTTCAATTGGTAATAGCTTAATATAGAATGTGTATTCAAAATTTGCACATTGCAGAGTTTTCCACCCTTGCGGATAGGTATTGATTTTGACGTCATACTTTTTGGTGAAAACCAAGTCAAATTGCGCTCACAAAATAATGACGTCACAATAGATACTTACCTGCAAGGGAGATAATTCTGCAATATCCAAAATAGTATTTCACAGAAATGTTCATTTAGGCAAGTCGTGGTGGTAATCCATAGGTTTGATTAATAGCAGATATTTTGATATTTAATTAAAAGATCAACAAATCTGATTCAAATAGAATATGAATTTAACTATTTATAGAATGACAAACCTGATTCAAATAGAATATGAATTTAACTATTAAAGGGACATTGTCCCTTTAATAAATCAACAAACCTGATTCAAATAGAATATGAATTTAACTATTAATAGATCGACAAACCTGAGTCATCATTATTTTCAACAAATGTAACTTTCTTTTCTCCAGATATACCCTGAAAATAAAAAGGTTAGAATAGATTCTAATTTGAAAATGATTTTTTTTTAAATATCAACAATTTAGAGACTGTAGTGAGTGAAATCAAATGGTGCAGTGTTTTCATTTTCAGGAAAATAGTCTTATAATAAATGAGCAAAATAAAAACAGGCCTCCATTTCTGTAAACAAACTTAAGTCAAAAATTTTAACATAAGTAATGTAAGGAGAAAAAACTTAAATTTTGACTTAAGTCAGCACTTTTCGTTCGAGAAATCGGAGCTAATTTACTGGAACAGCAGCATGATTGTATAAGTATCTGCTTACCATATTTTTTAATCAATGAACACAATATAAATAGCCATATCTCGTGATTTGATGGCGGGGTTTGTACATACCTCAGGAGTCGTAGCGGATTTGATGGCAGGTTTGGTGGGTTGAGGAGAAGGCTTGTTGTAGCCTAGGAGAGTAAGCATGGCCTCCGCAGCGTGTCTCTTAGCCAGCTTCTTGTTTGGTCCCACTCCTGTACACGTCTGGTCGTCTACCTGGACCTGTATTATAAAAGTGAACAGTTGGTTAATTCTATAACTAAGAGAAGAGCTGTTTGCGAACAGCAAAGCTTGCCTCTGGAGGTTTGTTAAATTAATCCAGGTTCCTTGTAATTTACAAGTATCATAAAATATAGCAATGTCGTTACATAACTTAACTTTTCTGTCCTTTGGGCCTCTTGAAATTCTCAACATCCAGTATTTAGCTCCTTTGAATGATTGTCCATACCCATAGGATCAATTATAATTCAAAATCATTGTAGAAATCAATGTCAGTTTGACGGCGCGATTTATTTTCACAAATTTCGCAATCCATGTATATTCACAAAAGTTTATATCCATGTATTAATATCTTCCACAATTCTAGCACAATTCCATTCAAATGTATTTCAATTTGATTTTAAATCTGTGAAACTTAATCTCTGCGAAAATGCTTTAAAATGGAAATCACAAAATTTATAAGACTCGAAAGAAACTTGGTTTTCTGGAAATTCCTTCCTCAAGATTATCATATTTATTTCCTTCTCTTAACCACTTTATAGTGATACATAATAAATTACTTGAATGACAAACTCGCGGCGTCTTGGAAGTCCTCTCTCCGTCACTAGAGTATAAACTGGCTCCTTTTTCTGTTGTGCCTGTTGGAAGTGTATCAGTCGACTGATGGGATTTATACCCACACCATAGTCTGGATTGGCCTTCTGTACTTGCTGTTGAGGACAAAACAATATGGTAGAACAACAACGTTTGTGATAAAGGTCAAAATGCAAGTCGCTCAATCCATAATTCTGTGAAATGGAATATAAAAACGCATGTGAAATAATCACTAACCCGTGTGTGATAAAGGTCAAGATGCAAGTCATTCATTCTTTAATTTTTTGCATTTGAAAGTAATTTTCCATAATACATTAATCATTCTCAATCACTGCCAGAATGTTTTATTATTTGCACTTCAAGTCTTTAAATTAAAGTTCAATTAACTTTTTGATCAGTAAAGAATTTACAACTTTTTTTTCAACCTCTTAAGCAGATGTATTATAACATAAAACAAGTGATAGCCTGAGACAGGGGGACATCACAAATATCACTGGTATAATTGTGTTGGAATTGATCATTTGGGACCCTAGAAAAGTTGTCTTATTAAGCAGGTGGTCTTTATACACATGTAAATTGTGTTAAATTTGATCATTTGAGATTCTAGAAAAGTGAAGCAGGTGGTCTTTATACAAAGGTTGAACTGTGTTGGAATAGGTCATTTGGGACCCTGGAAAAGTGGTCTTGTTTAGCAGTCGTCTTTACACAGAGATGGTTGATAAGGTAGTTTTAATTACCAACACCTAACATCTTTTAAAATTTAAACTTACTTTAATGATGTTCTTTGATTTTTTCTTGTTGTTGGGTTTATTCCTTGGCTTCATGGTCGACACAGGCAGAGAAGGAAGTTCTCGTAATTTCTCTAGCATCATCTCGGCCACTTTCTTCTTCGACATCTTTTTACTGTTGCCCTCAGCCTCAGCCTCAAACTCCCCAACGGAACAGCGTGTCACAAACGTCTTCATATGCGGTGGACCAGACTCTCGGATAACCTGTATTGGAAGTCATTAGTTAGTCTTTTGCTTAAACATTTTCTAGAGTTTTGAGAATTCATTAACATTTCCCGGCCTAGAATAGAGCGGCATATTTCTATTAACACAGACTGAAACTAAGAAAACAGGCCCCAATTTCTCAAAACAAACTTAAGTCAAAAACTGAGTTAAGTCATAAATTGCAATATAAGTTACATAAGGAGAAAAACTTAAGTTTTGACTTAAAGTCTTCAGTTTTGTTTCGAGAAACCAGGGCCTTTGTAGGTATCTCTATTTGATTTCTTTTGTAATTTGATTAAACTTACTCTGTGCAATAATTTTGTAAAATGTTAGCCCAATGTTTGTCCTACTAGCTTATTAAGCAATTTTCATTTTTTTCAATTTTCATGTGAGCCAGGCGCTTATTTGTTTGAATATGAAAATGAACAAATCTATATAAGGAAAATACTAATCAATGAACAACAATTCAATAAACCAAGTTTTATAAAAGGCATGAGGGCAGAGCTTACAGTGGAATAATCAAGCGCTACATCTTTTTATCATATAGTACAATAATAAAAGAATTTTACTCACGTCAAAGCTGACTTTCAGATTACGCTTGAGTGCAATCTCATGGACAAGGCTGATTTCTGATTTCAGTTTGTCTATATCTGTAAAAAATATAGATAACCCTGTAAATATACCAGCATTGTAAAAATACATCTACAAATTTCTCAGATAGCTCTTTGTAGGCTCAGTATTACACCTTATGTGAAAATTGGGGCATCTGTACCAACTATTAAAGTTAACTCATTCATTTAGACACATTTAGACTCTTCTAAATCAAGGACTAGACCAGTCCATTATAAAAATTCAGGGGGTGAATGAGACATAAGTGCCCTACAATGTCACAGAACTGGATGAGACAGACATGGCTAGTGCTAAATCCAATTCTGCTCCACCATTTCACAATGGGGACATAACTGATCATGTATGCCAAATATATCAGTAATTTACAGAACATACCTAGATGTGTCCTGAATTCATTATTTTCCTCTTGGACTCACTAATTTTTTGAGAACCCTCAATATAATTCTTTATATCAGGACTCATCAAAATTTGAAAATTAGTTAATCTAGACTCACCTTTAAAAATCATACATAAATTGCAGGATATATTCAGATCAAAATTTAAATAGGCCATTATTTGCTGAGTAAACTAGAGTGCATACCATCTACATCATCCGAGGGTGAGGTTGCTGCCTCAGCCTTCTGGTCTTGTTCACTGGGCATTGGTAGTTTACTTAGCATGGCTAGTGCCTTGGTAGCAGCGTCGTGTCGAGCATCCTGACGTGTGGGTCCCTCTCCGATAAACTCTCGCGGCCCGACTTTCAGACACACTTGGAACACACGTGGAGCTCTGGGATAATGGTATCTGTTAATTAGATTATCACTTGGTAATACAGAGATAGTTATATGGAATGAAAAGTAGTGTTGGGAACTGGTTGTAAATCGACCATCAGTTTAGGACAACATACTTATCGATTTTATATTCGCAGGGATCAATCTAGGTTTTGGGGAAAACTACTCTTTTTCAAAATAGGGGAAAAGTTTGGCGAAATATAGGGGAATTTGAATCTTCTTATTTTGGTCCAAAATTATATGCATTTTGTAGAAAAGGTACTGTAAAACAACTAATTTTATTTTTAGATTTAGTAAAGCAAGATTTTAAGCTCAATAATGAAAAGTTTGAGTTAATCATAAAATATGCAGTAGCTGTATGATAAATATGAAGAAATTTGCAAACAAAAGTCTAAAATAATTAATGAAAAATAAGTCACAAGGGAAATTTTGTTACAAAAACAGTCATATTTTAGCTTTAAATGGGGAATTTTTAAATCTTCAGGGGAATTTTAGGCCAAAGGGGAATTCATTCCTTGAGGGGAAATTTACCTATAAACGGTAATAAATCAGAGCTAGATTGATCCCTGATTCGGGTTCCATTTACAGAAAACTCTCCTATACATGTATTTATATATCAAATTAACCTTTTAATTTCCCTGAATTTTTTTTAGAAAGATGAAACAACAGTATGAATTGAAGTATTTTTTTTCTTTAATTCAAATTTGAATTCTTGCGTATCTAACATGTCTAAGGCATTTTGAAATAGTCTTTAGGAAAATCATACATCAGTTAATCTTATAAAAAAATCGAGAATCAGCACAACACTTATGAAAAGTCCTATTAGCTACAATGAATCATTATCAATAAGTCAATTTCTGGAATTTAAGTCACTTGCTAGCTAATGCTTTTAATACATGCTGTAGGTATATTTTAGAGCTAAGCCTTCCTATAAATTTACAGCAAAAAATTCTTGTACTGTATTCAACCCAATAAGTATACAGGGCCCTTAAAAATATGGAAAAATAATTGGGCATGAATAGAACCAACTTTTTATCAGCTTTTGACTTACTTATTGCATGAAGTAAGCCATCAATAAATTGGCAAAAGAAATCAAATCAAGAATCATTAGTTTTCATATTTTCAGTCTACATTTAATTTAAAGCACATGAAAATTAGGCCTCAAAAAGGGGGAGGAGCGCTCATAGGCATGGGGACGCTTATTGAGCCGAATCTGTTAACTCTCAACCTCAGAACATTTGACTTTATCACCGAAAAAAAGTTTGGATTTTGTTTTTTGGTAAATTTAGCGGCCACAACTATGCAATCAACAATCTAGAGTTTTAAAAACTGGCTATATATTTTACCTCTGTTGGTACATGCCACGGTAGTTGTAGTTCGGGGGAGGGTAATAGTTCTGTCGGTTGTCTAATGGACGGTACATGGTCTGTTCACCACGCTTCATAGCTAAGGCATTGAGTTCAACTGTAGGCGTCGACACATCCACTGGGAAAATAAATCACAAAATTGTAGAAATCAAGTAGTTTTACTGTAAACCAACTTTTTGTAGCAACTAAATTTTGCATTTTCACGCCCAATAACACTTTTACTGCAATTAAATTTCACGGTCTACAGGAAAAACGCTCTACTGTACTTGTAGTTGAACCTTTTTTACAGCAATATATTTTCACGTTTTCATTAATTTCAATCGCCTACAAAATACATGAAAATAACTTGCATGCGAAAAATATTAAACATTTTGGAAAATAACATTTTAGAAATTAACTTTTATCTTCTTCATTTTAAAACTTCCCACTCCATGTCTGCCAGTACTCACAATCTCTCTGTGGGAGAACCTTCGGTGGTTTGGGTGGTGGGTGATGTACTTACAATCTCTCTGAGGGAGAACCTTCGGTGGTTTGGGTGGTGGGTGATTATAAGTGTACTTACAATCTCTCTGTGGGAGAACCTTCGGTGGTTTGGGTGGGGTGATTATAAGTGTACTTACAATCTCTCTGAGGGAGAAGCTTCGGTGGTTTGGGTGGTGGGTGATTATAAGTGTACTTACAATCTCTCTGAGGGAGAACCTTCGGTGGTTTGGGTTTGATGGGTGATTATAAGTGTACTTACAATCTCTCTGTGGGAGAACCTTCGGTGGTTTGGGAGGTGGGTGATTATAAGTGTACTTACAATCTCTCTGAGGGAGAACCTTCGGTGGTTTGGGTGGTGGGTGATTATAAGTGTACTTACAATCTCTCTGAGGGAGAACCTTCGGTGGTTTGGGTGGTGGGTGATTATAAGTGTACTCACAATCTCTCTGTGAGAGAACCTTCGGTGGTTTGGGTGGTGGGTGATTATAAGTGTACTCACAATCTCTCTGAGGGAGAACCTTCGGTGGTTTGGGTGGTGGGTGATTATAAGTGTACTTACAATCTCTCTGTGGGAGAACCTTCGGTGGTTTGGGTGGTGGGTGATTATAAGTGTACTTACAATCTCTCTGTGGGAGAACCTTCGGTGGTTTGGGAGGTGGGTGATTATAAGTGTACTCACAATCTCTCCGAGGGAGAACCTTTGGTGGTTTGGGTGGTGGGTGCTTATAAGTGTACTCACAATCTCTCTGAGGGAGAACCTTCGGTGGTTTGGGTGGGTGATTATAAGTGTACTCACAATCTCTCTGTGGGAGAACCTTCAGTGGTTTGGGAGGTGGGTGATTATAAGTGTACTCACAATCTCTCTGAGGGAGAACTTTCGGTGGTTTGGGTGGTGGGTGATTATAAGTGTACTCACAATCTCTCTGTGGGAGAACCTTCAGTGGTTTGGGAGGTGGGTGATTATAAGTGTACTCGCAATCTCTCTGAGGGAGAACTTTCGGTGGTTTGGGTGGTGGGTGATTATAAGTGTACTCACAATCTCTCTGTGGGAGAACCTTTGGTGGTTTGGGAGGTGGGTGATTATAAGTGTACTCACAATCATTCTGAGGGAGAACCTTTGATGGTTTGGGAGGTGGGTGATTATAAATCTACTCAAATTCTCTATGAGGGAGAACCTTTGGTGGTTTGGGAGGTGGGTGATTATAAGTGTACTCACAATCTCTCTGTGGGAGAACCTTCGGTGGTTTGGGTGGTGGGTGATTATAAGTGTACTCACAATCTCTCTGAGGGAGAAGCTTCGATGGTTTGGGAGGTGGGTGATTATAAGTGTACTTACAATCTCTCTGTGGGAGAACCTTCGGTGGTTTAGGTGGTGGGTGATTATAAGTATACTCACAATCTCTCTGTGGGAGAACCTTCGGTGGTTTGGGTGGTGGGTGATTATAAGTGTACTTACAATCTCTCTGAGGGAGAACCTTCGGTGGTTTGGGTGGTGGGTGATTATAAGTGTACTCACAATCTCTCTGAGGGAGAACATTCGGTGGTTTGGGTGGTGGGTGATTATAAGCGTACTCACAATCTCTCTGAGGGAGAACCTTCGGTGGTTTGGTTGGTGGGTGATGTACTTACAATCTCTCTGAGGGAGAACCTTCGATGGTTTGGGTGGTGGGTGATTATAAGTGTACTCACAATCTCTCTGAGGGAGAACCTTCGGTGGTTTGGGTGGTGGGTGATGTACTTACAATCTCTCTGAGGGAGAACCTTCGGTGGTTTGGGTGGTGGGTGATTATAAGTGTACTCACAATCTCTCTGAGGGAGAACCTTCGGTGGTTTGGGTGGTGGGTGATGTACTTAAAATCTCTCTGAGGGAGAACCTTCGGTGGTTTGGGTGGTGGGTGATTATAAGTGTACTTACAATCTCTCTGAGGGAGAACCTTCGGTGGTTTGGGTGGTGGGTGATTATAAGTGTACTTACAATCTCTCTGAGGGAGAACCTTTGGTGGTTTGGGTGGTGGGTGATTATAAGTGTACTTACAATCTCTCTGTGGGAGAACCTTCGGTGGTTTGGGAGGTGGGTGATTATAAGTGTACTTACAATCTCTCTGAGGGAGAACCTTCGGTGGTTTGGGTGGTGGGTGATTATAAGTGTACTTACAATCTCTCTGTGGGAGAACCTTCGGTGGTTTGGGTGGTGGGTGATTATAAGTGTACTCACAATCTCTCTGTGGGAGAACCTTCGGTGGTTTGGGTGGTGATTATAAGTGTACTTACAATCTCTCTGTGGGAGAACCTTCGGTGGTTTGGGAGGTGGGTGATTATAAGTGTACTTACAATCTCTCTGAGGGAGAACCTTCGGTGGTTTGGGTGGTGATTATAAGTGTACTTACAATCTCTCTGTGGGAGAACCTTCGGTGGTTTGGGTGGTGGGTGATTATAAGTGTACTCACAATCTCTCTGAGGGAGAACCTTCGGTGGTTTGGGTGGTGGGTGATGTACTCACAATCTCTCTGTGGGAGAACCTTCAGTGGTTTGGGTGGTGGGTGATTATAAGTGTACTCACAATCTCTCTGAGGGAGAACCTTCGGTGGTTTGGGTGGTGGGTGATTATAAGTGTACTCACAATCTCTCTGTGGGAGAACCTTCGGTGGTTTGGGAGGTGGGTGATTATAAGTGTACTTACAATCTCTCTGGGGGAGAACTTTCGGTGGTTTGGGTGGTGGGTGATTATAAGTGTACTCACAATCTCTCTGAGGGAGAACCTTCGGTGGTTTGGGAGGTGGGTGATTATAAGTGTACTCACAATCTCTCTGTGGGAGAACTTTCGGTGGTTCGGGTGGTGGGTGATTATAAGTATACTCACAATCTCTCTGAGGGAGAACCTTCGGTGGTTTGGGAGGTGGGTGATTATAAGTGTACTTACAATCTCTCTGAGGGAGAACCTTCGGTGGTTTGGGAGGTGGGTGATTATAAGTGTACTCACAATCTCTCTGAGGGAGAACCTTCGGTGGTTTGGGTGGTGGGTGATTATAAGTGTACTCACAATCTCTCTGAGGGAGAACCTTCGGTGGTTTGGGTGGTGGGTGATTATAAGTGTACTCACAATCTCTCTGAGGGAGAACCTTCGGTGGTTTGGGTGGTGGGTGATTATAAGTGTACTCACAATCTCTCTGAGGGAGAACCTTCGGTGGTTTGGGTGTTGATTATAAGTGTACTCACAATCTCTCTGTGGGAGAACCTTCGGTGGTTTGGGCGATGATTATAAGTATACTCACAATCTCTCTGTGGGAGAAGCTTCGGTGGTTTGGGTGGTGGGTGATTATAAGTGTACTCACAATCTCTCTGAGGGAGAAGCTTCAGTAGTTTGGGTGGTGGGTGATTATAAGTGTACTCACAATCTCTCTGTGGGTGAACCTTCGGTGGTTTGGGTGGTGGGTGATTATAAGTGTACTCACAATCTCTCTGTGGGAGAAGCTTCGGTGGTTTGGGTGGTGGGTGATTATAAGTGTACTCACAATCTCTCTGTGGGAGAACCTTCGGTGGTTTGGGAGGTGGGTGATTATAAGTGTACTTACAATCTCTCTGGGGGAGAACTTTCGGTGGTTTGGGTGGTGGGTGATTTATAAGTGTACTCACAATCTCTCTGTGGGAGAAGCTTCGGTGGTTTGGGTGGTGGGTGATTATAAGTGTACTCACAATCTCTCTGTGGGAGAACCTTTGGTGGTTTGGGAGGTGGGTGATTATAAGTGTACTCACAATCATTCTGAGGGAGAACCTTTGATGGTTTGGGAGGTGGGTGATTATAAATCTACGCAAATTCTCTATGAGGGAGAACCTTTGGTGGTTTGGGAGGTGGGTGATTATAAGTGTACTCACAATCTCTCTGTGGGAGAACCTTCGGTGGTTTGGGTGGTGGGTGATTATAAGTGTACTCACAATCTCTCTGAGGGAGAAGCTTCGATGGTTTGGGAGGTGGGTGATTATAAGTGTACTTACAATCTCTCTGTGGGAGAACCTTCGGTGGTTTAGGTGGTGGGTGATTATAAGTGTACTCACAATCTCTCTGTGGGAGAACCTTCGGTGGTTTGGGTGGTGGGTGATTATAAGTGTACTCACAATCTCTCTGAGGGAGAACCTTCGGTGGTTTGGGTGGTGGGTGATTATAAGTGTACTCACAATCTCTCTGAGGGAGAACCTTCGGTGGTTTGGGTGGTGGGTGATTATAAGCGTACTCACAATCTCTCTGAGGGAGAACCTTCGGTGGTTTGGTGGTGGGTGATGTACTTACAATCTCTCTGAGGGAGAACCTTCGATGGTTTGGGTGGTGGGTGATTATAAGTGTACTCACAATCTCTCTGAGGGAGAACCTTCGGTGGTTTGGGTGGTGGGTGATGTACTTACAATCTCTCTGAGGGAGAACCTTCGTGGTTTGGGTGGTGGGTGATTATAGTGTACACAATCTCTCTGAGGGAGAACCTTCGATGGTTTGGGTGGTGGGTGATTATAAGTGTACTCACAATCTCTCTGAGGGAGAACCTTCGGTGGTTTGGGTGGTGGGTGATTATAAGTGTACTCACAATCTCTCTGAGGGAGAACCTTCGGTGGTTTGGGAGGTGGGTGATTATAAGTGTACTTACAATCTCTCTGAGGGAGAACCTTCGGTGGTTTGGGTGGTGGGTGATTATAAGTGTACTCACAATCTCTCTGAGGGAGAACCTTCGGTGGTTTGGGTGGTGGGTGATTATAAGTGTACTCACAATCTCTCTGAGGGAGAACCTTCGGTGGTTTGGGTGGTGGGTGATTATAAGTGTACTTACAATCTCTCTGTGGGAGAACCTTCGGTGGTTTGGGTGGTGGGTGATTATAAGTGTACTCACAATCTCTCTGAGGGAGAACCTTCAGGTGGTTTGGGTGGTGGGTGATTATAAGTGTACTCACAATCTCTCTGAGGGAGAACCTTCGGTGGTTTGGGTGGTGGGTGATTATAAGTGTACTTACAATCTCTCTGTGGGAGAACCTTCGGTGGTTTGGGTGGTGATTATAAGTGTACTCACAATCTCTCTGAGGGAGAACCTTCGGTGGTTTGGGTGGTGGGTGATTATAAGTGTACTCACAATCTCTCTGTGGGAGAACCTTCGGTGGTTTGGGTGGTGGGTGATTATAAGTGTACTTACAATCTCTCTGAGGGAGAACCTTCGGTGGTTTGGGTGGTGGGTGATTATAAGTGTACTCACAATCTCTCTGAGGGAGAACCTTCGGTGGTTTGGGTGGTGGGTGATTATAAGTGTACTCACAATCTCTCTGTGGGAGAACCTTCGGTGGTTTGGGTGGTGGGTGATTATAAGTGTACTCACAATCTCTCTGAGGGAGAACCTTCGGTGGTTTGGGTGGTGGGTGATTATAAGTGTACTCACAATCTCTCTGTGGGAGAACCTTCGGTGGTTTGGGTGGTGGGTGATTATAAGTGTACTCACAATCTCTCTGTGGGAGAACCTTCGGTGGTTTGGGTGGTGGGTGATTATAAGTGTACTCACAATCTCTCTGTGGGAGAACCTTCGGTGGTTTGGGTGGTGGGTGATTATAAGTGTACTCACAATCTCTCTGAGGGAGAACCTTCGGTGGTTTGGGTGGTGGGTGATTATAAGTGTACTTACAATCTCTCTGTGGGAGAACCTTCGGTGGTTTGGGTGGTGGGTGATTATAAGTGTACTCACAATCTCTCTGGGGGAGAACCTTCGGTGGTTTGGGTGGTGGGTGATTATAAGTGTACTCACAATCTCTCTGAGGGAGAACCTTCGGTGGTTTGGGTGGTGGGTGATTATAAGTGTACTTACAATCTCTCTGTGGGAGAACCTTCGGTGGTTTGGGTGGTGGGTGATTATAAGTGTACTCACAATCTCTCTGAGGGAGAACCTTCGGTGGTTTGGGTGGTGGGTGATTATAAGTGTACTCACAATCTCTCTGTGGGAGAACCTTCGGTGGTTTGGGTGGTGGGTGATTATAAGTGTACTTACAATCTCTCTGTGGGAGAACCTTCGGTGGTTTGGGTGGTGGGTGATTATAAGTGTACTCACAATCTCTCTGAGGGAGAACCTTCGGTGGTTTGGGTGGTGGGTGATTATAAGTGTACTCACAATCTCTCTGAGGGAGAACCTTCGGTGGTTTGGGTAGTGGGTGATTATAAGTGTACTCACAATCTCTCTGTGGGAGAACCTTCGGTGGTTTGGGTGGTGGGTGATTATAAGTGTACTCACAATCTCTCTGTGGGAGAACCTTCGGTGGTTTGGGTGGGTGATTATAAGTGTACTTACAATCTCTCTGTGGGAGAACCTTCGGTGGTTTGGGTGGTGATTATAAGTGTACTTACAATCTCTCTGAGGGAGAACCTTCGGTGGTTTGGGTGGTGGGTGATTATAAGTGTACTTACAATCTCTCTGTGGGAGAACCTTCGGTGGTTTGGGTGGTGGGTGATTATAAGTGTACTCACAATCTCTCTGTGGGAGAACCTTCGGTGGTTTGGGTGGTGGGTGATTATAAGTGTACTCACAATCTCTCTGTGGGAGAACCTTCGGTGGTTTGGGTGGTGGGTGATTATAAGTGTACTCACAATCTCTCTGTGGGAGAACCTTCGGTGGTTTGGGTGGTGGGTGATTATAAGTGTACTCACAATCTCTCTGAGGGAGAACCTTCGGTGGTTTGGGTGGTGGGTGATTATAAGTGTACTCACAATCTCTCTGAGGGAGAACCTTCGGTGGTTTGGGTGGTGGGTGATTATAAGTGTACTCACAATCTCTCTGAGGGAGAACCTTCGGTGGTTTGGGTGGTGGGTGATTATAAGTTACTCACAATCTCTCTGAGGGAGAACCTTTCGGTGGTTTGGGTGGTGGGTGATTATAAGTGTACTCACAATCTCTCTGAGGGAGAACCTTCGGTGGTTTGGGTGGTGGGTGATTATAAGTGTACTCACAATCTCTCTGAGGGAGAACCTTCGGTGGTTTGGGTGGTGGGTGATTATAAGTGTACTTACAATCTCTCTGAGGGAGAACCTTCGGTGGTTTGGGAGGTGGGTGATTATAAGTGTACTCACAATCTCTCTGAGGGAGAACCTTCGGTGGTTTGGGAGGTGGGTGATTATAAGTGTACTCACAATCTCTCTGAGGGAGAACCTTCGGTGGTTTGGGAGGTGGGTGATTATAAGTGTACTCACAATCTCTCTGAGGGAGAACCTTCGGTGGTTTGGGTGGTGGGTGATTATAAGTGTACTCACAATCTCTCTGAGGGAGAACCTTCGGTGGTTTGGGTGGTGGGTGATTATAAGTGTACTCACAATCTCTCTGTGGGAGAACCTTCGGTGGTTTGGGTGGTGGGTGATTATAAGTGTACTCACAATCTCTCTGAGGGAGAACCTTCGGTGGTTTGGGTGGTGGGTGATTATAAGTGTACTCACAATCTCTCTGTGGGAGAACCTTCGGTGGTTTGGGTGGTGGGTGATTATAAGTGTACTCACAATCTCTCTGAGGGAGAACCTTCGGTGGTTTGGGTGGTGGGTGATTATAAGTGTACTTACAATCTCTCTGTGGGAGAACCTTTGGTGGTTTGGGTGGTGGGTGATTATAAGTGTACTCACAATCTCTCTGAGGGAGAACCTTCGGTGGTTTGGGTGGTGGGTGATTATAAGTGTACTCACAATCTCTCTGAGGGAGAACCTTCGGTGGTTTGGGTGGTGGGTGATTATAAGTGTACTCACAATCTCTCTGTGGGAGAACCTTCGGTGGTTTGGGTGGTGGGTGATTATAAGTGTACTCACAATCTCTCTGTGGGAGAACCTTCGGTGGTTTGGGTGGTGGGTGATTATAAGTGTACTCACAATCTCTCTGTGGGAGAACCTTCGGTGGTTTGGGTGGTGGGTGATTATAAGTGTACTCACAATCTCTCTGTGGGAGAACCTTCTGGAACTGTGGTTTGGGTGGTGGGTGATTATAAGTGTACTCACAATCTCTCTGTGGGAGAACCTTCGGTGGTTTGGGTGGTGGGTGATTATAAGTGTACTCACAATCTCTCTGTGGGAGAACCTTCGGTGGTTTGGGTGGTGGGTGATTATAAGTGTACTCACAATCTCTCTGTGGGAGAACCTTCGGTGGTTTGGGTGGTGGGTGATTATAAGTGTACTCACAATCTCTCTGAGGGAGAACCTTCGGTGGTTTGGTGGTGGGTGATTATAAGTGTACTCACAATCTCTCTGTGGGAGAACCTTCGGTGGTTTGGGTGGTGGGTGATTATAAGTGTACTCACAATCTCTCTCTGTGGGAGAACCTTCGGTGGTTTGGGTGGTGATTATAAGTGTACTCACAATCTCTCTGAGGGAGAACCTTCGGTGGTTTGGGTGGTGGGTGATTATAAGTGTACTCACAATCTCTCTGTGGGAGAACCTTCGGGGGTTTGGGTGGTGGGTGATTATAAGTGTACTCACAATCTCTCTGTGGGAGAACCTTCGGTGGTTTGGGTGGTGGGTGATTATAAGTGTACTCACAATCTCTCTCTGTGGGAGAACCTTCGGTGGTTTGGGTGGTGGGTGATTATAAGTGTACTCACAATCTCTCTGTGGGAGAACCTTCGGTGGTTTGGGTGGTGGTGATTATAAGTGTACTCACAATCTCTCTGTGGGAGAACCTTCGGTGGTTTGGGTGGTGTGGGTGATTATAAGTGTACTCACAATCTCTCTGTGGGAGAACCTTCGGTGGTTTGGGTGGTGGGTGATTATAAGTGTACTCACAATCTCTCTGTGGGAGAAGCTTCGGTGGTTTGGGTGGTGGGTGATTATAAGTGTACTCACAATCTCTCTGAGGGAGAACCTTCGGTGGTTTGGGTGGTGGGTGATTATAAGTGTACTCACAATCTCTCTGTGGGAGAAGCCGGTGGTTTGGGTGGTGATGATTATAAGTGTACTCACAATCTCTGGGGAGAACCTTCGGTGGTTTGGGTGGTGGGTGATTATAAGTGTACTCACAATCTCTCTGTGGGAGAACCTTCGGTGGTTTGGGTGGTGGGTGATTATAAGTGTACTCACAATCTCTCTGGGGGAGAACCTTCGGTGGTTTGGGGGGTGATTATAAGTGATACTCACAATCTCTCTGTGGGAGAACCTCGGTGGTGTTGGGTTGTGTGGGTGATTATAAGTGTACCACAATCTCTCTGTGGGAGAACCTTCGGTGGTTTGGGTGGTGGGTGATTATAAGTGTACTCACAATCTCTCTGAGGGAGAACCCTTCGGTGGTGGTTTGGGAAGGTGGGTGATTATAAGTGTACTCACAATCTCTCTCGTGGGAAGAACTTTCGGTGTTTGGGTGGTGGGTGATTATAGAGTGTTACTCACAATCTCTATGAGGGAGAACCTTCGGTGGTTTGGGTGGTGGGTGTGATTATAAGTGTACTCTACAATCTCTCTGTGGGAGAACTTCGGTGTTTGGGAGGTGGGTGATTATAAGTGTACTCACAATCTCTCTGAGGGAGAACCTTCGGTGGTTTGGGTGGTGGGTGATTATAAGTGTACTCACAATCTCTCTGAGGGAGAACCTTCGGTGGTTTGGGTGGTGGGTGATTATAAGTGTACTCACAATCTCTCTGAGGGACGAACCTTCGGTGGTTTGGGTGGTGGGTGATTATAAGTGTACTCACAATCTCTCTGTGGGAGAACCTTCGGTGGTTTGGGTGGTGGGTGATTATAAGTGTACTCACAATCTCTCTGTGGGAGAACCTTCGGTGGTTTGGGTGGGTGATTATAAGTGTACTCACAATCTCTCTGTAAAAATTCAGGGGTGAATGAGTTGAGACATAAGTGCCCTACAATGTCACAGAACTGGATGAGACAGACATGGCTAGTGCTAAATCCAATTCTGCTTCACCATTTCACAATGGGGACATAACTGATCATGTATGTCAAATATATCAGTAATTTACGGAACATACCTAGATGTGTCCTGAATTCATTATTTTCCTCTAGGACTCACTAATTTTTTGAGAACCCTCAATATAATTCTTTATATTAGGACTCATCAAAATTTGAAAATTAGTTAATCTAGACTCGCCTTTAAAAATCAATACATAAATTGCAGGATATATTCAGATCAAAATTTAAATAGGCCATTATTTGCTGAGTAAACTAGAGTGCATACCATCTACATCATCCGAGGGTGAGGTTGCTGCCTCAGCCTTCTGGTCTTGTTCACTGGGCATTGGTAGTTTACTTAGCATGGCTAGTGCCTTGGTAGCAGCGTCGTGTCGAGCATCCTGACGTGTGGGTCCCTCCCCGATAAACTCTCGCGGCCCGACTTTCAGACACACTTGGAACACACGTGGAGCTCTGGGATAATGGTATCTGTTAATTAGATTATCACTTGGTAATACAGAGATAGTTATATGGAATGAAAAGTAGTGTTGGGAACTGGTTGTAAATCGACCATCAGTTTAGGACAACATACTTATCGATTTTATATTCGCAGGGATCAATCTAGGTTTTGGGGAAAACTACCCTTTTTCAAAATAGGGGGAAAGTTTGGCAAAATATAGGGGAATTTGAATCTTCTTATTTTGGTCCAAAATTATATGCATTTTGAAGAAAAAGTACTGTAAAACAACTAATTTTATTTTTAGATTTAGTAAAGCAAGATTTTAAGCTCAATAATGAAAAATTTGAGTTAATCATATAATATGCAGTAGCTGTATGATAAATATGAAGAAATTTGCAAACAAAAGTGTAAAATAATTAATGAAAAATAAGTCACAGGGGAAATTTTGTTACAAAAACAGTCATATTTTAGCTTTAAATGGGGAATTTTTAAATCTTCATGGGGAATTTTAGGCCAGAGGGGAATTCATTCCTTGAGGGGAAATTTACCTATAAACAGTAATAAATCAGAGATAGATTGATCCCTGATTCGGGTTCCATTTACAGAAAACTTTCCTATACATGTATTTATATATCAAATTAACCTTTTAATTTCCCTGAATTTTTTTTAGAAAGATGAAACAACAGTATGAATTGAAGTATTTTTTTTCTTTAATTCAAATTTGAATTCTTGCGTATCTAACATGTCTAAGGCATTTTGAAATAGTCTTTAGGAAAATCATACATCAGTTAATCTTATATAAAAATCGAGAATCAGCACAACACTTATGAAAAGTCCTATTAGCTACAATGAATCATTATCAATAAGTCAATTTCTGGAATTTAAGTCACTTGCTAGCTAATGCTTTTAATACATGCTGTAGGTATATTTTAGAGCTAAGCCTTCCTATAAATTTACAGCAAAAAATTCTTGTACTGTATTCAACCCAATAAGTATACAGGGCCCTTAAAAATATGGAAAAATAATTGGGCATGAATAGAACCAACTTTTTATCAGCTTTTGACTAACTTATTGCATAAAGTAAGCCATCAATAAATTGGCAAAAGAAATCAAATCAAGAATCATTAGCTTTCATATTTTCAGTCTACATTTAATTTAAAGCACATGAAAATTAGGCCTCAAAAAGGGGGAGGAGCACTTATAGGCATGGGGGCGCTTATTGAGCCGAATCTGTTAACTCTCAACCTCAGAACATTTGACTTTATCACCGAAAAAATGTTTGGATTTTGTTTTTTGGTAAATTTAACGGCCACAACTATGCAATCAACAATCTAGAGTTTTAAAAACTGGCTATATATTTTACCTCTGTTGGTACATGCCACGGTAGTTGTAGTTCGGGGGAGGATAATAGTTCTGTCGGTTGTCTAATGGACGGTACATGGTCTGTTCACCACGCTTCATAGCTAAGGCATTGAGTTCAACTGTAGGCGTCGACACATCCACTGGGAAAATAAATCACAAAATTGTAGAAATCAAGTAGTTTTACTGTAAACCAACTTTTTTGTAGCAACTAAATTTCGCATTTTCACGCCCAAATAACACTTTTAAGGCAATTACATTTCGCAACCTGCATGAAAAACACTCTACTGTACTTGTAGTTGAATCTTTTTAACAGCAATTTGTCTTCACGTTTTCATTAATTTCATTCCCCTACGAAATACATGAAAATATAACTAGCATGCAAAATTATTAAACATTTTGGAAAATAACATTTTTAGAAATTAATATTTACAGTGTTCTCACTAAGTTTTTTAATAAATGGTTGAAAATTAATAATAGGTGGTAGGGGCTGCAGGCCCCTGTGGTGGCCAATATTTATTTCTGACAAAAATAGCCGGTTGAAAACAAGAAAATAGACGGCTGTTTTTGCCGGCAACCAGCTTTTAACGAGAACCCTGATTTATCTTCTTCATTTTAAATCTTCCCACTCCATGTCTGCCAGTACTCACAATCTCTCTGTGGGAGAACCTTCGGTGGTTTGGGTGGTGGGTGATTATAAGTGTACTCACAATCTCTCTGAGGGAGAACCTTCGGTGGTTTGGGTGGTGGATGATAATAAGTGTACTCACAATCTCTCTGAGGGAGAACCTTCGGTGGTTTCGGTGGTGGGTGAGTGTACGAGGTTTTCTCCAATGCGTCAGCTGCTGCAGCGTGTTGAGCCTTCTTGATGCTGGCACCAGACTGTTTATATTCCTCCTTGTCCCCGAGTTTTAGCTGGACGTAAAACGTCTTCTTATGGGCAGGGCCTTGTTCATCTATCAGTGTATACTGATGGGAAATCTGAAAACAAATATTACTTTAGGTAAGACCAAATAAAATAAAAGGGCCGGTAGGTTTTTGTTTTTTTTTTCTTGCAATAAAAAACTGAAAACGCCTAATTAACAATACAATCTTATAGCTTCCTTTGTAACTTATCGCTAAAATTCCTGATTTTGTGAAAGCAAAAAAATATGTTGCCATTTGTTTGCTTGATGACAAAACTGATAAAAAGTTTGGGGGTTCAGGCACTAATTTTATAGGACCGGTCAGGTTAGCGTAATCACAAATATTTTTGTGTGTCTCCTTCTGGATACTTTATAATAAAATATCATAAATTTTGTGACATAAGAAATCCTTCAGAAAACTAAATACAGTCAAAACTGTAAGGAGCAGCCAAGGGATATAAAGAAAATGGTCTTTATAGCCAGGTGGTCTTTATACACAGGTTGATTTGAGTTGAAATTGTCATTTGGGACCTTAGACCAATGTTTTTATTAAGTAGGTGGTCTTACAGGGATGATTGCTAAGACAGGTTTTAGTGTATGTTTATTATGAATTTTTTTTATTATGGGAATGCAATTTTCTGAAATACATATTGCAAAATGGGCTTCATTTTTTTAAGTCATAAGAACTCATTCAGCCAACTAAAACAGGATTACAAATAATACCTTAATAAGAAGTGTTGACTCCATCAATACTTCTTCAGAAAACTATATCTGTTCATGATTAAATAAATTTTGAATGCAATTTTCCGACATTTATTCCGTACCTTGTTGTAACGAGCTAACTCATTAATCAGACACATTGGGGTTTTCTCTTTTGTGTTTGCCAACATCGTTTCTTGGTTCTTGTTCTCGCTCTCGTCCGTCTTGCTCTGGTTGCTCGCTGGCTGCTGGTCACCAGGTGGCGCTGTCATCTGGGGACCAACAGCTCCGGTCATGTTCACCGGAGAGCTCTGATTGGTCAGTGAAGAATTTGCAGTCGGCTGATTGGTCAGTGCTGAGTTAGGAGCTGGCTGATTTGGAGGCATAGCACCAGGGATTAAGACCTTCTGTTGTAGGCCACCAACAAGAGACTGTGTTGGTGCGTTGTAGCTGTTGTTGGCAGACATCAGAGGTATGGTAGTACCGTTGTTTGTGTTGTTTGGTAGGATTCCAGCTCCCATCACTCCCGCTTTGTTACCTGACAGACACAAAGAATACAAGGAATTAACTCCCCTCAGGCCTAAAATTCCCCATTTGAAGCTAAAAAATGACCGTTTTTGTAACACAATTTCCCCTGTGACTTATTTTTCCTTATTTTTTTTAGACTTTTGTTGCAAATTTCTTCATATTTATCATACATCTACTGTATATTTTATGATAAATTCAAAATTTTTTCATTATTGAGCTTAAAATCTTGCTTTAATTAATACTATAAAATATAAACAAGAGGCCCAAAGGGCCACAACGGTCATCTGACTACCTTGGCAATAGTAAAATTAATTACATATGGGGTCACTTTGTCAGGACCATGTCAGGATCATTTCATGCAAGTTTCAGCCAAATCGCACTGGTAGAACTTGAGAAGAAGTTGAAAATGTGTTTTCAAGATGGCGGCTTTGGCGGCCATCTTGGATTTCAGATCAACCCGAAAAACAACACTTTGTCAGGACCATGTCAGGATCATTTCATGCAAGTTTCAGCCAAATCGCACAGGTAGAACTTGAGAAGAAGTTCAAAATGTGTTTTCAAGATGGAAGCTGTGGCGGCCATCTTGGATTTTGGATAGACCCGAAAAATAACAACACTTTGTCGGGACCATGTCAGGATCATTTCATGCAAGTTTCAGCCAAATCGCTCTAATAGAACTTGAGAAGAAGTTCAAAATGTGTTTTCAAGATGGCAGCTGTGGTGGCCATCTTGGATTTCAGATCGACCCGAAAAATAACAACACTTTGTCGGGACCATGTCAGGATCATTTCATGCAAGTTTCAGCCAAATCGCACCGGTAGAACTTGAGAAGAAGTTCAAAATGTGTTTTCAAGATGGCGGCTGTGGCGGCCATCTTGGATTTCAGATCGACCCGAAAAATAACAACACTTTGTTGGGACCATGTCAGGATCATTTCATGCAAGTTTCAGCCAAATCGCACAGGTAGAACTTGAGAAGAAGTTCAAAATGTGTTTTCAAGATGGCGGCTGTGGCGGCCATGTTGGATTTTGGATCGACCCGAAAAATAACAACACTTTGTCGGGACCATGTCAGGATCATTTCATGCAAGTTTCAGCCAAATCGCACTAATAGAACTTGAGAAGAAGTTCAAAATGTGTTTTCAAGATGGCGGCTGTGGCGGCCATCTTGGATTTTGGATCGACCCGAAAAATAACAACACTTTGTCGGGACCATGTCAGGATCATTTAATGCAAGTTTCAGCCAAATCGCACCGTAGAACTTGAGAAGAAGTTCAAAATGTGTTTTCAAGATGGCGGCTGTGGCGGCCATCTTGGATTTTGGATAGACCCGAAAAATAACAACACTTTGTCGGGACCATGTCAGGATCATTTCATGCAAGTTTCAGCCAAATTGCACCGGTAGAACTTGAGAAGAAGTTCAAAATGTGTTTTCAAGATGGCGGCTGTGGCGGCCATCTTGGATTTCAGATCGACCCGAAAAATAACAACACTTTGTCGGGACCATGTCAGGATCATTTCATGCAAGTTTCAGCCAAATTGCACTGGTAGAACTTGAGAAGAAGTTCAAAATGTGTTTTCAAGATGGCGGCTGTGGCGGCCATCTTGGATTTCAGATCGACCCGAAAAATAACAACACTTTGTCGGGACCATGTCAGGATCATTTCATGCAAGTTTCAGCCAAATCGCACCGGTAGAACTTGAGAAGAAGTTCAAAATGTGTTTTCAAGATGGCGGCTGTGGCGGCCATCTTGGATTTCAGATCGACCCGAAAAATAACAACACTTTGTCGGGACCATGTCACGATCATTTCATGCAAGTTTCAGCCAAATCGCACCGGTAGAACTTGAGAAGAAGTTCAAAATGTGAAATGTTAACGCACGGCGGACGGCGGACGGCGCACGGCGCACGGCGCACGGCGGACGACGACGGACGAAACATGACGACTATAGGTCATCCTGACCCTTCGGGTCAGATGACCTAATTACTTGTTTCACAGTAATTTTTCGTCAAAACGAATATAATTTGGGACCTAAATAAGAAGATACAAATTCCCCTATATTTCGCCAAACTTTTTCCCTATTTCAAAAAAGGTTAGTTTCCCCCAAAACCTAGATTGATCCTTGATATATATACTTACGATGGTTTTGTTGTACCATTGGTTGTTGGTTCTGTACCGGGTATGACGACATGTTTCTTTGTTTTTATTTCTTAAACCAG
The DNA here is from genome assembly GCF_041381155.1 of Argopecten irradians. Taxonomy (NCBI): domain Eukaryota; kingdom Metazoa; phylum Mollusca; class Bivalvia; order Pectinida; family Pectinidae; genus Argopecten; species Argopecten irradians. The sequence continues at coordinate 8,247,135 of NC_091148.1, read as the reverse complement.
AAAAAAAAATTAAATAAACATTTTTCAAGATCATTAAAAACAAGGCACTCTGGTACTTTGTTAATTTGTGTCACCATATCTTATGTAATATTACATGTAGGCGCAAGAGAACTTCTATTTAGACGTCGATCGTGATCAGACTATACATGGAGGCTAGGCCAAGGATTTATAAGCGAGACAAATTTGTTACTCTTGGTTTTGGATAAATACGCCACGAGCGCTTTGGTCACTGACCATGACATTGGGCGACGACTGATTTTCCTTTGATATTACTTTGTATGTTAATTAATAAATAAAAGAACATTTGACTTGTTTTTATACTGTTTATGTTTTAGTAGAGAAGGCAGCCCTTCTTTTCTTACATCTCCACACCTACAGCTTTTTTCAATTTTCAGTTACTATCTTAGCTCACATCCACTATCACACAAGCATCAATCTGTCACAGGTCTCTGCCGAAATGCTTGCTCTTTTTAATGTTGTAATGTAATTTATGACGCTGAAATGAAAGCTTTTTCATAGTCTGCTGTCTGTGTTGCACTAGCAAGAGCAGCTTATTTGATAAGGGTTGGAAATTTATACAGATTTTATTTTTACATTTGCATTTTGTTTTTTTATTTTCTGTCAAACTATTCAATTAACCCATAATGAGTATCTATTTTTTCAATAACTTTTATTGTATATTGAACGTATACGTCGATCATTAGACATGTCATTTTTTCATAGTCTGCTGTCTGTGTTGCACTAGCAAGAGTAGCTTATTTGATAAGGATTGGAAATTTATACACATTTTATTTTTACATTTGCATCTTGTTTGTTTATTTTCTGTCAAACTATTCAATTAACCCATAATGAGTATCTATTTTACAATAACTTTTATTATACATTGAACATATACATCGATCATTAGACATGTCGGGGCCCCCAGTCCAGTCAGCTACAATTTTCCATACATAACTCTATACTTTAATTCTGATACTGTGATGTTGGTTAAATATCATTTTTGTTTTGTTCATGAACTCTTTTCATTCAAAACTCATTTAATGGGCCATTTAAATGCTTCATTAGAAACAGAATCAAACTCTGGCCACTGACCCATATGATTATTGTGGTAATGGGTCCAGTCGTCACTTGTCAAAACATATTTAAAACAATGATAACAGCCATTCTAATTTCTGTCTCCATGTCTCAGAACAATAAACACACTAGATTTTTCAAATTCTATGTAATAAATTCACCGATTATGTGACAAATTTATACATGCTAACATTCCTTCAGGATCGATCTGACAATGTGCCGACTCCGCGGTTACATGATTTTAAGGAATGGGTACAAACTCGCGACTGCAGTTACTTTCGTTTTAATAGCTTATATATGCAGAAGGAATATTGTGTGCCATTTTCAAAAACCATGAAGGATTGGCATGGGCCCACCATCCATCTGAAGTTGTTACATAGGTGTTTCTTTTAACTTGATAAGACAAGTATTTGTTGAGAAAAATATATGTTTTTTTATTCCCGGATCACAGGCATCTCATGTGATGTTTAGAAGTGTAAAGAGACTGTGACAAATCCTTCTCACTTATAAATCCTTGGGAGAGGGTTATCAGTGACAGCGATATATTTTCAGGAGCAAAAAAACTGTTCTAAATTAAATTTGCAATTTAAAGATGCTCCACCGCCGAAAGAACATAAATGATATTCATCATTTGAACAATAATTGGTGTTTAATCATGTATATATATATGTCTAATTTACACAAAAAATAATATAAAATCATTTATTTTGCCTATAGGATATAGTGCCACGGAATTTTTTCGGGATGCAATTAATTATTTTTTATATTTTTAACTTACAATAAAAATAGAAGCTCAAACATTTCAATGGTAAAATGGTGTTAAGTAAGTAACTTTTGTAACTGAAGAAAAATATCAATTCGTCTGCTTCTGTTTTTGATAGTGAAAAATTACCATTTGTCAGCGGTGGAGCATCTTTAATTTGTAGTCTAACCCATTCATCTACATATATGTAACTATAGACTTTCACTAAAATATTTGGATGGTACTAAACTACATGATTAGTAAATGATTTTCGACATACCTGAAAATTTTAAGAATTAGACATCTGCACTAAATGATGCATTTTTACTGACTTTTCTCAGTTTTTATGGACATTTGTTGCATACCGGCTTTTTGGAATAGTGGCAATTTCCAGCATTCCTCACCTTTTTGTGACGACAGATCTTCTTTTGTTGTTGTGATGAGTTCTTTTTATGTTTTAAATAGATAAGTTTGGGAATATTTTGATTAATTAATCGAGTTTTTCATTGGCAAACAGTAAAGAAAATTTCAGACATGCATGCGGCCATGTTGTCTGCACCCAAAGTGCCTATCTTTTACACGCTTGATATTTTCCTGATATTCAAGCACCAAAACGACCGAGAAATAATTATAAGAGCAAATTTTTATTTATATATTATCGATAATTTTTAGTTTGGAAGATCAAAGTTGTCAAATATTTACAAATAAAGGAAAATGCTCTCAATTTTACAAAAAAATAACTGACAAATATGTTCGGTGATTTCCGTCCACGGCAACAATCCGCATCAAGATGGCCGACCCGCGGTGTCCGTGGATGTAAACATTCCTTGTTGACAGGAGTTTATTGTTATATTTTAACGTATTTAGGTTACAAGCGACACCATCGCTTCATCAATACATCCCAAAATGGCAATGATTGCTAAAAACCGAACAAAAAGCACATGGACGCCGTTGAGTAACGAAGATACGAACAACAAGGTTTGTCAGTGGTGTACGAACACGCACCTGTTTGGTCAGATTCTGGCAGTTATACTGACCAGAGGGCTGATCAAAGCCATTAGACCCATCCGAAATTATTCTATCATATTGACTGTTTTATGATATTTTTGTTAAGATCACATTCAAACGTATTTCACGTTTTAGACTTTATGTCGTGTTTACACATTTTCATTGAGGTAATATGACAGTGGTGTTTCAAAAATCTTAATTGATCACAAATCAATTAAACCAACCCAAATTCAAAATTGTTCACATAGAAGCAATTACTCAAGTGGAGTTTGATTAAAGATTAGTATTACAATAACACATTTGATATATTCGATACTTCATAAATAAATAATTTGTTAGATGATTTAATGTGGGCATTATATATTTCAGCTCTGACACTACACTAATAGACATTTTGAAAGATACTCTGGTGTCTATGCTATTTCAACAATGAGCAATTTAGAGGTAGTGGTGGGATGATTATTAATTATGAAAATCCGGAATCAAAAAGCACTGATCAACTTAGTACAATGTATGAAGTAGGACTTATTAACTTTTACATTTAGTTTAACAGATATCTATTTTAATCCTTACTGAGTTGTTGTAAAAACTTTTTTTTCTTTTCTAAACAGAAAACGAAACATTATATGAGTATCTTAATTAAACAAGATTTTAAGTTTTATTGTCCATACTAAAGAAAATAACTATGAAAATTATAACAGCAAATTTTAATTTCCAAAATAGTATTTGCTAGAAACCAATTACAGTAAAACCCCTATAACTCGGACATCAGGGGACCAGGTCAATAGTTTTAGTAATACAGGGTATTCGACTCATCCGAGGTTGATCACGATCAACAGTCAAAATGTCCAGTCTCAAACTATGATAAACAATGCACGGCAAAGATATTTTGATTACCCTTTCTTTCAGGATTTTGGATTTCTTTATTAAATTGTTTTATTGATAGTAATATTAAGTTGAAAAAAATATGTATAACATAAATTGAGCCTTTGAAAATGCATAAGAGAAAGCCCTAAATCAAAAGTCGTTCACAGCAGAGTAAGCGATCATCATCTAAGTCAATGTACAATCCATATAAATGTATATGATATTGGTTAACAAGGAGTACATTTTCTATTACGGTATTTAATTATCTCAAATCGTTTAAAACATTTACAAAATACATACTCACAATTAAGTCATATATATATTACATAGATTATATAGGGACATGGTCGGGACCGTACGACCAGTTTGACAAATAGGGGGTATTCGAGAAATCCGGGTTCGAGTTGGAGGGTTTTTACTGTATTATATTACTTCCAATTACAAACTGATAATTAATTATAATTTCAAACACCACTACATAGTTAGCATGACAAGACACTTGAAACATATACATCTTGTCATTTGGCTATACAACAATAAAAATATCAAAGCCAGAATATGTCAGCCAGGTGTTTTCAATTGATGTGGCAAGGTGTAGAAAATGCATATGATCTGAAGTATGAGTCGTATAAAGGTCACCTGGACATGACTTCTAATATCAAACAGTGATAATTAGTATCTGTATCTTAATCAGATTATGGCTACAGATAACAGAATTGGTCAGTTTTTTGTCACTTTGATAAGTCCTTCACAATTTGGCTATAATAGTCAAGGCCTCATCCCTACAGAGACAAAGTAACTTTTAAATATATATAGCTCTACAACATCATATATAATAAGATGTGTGAATGTGATATATTTTCTATGACAAAAACATGTACAGCATAATCATCTCAATTTACATTTTTTTCTTACAGATATTTGAGGAAAGGAAGGCTCTTATGGGAAAATGGGTATGTTATATGTATTTTTTTTAAGTTTCACTAAATAAATCATTGTGTACAGTACCTGTGATACAGCGGTGTATTTGATAAAGAAAATTATGAAAAAAATTTACATTGAACAAAGTTATATATTTTGATACATGTGATTATAATTAATGTTGTTGTTAAAAATTTAATCAGAAATTTCTTAATCTTCTGATTATTTGATTACAGTAGTCAACATGACAGCAAAGATATGACCTCTAGATGGGAATAAATGAAGATGATCAAAGATCTGATTAGTTTATTAAAATCAATAATTATACAGAAATTTATAAATCTTTATTAATTTCTTTGATTATTTTGCAGTTTGATAAATGGACCGATGAACAAAGAAAGAAGATTTTTGAAGATTTAGTTCAGAGATCGAAACACAAGCAGTTACACTACGCAAGAGATCTACTGAACGAGAAAGTGCCAGCATTTCACGAGGATTTTACGCGTGTCCTGCCACGTGTACTGTCTATTTACATATTATCGTTCCTGGATCCTAGGACGCTTTGCCGTAGTGCTCGGGTAAAAAACTTTTATATATTACAACATATCTCTTTCCTGATAAGTATTCCCAGGACCTTTCTTTTTATGTACAAATTTAAAATTGTCGACACAAATTTTAGTTTAATAATTTTAAATATCAAACTTATTATTGTGTGTAAGCTGTCTTTGTGATTTTACGAATATTTGAAAATTTAACTGACTAACTGTAAAGCAAGCATGAAACAGGTACAATACATAGCTTTATCCTAATGAGTGTAACTTATAAAATAATTGCAAAATATAATTCTCATTTTTTCCTGATCTGGAACTACAGTATTTAATATTTTATCAGTAGTGGCTATTTCCCTACACAGCCAATATTACCATTATTCCTGGTGAATTTCCGGTTAGATTTCTTTACCTAAATTTCAGGTCAAATTTCACGTGAAATTCTCGTCAATATCAGGTCTATTTCAGGTTCGGAAATATTGGTACGTTGTGTACCAGTATTCAATATCTTCTCAGGGCTTTTTTTCAGCATGATTTGGGACCGAAAATCGGCCCTATTCCCCATGGCAAAACCTCTTAATTATTATGCTTTATTTCGTGTTTCATAACTTTCCCCAATCTTGGTTTTGGCACTTAAATTTACCCAAATTCAAAGCCACAGGCCCCATTCCTAAAGCAAAGAGAAAAAACCCTGCTTCTGGGCCTTTTCTGGATACTTTTGATTAGTTGCAATAAATTGTCTATTGAAAATTTTCTGACTTTCCATCGTAGGTATGCTGGTACTGGAAACACTTGTCCGAGAGTGACAAGCTTTGGATGCCTAAATGTCTCCGTCTCGGTTGGATCCTGTCTTTCACACCTAGTCCGTACGAGACCGGGGTCTGGAAACGTAACTACGTGGAGAATCTCCGACTACTCAAAGTGCACAGACCCTCGGTACGTAGCTAGCTTGATTAAAAAAAAAGAAAAAAAATGTTCTCGCTTATTTGAGAAGGGCCTTCATACCTTATTTGAGCATATGTTAATTTTCGAGATACCAAAATGATTTGGGCTGAATACAATTTACCATTGATTAGTCCCGCTTTCTGGTGATTGTGACATCACAATGTGACATTAATATGCAATGTCATAGTATTTACCAGAAGGTGGGCGAAACTGACGTTAAACGGTACTTTACCAACATGGTTTTGGAATCTCCAAATCAACGTTTGAGAAATTGGGTAGAGTATTTCTGTAATTTTAGGAACTAGACTAAATGTTACATATTTTTCATTATGAATGGGGCCAATTAACTTCAGTATGTCAGTGTATTATATAAAATCTTCTTTATTTTCAGTCTTAAATGTATAATGTTTCAAATTCAATCATTTAATTTTCACCTGTGATATATAACAACCAGAATTATCAGTTTTGATATCCGGATTGAGTATTCTATTTTAAACAATGAATATTTGGGTATTCTAGCTAATAGAGAATATAAAGGAATCTAGCTTTTACTAGTATTCTGTATTTGCATATTACAGAGTTATCTGACCTTGCTGGTAGGTATTGATTGTGACGTCATGTGTTTATGAGCGTAACATCATATATTTCGGAGAAAACAATGTGAATTGCGCCCACAAAATAATGACGTCACTATGGATACTTACCCGCAAGGGAGCTAACTCTGTAATATGCAAAGACAAATTAAGAAAATTCTATACTCTCATTGATTACTAAATAAACAAAGGGGAGTAATTTGAATCTATTTTTGCCCATAATTAGCTTAGCACATCAATTATAAAATTGAGTAAGGTTTTGTTTATTTTTGTTTATTACCATATGTGATGACTTCCCATATATAGATGTTTATGATTATACTCTAACTTAAGCTCTAGATCATATCTTTATTTTAATGTAGTTGAATAGGTTTTTTTTATCCTTATTACAAGACCTCAACATTTAGCACCACTGTACATGCATATATATGATGCACAACTGCCAGGTGGTAGAGTCAACACTCATCATATAATAATGACATATTCTTGTATAAGTAAAACTAGAATCAAATCTCTCTTTATACACTTTATGACAAATTTTCATGAAATTTCAAATGATTCAGAAATTAACACAAAGTGAAAATTGCATTTATCACATTACTTGAAATATACGCTGCATGCAGTTTGACAGAAAAAGGTGATGGGATTTAAAGCATCAATTTCAGATGTCTCAACATTATTACCGTATATTATCTTTGCCATGATGTCATGTTAATCACATGACACAAGAAATATTGACTGTCAATTTTCCTTGATTAATTTAGAGAGAGAAAAAACAAAAATAATTTTGTGCAGATGAATATGTGTCACTTTTTAATATGATGGTTCCTATATTTAGTTAAATGAATCAAAAGCTTGCTAAAAGAAAAGTACAGCCTAGAATAATGAACATAATGTTTATGTTTTTGAAGTTCAATACAGATTTCTGTAGTCTTCTCTTTCAATAAAACAAATTAAACGATTGAATCATTGTAACAACATGCAGGTTATGCAAATATGTAGATACTTTTCAGCTTTTGATTTTATCTTAAAGTGAATAGTTTATCTTCTGTAAAATTATTTCTACAATGTTACAATGGTCAGTTGTAAGAGCTATAAGCCCTGATAAGAGCATTTCTGAAACCGAACTATCTCTAGAAACATAGAATATAGAATTATCAATATGCTGGCCAAAATATTAAACTCTGTAATTCACCTTGTCTCAGAATCAGAATTATCAATATATTACCAAATGAACATACTGACATTGCCCTGTATTTTATCTTGTCTCACAGAACCCCCAGGTAATTGTATTATCTACTCTAGACCTTGCCAGATACTAAATATGTTGTTCAGATCTTTCAGTACTTTGATTTTAAATTTACATCATATCACAATCCATCTTTGCATATTACAGGGCCCTTGTGGTTATGTATCCATTGTAATGTTATTATTTTGTGAGTGAAAGCATCTGAAAATTATGATGTTACATTCTCAAAACACATGACGTCACAATCAATATCTAATTACAAGGGCAGATAACTCTGTACTATGCAAATTCAGAGGCTTTGGATTCAGTAAAACTTTCATATTTTATTGCCATTTTGAGCAATAAAGTTTGTATTTCAGACATCAATAGATATGGAATGATTTATAACCAATGTTAAAAGGGAAAAAGCCATATATATGAATCCACATATTGAATATTAATTTCAAAGTTATTTATAAAAGGGCTACATGGTTTTGTATTGGCATTTGACTTATAATAGTTACACATTGTACCGTATTCGACACAATAAGCGCCCAGGTTGCTTAAAATATTGACAAATGATGGGAATCAAATTTGGGCTAACATTTCACCAAATTATTGCACAAAAAATCAAATCAAGAAACCAACACATTTTTCATAGTTTCAGTCTGAATTTAATTCAATGTAAGTGAAATTGAGGCCTCAAAAAGGGGGAGGGGCACTTATTGGGTCAAATACGGTAAATTTTGTGTAATTTCTCCTGATCAAGATTTGAACAACATATTTTTCGTACACATATAAGATAATCATTGCATGTCATTCAAGTTACATGTTGGGTTACTTTTGTAATTGGTGTTGTTGTTGATGAGATTTAATTCACAAATGTTCATGACACTTTAGCCAGTATTTGTTCACATCTGTAATTTATTGAATGAATGCATGAATTACAAAATTTGCCCAACATTATCAATTAGTTATCTAGTCATTAAAATTTTAATGACATAATTAAAAAGTTCTTTTAATTCACTTATAGTAACTTCGAATTTACTACCTAAGTTAATAATTTGAAGTTATAGATTATTAATTATATTTATTGTTAATTGAGATGATGATGTATAATTATCTCCCCTACCTGTCAATAAAATGTCAATGTTACAATATTTGTTTGTAATGTGTTTCTGGTAGAGGGTTAATTTAGTTTTATCATCTGTTGTCTAACAATAGAAATATATGTCGATCAACAGTTAGAAATTAAAAGACAACAAAAATATCAAGTATTGTTTTATGGTCAAAGGGGTTTGCGAGAATTCTGACTGTTAATAGAGCTAATTAATGAGGCTAATTAGGGATGTAAATAAATACATACCCTTGTTAATTAAAGATTTACTTAATTGTAATCTGTGTCCTAACAAAATTTCTGGGATGGAATTAAAGAAATTGTGCCTACTCTTTAAATGTTCACTATTAATAATTAATACAGGGGTATAAGAATAAGATATATTAAGGCATTCAAATTCAAGACTGTAGTTTTTTTGTTTGAAAATCAAACCGTGTTAATACCCGATACCTTTACTTTATTTTAACAACAAGATTCATGTGGCATATAATAAATCCATTCATTTTAAGATTTGAATGAATTCCAAAATGTAACTTGGTAAAATTATTTTGTGTTCATTTCATGAATTTTGTTTGAATGCCTTATTATATGACTTCATCAGTTGAATTATCAAATTATATGTAATATTCATAATTTAAGATATCTTATCTTAGCTTGAATAAATGAAGCATTCAAAAAAATAACTTAATATAATCTTGCTTACAATTACAACTGTACTGCTAATTGATTTATTAGTTATCAAATACAATGTACTCTGACTTATTATCATTTATAATTAATTAAATTATTCAATAATTGATAAAAATAGCAAAGTTAATTAGTAAGTAACCTTGTTACCATAGTAATATTACAATTTATTACTAATACAATAAATCACAAGGTGGACCAGATACAAAATCCTGAGTTCTAGTACATCAATATTTAGCTACCGTTAGTTGATATATTAATGCTTGAACTGTAATTATGTTATTGCATGTGAAAAAATATATAATTATATAATATAAAAGCCATTATTTCATATCATGTTTTCATCTAATTTATTTTTTTGTTGAATTTGATATCAATAGTAGCTAGAATTTTGACCAATGTTGGTTGTTTGACGGAAAATTTGGTTATTACGGGGACCAGGTACAGATTTGGAACCAACATACAGTATACATTTACATGTATGTATGCGCTAGGGAGGAAAAAACTGTTTTATAATTGTGTTTTCTTTTTACGTATACATGTATATTGTTGGTTGGAAAATTGTGCCAGGTCCCTGTGTCAGATCATATTGAGTTTGATGATCAACCTAAACTTTATCAACCAAATCAGAGATGATGTTTTTACAATCTTTTATAGAATTCTATACATACCTGGCTCCAAATTCCTATGTTGCCATTAAATTTTCTTGACCTATTCACCCCTGAGGAGGCATTTAGACTCTTCCAGTTTAAGGACTTGTATGGTTCATTTTGGAATTTCAGGGGTGAAACTTTTAAAAGCATTTAATGGTTAATATATAACTTAAGGTATTACCAAAGCATGTCCACATCCTTATTGTCATTCACAGATTATTTCACGTCTAGATAGAATCATCACTGTTCATTTCACTCATTTCATTTGCTAATGAATTACCAGATAATATTCTTATTTCAGGTTATATATGAAAAATGTCAGAAAGGAGACGATTTAATTTGAACCTTATATGTTACAAAAATTGATATATATACAACTTGGAAAATGTTTTAATTTCGAAGAAAAGATTAGATGACTAGTTGATTATTCTGCATTTGCATATTACAGAGTTATCTGCCCTTGTGGGTAGGTATTGATTGTGACATCATGTGTTTGTGAGTGTAACATCATGGTTTGTGGAGCAAACGGCGTGAATTGTGCTCACCAAATAATGACTTCACACTGGATACCTATACCTGCAAGGGAGCTAACTCTGTAATATGCAAAAGATGGCATTGCTTTAGCAAGAAGAACATTAATTCAAGGAAATGATTTTCAGTTATATAAATAGACATGAAATTGTATAGGCTAGCTGGCATTTACATTTGTCCTTCTTAACTTATGTTTAATCTGCAAATTATAAAAATTGATCAAATAATTTCATAAAATTTGAGTTTGATTACAACAAATTTAATTTTCTTGTGAAATTTGATTTTGATTGACATTTTCAATTACCTATATAATATATCTACCAGTGTCCAGAATTACCATTATTAGAGTTGTACCTTTAGTAGACTGACTGCTGTCTTTAACCATTGTACAATTCCATCTTTGAATATTACAGGGTTATCTGCCCTTGGTATTAGTATTGATTGTGACATCATAGTTTTCAGAGAAAACAACATGAGTTTTGCTCACTGAAATAATGGCATTACAGGGATCTCTACCTGAAACAGAAGTAACTCTGTAATATGCAAATACCAAAAAGTGTATGAAGAGGGCGTTACTAAGTTCTACTACAGCTTGTGCCCAATTTCATTTGAATGTTTTCAAATGAAATATGTTTAAACATGTTAGCGTATACTCAGTTATTTTCGCAGGGATGATATTTTCCCGATTTCGCGGGACATTGCTAAGATCGCAAAAATTTGATCCGCAAAAAATATTGAAAAATGGTTGAATGATATCTACCCTTAAATCCATAACGCGAAAATTTAAAATCGTTAACATATGATATTTTCTTTTTTAAATGAAATCTCGGACCATCTACGAAAATAACTGGTTATACAGTAGGTTTTCATTAGTTTTCATCTTTAAACAAATTCTGTTGATTTGTTCCCCAAAAATCACTTACTGCCTAACATTTAATTGTACATTTTGATGTTAACAGCCTTCAACCTTGGAACAGCTTGAGAAGTTGAAACTTGACCTTGAGAAAGATTATCGCGTGCCTAAAAACAAGACAAAGAAGAAGGAAAAGACTCCTTGGCGCGGCTCCGATCCCGTTCCTAAAGACACGTGGCGTTACAATGTTCTGGAGAACGACGATGTCGTACAGAGTGTCAGCAAAATGTTAGTCATGTGTTATTTAGTATATCAAATATTAAATGCAGTATCCTGTAAACCAACTATTTTTCTCGGCTGTTAAATTGTAAACAAACTATCTTTCTCGGCTGTTAAATTTCACAATTTCCATTTCAAAACAAGTTTGCGAAGATTAACACACTCTGTATTAGTGGATTAAACAATTGAATGATAATTCCTATCAATATAGATGATTGAGTTATTAAATGCGTAGATAAACTTTCGCGAATATACTTGTATCATGAAATTCACGAAAGTTAATTGCACGAGAATGAAAGTTGTTTTACAGTACTATGTCAGTCTGTCTGTGAATTAAATTCAGTATAGTCTAGGAGTGAATATAATGTTAGTGATAGCAACCCCTGGAGTATTAAGGGTGATCTGTCTGTTGATCTGTAATTTGTTTTCCAAAAGATTTCCGCAAGATCTGTAAGGCCAATTACATTAATTGATATAAAAGTTGTGACTTATATTAGACCAGAAAATACAGTTATACAGGTAGCCATTGGTAATGGCTTGTACTGGAGCCTAAAATTCAAATTTAGAAGATTTTGGACATAAGAGTCTATCCTGGTTATAAAGTTACTACCGTATTCGACCCAAAAAGCACCCTGGGCATTTATAAAATTGAATATATGAAAAGGTGCTTAATTAGACGAAATTATTGCAAATCTATATAGTTTTGATCTTTATATATGCCTGGGCAATTGAAATTGAGGTCAAAGTAGGAGAAGGGGCACTTATAGGGACATGGGCGTTTATTTGGTCGAATACGGTATATGTCAACTTACTGTGTTGCAAATATATTTACAGGAATATGAAGTTTTGATATTGCATTATTCAGAAACTGAATGTGCAATATCTAACAAATTGGATGGGCTTGATCGACAAAAAGAGAGTACCCCAGGTATAATTTCTGTAATTTTTGTCCTTGCATTGGTTGATATTTTAGACATTATCATCTTTTTGATTACAGACGTAAGAGGATGACGTGTGGAACTGAAGCGGACATTGTGTCTAAAAACGCTCGCAGTAAAGTGAAGACGGGAAATAACGTCCTCAATATGTCAACCAGGAGGTCGCTGTCAGCCTCCGTACCGGTCAGTGTTTCTCTCGGGATCATTGTATTACTTTATTAAGAGTGGGTTCAGTTCAAATTGCTTTTGATTGTATTTGTATTTAAGAATATGGGAGTTTCCTTCGTGATACCAAAATGGCATGGGTAAAGTACGATTTACTTACTATTGATTAGTTCCACCTTCCATTTTCTAACTTCATTCTCAACCATATTTCACAGCAAATAATTTGACTTCAAAATATCCTTTGTGGTGAAGTATGAAGCGTATGAAATGGTTTTTTTCTGATTTCTGATTTGATATGAATTATTTATGGAGTCTGTTTAAAAGCAAAATGTTGAATTCTTGTATGAATTAGAAAAAAAATACCAGGACTAGCTTACCTTATGGTTCTAGAGAATAATGTGACTTGAGTTTATGGCAATATGCTTCGGCGAGATAGCACTATAAATTTTCTGCTTTTGTAAGGTTTGTTTTGATTTGTTAACGGCAAAGCAAAATTAAGGATGTGTTAGGATTAGATGGCGGAGGGAATTTAGAGTAACCGGAGAAAATATATCTTTAGCAGAATGATGATTGGAAAACAAACTTTAACCAAGTCGTATGAAATTTTCATAATACATTGTAGTTTTAAATTTATTTTCATTTTTCTTTACAGCGACTAAATACAGGATTTACAGAGAACGATGGCTATGGCAGACCACAGTGGGCTAAAAATATGACCGGAGCACCAAACGTATCATTTGATCCTGGTGTAGAGACCGTCAAACGTCCCGGTCCAGTGAGTCCTCCAACTAAGGCTAAAAATACACATCCGATATCAGCACGGTCTGGGAGAGATCCACCTTGTAAGTAACATATTCAATATATGTACATCCTTTTCAACAATATGAAGCCAATTTTAGTAATATTTCAGAATTATATTATCTCAATTCTATTCTCATTATGTATACAGTTAAATAAATATTGGTGATTTAATAAAAAGTACAAACTAATCGTTCTTCATAAAGGATCCAATCATTGAATTAATGTTATTTGTATGAATATGTTTGTGTGTGTTGTGTTTGATGTGTAACAAGGCGAGAGTAGTGTGCTGCCAGCCGGGCTTGAACACACAACCGTGGACTTACTGGTCCGCTGCTCTACCGACTGAGCTAAAGGGAAATTCCCTCTAGCACAAAAGCTAGAAGGCGACCGTATCACTATGTACAATTAAAAACTGCTACAGATATATTCAGATGACCATTCATCACATTTCTCTAGTAATTTTGTTCCACATCTGATTCAGTTACTGGTCACAAGTGAAATACATTTTCGATAATCATAAAATGTTATATTTTCTATTTTTCAGCTGCAAGATTATTTCCTGAAAAACCCTGGAATGTTCCAACCGATTCTGATGATGACCTCTGACCTTGAAGATATCTGATGACCTTTGACCTGAGATATTTATATCACTCCATTGTCATCATAATTGACCTTTGACCTGGAATATTTTTTATCCCAGTTCTAATGTAACAGGATAAATAGCAGCTTAATCATGTATATTAGATATTGATCATGGTTCAGTGTGAGTTAATCGGAAGGACTGTAAGTAAAAATCATAATTCATTCCAAAATCATTAATTAATTTTATAGCATTTTAACATAATTTCTTAGTGCATGGTAATGTTATATTTACTAAATATCAATTTAATTAGACAAGTACAGTTTCTGTAAACCAATAGTCATCATGTTTCGTCCTGATCGTCGTCCGCCGTGAGTTAACTTTTCACATTTTTTCTTCTCAAGTTCTACCAATGCGATTTGGCTGAAACTTGCATGAAATGATCCTGACATGGTCCCGACAAAGTGTTGTTATTTTTCGGGTCTATCCAAAATCCAAGATGGCCGCCATGTTGTTTTTGCATGGCATTTAATTTTGGTGATTTTACAAACAATGAGGAATTGCAAAAATTAATCTCCGCGAAACTGTTTCAAATACAGATAAAGTAGAACTACAGAATTATAGATCGCAATTTAGATTTCTCCAAATTAACAAGTTGGTTTACAATATAACTGAGTTAACCAATAATTTTTTAAATAAATGAAATATGACAAGTACATTCTAATGTATAACAGTCAAAGAACAAATCAATGTACCGTTACATTCTTAACTGAACATTATTAACTGTTATTCATCCACAACCCTTTCTATGATACCTCTTATAATTTAATCCAAGATTTTTATATATTTCAATTTTAGATATTCATTTAAGTGCTTTCAAATTTTGTGTACCGTTTGAGGTTTCAGTTTCCGTCCAGCCAGTTTCTATCAACGTCGAAAACAAACGGCAAGTGTTTGGTTCTTATTGAAGTTGATAGACTGTATCTGAGATACAGTGTCTGCTAAAGTGCAGGTCGATAGACTGTATGAGTCTGTATCTGAGATAGTGTCTACTAAAGTGCAGGTCGATAGACTGTATTAGTCTGTATCTCAGATACAGTGTCTGCTAAAGTGCAGGTCGATAGACTGTATAGTCTGTATCTGAGATACAGTGTCTGCTAAAGTGCAGGTCGATAGACTGTATTAGTCTATCTCAGATACAGTGTCTACTAAAAGTGCAGGTCGATAGACTGTAATAGTCTATCTGAGATACAGTGTCTGCTAAAGTGCAGGTCGATAGACTGTATTAGTCTATCTCAGATACAGTGTCTACTAAAGTGCAGGTCGATAGACTGTATTAGTCTGTATCTGAGATACAGTGTTTGCTAAAGTGCAGGTCGATAGACTGTATTAGTCTGTATCTGAGATACAGTGTCTGCTAAAGTGCAGGTCGATAGACTGTATTAGTCTGTATCTGAGATACAGTGTCTGCTAAAGTGCAGGTCGATAGACTGTATTAGTCTGTATCTCAGATACAGTGTCTGCTAAAGTGCAGGTCGATAGACTGTATTAGTCTGTATCTGAGATACAGTGTCTGCTAAAGTGCAGGTCGATAGACTGTATTAGTCTGTATCTCAGATACAGTGTCTGCTAAAGTGCAGGTCGATAGACTGTATGAGTCTGTATCTCAGATACAGTGTCTGCTAAAGTGCAGGTCGATAGACTGTAATAGTCTATCTCAGATACATTGTCTGCTAAAGTGCAGGTCGATAGACTGTATGAGTCTGTATCTCAGATACAGTGTCTGCTAAAGTGCAGGTCGATAGACTGTATTAGTCTGTATCTGAGATACAGTGTCTGCTAAAGTGCAGGTCAATAGACTGTATGAGTCTGTATCTCAGATACAGTGTTTGCTAAAGTGCAGGTCGATAGACTGTATTAGTCTGTATCTGAGATACAGTGTCTGCTAAAGTGCAGGTCGATAGACTGTATGAGTCTGATCTGAGATACAGTGTCTGCTAAAGTGCAGGTCGATAGACTGTATGAGTCTGTATCTGAGATACAGTGTCTGCTAAAGTGCAGGTCAATAGACTGTATGAGTCTGTATCTGAGATACAGTGTTTGCTAAAGTGCAGGTCAATAGACTGTATGAGTCTGTATCTGAGATACAGTGTCTGCTAAAGTGCAGGTCAATAGACTGTATGAGTCTGTATCTCAGATACAGTGTTTGCTAAAGTGCAGGTCAATAGACTGTATGAGTCTGTATCTGAGATACAGTGTCTGCTAAAGTGCAGGTTTTACTTATTTTCACAAAACTGGAATCTCTTTTGATCATTATGTTATACATTCCACATTCAACAGTAGATTCTCTTATAGTCTCTGTGTTAAAATTAAAAATTTGAAAAATGATATTTAGACAACATATATGTTCTTGCCTTTCATGTTATTTATATTTGTCGCCTGTTGACAGGTTTAGAACAATTCATTAAACATTGGTTTGTGTTATGTACTGTATTATAACTTAGATCTGCATTGATTTAATTGCTTTGGAACATTTTGTTTTCTTCTTAGTAATATAATGTATTGATCATCACATTAATTGTGAAAGCAAATTATCATTTGATAGTTTAAAATGAAGAGGAAACATTGTGATTAAATGAAACATTTTTGACAATTTCTTTTTTTTATAAGAGATGATTTTTAGTTTAATCTGAAGGCATCATATGTGTTTATATTATACGGAGGTTTATTAGTTATTGTATTGTGACTACGCATACCTCTATCACTACCAAATACTGTCTTCAACCCAATACTGTAAAGTTGTTCAATTTCGCTGATGTAAAATTTCGCGATTTATTTTTACGAATAAGCCTAGTAGCCTTTAAAGTATCATTTAGACAAGAGTTTGTAACATGTTAAGTCATGATTTTGTAATTTCGCGAGGTTATTAAACTTCGCGAACTTTGATGACTCAACGAATTTAGCAAAATTAAAACCCTGCCAATATAAGCAACTATACAGGGAGTGCGCACTCAGTGCTTAATAAACTGATAAAATTTAGGGGCCCTTGATGTGACCAAATTTAGACTTCAAAAATTTTAAAGTGAAAAAAATAGTCATAAATCAATTCAAAAAAGAAACTCTCAAATGTTTATATAATTGTCTAACTTCATCTATTTTTTACCGTAATTGAAATGAGATTTATGTTCAAGATAAGTGTCTACTTGAGGTCTCAGAAACTAGAAGAGGGCGCTTAGCAAAATGGTTTGCTTATTGGGTTGAATACGGTAAATATCATCCCACCTTTGTGTGTATTGGTGAAAGAAATCTACCCTTAGTATCTGTGATATGTTTGATTTATGTTTGTGACACAAGCTAATTAACTCATGCACCCCTGAAATTTCATAATGGACTGGTCTAGTCTTTGATTTAGGAGAGCCTAATTGTGTCTTCAGGAGAGAATGAGTTAATAGAGTTTAAATTTTGAAACTTAACATTTTTAAGGATGTAAGGATTTGAATTAGAAAATTTAGATAGTCTCAAAAATATATTTTACTTGTTTTCTCACGCTATTTTATTATTAAAATTTCCAAAGTCTATGAAGGTAACATTCCATTAAACATACCTGACATTTACAGTTCATTGTCTTTACAAATATTTTGAAGTTTTGATATTAATATTTCCAATTTTGAAAGTTTTTTAATATTCCATTTCATATAGTTACTTCTTATATGACTTTTGTTTTAAATCTTGTTATTGTAATTCACTGTATTTGAAAAATTATTTAGTAAAACAAAAATTAGATTATTTAATGATTTGATATCGCATGAGAAGTTATGAAACAGGTCTTTGTATTTTTTTCAAGCCTTAGTGAGCAAAAATTAAATCATCATTTTAGAAATAATATTCAATCTTTATTATATAAATATGTAAATTATTTCTTTTTAAATTGAGAGTTACTTAAGGAGCTTTATTTAGCTTAAAAATGTAGGTGTCTTTTGTATATTTCATTCTTTACACGAGATTAGCTTTGGATATTACGTGTAGCTCTCTGGCATTAGATAAAATATATATTATTTTAAAAAAAGGACTTTAAATGTAGTTGTATTATTGTTTACAACAATGATATTACATATAATAAAGATAATGGTATGAATTATTTCGTGATTCCTCATTTGTGTGTTTGGCTTCTGCTGCAACTTACTTCAGCATTTCAGTCTTAATCGTGAAAAGAAAAGATGAGAAAATCATCTATCTTACCTTTTACTGGTACGTCCCATTGATGATGCCCTTTTCTTTCTTTCATTTAATAATTACGCTGACCAGATAATACAATTATTTCGAACGTCAAATAACTTCATTTCCAAGTACACAAAATTTGATAAATTATTGATAATACATGTATTTCATAATATTTTTTTCCGTGTACATTTGTATAGTCTGCTCTACCTATATTTGAAATATGCCCAAACAAGCTTTTTTTCCAGTATATAAAAATACAATATATTACCTCTGTCAAGTAAAGAAATGAAGGGATCGGACATATGAACACTTATCCTGGAACTAGAAGGTACTACAATCTGCCTTCACCACATCTCACTAATACCCGCAGTATCTACTAGTATACATTATGGGGTTATAAAACAGACGGGGAATTGTTACTTATGACCCAACAAAACAGAAAAACAAAAAATATTCAGTTTTAATTCTAAATTAGAAAAATGTACAAACAAACTTTATCATATATTAAATAACGTGATACAATATGGCTCTATTTGCAGCATACATGACTATATCATATACTGTAATTTTAGGGTAAATACGAAAATCATCAATTATTATAACGCCGATTTAAATTAGCGCGATTGGATGGTTCAATAACAGAAATATTCTTTTCAAAAATAACCGCTTCAACGACAGCGCTAAAATAAATTTGCCGCTAAAATTATTACATGTATCAATAAATGCCAAAAAGAAGTATAACACCATTGTAAAATATTCAGGTTTACGGCAATGCAATCCATTTATTTTTGCGTCGATTTTATATTTCGTTTTCATACCTGTGTTTGGAATGTTCACGTGGGATATTTTTACTCCCGAAATATGCAATACTTAATCACACGACACGGAAACAAATTGGTTTATAGTACTTTAAACCAACTTTATTTCGCCGCTACTAAATTTCGCGAGTTTTGTTTCAAAACATGTTCACGAAGATTTAGTTTCGTGAAATTAAAATTGAATATTAACTTCGAATTTTATTGTAAAAGAATTGAAGAAAATAACGATTTGTGGAGATAAACTTTCGCGAATTTACCTGTATCGCGAAATTCGCGAAAATGAAATCGCGAAAGAAAGTTGGTTTAACGTACAAACCGTATGTAGTGTTCGTTTTACACAACACCGTGACGACAATCAACGTCAAAGTCGTAATAAAACATGATGTCACAATAAAGGTAATGGTACAGTGTGTCTCATAAAACTTTTCAAAACAAACCAGAGAGATTTTGTCTGGAGAAATCCTGTATTAAGAAATGTTATAGTTTCTAATACTGTAAACAAACTTTTATCGTGTGCATTTTCGCGAGTTTTGCGATACATGTAAAATCGCGAAAATTTATCTCCGCGAATTAATCTACACCTCTTCAATTGATATGAATTTTTATTCAAGTTTTAAATCCGCGAATGCTTATCTTCGAGAACTTGTTTTGGAATAAAATTTTCGAAATTTAGTAGCCGCGAAATAAAGTTGGTTTAGAGTATAATCAAAATATTTCTTTCTTCGTTTATACTACAAAACTTTAGATTGCATATCTTCATATTTCAAAAATGGTTTTTACCATTGCTGATATATGATAAATACAATAGCATTTTGAAATGACATTTTTCATAAATGACCAACCAAATGATCAAGCTAATTATCCGTTAAACAGCCGGACCCAGATCACGTTTTGTTTTTAAAATGATAAATCACATTAGTCCTTTTCCACAATTCGCTCTTCAATATGAAGTAACAGTAACCATAGCGATCACCTCTGTATAAAGACCACCTGATGACATCATACTACGGTAAAACCTACCTCTGTGTAAAACCAACCTGCTTAATAAGACCTTTAGGAAACAATTGACTTATGTTAACACAATTTTTACCTCTTGGCGATTTTTTTTATCTAGGGTAATCTTTTAAACAAGGTTTACAGCACGTAGTGCGTTTTCTTACTCTCAATTGTTTTTTTAGTTTTATTTTTTAGTATTTTCATCCTATTCCTGTAGATTTATCAAGACCTATTTCAAATTCTCTTTTTCTGATGCATACTATATAATATCAAATATACGAGGGTACTTTCTTTCATGGTTAGGAGCTTTGAAATCATTTCGTGAGTAGAAATATTCGTTGTTCAACGGTAGAACAATGATAACAGCATTATATAAAACATTATTCGTTGGGTTTTGTTCGTGGTTGCTATACAAAATTTCATGATAAATAGTAATGTCAAGGTTGCCAAGTGAATTTTGCCTCTTTTTTGTAGAAAAAAATGTTGATATAACACTGAGGACAGCTCGCATTGATATATCCTGGTGTCGTGGTTACGCGTCACCCTTCTTGGACATCATGGCAACAAATTCTACAATGGAAAAGAAGAAAAAATGCTATTTTAAATAGTCCAACAAATACATGTATTTAACGGTCGATATTTTTTTAGGAAATGAAATTTTCAAGATTTTGCGCGGTAATGCTTTGAAAGCGAAAGTTTGATCCGAAATATAATAAATTAAGTATAAATTCTTGGTAGTTTATATGAAAGTTTGAAAATATTATGCTATAGTATGGATTTGAGGTCAAGGTCGAGGGAGGGGTTTAATCTGAATGATCTATCAAGGTCAAACGAAAAAAAGGACCGTGATGCTGAAGTCGATCATTAATACTCCAGTGGTTACTATCACTGTCGTTCTATCCATCCCTGGGCTATGTCATAATAAAACATAATTTTGTGCGACAATGGATGAGCAGGACGATTCGAATATCAGTGACCTTATGCAACTTTGAAATAGGGCGTTTCTTCATTCTTTTGTAAATATTCAAAGGAAGTTTCTGCAGGCCTGTGATTTGTCAGTTTTGTCTCAATTATATGCCTTTAGTTTTGAAATGAGAAAGTCCAGCAGTGGATAAAACGACAGTGAAAGTAACCCCTATGGTATCGATGATAACTGAAACCAACAGATTTCAGTCAAATAACGTCGTTTTGTAAGGCACTTTCATTTTATTCGTCCTTGATGTAACCTGAAATACGAAAGGTAATTGGTCCGCGGGGAAATGTTGGGTTTTTTTTCAATAAAGAACTATATGTGACTGTATAATTGACTATAGACAACAAACATACCATCATAGCTGATTTTCCCGTCTTTATTGGTATCTGCCTCCCGTAGAAGTTCCTCTGCTTCTTTTTCCGCCATCTTATCTCCGGCTGCAGCGAGAATTTTCTTCAGTTCGTGTTTAGAGATGAAGCCATCTCCATTTAAGTCAAACATTCTGAATGAATCTTTGAGCACTTTTTCCTCGTATTCCTTGATTGAGACTTGTTTCATCATGACTTTCTCAAACTCTGCAAAGCTTACATAACCATCACCTGGAAATATAACAGAGGATAGTGTATTGAAAAGTTGGGTGGATATAAAGAATCGCTTTAAGAGACTTGATGCATATGGCAAATATGTTTATTGTACAATAAAATGATAGAAATCATTCATCTTTTCGTGTAATCATCATTTTCATTGGCTTTAAAATTTGCATAATCAGTCCATAAAGGAAAAATATGGCGTCGCTTTTGGTAACGTCGATTCTGATTGGCTAAAATAATATTTTAATCGCGGAAGTCAGTGTTCCGGTGTATGTATTCTTACGCGACAACCGACTGCGTTTACACACGTAACGACAGAAGTGGTGAACCAATTAAAAAACAACTCACCATCCTCGTCGACTGGTTTCATCATTTGTTCAAACTCCTCCTTTGTCGGATGGAGGCTCATACATCTCATCGCCCTTAGAATTTCGTGTCGGGAGATCTTCTGGTCGCCATTTACATCGAACTGGGAAAATATCTTCTTTATATCTGGGAATTATAACATAAGTGAATTGTTTATTTTTTTCCTTTCCAGAATATCGACTTAATGATAATTGTGATCTGATATGAGAGGCTAGGTAATATGAAATTTATTTAACGAGTTCAATGATTTCATCTGCAACGAGCCTTTACGTGACCACGAGTGTAAGATTATATTTGTCACACAACTGATATTTATGAAAATATAAACAAAAAAATAATTCCGTTTCTATAAAAGAGTGGCGAAATCGGTCTATCGAGAGAATAGTGCAACGTCATATTTTGACAATGTTTTGATTATGACGTCATTATTACCTGTGATGTCATAATAGTGCTGTTACATATGTGTCTTAGGATATTTATGACATGACCGTATGGCATGGCTGAACGGGTAAATTATGTGATTAATAAATTCATGGATATTGACCATGTATGATATTGACCATGTATGATAAATATCCGATAGAATATAACTAAGATCATATGCCTCAATGATAACAGCTTACTGGGACCACAGAATCAAACCAAAAATAGATTTCTGGATTTCATACAGGCGTGAATGTTTCGGAGGCTGCTGATTGGTATTCAGGGTGGATCATTTCATATATTTAATTTGTGGGTTGGTAAATACATGTAGATGTAAAATATGTAAAGAAACTTGGTATTGGAATTTTATGGTCAATTTTTGGTGCGGAATTCAACATAAGATGGCACCCCCCACATAAAAGTTTAGCAAGATGGCAGATCTTAAAACAAATTTTATTCACAGGTGTGTGAGATGACCTTGCAAAATTAGTGATGAGTGACCAGACTTCATTTCACCTGGACAGTGGGCAAATGTAAACATTGTCAATGGGAAATCATTTGGTTCTGTGATCTCTACTGAACCCAAACAGAACCGGCCATTATATAATAATGTGTTCACAGCTTTCCAGTGTTCTAACAGCTTTTTAAACTGAAACATGTTAAAGCATAATATATACATTATTCGCAATTTTCAAAACTATAGTATACGGGAGTATAAAAAATGCAGCTTTTAGCAGTACTTTTCATCATAATAGATTTGCGAATACATGTACACATACTTGTAAATCCATCAATAGATATTCAGCTCTTAATTTTTTTAAATCAAAACCATTTTAATTTAAATGACAATCTTTTAATCTAACATGCCTCGCCTAGGGATATGGGAGTATGACGGTATGATATAGTCACAAAGGTAAATGCTTGTTTCCAATAAGGCAAATTATGACATGATATCTAATAGAGGTGTTTATTTCATTCTCTAAGTAAGGTATCATCCCATGTTTAATAATAGTAACAATATTTGGTAACATATTCATTGTGCATATCATTAGTTATTTTCACATATTTATTTATTAATGTTCTTTGCAGTTTATCTCCTGGCTTTATTTTCTGATTTATTGTAATAAAAGACTTGCTTGAGAAGCGAACGTTGGTTCAGTTGTCTACAGGCACAGCTCAACGACGATTTGTCAAAATTCAGGCAAGAAAAGAATATGAAAATAATCTACTAAATAAAGTGGCGAAGGAAAATCATCGAAAAAGTAAACATGCATGAAATGTACAAACAAAAGCCAATGCGATAATGATCTGTATTTGTTAGGATAGAAACGTAACATACCTTCTCTCTCAGCTCTGGTAGCTTTCCGGATATGGAACTCCGGGTCCATGTCCACAGGTATAGCCATATTTCTATCCAAATGGAAAAAGGCAAAAACTGTATACAAACTGCAAAATCTTGAAGATCACACACGAAAAAGGTTATATTTGAGTGTCTGTCCTCATAGCTTAATTATGATAACAACATAAGTTTATATAGTCTGATAAAGTATCACCATTAATTAATAATTAATTAATTAATGTCTCCAGAGGATCTGAAGGCCAAGCAGTTGTGTGAACCATATGTACTTTACCTACTCAGTGTCTGCCATAGACTGTAGGGGACTTCCACTGGACTCAGAGTAATAACATACAGGAATATCAATGGGTGGTATTCGGTGGTACATCTTTGTTTCAACGCAAATGTACAGTCAAACTCGTCTATTAAGGATACCAAAGGGTCATAGTAAAATATGTTATTTGAAGACAGGTGTCCTTTATACAGAGATATATATATAGTTAATCAAACCAAATAGAGTTGATGATTCTGTCCATTATAGGCAGGCATCCTTGATATAGAGGTTAATTATATAAACCATACCAAATGCAATCGATAAGTCTGTCCTTTATACACGGCAGTCCTTTATACAGAGGTTAACTATATTGTAAATCATACCAAATGGAACTGATGGATATGTTCTTTATAGACAAGTGCCATTTACATGGAGGCGTTCTTTATAACAGGTTTAACTGGAATACAAATGGCGTGTAAATACAGACAAGTTGTCGAAGCAGTGGTATTCAACACAGACAAGCAACAAAAGAACGAAAGAGACATTCCTATTCATAAATGTCTTCTTATGTTCGTCATCTAATGTGTTCCATAAAAGTGGATACTCCAGATCAGCTGTGGGTCAACATTGATGACGTAAAGATTTACAACGCAGTGAAACAAAATAAAGCGATGACGTTATGTTATTGTGAGTGACGTTTTAGCGCGTGTCAGGTGTCTTAACCATGTGTTAAAAATGGAGTTTCAGCTCTAAATGAAATGAGAACACCTTTCATGGATGATCTGTATCGCCTTTGTGATCGGATATGTGGAAAATATGTTTCAAAACGACGTCAGCAAATTATCTACATTTACATAATACCTCATCATTGAGCTAGCTGAAAATTACAAAAAGTGAGTGAGTGATCAGGGAGTGTTGATGATGATACAATACAGTGCACAGAGCGAATTGCTGACTTGAAAGTTGAGACATTAAGTTGTTGCTTAGAGATACACGACTCCATCATTCAAATTGATCGTGACGTCTTTGTACTTATGAAATAGCATATTTTTCTTTAATGCATTGCATGGATTACAATTTTTGCATCGGGGCCCAATTTCATGAAAATCTTTAACTTGATGGAATTCCTTAACTTAAAATTCTTCATAAGAAAGAAAGATAGAGAAATCAAGGAAACAATTTAAAGTTAAAGAATTTTTCTTTGCATCTGTTATGCTTTTTAACGGGGAATTTTAAAGTTAAAAGAAGTCCTTAAAGATATGGAATGTTCGTGAAACTGGGCCCAGGTTGAAGGCAGGGTTTTCGTTAAAACATATACATATGTATATTATTTGTTGAATTAAGAAAGCGTCTTAATTGTTCATATAGTACGTGAAACTCCTGAACAATCCATAATATTATAGAACGTAAGAATGCCACACAGTGAACAATCATTCCTTTCAAATCAAAATCAAAGCGCTCTGACAATATGACGTATTTAATTATTTAACGAAGAAAACAATATGCATATACGTGTATGGTTTTATCAATCTTTCCAATGAGCAGCTAGCTACCCGACCGTAAACTGGATAATATAAAATACAAAACAAACCGGTATCATACTATCCGGATTTCATTGTTATGTATATTTACAAATAAATTTACGGTGAACACACATTTTAGATAGAAAATTAATTCGGCATGTTAAAGTATCAGCAAATATAAACAAGTTTTTATGGTATGTAGATCATGTGCTTTTGTATCATTACGTATGTAAACATACGGTTGGAATCAGAAATAATTGATCGTAGAATGTATTTAATGTCTAGCTTATTCTATACAATAACTGTGATTTAAAAATTACAATCCATTGTGTCAATGATGTTATTTAGCTTACTATCATCTTTCATATTTTGCACACAACTGCTGGCACAGATTGTTATTTACAATACGGGAAGTTGTTCAAGTTTCCTCGTTCATAATAAGAACCTTTATAGTGTTAAAGGGATTTAACAGCGTCAGATGACAGACCTGTTGGTAAATAACTACACCATGGTGTTGATAAATTGTTTATTGATAAGTAGCTACTTCATGTTTTTATCAAATCTTTTATAATGCCAATGGAAACATGTAAATAATGTTATTGCACTAATGTCGTAGTAGTTTATATGAAAGTCATAGTAAATGATTTTTTGTGCATTTTTACTTATTATCATCATATACTGCTCTGAAATAATTTTAGCGTATTGTTATTATGCTACCTATATGATAAAGATACAATGTATGTTTCCGTTTATAATTCAGATATCTGATTTATTTTGCAATTACAATACCAAACGCTAGATTATTTCCCTTTGAATTCGTTTTTTATAGAACCAGTTTTTCATTGGCATGTGAATTTCACTACTAGTATGCTGTTATTGTGCTGTAAACGACTTATTTTCGCAGCGACTTACTTTCGCGTTTTCAGATTCACCAACATTTTCACGACCATTTGATTTCGCGTTTTCAGATTCAACGACATTTTTCACGACCATTTGATTTTCGCGTTTTCAGATTCAATTCCGACATTTCATGTTATGACCATTTACTATCGCCTTTTCAGATTCACCAACATTTCCACGACCATTTAATTTTCCGTTTTCAGATTCAAGGTCATTTTCACAACAATTTCATTTCGCGTTTTCAGATTCTAAGGATATTTACACTACGATTTAAAATCGCAATTTACAAATAACACGATATATTGAATGTGTAGTTGAATATTTATCCCGGAAATATATTTTCGCGAATTACAATGTAGTATCGCGAAATACTCAAAACTAAATCGCACGCGAAAATATGTATAACTATAGCTTATTGATGATATTCAATATTATTTTACGTTCTTTAACAAGTGTCCCACTTCAGGATTGCAATGTTTGATTTATAAGGTGTCCAATTAAATCACTAGCCATTCTGCTCGTGCCCATAGTAACCATGACGTAAGACTATGCTAGTTCCCAACACGATGGCCATTTTGTTTTGGTACCTGACATATATTTCTCCGCTCTCCTGAACCCAAGGTTGAGTGAAACGATAGCGTTAAAACTTTTGTTTTGTGTAAGTATAATGTTTTCCTTCTTCAAACTTCAAACTGTGCGTTAATATAATGCAATATGATTAAGAAAAAAATTCTATTGTTAACGGAAATTTCTATTTACTGTAAAATAAAAAAAAAATGTGTGCAATGAATTTTCGCGTATTCCCTGGGCAATAAAAAATCGCGAAAATAAATGGCCTCAATTTTGTTTAGGTATATGAAAGTAGAAGCGTAGAAGTGTAGCTCGTGAAAATTAAATCGCGTTGAAAAAGTTGTACAAAAACGCGAAAATAAGTGGTCGCGAAAAAAATTTGTTTACAGTCACATAAACTTGTCAAACATTCTAAAATTTCTTTCATATCCTTGTAACATACAGTTACATCCTACTCGTCGTGTTTATATGCAAAGACAATCGAAGAAACATATTCCAATTGTGTCCTGTAACTTGATATAAGATATTGCTCAGGGCCTAGTTGTTTAAATGATAGTTCGGCTAATCAGAGTTTAACACCACATTTCAATTCAAAATAAAAGAATTTCTTGTTCAACAAACTTGATAAAATTTTATAGAATTCTGAAGTATGCTATTATTTTACTTTTTATCCCATTTTACAGAAAATATAATAATAGGATCTGTAACAAATTAGAAATAAAATTTGGCTAATCAAGTGGTTAAGCTAACCAGCCTTTGAACAACCAGTCCCTGGACGGTATTATAAATAGTATGAATAGTATGATTCCGTCAGTGTAGTCAACCCTAACGCTTTATCAATGAACCCATCGGATATCAGAAAGAATACCAAAACATAATCAATCATTCATTTGTTTTATTTACAAGTAAATATCTACATGTTTTAATGTTAGCCTGTGTAAGATTAACAAGAATCAAAACAAAGTTATTGTACTTTGACCTAAAGTGCCGGTTTGGCTATATATATACTTAAACAATATAATTGTTGATAAAATATAATCAATAATACATAATACATGTAGACCAAATTAAGTGTTAAACAACATCAATAAGGTTTTATGTTTTTACTAGTAACAGATTCAAGTGATTCATTAAAATGGAATGTGTTTTCTACAAGTTATTTGTAATTTGGATACCGTATATCTCGTGATCAATGTGCATTGTAAACTATATCATACGACAGGTATAGTAATGGCTTGGTGTTGAATATATGACATCACACCAATGTCTAACCAGAATACAACAATCCTCGGTACCCCAGGGGTTACTACCAATGACGTTATATTCACCCCTGGACTATTTCGTAGTAAAACTGAAGGCAGGTCGAAATAAACTGACCAATCACAGGTCTGCAGATACTTCCTTTGTGGATTACAGAGATGACGCCCATAGCCAATTCGGCCACACGTAACCGCAGTATACCGTTATCTGATTCTAAATTATACATTAAAGGACTAAATTACCTGCGTCTTCTGTCACCTTCAGTTTTGCTATGACATGTTAAACGGGTGGATAGAATGACAGTGAGAGTAACCCCTGGAATATCGAGGATGGTGTTCTCCATAAAAAATCAATATTAATATTACCAGCTCAATGTGATGTATGTCAATTAGCAATTCTTTAAGAGAAACGAAAATAAATAATTTAAATCTCATTACTAAGAAGGTAAAATCCGACAATAAGTGCGTTTAATGACTTTTTTCTAGTTAAATGATTGATTGGGCCATTTTGTTACATGGCAGTGAAATGTCATTTTTTGCCAATCACTTTAAAATTATACTTCGTTCATTGCTCAACAAATTATCATGGCAAATTCTTTCCTGTCTTTTCAAGCACCATTCCATGTGCGTAGCTTCTCCCATGGCTAACTCGAATTACGATGTTGAATTGTATTTCGTCTTCCAATAAATTATTTCTGGCAAAACATGTTGGCAAATTCTACAAATAAAAAGAATAGTTCAATAGGAATAGAAAAAGGCTGAAAAGTGAGTTATTAACAAATTAATAATTCTAGAGCTCTAGAGGAAAGAATATTAATGAACTAATAATTCAAAGCTTTTACAAATTGGATATCTGATATATGTGGTATCAATATCAACTTAATATAATTTGTTTAGGCTTAAAAATATGTCTGTTTAGGTTTACCCGACCGACCCTAATTTGGTACCAAAAAAAAACACAAATTTTTTTAAACAATTTTTTCCACTTTTCTACGAAAAAAAAAAATAGAAGTCGGGATTTCGATCTCAGACTCCGCTTCCGGCCATTATTTTAGAGTGAAAGACACTGACCTAACGACCTTATTTTTTTTGCCAATGTGACCCTAAACAGACATATTGTTTGACCCTATTTCATTGCCATTCTTATTGAAAAGCGATCTTAGTTTCTTCCGTGACTCCTTTTTTATTGTTTAAATATTACTTTACAATGTAACTGTCAGTTGTGTAGAAACACTTGATGTTTTTCTGGTTGCTGTGAAACCATGAATGTAAAAACAACATTTTTTATATCGAATTGCCTCTATTACATCATCGGCTAAAGCGAATATTTCTATCCACGAAACCATGAAAATAAGTGCACACAAATATTTTATGGTATACAGTGCAGTCAGTGCTACGTTTATTTGTATTTCATTTAAATTATCTCTCGTTTTTTCCATGTTCATTTATAACATAAGTTCCCGTCGTATCTATAACATAACACACCCCTGACACTCCTTCAACACATTACTTAACATATCGACACACTCCCAACTCATCCTTTCTGTTTATATACACAGAGAACCCTCGGCAATCCGGACACCTTCGAGCCAAGGCTAAACCGTCAGGAATACGAGTTTTTCTGGCTGATTAATTCTGTGTTCTTAGACAAGTTAATATGTAACGATATGGTAATTCGGTTCCTGATATTTTCGTCTGTCTGTTTTCCAGACTAGCGGCGTTCGCAGTATCGGGGGTCCAGTGAACGTCTCTTACCTTCGTAGCTGATCTTACCATCCTTGTTTATCTATAACATCCCTTAACTTCGTAGCTGATCTTACCATCCTTGTTTATAACATCCCTTACCCTCGTAGCTGATCTTACTATCCTTGTTTATCTATAACATCCCTTACCTTCGTAGCTGATCTTACCATCCTTGTTTATCTATAACTTCCCTTACCTTCGTAGCTGATCTTTCCATCCTTGTTTATCTATAACATCCCTTACCTTCGTAGCTGATTTTCCATCCTTGTGTATCTGTAACATCCCTTACCTTCTCGAACTGATCTTACCATCCTTGTTTATCTATAACTTCCCTTACCCTCGTAGCTGATCTTACTATCCTTGTTTATCTATAACTCCCCTTACCTTCGTAGCTGATCTTACCATCCTTGTGTATCTATAACTTCCCTTGCCTTCGTACCTGATCTTGCCATCCTTGTTTATCTGTAACATCCCTGACCTTCGTAACTGATCTTACTATCATTGTTTATCTATAACTTCCCTTACCTTCGTAGCTGATCTTACCAGCCTTGTTCATCTATAACATCCCTTACCTTCGTACCTGATCTTACCATTCTTGTTTATCTATAACATCCCTTATCTTCGTAGCTGATCTTACCAGCCTTGTTTATCTATAACATCCCTTACCTTCGTAGCTGATCTTATCATTCTTGTTTATCTATAACTTCCCTTACCTTCGTAGCTGATCTTACCATCCTTGTTTATCTATAACATCCCTTACCTTCGTAGCTGATCTTACCATCCTTGTTTATCTATAACTTCCCTTACCTTCGTAGCTGATCTTGCTATCCTTGTTTATCTATAACTCCCCTTACCTTCGTACCTGATCTTACCATCCTTGTTTATCTATAACATCCCTTACCTTCGTAGCTGATCTTACCATCCTTGTTTATCTATAACTTCCCCTACCTTCGTAGCTGATCTTACCATCTTTGTTTATCTATAACTTCCCCTACCTTTGTAGCTGATCTTGCTATCCTTGTTTATCTATAACTCCCCTTACCTTCGTAGCTGATCTTGCTATCCTTGTTTATTCTACTTCTTTTTATACTATAACTCCCCTTACCTTCGTAGCTGATCTTACCATCCTTGTTTATCTATAACATCCCTTACCTTCGTACCTGATCTTGCCAACCTTGTTTATCTATAACTTCCCTTACCTTCGTACCTGATCTTGCCATCCTTGTTTATCTATAACATCCCTTACCTTCGTATCTGATCTTGCCAACCTTGTTTTATCTATAACTCCCCTTACCTTCGTAGCTGATCTTACCATCCTTGTTTTATCTATAACTGTCAACCTTGTGTATCTATAACATCCCTTACCTTCGTAGCTGATTTTACCATCCTTGTTTATCTATAACATCCCTTACCTTCATAGCTGATCTTACCATCTTTGTTTATCTATAACTCCCCTTACCTTCGTAGCTGATCTTACCATCTTTGTTTATCTATAACTCCCCTTACCTTCGTAGCTGATCTTACCATCCTTGTTTATCTATAACATCCCTTACCTTCGTAGCTGATCTTACCATCTTTGTTTATCTATAACTCCCCTTACCTTCTTAGCTGATCTTACCATCTTTGTTTATCTATAACTCCCCTTACCTTCGTAGCTGATCTTACCATCTTTGTTTATCTATAACTACCCTTACCTTCTTAGCTGATCTTACCATCATTGTTTATCTATAACATCCCTTACCTTCGTAGCTGATCTTACCATCTTTGTTTATCTATAACTTCCCCTACCTTTGTAGCTGATCTTAACATCCTTATTTATCTATAACATCCCTTACCTTCGTAGCTGATCTTGCTATCCTTGTTTATCTATAACTCCCCTTACCTTCGTAGCTGATCTTACCATCCTTGTTTATCTATAACATCCTTACCTTCGTAGCTGATCTTACCATCCTTTGTTATCTATAACTACCCTTATCTTCGTAGCTGATCTTGCCATCCTTGTTTATCTATAACATCCTTTGTCTTCGTAGCTGATCTTACCATCCTTGTTTATCTATAACATCCCTTACCTTCGTAGCTGATCTTACCATCCTTGTTATCTATAACTACCCTTATCTTCGTAGCTGATCTTACCATCCTTGTTTATCTATAAACTCCCCTTACCTTCGTAGCTGATCTTACCATCCTTGTTATCTATAACTTCCCCTACCTTTGTAGCTGATCTTGCTATCCTTGTTTATCTATAACTCCCCTTACCTTCGTAGCTGATCTTACCATCTTTGTTTATCTATAACTCCCCTTACCTTCGTAGCTGATCTTACCATCCTTGTTTATCTAAAACATCCCTTACCTTCGTACCTGATCTTACCATCCTTGTTTATAACATCCCTTACCTTCGTAGCTGATCTTACCATCCTTGTTGATCTATAACTTCCCTTACCTTCGTAGCTGATCTTTCCATCCTTGTTTATCTATAAACATCCCTTATCTTCGTAGCTGATCTTTCCATCCTTGTTTATCTATAACTCCCCTTACCTTCGTAGCTGATCTTGCCATCCTTGTTGATCTATAACATCCCTTACCATCGTAGCTGATCTTACCATCCTTGTTTATCTATATAACTTCCCTTACCTTCGTAACTGATCTTACCATCTTTGTTTATCTATAACTCCCCCTTACCTTCGTAACTGATCTTCCCATCCTTGTTGATCTATAACATCCCTTACCATCGTAGCTGATCTTGCCATCCTTGTTGATCTATAACATCCCTTACCTTCGTAGCTGATCTTACCATCCTTGTTATCTATAACTACCCTTATCTTCGTAGCTGATCTTGCCATCCTTGTTTATCTATAACATCCCTTGTCTTCGTAGCTGATCTTACCATCCTTGTTTATCTATAACATCCCTTACCTTCGTAGCTGATCTTACCATCCTTGTTATCTATAACTACCCTTATCTTCGTAGCTGATCTTACCATCCTTGTTTATCTATAACTCCCCTTACCTTCGTAGCTGATCTTACCATCCTTGTTATCTATAAACTTCCCCTACCTTTGTAGCTGATCTTGCTATCCTTGTTTATCTATAACTCCCCTTACCTTCGTAGCTGATCTTACCATCCTTGTTTATCTAAAACATCCCTTACCTTCGTAGCTGATCTTACCATCCTTGTTTATCTAAAACATCCCTTACCTTCGTACCTGATCTTACCAATCCTTGTTTATAACATCCCTTACCCTCGTAGCTGATCTTACTATCCTTGTTTATCTATAACATCCCTTACCTTCGAAGCTCATCTTACCAGCCTTGTTTATCTATAACATCCCTTATCTTCGTAGCTGATTTTACCATCCTTGTTTATCTATAACATCCCTTACCCTCGTAGCTGATCTTACCATCCTTGTTTATCTATAACTTCCCTTACCTTCGTAGCTGATCTTACCATCCTTGTTTATCTATAACATCCCTTACCTTCATAGCTGATCTTACCATCCTTGTTTATCTATAACTTCCCTTACCATCGTAGCTGATCTTGCCATCCTTGTTTATCTATAACATCCCTTACCTTCGTAGCTGATCTTACCATCCTTGTTTATCTATAACATCCCTTACCTTCGTAGCTGATCTTACCAGCCTTGTTTATCTATAACTTCCCTTACCTTCGTAGCTGATCTTACCATCCTTGTTTATCTATAACTTCCCTTACCTTCGTAGCTGATCTTACCATCCTTGTTTATCTATAACTTCCCCTACCTTCGTAGCTGATCTTACCATCCTTGTTTATCTATAACTTCCCTTACCTTCGTAGCTGATCTTGCCATCCTTGTTTATCTATAACTTCCCTTACCTTCGTAGCTGATCTTACCATCCTTGTTTATCTATAACATCCCTTACCTTCGTAGCTGATCTTACCATCCTTGTTTATCTATAACATCCCTTACCTTCGTAGCTGATCTTACCATCCTTGTTTATCTATAACATCCCTTACCTTCGTAGCTGATCTTACCATCCTTATTTATCTATAACATCCCTTATCTTCGTAGCTGATCTTACCAGCCTTGTTTATCTATAACTCCCCTTACCTTCGTAGCTGATCTTCCCATCCTTGTTTATCTATAACTTCCCTTACCTTCGTAGCTGATCTTGCCATCCTTGTTTATCTATAACATCCCTTACCTTCGTAGCTGATCTTACCATCCTTGTTTATCTATAACATCCCTTACCTTCGTAGCTGATCTTACCATCCTTGTTTATCTATAACTCCCCTTACCTTCGTAGCTGATCTTACCATCCTTGTTTATCTATAACTTCCCTTACCTTCGTAGCTGATCTTACCATCCTTGTTTATCTATAACTTCCCTTACCTTCGTAGCTGATCTTACCATCCTTGTTTATCTATAACTTCCCTTACCTTCGTAGCTGATCTTACCATCCTTGTTTATCTATAACTTCCCTTACCTTCGTAGCTGATCTTGCCATCCTTGTTTATCTATAACTTCCCTTACCTTCGTACCTGATCTTGCCATCCTTGTTTATCTATAACTCCCCTTACCTTCGTAGCTGATCTTACCATCCTTGTTTATCTATAACTTCCCTTACCTTCGTAGCTGATCTTTCCATCTTTGTTGACATCAGCTTCCCTCATGAGATCTTTCACTTCTTCCTCCAAACATTCTCCTCCGGCCGCTGACAGAATCGCTCTCAGTTCATTAGCTGTTATATATCCATCGCCATTTTTATCAAACATTTTAAAGGAATTCATTATGTGTTGTTTCTCATAGTCAATTTTAGATATTGCCCTCATTAAAATCTTCTCGAACTCCTTGTATCCGACGTAACCGTCCTCTACAACCAAACAAATATCATAATGGATACTAGTAGTTCTCTAGGTGTCACAAGAAGAATTTTGATAATTAATATTTAAAAAAAATATATCATTTTAAATTGTATTAGCGTTGATATGTTGTATGTTACATTCTAGTGATATCTTTCAAACTGGGGCCGCGGTGGCCGAGTGGTTAAGATGTACCGACATATTACCACATGCCCTCCACCTCTGGGTCGCGAGTTCGAATCCCATGTGGGGCAGTTGCCAGGTACTGGCCGCTGGTCGGTGGTTTTTCTCCGGGTACTCCGGCTTTCCTTCACCATCAAACAAGGCACGTCCTTAAATGACCCTGGCTGTTGATAGGACGTTAAACTAATCAAACAAACAAATCGTTCAAACTAGGTTGCTCAGAGAAAAGAAAATTGAAATAGAAACTTGACATGTTGAATACGTGACATAGCATTGTTACTGTCCTGTGATCATCAAAGTTAGCACTGATTGTGGAATATTCGTCTCGACTTCATCCATAAAGTGTCGAATCACAGGCGTCTGGCACTATATACATTTTTCTCTCTTTTTATATATGTGATACTGTGTCAGTATTACATATATATATAGAGAGAGAGAGAATGTCTATAGAGCCAAACGCCTGTGGTCGAATGATTAGAATACAATAACCATTTTGATTTTCCCTTAAAGTATCGTCTCTACATAATTACGATCATGAAGCGAAATGTGTGGTACATAATATTATATATTTGATATAAAAAAATCACAATTAGAAAATGAATTCCAAATTAATTCTGTGACTTTTGAATACCGTAAAAAGTCACATTTAGCAAAGAAAACCAAATTAATTCTGTGGCTTTTGAATACCGTAAAAAGTCCACATTTCGCAAATGCAAACATATTAATTCTCTGGCTTTTGAAAATTGTAAAATCTCGTGTGATTTGCGCAACTGTGTATTTTTTTTATTACAATGGCACCATTATCGTGTATGATATGACATCATCAGCCGCTTATTCTGGAGTTTTATTAAACTTACTATCGACGTCTGCCGGACTCATGAGTTCATCTATATCCGCCCTGGTAGGGTTACAGCCGATATACTGTACTGCCCGGTAAATCTCGTGTTTAGACATCCTCTGGTCCCCATTCTCGTCTATCAGACGAAATATCCTCTTTATTTCTAAAAGAAAAAAAATGAAAACTAGTAGTTTTAATGCTCAAAATTAATTTTCAGACCATGAAGCTCATATATTATAAGTTGTTGTTGTTTTAAATTACATATAACATTTTACATCATTATTAATAATTATAAAAAGATTTCTGCAGATACGTTTTCACCCAACACACAGAAAGTCTACAATAACCAAGAATTTCGCATGGCAAAAAAGTCCGTGTTGTAACTAATGTTTATAAGTCATCAAACATTTTTGTCTGTTCAGTTAAATGATATTTGCAGCTAATCACACTAATATGAATGTCACACCACAATAATATGAGTTGTAAGCCAATTCTTTTCACAATCGATTTTTTTTAAATAAATCTTTAGAATTTGTAAAATGATTTTGCAGAATAGTTCAGAGGATATGCCATGTATACTTGCCATGCATTACGATTAAATATTGCAACATTAGATTTGTGATAAACGTAATTAGTACGAAAACGCGAAATTGCCTCGTCCTGTTTATAATTTGGTTGTATATTTAATATAATCAATGTACTGTAGATATGAATTGAATTTCCACGTTTATACGAATTGTTGGTCATATGAATGTCACAGAGGGAGCTTATTTTCAGTATAAAATAATCTTAAGCATTTACAATAGAGTATACATGTATATCTGTTCTATGCTATTATATTAAGAAATTATTACAAAAATATTTAAAAAATAACATTAGATTCATAAACCGTGTTTATATACAACATGTAAGCTAATTAATCGATAATTAATAGTTTACGGTTATTACGCCCTCGGCAAACATGATTTGGCTTGGGGGAAAAAATCTCTATGTCTCCCTCACAACAGGGCAATAAATGTATAAGTATATAACAGAAAATATTTTCAATGCATAAATACACTAAGTAGGTAAACACAATCTATCATAATTCTATATTCAGTGATGATTTTGTTAATGTGACAAATAATTACATTAGGTTTAGAAAAGAAAACAATATACAACATGTAAGATAATCAATCCATAATTAATACTATACAGTTAATTGTATGTGTACTAACCATACATAGTAAAGACCCAAATGGGTGGAAAACTTCATTGTTCTGATATCGGGACCATTTTGTATTAAGTTTCAATCTGAATGATGGTAGTATGGATTCGCATTGTTTGTATTTGTCGAATCTAGATGGTAAACATTATACAATTAAACATCTTTTCAAAACTCAATTGATTGTAATGAAATAAATCTTCTTTTTTTTTTGTCTTTAAAGTACTTGTGTATTAAAAATGATTTTTTTTTACGTTATTGAAAAAAATAAATAAAAGGACGCAAAACAAAACATTACACAACCGTGGCCTTACTGCTTGAACTAATTCATTCGTACAACTAACGATATAATTGTTGACGACCCCGGAAGAGTTGTTTATTGATCACCATAGTCTATTCATTCGGGATGTCAATTTCAACATGATTTGTCATTAATCAATATCAGCTGATATGAACAACAACGCGACATCTTTATTCTGACAGTGGTATTACAATACTTGATGTTATTGTTGTATCGAACACGGATGGAACGAACTCTGCAATTGTCCAACTCTATATCAGCTGATATGAAAAACAACACGACATCTTTATTTCTGACGTGGTATTACAATACTTGATGTTATTGTTGTATCGAACACGGATGGAACTAACTCTGCAATTGTCCAACTCTAGGTTGTTGATCGTCTGAGTAAACCAGAAACCATCCTCGATACTCCAGGGGTTACTATCACTGACGTCATATGCACCCCTGACTATCTGATAGTAAAACTGGGAAGGCAACAGAAGGCAGGTAATTTAGTCCTTTGATGTACATCCAAAGAATTGTATAACCGGTACACTTGTGATTGACAGTTGGTTTGAAGTTGGGAGTTGCGCTCTCTGTAATCATCGAAGAAAGTGTTTGGAGGCCTGTGATTGGTCAGGTTTTTTTTCTGAACTGCCTTCAGTTTTGCTATGAAATAGTCCAGGGATGGATAAAACGTCAGTGATAGTAACCCTCGCAGTATCGAGGATGCATGTATAACTGTTATGAACTTAATCTAAAATCAAACTATTTTTCAAGTAAATATCATTGTTATATATATTATAACCGATGACGTAACGCGCGATGTTGGTGACATATTGCGTATTTACATTTCAGTTTGTCACGTTTCAATGAGTCTTTTTAGTCATCAGTTTCATTTTGCGAAAGTAACAGTGGATAAAATTCTTGTCGGATTTCAGGTTGTGTAACAACGATAAAAACATATACTGTAGACCAACTTATTTTCGCGACGATTTATTTCGCGACCTTGTCACGTATACATCTCATTCCGCGATAAGATTGCCATTTTCACGGACTACAATGGAAGCTTTCGCGACGATTTAGATTTCGACGGTATTTCTTTTTTGAGCTTCGCCCCTGTGAGGGAAAGCTCTGGGTTCTGTCCCCTGAGACACAC
Source organism: Argopecten irradians (assembly GCF_041381155.1). Classification (NCBI taxonomy): domain Eukaryota; kingdom Metazoa; phylum Mollusca; class Bivalvia; order Pectinida; family Pectinidae; genus Argopecten; species Argopecten irradians. Next base: position 8,208,110 of record NC_091148.1, on the reverse strand, counting down.
CAAAGTCTTTCGTGGTAGTTTTCTGCTCCTGCTTAGCGCTCAGCATACAGCGAGTGGGACGACTGGTTGGCCCGTTGTCAGTATAATGTGACCGGGTGGGGGTGTGTTGCTTGGTGTCTTCGGCGGCATGCTTCAGTGATATAGCACTATAAAAAGGGCAATAGTTCCACTATACAAGAAGACACAACACGAATATACCGCAGTCTCCAAAACACGCACCTCGCACAACATACACGCAACACTACGCATACATGGGAGGCCGTCCTTACATGACCATAGCTGTTAATAGGACGTTAATCAAAACAAACAAACAATTGTCGTATCTACTCGAAATTTCATCGCAAGCGAAAAAAGTGGGTTCACAGTATAGCATCAAATTCGACGTTAATGTTTATTATCAAAAATCGACGTTAATGTTTATTATCAAAATGTCTCAAATTCAGTCCACTTTAATTTCTAAATAAATAATCCCTGATTATGTCATTATCAATTATTAATATTTTACATAGAATATCTGTACTTAATTTCCAAATAAATGATTTAAGAAAATCGAATGATACCACAAAAATATCCATGCATCGCCATCTTCATTTTTGATATCCTTTTGGGTGTTTGGTAAACACACATTGTCCAGTTAAATCTGACAATTAAATAAATCAACACAAAATTTAAAGGCTAACACTAATAAACAAATCGACTGACCTTGCCGTTCCTCTTTTGTTGGTTTCCGGATTTCAAAGTAAGGGTCTTCATCAAGAGCCTGTGTAGCCATTGTCTAAAGAAACGTTTAAACACTTTGAACCCTATCCACGCTTTATACCGACATCCTTCCAGCTAAAGTGCTACCCATATATAATCCAATTTGGTTTTAATCACGAAAATTCATCAAGATAGCGCTATATATCCATATACAAAATACTAATGTACTAATTCGTATCCTCTGTAGATAAATGACCTGGATAGGCTTCTGAAGTTCTGTCCCGATATCGTTATACGATCATTGTCGAGATTGACTCCATGTTTAAAATTAGCAAATTAATATTGCTTGATCACTGCGTGGAATCCCCGACGTCTTCGGGTTTATAATTAGTTAAGTAGCACAACAACACCGTATGGGATTCGTTATCACGTTAGTTTTGTTCTAAGTTTTTCAACGAATTTCTAATCCCGCTTGATCGATGACTCTTGTTTAAACTAGTCCGACAAAATATCAAGTCATGCATGTTATAACTCGACTGGTCGATATAATTATCTGGTCAAAGTCAAGTGACCGTGACTCGACTTAAAATAACGCGATGGCCATTATAAGACATTCTCCAGGCTCTAGATTTTCTGAAATTTTGCAGCGTAGTATTTCCATTCTACTTCGAATTTTCGGTTAATTCTAGATATATGTAAACCAGATGGTGGTATATTATTAAAATTTTATCATCACTTGTTGATGCGACGGAGTGTTAATTGGACTATAGACCCTTCAATCTATTGAACTTGGTGGCGTCAACGAGCGATAAAGGCAAACTGACTTTTTCCCCTGTGATTTTATTACAAATGTTTTGAATGAAAATACAATATTAGTAATAATCTGTTATCAGATGGGGGTATAACGGGCGCCATTCTATTGATCTTCCACCCGGATTGGCTTCATATCAACTGTATACCCGATCTGGTAACAGCTTATTACTTAAATGTAGAGACACAAAGTTGTTTCCTTCCTAGAAAATTTATAACGGTAGACACCATACACTTATTGGCATTTATCCTCCATGGCTTCAACAAGTTTTAGATTAGATTCAAGTTCCTGGCGATCTTGCATTTTCTGGCAGAATAGACAAACAGTGAATGTAAAAGAAATAACACTTGATCTTACAAGAAACAAAGCATATAATGCCATTTTTCCTTAATTAAATTTCAATAAAACTTGAATTTTTTCTTTCTATAGATTTTATAACGACGTGAACATTTCTTGGCGCAAAACAAATAGATCGATATGGAGGTTGTCAAGGCGGAGTTTTTTCCGCCTCTCTATTCAATTTCGTGATTTACATCGCTCCATTTATTTGGCTATATCATATTCTTAATGATTCTTAATGATGTTTTCCAGCACAGGCTCCTTATAGATCCTCTTTGCTGGACTCATAATATTATTTAGTTACATATTATGATTATAGTCACTTCCTAGCTGATATTATCTTTATAGTTATTGTATTTGATCTCCTGTTCGTTCCAGTGATTGTTCAATCTGTTTTTGAAGGTGTCCAATGTCTTAGATGTAACGACATGGTCTGGTAGGTTGTTCCATATTGAAGCAATCCTAACGGAGAATGAGTTCTTCCTGATCGATGTTTTGGGTTGCTCCTTTGTATGCTGGGGTGAATATTTTCTTTTCTATTACGTTACCGGATTAATGTCAGCCATCCTAATTGCCTAAAGGACACTGACCACGGCTGATTAATCTGCCAATGAGCGATATCTGTCAATCATAATTCTGTAATTTTATTGTATGTACATTATTTAAGCATGAAATATTTTATTTGTAAAGCAGTTAGGTCTCCGACTTTGTACGGAACACAACGGCTATATTCTGGACGCTCCAGAAATAGCCATCCGTCAAGTCAAAGTTATCATCATTAAATTCCAAAGTTCAACTTCAACATTTTCTTTCGTCATCTTTAAATCGTGACAAAACGTGCGGAAGTTTCCGTATGTTAATTGGTGGAGATAATCCTGGTAGTACCCACTTCTACGCTGGGTACGCTTTCCCGAAACCTCAACTGCCAAGCAAGTATTTCCCGCGAGTGACTCAAAGAAGGACCAACTCTATTCGGAATCACACGGACTGGATTTTAACCAAGACTGTGTTCGCCATACTTTGGAGTTAACCAGGGTAACGTTTTGACTGTAACCATTCAGGATGGCATTATGCTATAGATGTGGAGGCCACTTCGCCCCAAACCCATCCGATGTGTTGTCCAGCAAACGGATGTTACTGTTTCCGATGTGGAAACATTGGCCACTTTTCGAGAATGTGTTTTAATCGAACCGGACATTGTACTACAAATGTTGGTACAACAGGATATTATCCCTGGACCAGTCAGCGACAACTGCCTATCCATCCTGTTCCTGTCCCGAAAAACTCTTCGGACAGTAAGTCCGTTATTCGCACTGCACCAAAGAAAAAGGCCAAGTCAACATCTAAACGGCGGCGAGATTCCGAACGTCTCAGGAAATTCCGAGAAACCAAAAAGGTATTGTGTATTTTTCCATTCAGTAACATTGAAAACAGTGAACTTCAAAACTATTTCCAGAAAGACTCTAACTACAGCAACCAGATAATTTCATTACAGTCAAAACTTGTTTGTACCAAAATTACCATCTCCAAAATATCAGAAAAGTGTGCTAAATTACAAAGATCAAACGAAATTCTAGAAGAGGAATGTGCACGCGCCAAAAATATGAATATAACCAATTATGTGTCTCAAATTAAGGAACTAGAAAAAGCATTGGACAACAGAAAGAAAATTATGAAAAGCAAAGACGAAACAATCAGTACATTACAAACAACCGCGAAACAAAAAGAACAGACACAACGACAGATTGCGAATTTAAAGTTCAAAATTTCGGAGAAGGACGAGGAATTAAAACAGAAACAAAACATAATCACAAGCCTCCAAAAACAACTTAGTTACTACAGCGCTCCAAATACTACCAGACCGAATACTTTTCCCGGACCACGAAACCAACCACAAAATAATTCACGACGCCAGCGACCACACATTTCCTATGAAAACCGAGCGAATAGACTCCATCAAAACAGAGGACAGTTTAATTAAGACGCGGGACGCGTCTTTCCCGGAGCGGAAGGAAGTTATCACAAAGAATTTTGTGATAAATTTTAAAGTGCTTTGAACTTGCGTTAATAGTTGCTAAATTTTACATCAATCATCAGTTAATACTATTGTGTGTAATTTGACATTCCTAAGGTTATATTCTTGATCATATTTACGTTTGCGACATTTGAGATAAAACCCCATATGTGTGATAACTGTGTATATCCTCTGGCAATTTACTTTGATACCTTTTCTGAAAGATTTTAAGTTCCATTCTATTACGTAACCGGATTAATGTCACGGCCATCCTAATTGCCTAAAGGACACTGACCACGGCTGATTAATCTGCCAATGAGCGATATCTGTCAATCATAATTCTGTAATTTTATTGTATGTACATTATTTAAGCATGAAATATTTTATTTGTAAAGCAGTTAGGTCTCCGACTTTGTACGGAACACAACGGCTATATTCTGGACGCTCCAGAATAGCCATCCGTCAAGTCAAAGTTATCATCATTAAATTCCAAAGTTCAACTTCAACATTTTCTTTCGTCATCTTTAAATTGTGACAAAACGTGCGGAAGTTTCCGTATGTTATTTCTATCATGTCACCTCTTACACGTCTGTAACTCAGGGTTGGGAGTTTTAACTTCTTAAGCCTCTCAGGATAAGATAGGTTATCCATTCTCGGTAGTTGTTTAGTCGCCTTTCTTTGTACTCCTTCCAACTGTTCAATGTGTTTCATTTTATATGGTCTCCAGACAACACTTGCATATTCCAGATGGGTTCTTACCAAAGATTTGTAACGTGGAATAAATAGTTTAGAATCTAGGAACTTAAATGTTCTTCTGATCATACCGAAAATTGAAGTTGCTTTTTGTACTTTTTCGCTTATGTGTTTGTCAAATGTAAGCTCTTTATCAAATATGACCCCCAGGTCCTTTTCTTCTTCCACTTCTTCTAATGTTGTATCATTAAGCACATATCCTATGGTGGCTGATTACGGCCATCTCGTGTTGTTGTGTTGTCGCCTTGTCGTGTTGTCGCCTTGTCGAGTTGCCGCGGTCTCAAACTGCGACAACCCGAGATTTAACAGTTAAAATGTCGACTAGTCGCGTTTTCGAGCCGCGACAAGTCGACAACACGACAACACGACAAGTCGACAACACGACAAGTCGACATTTCAAACACGCTAATTAGCGCGTACAGAATCTCGTGTTGTCGCGGTAAAATGTCGACTTGTCGTGTTGTCGAGTTGTCGACTTGTCGTGTTGTCGAGTTGTCGACTTGTCGCCTTCCTGTTACACATGCGCAAACAATGGATAACACTCGCCATATTGGATTGCTAATGAAAATAATTGTGTGCATGTGTTTGTAGCTATATGAAGATATTTGATAGCAATTTCTTTACCGAGAGTTGTCAAAGTATTTTTCTCTGAACTATGAATTTCAATAATTTGTTTATTATATTATAATCGTGTAATAATGGTCTGGTCACGCCGTCTGATTAGTACGCAGTAATCGTCATCTGTTAATTTTAAGGTCACTTGAACCGCTAAGGCCTAATAGTTCGAAGGCCCGTTAATCCGAAAATTAGAAAATATTGCAATTTTATGGTGGCATATGTCTGCCATCGATTTGCCGACTTACGACTTAATAATGTCGACATCGTTAAGGCATTAAGTCGACATCATATCGATAGATGTCGACATAAACAGAAGAATATGTCGACTTACCACATGTACATGCCCACATAATGATTCCAAGATATTTATGTAGACAGTCGGTAACTCGGCGATTAATGTGTTTATGCTCGGGTGTGACACCGACTTGTCAGTTATTGATGTCGACATCTAAACTAAAAGATGTCGACATCTGGTCTTGAAAGTGGAAATCAAAGGCCACCCTTTCATAAAGCACTGTGTATATGCAGCAAAAGCCATACAGCAGAGATCGACGTTGATTGTTAATTAAAGTTTTTATTTATTTGATTTAAAAAAAAAAACACCAAAAAAAATTGTGATCCTGCACATCCCGGCCATGAAACTGTAGCCTGCGTGTACGTAGCTGTTAGCCCGAGCTAAGGAAGTGTACAACGAATTATTAATATATATAACCGTGTGTTGAAAATTCGTTTCAAAGCTGTGTGTGTGTTTTGTTGATTGCCATTCGTACCAAGTCCATGTAGTACATACCGTACTATACTATATTAAAAGAATGAATGAAAAAAAAATAAAAAAAAATTTATGTTGTATTTTCTTGTGAATCCCGAAAAATACCAGTTACGTAATTTAAAAGCCATAAAGGTCACAGTACAGGTACACAATACACATTGGGAAACCAGCTTTACTTGTTAGCTTGGCCTGTCCATATATATATAATATACATAAATATTTACATCCGTCGATACACTTATATAAAGGCACAACGAATTTTTGTTACGGTCTCAATGGTCAGATACAACCTTTGGGCTAAAAATCCTCCAGGGACGCGGTTTTAAACTCCCAACTCGCGATACATCTGCATCTATTTTTCGTAGTAAAAACATGCATTCTTTGTAGTCAAACGTAGTAAAAAAAAGTCACGTGCTTGTACCACATTCATGCCATTGGCCGGAATATACAATTGTATTATGGGTAACTAGTGATCACGTGATTTTGTGTTTACTTCCAAATATGGTGATAGTTTGCTTGCCATTTCTTCGGGGAAATTGATTTATTTGAAAATATTTAGACTCCAAAATGCTATTAATATTGCATGCATATCATTTTGACTTGCACATATGCACTGTTTTACTATAAATAATGAACTGAAATGAGTTGTAAAACTGCCATTTTCCCGTTTTGTAAATAAATGATACAATACGAATTGACCAATTCAATAGGTCTAACCGTCTAATCTAAAATCAGCGAAGATCGGCTACTCCCGGCTAAATTCGTAGAATTCTAAATTTATATTTATATATATTATTACCTGCTTTAGGGTTCAGAACATATACATATAACACAGAGAAAATAAGATCTTCTTCAAAAGGCCTAATTATGTATAAATACCAGGTCAGAGAAATCACTCTATTTGGAAGTAAACACACACTCATGTGATCACTAGTTACCCACTAATACAATTCCATATTTATTTCAGCCAATGGCATGAATGAGGTATAATCACGTGATTTGTTTTACTACGTTTTACTACAAAGAACGCGTGTTTTGTACCATTATGGGGGAAATCCTCCGCGGATCGTGGTTTCATTTCCACCATTTGAAATTGTTAGCAATACTATCATATCATAGTTTATTTTCCATATTATTTCCAAACAAATAGTATAAGCTTCCGCATAGCCCACTTAGCTTTTTGGGAATCTAATACATACATGTATGTACACATATACTAAGAAACACGGGTTTATGTGCTTACATGGCAGCTTCCCGCCTGGTAAATTGGGACCTAGGACCTAACTCATTATGCTTCGGTAGGTTCCGTACGAAAATGTATCATTTTGTTTGTCAGAATAACTCTTCATAGATTGAAAGGTCTCAAGGCCCTCTACCAATATTGTGAATTTCATGGCCCTGGGGTCTCGGAATTTTCCCCAGGGGATAGGGTCTGTACCATAGTTTATATAGGGAAACACATTTATGAGCATTATTTGCTCAATTTTCATAGGAAACAGATGCAATTGAATCAAATACTCTTCATATATTAAAAGGTTAAATGGGTATCATCACTGGCTGATTTCATGGGCCTGATAGGCCAAATATATGGTGCTTATATACAGTGTATGTATTTGTTTCATTCTTTATCCGAACTCGGGTGACCAATCAGAAAAAAAACATGCATGGCTGACAGGTGGCTATGTGTTTTGTTATTCCTGCTATATAGACTTCATTTTTAGTTTTCCCATGTTATAAAACATTTCCAAGAGGAAAGAAAAAGGTAAAGAATAACAGAAATAGAGAAAAGATCCATCTTTTATTGGCATGATTTACATCAGTCAGTAGTGGGTACCAAGTTCATTAAACTTTTTAAATGTGCAACTGCAGGGGCGTAGGAAGAAAAGGGTCCTCCTGCACATTTTTTCGTACTTCATTTTAGAAAATTTTGCCGCTTTGCGGCGCATTTCCTAAAAGTTCAAGCACGTAATGTTCAAACCTTTAATAATAAAAATTAAATACACATGAACTAGACTAAAAATGTCCATCAAGGGATTCTACTATTTCAAAAATGTTTCTTAAAATATTATATTGTTTATATGTCTAAGCAAGACAATTAAATCAATTCATTATTTTTTTTAGTTAAACAACAATGTGCTGATGGTGTGAAGTCGTATGTTCAGATCGAGCAGGGTTGCATAATGATATGACGACATTCACAATTATAATTTCTAAATGCAGGTAAATGTAAATCGAAAAATTACCACGTTAAGAACGCATTAAAATCCTCAAAATACACCGTAAAACTCATCTTGGCCATTCCAAATCGTAATATTTTTCGCGGGGGAGACCCCCCGGACCCCCAGAACACCAAAGTCTCGCGCATTCGGCGCTCGCAAAATCATCAAAATCGTAATTTTTTCCGGGGGAGATCCCCAGACCCCCAAAACACCAAAATCTCGCGCATTCGGCGTTCGCAAAATCATCAAAATCATCAAAATACATCGTAAAAATTATCTCAGCCATTCTAAATCGTAATATTTTTTTTCCAGGAGAGACTCCCGGACCTCCAAACACCAAAATCTCGACCCTTCGACGCTCGCACGCCATTTTGCATATTCATTAATTTCCTGTTAGCGTCGCCATTGATATGGATGTGTACAAGGATTATATGTAATGATTTATGAGAAAAAGTATATAAAGTATATATGGTTGTGTGTTGAATTAATCTCCCCCTGTGTGACCTATTGCAATTGTCTTTTGGCCGGCAACATCCAGTGTCTGTTGTAAACAATTTACAATCTTCTTAATAACCAAGAACCTCATACATGGACATGTTATTGGGCCATAGCATGCTGGGATGAAGGAATACAAAGTTTGTTCAAATCAATGATCTTGACCTATGTGCCAAGTCACAGGGCTGAGACATATTTATTTGTTTGTTTAAAAGCAAAACATTATTTATAACTGTGCATATCGGAATTCAGGTGACTGTTAGACATATATATCCTTATTGCCTTCTGCTCATTCTCAACTCTCATCCATTTGTAAACAATTCAAATTTTAACAAACTTCTTCTCCCACAACACGGTTTTTCTCATTTTACAGCAAGTACAAAAACAACAACAATCAAATTATTTACAATCATGAATATTTTGTATTGATATTAATTTTTTTTCAAATTTTCAGCAAAACAAACATGTTTCAAATTAATACACATATTTGATTAATATATTTGATCTGCATTCATTATTGAATTTTAAAAAAAATGAAAAAAATTAAAGTTTTAATCAAGGGAGATAAATCCGTTTTGAAGGATTTTCCACAAAGTGGAAAAGTTAAGATTAATCAGAGATTTACTATTTAAATCTCTGGATTAATTCACTTCCCATGAATTATTCAACCAAAATTTAGCCTGGTACATTAATACAAATTTATTAGATGAAGTAATTGTCGAGTATATATACATGAACTTTGACCTCTGCCATGGCACAACATGTAATCTTCAATTTATCAATGTTTCACAATCAAAGTCTACTCTAAGTCTTCTGTTTCAAATGGTGGAAATGAAACCACGATCCGCGGAGGATTTTCCCCATAATGGTACAAAAAGTCACGTGATTATACCTCATTCATGCCATTGGCCGAAATAAATATGGAATTGTATTAGTAGGTAACTAGTGATCACATGAGTGTGTGTTTACTTCCAAATAGAGTGATTTCTCTGATCTGGTATTTATACATAATTAGGCCTTTTGAAGAAGATCATATTTTCTCTGTGTTATATGTATATGTTCTGAACCCTAAAGCAGGTAATAATACATATAAATATAAATTTAGAATTCTACGAATTTAGCCGGGAGTAGCCGATCTTCGCTGATCCTAGATTAGACGGCTAGACCTATTGAATTGGTCAATTCGCATTATATCATTTATTTACAAAACGTGGAAATGACAGTTTTATAACTCATTTCAGTTCATTATTTATAGTAAAATAATACATATGTGCAAGTCAAAATGATATGCATGCAATATTAATAATATTTTGGAGTCTAAGTATTTTCAAATAAATCAATTTCTCCGAAGAAATGGCAAGCAAACTATCACCATATTTGGAAGTAAACACAAAATCACGTGATCACTAGTTACCCATAATACAATTGTATATTCCGGCCAATGGCATGAATGAGGTATAAGCACGTGACTTTTTTACTACGTTTTTACTACAAAAAATAGATGTAGATACAATGTATATCCCGAGTTTGGAGCTAAAACCGCGTCCCGCGGGAGGATTTTTAGCCCAAAGGTTGAATCTGGCCATTAAGACCATAACAAAAATTCGTTGTGCCTTTATTTAAGTGTATCGAGGGATGTAAATATATATGTATACATGTATATATGGACAGGGCAAGCTAACAAGTAAAGCTGGTTTCCAAATGGGTATTGTGTATCTGTACTGTGACCTTTTTGGCTTTTAAATAACGTAACTGGTATTTTTCGTATTGTTATTATTTATTTATTGTTGTTTTGGAAATCATTATTTTCTTGTCGTAAATTTTTCTTAATACTTTTAATATATCCAAAAACTGAGCGGTAGATAGATAGGGCGTGCACGGTAACTGGCTCCAGTATAACAGTTAATCAAGAGTTGTCGCTCTTACATTCGATCTTCAGTCAAAGAAACAACAAACTGAATCAAAATGTCAGACGACAAATACTCCACGCCTGATTTTTCTCACTTACGTGAGAAGGACTTTGAACACGTGTATGAGCCGGCAGAAGACACATTTCTATTTCTAGATGCGCTGACTCAAGAACATGACTACATCAAAGAAGCAAGGTAAGGAAATGATCTTGAAACACCTGACGTTAGCAAATTATTATTGCGTGCACGTTGGAAGTTGACAATGCTTTTTGACTAATAATCACATTTATATCGTATGGGTTTGAAATTCTGTAATGATGATCAAAATAAAGAATGTAAAACTCCTGTTTGTGGTAAACTCAGTACAAAAATCATACTCGATCTGATTTTGACAGTAGGGCGTAAAATCGTTTCGATCTTTTAAACGAGTAAAGTTGACTAGGCTTAACTTTTTAATACATATCATGTAGGCCTACTCTACTGGGACCCAACCAGTAGTCGTGAAGGAACATAAGTCGTGATTTGAGATTTTTTTTTTTTTTTTTTTGCATCTCATGAAACCCATTATTTTCACATATATATAACAATACCATCATAAAGTATTCGTCAGCAACTGCAGACATTCAGAAATCTGGACGCACAGTAGAATATGCACACAATCATGACTACTGTTCTATCATGACTACTGGTTGGGTCCTAGTACACAAAATATTCTACAAGTCATTTCACCCTAGTCCTCTTAACCCGCATATATTTAGCAGGCTAAAATCACCCTACTCCTACATGTGTATGAGGTCTTATTTGACCCAGATTACATTGGTTGGATATGCAAACGCAATGTTAAAAAGTATTGTTGTGTTAGCCTCTAACATCGTTGGAGTAATTTCACCTATGCCAGTTGATGAGCTTAGTAGCTTAGTGTATATATATATATATATATATATATATATACATGTAAATATCATGTGGCCCCTTAACTTGTTTATGGGATGTTGACAGATTGTCTCTCACTAGAAAAGAAATGATATTTAGAATTTGGTTATTTAATCAAATTGTTCTTGTTGTGACAATCTGCTAGCTAGACTACGGCTCAGCTTATGTAATGGCATGAAATTAAAGGGACAATTCAGTCTAAGAGAACGTTAAAATTTGTACATGTATCGAAAAAAACCCAGTTCTAATGGTAATTAGATCAGTCGGTTTTACTGTGATATGCCTGAAAAGCCCACGGTGGCGACTTGTGTGTGAAATGTTCAAAATCGCTCGCTGTCCGCCATTACACACTGTGGTCAAACTTCTTGTATGCCGACCCTGTCCCTTGCTCGTAGAGTAATGCAACTTTTGTCTAGAACTGCTCAAATTGCTCTGACAGTAGTGTGTTTACCTTATTAGGTGCATTGTCTTGCCTAAAAATCATTTTATCACCTTCTCAATGGTTATGTTTAACGGGCGTGACTTTGGCTTGGGTAAAGGTACAGCGTCCATATTTTACCTGCTTAAAGTGAACAGTCGGGCAAGGATGGCTAAAGTCGGTAAAAATGGTGTGAATGTATCCAGTATAATTTCTTATGAAATGGAAAAATAAAATCTCTCGTCAAAATCTGTCTGCGTATGAAGAAATTAATTTAAAAATATGGAAATTCTAAAACGTCCTCCCAGCTCACTATGTCCGTGGTTACATTTCCACGCAGCCTCGCTTTCAATGCTTGCAAATTTTCTTTACTTTAATGGTCAGAACTGGGAAACTAAGCAGAACTTGGCCGTCATATTAATATGTGAGAACTTTTGGAAGGCCAATGAACGCATTTAGACTGGTTTTCTTTGCCCGACTATTCACTTTAATCGTATTGATCAACGATTTGATATTTCAACGATATAAATTAAAATACTTAACAATGTCGAGGAATTTATAAATGTTTTACATTATATGTTTCATAAGAAATGTAGAACAATACATTTATGCTATATTTTGCTTCTTGGTTATGTAAAAGAATTAGCCTGAGGGAATTGTCTCTTTAAGTTTGTCCATTTTAAAAATTTAGTTAGTCTTTTGTTTTTACAGACCAGCCTGTTGTTTGGAGATCGGCTGTGGTTCTGGAGTTTGTATTACATTTCTGGCTAAAATGTTAGGCCCTGCTGCTGCAATGTACTGGTAAGTTTACACATCCATTTCTAAAATCACTAAACAATATGATCCAAAAAAAATTTGACCTAGGCTTAGCTTTACATACATTTTAAGGAATTCTTCACTTAAAATTCCCACAGGAAAGCATTACAGATTTTAATGAAGGCTAGATAGGTTTAAAGTTATATACTTTCTAAATTTTAAATACAAGTAACCTGTTTATTTTGAGATCATTGCAATTTTACTCTCTTTGTCCAGAAAAGAAATTCCCTTTGTGTTTCTCTAGGTGTACAGACATCAACCCACTGGCAGCTCGGGCCACAGAGAAAACCGCCAAACAAAACGGTGTCACAGTACTTCCTGTACTCACAGATCTGGTAAATCATTTATTATTAGAACTAGATCATAATTGATGAAGAATTTGATGTTAATTAATGAACTGGTTTAAGTGAATGTGTCTCAGTGTTCTAATTGGTCCAGAATTTGATGTAACACTTTCTCAATACTCCAGGGGTTCCACTCACTTTTTATCTCCACATTCCTGGACTATCTCATAGTAAAACTGAAGGCAGCTCAGGGGAATAAATCTGAACCAATCACAGGCCCACAAAAATTTTCTTTGAAGACTACAGAGAGAGTGACGCCCAACTTCAAAGCCACAGTCAACCACAGTATACTTATACAGCTCTTTTGATATGCATCAAAGGACTAAATTACCTGTTCTGTACTGTTGTCTCCATTTTTACTATGAGATAGTTCATTGGTGTAGAGATCGTTTGTGATCGAAACCCCTGGAGTATCGAGGCTGGATGTAACAATGCTGTACTGTGATAATTTATGACACTTGTAGGTCAGTTGTCTGAAGACTCGCCTCAAACACCAGGTGGATGTGCTACTATTCAACCCTCCATATGTTGTTACACCTTCAGAGGAGGTTAGTACTGCAAGGGGAGATAATTAAGGACAAAGGGAGATAATTAAGGACAAAAGGAGATAATTATGATGTTGGCAAGGGAGGAAATTATGTGGTTAGAAAGGGAGATAATGAATAGAGAATATAGATACATAGAGATAAGTACTACCAGAGAGAGATAATTAAGGTTGTGAAAAGAGAGATAACTATGTGAGTTCTGCCTTGGGGAGATAATTAAGAATATGAAAAGGGAGAGATAACTGTGATGTTGACAAGGGAGGTAATTTAGGGGTTAGAAAGGGCGATTTTGAAGGAAGAGTAAAGCTTAGATAAGGTTAGTACTGCTAGGGGGAGATAATTAAGGACATGAAGTGGGAGATAATTATTATATAACAAGGGAGGTAATAAAGGGGTAAGCAAGAGAGATAATGAAGGGAAAGATAGGTTAGATAAGGTTAGTACTACCAGGGGGGAGATAATTAAGGATTTGAAAAGGAGATAATTATGATATGACGAAGGAGGTAATAAAGGGAGAATAAAGGTTAGTTAATTAAGGTTACTACTGCCAGGGGGAGATAATTAAAAACATGAAAAGGGAGATAACTAACTAGGAGATTGACAATGTAGGGGTTAGAAAAGGAAATTAAGTCAAGACTCCTGCCGGCGGGATATAATAATGACATTTGCAAGAGATATTGAGAAGGCAAATAATTAAAAGGTTGGAAGAGGGGATACTGTGGAATTGGAAAAGGAGATATTTAAAAGATTGACAACAGATAGAAAAGGGAGGTAATTATGGGCATGGAAGGGGAGATAATTTAGGGAATACACTTAGAGAAATATAATTATGAGATTGACAAGGTAGATAATCAAGAGCTGGGATGGGGAAATAATTAAAGCAGTGAAAAGGGATATAGTAAGATTGGCAACATATTGACACACAGCAGGTAATTAATTATCAGGGTATAGCTTAATTACTAAAGGTTTTACACCCTTAAACCATATACCTAGTAATAAAAGTTTCTTCATAAATGCACTAAATAAACATGATTGATGGTGAAAGAACTTGACCTTTGACTGTTCCAGGTGGGTAGTAGTGGCATCGAAGCCTCGTGGGCTGGAGGATGCCACGGTCGGGAGGTGATGGATCGACTCTTCTCCCAAATTCCTGAAATTCTGTCTCCTCACGGAATATTTTACCTCGTCATAATCAAGGAAAATAATGCAGGTAGGTGTCATCATTGTGTAAATCGTAAATTGGGTAAATACTCTGTTTTATGGATAAATTCCACATTCTATTAATCAATGACAAATTCAAACCAATTGATATTGATTGTAGATAGGTTGCTATGTTATTGAATATTGATAGAGATAGCAATAGCTTATGAATCTTACATTTCACTCTCTTGGGTATTTCTGTTTACATTATCTTTTAAAATACATGACAATTTTGACTGATTAACATTCAATCTCATTCATTGTTTACCACATTGTATACCTTACATCATCCTTTCTACGATATAGCCCAGGGGTGGGTATCATGACAGTGATAGTAATCCCTAGAATATTGATGATGACCTTACATGAACATGTCTGTTCTATATGCAAGGATGTTGTGATGTGATTTTAATGTCATTTTACTGTATTATCAAAATGTTATGGAATTTTTAACATCTACTTTCAGATGAGATAGAAGAGATAATGAAGAGCTATGGATACAAAATGTGGACAGTAATATCGAGAAGATCAGGACCAGAATTTCTATCAATTTTGAAGTTTGCAAAAAGTTGACACATTATGAAAGACAAATTCTGTTGAAATATAAAAGTTATACTTTCATTAACTTTGGTAAGTCAGTAACTTCACCTTGATAATTAAGATTTGACTGATAAGTTTGAAGTTGGTAATGTCACATTATCAGCTAAGGTGAATTAAAGATGGTAAGCAATGTGTAAACTCATTTACCCCTGAAGACTCATTTAGGCTCTTCTAAATCAAAGACTAGACCAGTCCATAATGAAACTTCAGGGGTGAATAAGTTAATAATGTGTTTAGGGAGACTGCAGTATGTTTGTGTTGTCGACACCTTGTCATGATGCAACTCTGGACCTTTTTACGTGATAATGGTCAGTGATAAAGGTCACTCATTTCATAGTGACCATGTGCAAACCAGTCATCCAGCTTCCGTGATGTCGTCGATTAACCACAGCCAATACTCGTGCGGTGCAATCACTCGTGCATTTTACGCACACCCCTGGACTATCTCATAGTGAAATTGAAGGCAGAGCGGAAAACATTTGACCAATCACAGGCTAGCAAAGATTTCCTTTGAAGACTACAGAGAGAGCGACGCCTAACATCAAAGCCACACAGTCAACCACAGTGTACCGTTATACGGCTCTTTGATGAACATCAAATTACTAAATTACTGTTCTATTCTGTTGTCTCCAGTTTTTCTACGAGATTGTCCAGGGGTGTAGAGATCGTAAGTGATCGAAACCTCTGGAATATCAAGGATGCGGTGCAATAAACATATCAACAGAGTGTAGTAGACTTTAGACTCTTGGTTTCTGAGGGTGATCACGAAGAAATCCATAAGATTCCTCATAGGGACCAAGGCTCAGACTCATGAGAGCATCAGTGTGAATTTACAGGAAAATATAATTTGCTATCATCATAAATCTGTACCTAGACATACCGGTACCTAGAGTTCAATTGTACTGTACAATACAAACAAAAAAATCTGACAATTTTTTAATTTGTTTTACAGATTCTTTATTAAATGTATAAATTTTCAATGATCTGATGAAGAGTTTGAATTTTTCACAGTGAAATACCTGGTAATGCAAGTTAAAAAGCTTTTGTTGTTGGGACAAAAAAGGTTTGCAGATGGCCTGTGTTTTATGCACAGAAACAGCTAGAATAGCTGTCACTTCTTTGGATATAAATCTGATACTACATTTACTTCAACCTCATGTTTTTTAACTCGCGCTGTCAGCTTTATGACCTTCATATCATGTTATCCAAAATCACAATCCAAGGGAGACAACCTTACTATTTTTTTCAAAAAAAAAACTTACAACCTTTTATTTTTCTTGGTCATAGAAGATATTTAATTCTACATCCTTGTTTTCATGCATTGGTTCGAGAGAGAAATCTTTGCCATTTACACCAAACATGAAATTGATTACAAAATGTATTCAGAACAATGTGCAAGATACATGTATATATCACTATATATTAATCCAATAATATTAGACGTAGATATTGAGAAACTTCTGATGGGCAAAACCGTTAGACACGACGTAATGATCAGGATCATGAAAGAATCTTGGACTTCGGTATGGACCTAGCCAATCATTAATGACATAACTTTTTGTAATATCATCTTTGATTGGAAAAGTCTGAATGTAAGACAATTTTGGACTTAGATTGTCTCATGATCCTGAGGCCTGGTGGTTGTCTTCATGCAGATAAGCACTTTTTTTTTGTATCCAAATCTGCAGGTCTATCATGTTTTATACTGAAAAAAAGAAATAATCAAAATCTTGTTTTTACATATGAATGAAAAGGTGTCTGGTTAAAATATAAGTTGTATTATGCACAAAATGTGTACTTGCCACGAATCTTATGAAGAAAAAATATAAACTTTTAACATGTAACCTTTCAAAAAAGACTGAAGGCACTATGTTTTCATCATATATAAACAAGTATTAACTCATTCACCCCTGTAAATTCATAATGAACTGTTCCAGCTTTTGAATTAGAGCAGTTCAAATGTGTCTTCAAGGGTGAAAAAGTTAAAAGCATATATTAAAGTATTTTATAGTAAATTTGAAATGTATTTCTATCTCCACAAATAGGATTGAAAACAAATGAACACGGTTAAAAATGTTTAAAGAAATCACAGCCTGAAAATCCAATGCAAAAGGACATTTTGACATTTCAGCAATTCCATCTTTTCATTTTGCAGCAGTACATGTTCTACTGTACTTGTCATACAATGTAAATTGAATGCAAAAATCAAAAAGTAATGATTAAATATAATATGAAAAATGTGAAAGAATTGAATGTAATTAATATGGCACAACCAAGGAATTACTGTGAATTTACATCCCCTTGAAATTTTCTACACACCATTAACCCTGTGAATACCTAACAATTATAATGAATGTGAAAAACTATTATACTACATAGACATATATGTATGTTTAAAATGGCATACAACTACTGAAGCATAAAATAGCCATAAATGCACCCCAAGAGCACTAAAACAAACTCTCAAATGGCTAAACCTGTCTATAAAGGACACCTAATGGACATAGCAAAATTGTCCTTTATACAGAGGTTGATTAAAGAGTAAAGTTCACCAAATGGGGTTGATGATTCTGTCCTTTATAGACAGGTGTCCTTTATAGACAGGTGTCCTTTATAGACAGGTGTCATTTATAACAGGTTTGATTGTGTCTCCATTTATATAAAATAGGTTGAAATGGCCAAAATAAAATTCAAGCAAAGCCAAACCTGATTAAATTGAAGCCAGTGGGACCATGGTAAAAATTTGAATTATCTGAGTATTAAGTCCAAGTGTACTTGAGACTAAGCGTAGAAAGGATTTCGACTTCATTTTAAGAAGGTTCAACTATGTTTGCAAGTTTTGATGGAAAGCCATTTTGAGCAAGGAGTAATTTCAGAAAACAGTTAACTTCTTTTTGAAATGATAAGCTACTGGATGTATCAACTTCACCTTTGTGTAAAAATAACTCCGCTGAAACATAGTTTGTGTTAAATAGGAATGTTAATTTCATTTTTTACTTTTTTATTTTTTTTTTACAAAATAAACAAACAAGATCACTTTTGATGTAAACAAGATGTCTTATCTTCTGAATAAAATCTTATAAATATCATTTTCTGATTTCTTAAATAATTTTAAAAGCATAATGTTCTGTTCAACAAAACTTTACATGCATTTCTTTTTATCTACATCTTTTCGTTTGAAGCAATGTTTTCTTTTCTAAAGCATTAAATAAGTTAAAGAAATTTGTCTTAAATTCTTGCATCTACAAAATTTTCATTTTTTTTTACCCCCAGAAATTTTTTAAAAGTATGTTTTGGCATGTATGAAATATATTTTCAAAATAACATATCACTTTTAATTTTTCTCTTTCCATTAAAAGTTGCATTAAAAGAAAAAGAATTTTTTCTCTCTTTTTTTTTTTCTAATACAAAACAATATTTATATGAAAATTCTCGAATATCAAGTTCTATTGTATGAGCCATATACGTAAAAGTCTTATACTGCAGCAGTAATATATATGGATATAACACAGCTCCTTGGCCCAGGCCCCTGGAGCAATCACTTGTCTAGGCAGCGGTGATATATTTGGCCACATACTTCTTTCTGATGTCCATATCCTCCTGGGGTCGGTTATGAGGAGTCCATACCGGGTCTCCCACAAACAGACGAACGGCCACTATGTGATTCTGTCAAGAATTAAAGTTCAATATGGGATATATCTTAGAAAGCTACAACAATTATAGGTCTAGGTGTGTGTAAAGGTATTAGAATTTGTTTGAATATTTGACAAATTGTAATATTTCTATATTTTATTTAATATTCAAACAGTCTAGTAAAAATCAAAATACCCAACATATCAGAATGCATTTCTCTCTTATTCTGATATTTAGCAACAGTAAATAAATGTATTTTTCTTTTTGTTCTAGTAGCAGTAACAAATAAACCAATTATATTTTCAATCTGAAGAAAATATAAATGTACCAGAATGTAATTATCTCCCATAACGCTAGAAAAATACTAAATATATAAGACTGTAATAATCTCCCTTAATATGGAATAAAAATCAATACTACATCATAATTTATCTCTCGTTATTCTAAAAAAAAAAAAAAAAAAAAAAAAGTGAACACGTCCGAAAAACCAAAATGAAATTTTCCTTCATTTCATAAAACTTGCAGAGAATTGTCTCCCTTCTTACTTTTGTGTCCAGGGTGAAGCGATGGTATATTCCTGCAGGCAGTACAATTAGATCACCAGCCTCAAGGAAGATGCGGATCCATTCATCATTTTTGTCCCGGACGTCAAAATATCCGCTTCCATCAAGGCAGTAGCGAATTTCCTCATCATCGTGGAGATGTTCCTGGAAAAAAGCCTTGATCTGGAAAGGAATCAAAATGTTCAAGTTGTTAAACATTCAATTCAAGAACTTTTGCTCATCCACTTCACCCCCCGAGGATTTTTTATTCTTCTAGATCAAAGGCTGGAATAGTCCAATTGGGGATTTTAGGGGTGAATGAATGAATTACAATAAACAGACATTATATTCTAAACCACAAAGCTAATTAGATAGTCAATCACAAAGACTTCATTCTATATATTAATTGATTGGCACAACTTCTTACCTCATTCACCCTTGATACACATTTGGGCTCTTCTTAAAAGAAGACTAGATCATTCCATTCTGCAACCTCAGGGGTGAATGATTTAATACTAAAGTGATTTATCAAAATAATTCTACTAATAAATTAATGCTCACCTTTTCTTCGTAATTTGGGAGTTTTTCAGGGCTACACTCTATTTTGTCCATATATGTGTACTTCCGTTCTTCCCTGAGTTTTTGAAGTTCTTTATTTTCTTCATAGTTTTCTGGATTTATCTGAAATTCAATATTCAAATTGTTAGTAATACATTAACTATAATTCTCTGTTTGTCTCTGTTTGTATATTTACAGAGTTATCTGCCCTTGAGAGTATGCATTGTCTAAAGTCCCTTTTCAGAACAAACTAAGTAAATTTAACTCACAATGAATATCTATCTACAAGGGATATAACTCTTTATTGAGCGATGTTATAAAACCTCTTTTGACTTATCACACTTGTCTAGTTGTCTCCCCTGATAATAAATTTTTATCTTGTTAAACTAAAATTATTATCTCTCATTATATAACATGATATCCTTTTATTTAATATACTTGTCTCCCCTGATTAAACATAAGTACCTTGTTAGACTAAAATTATTATCTCCCCTTATATAACATTACCTCCCTTGACTTAATATACTTGTCTCCCCTGATTAAACACCATAACCTTGTTAAACTAAAATTATTATCTCCCCTTATTTAACATTACCTCCCTTGATTTAACATATTTGTCTCCCCTGATTTAACATCATTACCTCATTAATCTTAAATTATTATCTCCCCTTATATAACATTACCTCCCTTGATTTAACATATTTGTCTCCCCTGATTTAACATCATTACCTCATTAAACTTAAATTATTATCTCCCCTTATATAACATTACCTCCCTTGATTTAACATACTTGTCTCCCCTGATTAAACATAATTACCTCATTAAACTTAAATTATTATCTCCCCTTATATAACATTACCTCCCTTGATTTAACATACTTGTCTCCCCTGATTAAACATAATTACCTTGTTAGACTAAAATTATCATCTCCCCTTATATAACATTACCTCCCTTGACTTAATATACTTGTCTCCCCTGATTAAACACCATAACCTTGTTAAACTAAAATTATTATCTCCCCTTAAATAACATTACCTCCCTTGATTTAACATATTTGTCTCCCCTGATTTAACATCATTACCTCATTAGATTTAAATTATTATCTACCCTTATATAACATTACCTCCCTTGATTTAACATATTTGTCTCCCCTGATTTAACATCATTACCTCATTAAACTTAAATTATTATCTCCCCTTATATAACATTACCTCCCTTGATTTAACATACTTGTCTCCCCTGATTAAACATAATTACCTTGTTAGACTAATATTATTATATCCCTTTATATAACATTACCTTCCTTGACTTAATATACTTGTCTCCCCTGATTAAACACCATAACCTTGTTAAACTAAAATTATTATCTCCCCTTCTATAACATTACCTCCCTTGATTTAACATACTTGTCTCCCCTGATTTAAACACCATTACCTCTAACATTGCAATGTTAGCCACCCTTTATAAACCCTTAATGCTCTCTCAGTAAGAACATGAATTATTCACACGGTTTTTGCAAGATCTTTATATGGTCTGGTAGAAGGACCCATTCCCAATTGAAAAATAGCACTTTATTTTCCCAAAGTCAGTAAATATTTTCACAATCACAATAAAATTAAATTAAAACCCCAAATGATGTCTTATCTTACATATCAGTAGTTATCTAAATCGATATCTTGCAAAAGAATATTAAAATATTATTGCCTCTAAGCGTGTTTGTATTTCCCCACTTTGGTATTATTCAACAACATTGTGAAGAAAATTTTATTAAAATTATGCTGATGATATTTTCCCAATATTTGAAGGAAATAACAACGATATTTTCCAAATTTTTGCTTAAGGTCCTTTTTAATACAACGCGACTAGCGGTTGTATTAATGCTATCTGGTTTACTATTGATGTGTAAGACTGAGTAGGACTTGCCCTACAATGACATCTAGTGGTGACCTCTTGAACCATTTCATTCATAAACTTCCATTCATAAATTCCCTATTCATTGAATAATATTCCTTTGGACCAATCAGTAGTCATGGGAAGACTGCCTGCTGATTGGTAGAATACACAGAGAGTTATATAATACACAGCCCATCTAGGTCAACTGTTGCTTGCTGGTGACTCCTCTGTCCAACTTACATAATCTCTGTTAATGATAACTTACTATCTAAGGCTTATAGACATAAGAGTTTTAAAGTAAACTAATCATATGCCCTTTTTGTGTACTTTAAAATAATGTTTTTAAATGAATGTTAAACACAGATCTGAGGTAAAGGCAGAATAATGTATAAGGCTGCCCTCATATGTGCATGGTTTTACCAAAATAGGTGTATGTGCAACATAAGAAACAAGAGTATATTAAGGATAAAAACTCATTTTAATGAAGACTTTTGTTTTCTTTGTAATTTTCATGTAGGAACTTTAATGAAGAAAAATGTCAAACAAAACATGTATTTTCTGTGATCAGTTGAATGTTCTTGAAATAATTGATATCAAAGTCTTTATAATATGGTTTATATATTTTGATTTTGGAAATTCATTTGATTTCATTTTATTTTTCTGTTTCTGTTGCGTTGTATTTGCAGTACTTTGAGTACTTTGATTCCAAATTAACTTAATTCTGAATCCCCCTTACAGTGAGTTATAAATACCCGTCTGGTCAATACAACTGTATTTAATTCTACATCAAAGTTTTTAACTTTTTAGGGACAGGTAATTTTGAGGTCAACAACAAGGCTGCATGTATTTCGAGTTCCCGCCCAAATTGAGCAAAAATTTTGTCACAAAAAACATAAATTTCACCCCTTCAGGCTTCAGTAGATATACAAGGCCAAGTTTAAACTTGTTAATATCTAAATATAGCTGTCGGAAGCTCCAGATTTCAAGCCCCAGCAACATTCAATGACTCCTTGTAGATACCAGGTACATTGTATAATAATCATTGTGTATGGTTAGGGTAGGGGAATGACGCATACATGTATAAATGAGGTCATGGGAATCAGTCATGCATGCATGCCGGGTATGTTGTCTTTTTAAAAATTCCCAATTCATTTCACGTAGGTCACATTTAACCAAAAGGAGAACTAATACAACAGACATATCATTACACATCTGAGAACATTTTTCCATTAACTTGGAAAGGGCCATGAGACTATGAATTATGGGAAAATGAGACAAATCAAAATTCGAGAGAAAATAATAAGATGTATCATAATACATGTAGCTATGATCATTACAATGTATGTAATTGATCTCCAGTGTATAGAAGCTTAATTTCCTTTCTGAAGACAATAACAAATAATTTTGGCTTAAATGAATTAAAAGGGACAATTCAGTCTAAGAGAACATTAAAATTTGTATATATATCAGATAAAACAACTTCTAATGGAAATTACATCAGTCAGTTTTACTGTGATATGCCTGAAACGCCTATGGTGGTGACACGTGTGTGAAATATTCAAACTTGCTCGCTGTCCGCCATTACACACTGTGGTCGAACTTCTTGTATGCCGAACCCTGTCCCTTGCTCGTAAAGTAATGCAACTTTTGGCCAGAACTGCTCAAATCGCTCTGAGAGTAGTAGTGTGTTTACCTTATTAGGTGAATTGTCTTGCCTAAAAATCATTTTATCACCTTCTCAGTGGTTATGTAGTTCATTTGTTTATTGTGCGTGACTTTGGCTCGGGTATGGGTATAGAGTTAATATTGTACCTGCTTAATCGTATTGATCAACGATTTGATATTTCAACGATATTAATTAAAATACTTAACAATGTTGTGGAATTTGTCAATGTTTTACGTTATATGTTTCATAAGAAATGTAGAACAATACATTTATGCTATAGTTTGCTTATTGGTTATGTAAAAGAATTTGCCTGAGTGAATTGTCCCTTTAACAGTAGTTCATAAAAAAATGTTCGGATAATTCTAATATGGTACTTGTATCCATAAGAATCGGATCATTGTATTCAATATTGAGCTTGCCTATAAACTTATTTGAAGTTAATTTTACAGCTTTAAAATCAATCCATGAATGGTTTGAACTTCAGTTAAATGAATTGACATTCATCAAAGTACAGAAGCTTGATCTGACTAATAATGAACTATGTGACCTACAAACCTCAGAATACATGTAAAAAATAATGATATTTAGAGCCTGATAGTGCTATAAATTTCATTATTTTTTACATTATTATATAAA
Organism: Argopecten irradians; assembly: GCF_041381155.1. Lineage (NCBI taxonomy): Eukaryota > Metazoa > Mollusca > Bivalvia > Pectinida > Pectinidae > Argopecten > Argopecten irradians. The sequence goes on along the minus strand of NC_091148.1, from coordinate 8,183,699 downwards.
CAGTTTAGTATACAAACAATTAATTTGGTAACAAGCTAAATAACATTACTAGTAGATAATAGGCATGATATAGCCGATCATATATTCGATATAGGCCTATATAGATTTGGGGACGTTTACGGTAAATCGTCGCACCCCTCTGTCGTTAGGAATAAATTCTTTTATGACAATGGCAACTAAACCATATCGTACAGTAGGCCTACATAAATAGCAAAATATCAATGCATTAACAACTATCCCTGCTATACAAATATATTATCATATCTAGCCCTAACACCTGTTTCGGAATCGAACTGAACAGATCATGCGGCCCCACTGATCAGCTGCATGTTGACCTAATTATCTACCTACGTTAAAATATTCCACACCGATATCCCTCAGTTGATCTAACGTGACATCCGATCCAGGTCGTTGATGAGGAAGTCGCTGATCCTCATTTGAATCGTCCATGTACCATGCTTTCACCATTTTGGCGTCAAAGATAGATATGTACGGCCTAAATCTGCGAAAAAAACACGCGTGTGCGACTACCGACGTAGAAAGAGAGAGACAGACTAGGCTAATACTTGTTCGGAACCTCTCGGCTATTTTTACACACGAAGGCAGAGAGGAAAATTTTCACTGTGTCACATCATATAACGATTAGGCATAGGGCACAGAAACACACATTTAAAGATGCTCCACCGCTGACGAATGGTATTTTTCACTATTAAAAACAGGAGCAGACGATTTAGTATTTTTCTTCAGTTACAAAAGTTACTTACTTTACACCATTACCACCACTAAAAAGTTTGAGCTTCTAATTTTACTTCAGGTTAAAAATATAAAAAATAATTAATTGCATCCCGAAAAAATTCCGTGCCACTATATCCTATATGGAATGAAGTACTGATTGCGCATGCACCAAAGGCAAAATAAATCATTTTATATTATTTTTTGTGTTGATTAGACATATATATACACGATAAAACACCAATTATTATTCAAATAAGGAATATCATTTATGCTCTGTCGGCGGTGGAGCATCTTTAACATACAATATATATTTTCTAGTGTTGCCCATCTCCATCACCAATTTATAATGACATTCGAGTTTTGAGGCCGTACAATCAACCAGCTGATCATGTAAAGATGATCGATGTATAAAGTGAAAGCGGATGGATAAAGTGCGTTTCGGGTGGATAGAGTTGGTAAAGTTTAAGGGTTTAACCTACCTTCACTGTAAATATAACTTCGTTTATTGGTTCGAGTATTCCTGTCGGTCAAATGATGTGCGATGGGATATATATAATGTGCGTTGCGGACGGATACAGTGCTCTGCGGATGACATGTAAAGAGGCCTAGTGTGGACGTCACTAACCATAGAGTAGTAGAGACTTACTTTATACACTTTTTCATGCATTGATCTGTTGCAAGTGTCCAACTAAGATATTACACTATTCTGTGGTTGGTTTTATGTTATATAAGGAAAAACAAAACAAACCCCACTTTGTTTTGTTTGTTCAGGGTGACCAATGTAGCAGGGTCTACTTAGTGGTTTTAAAGTAGTAAAGCACACCACGCAGAAGTAATCCAATTGACGAAGTTTATTACTACAAAAAACACCCTAAAATAACAAATAGCAACAATTTAGTGTACAATATATATAGAGTAGCTGAATTAATTACATATAAATACAGTATAATGGAATCATCCATTTACAATAACGTGACGGGTGTACGCACCCAGCACAAGCTACTAGAACCAATACGATTGCTCTAACGCAGCTCTTACTTAATAACTCAGTCGTTATTAATAGTACAATAGTACGCTTAACGCTTACATCAATACAACGTTACATTGGTAAATTAACTTAAAATAATGCAATGTTACTACAAATGTTGCAGGGGTATTGGTTAAAACAAGAAACACTGATTATATCATCTATATCAATTGCAGACTATATTATTCATTCAGTTCGACAATATATAATGTTTAACATTTTGGCGGGAATTTAGCAAAGATCAAAGGATTGTTCAAAATGGCATACAGCATTAAAGATGCTCCAACGCCGACAGAGCATAAATGATATTAATCATTTGAACAATAATTGGTGTTTAATCATGTATATATATGCCTAATTAACACAAAAAATATCAAAAAATAATTTATTTCGCCTTTGGTACATGCACAATCAGTACTTCATTCCATATAATATATAGTGTCACGGAATTTTTTCAGGATGCACTTAATTGTTTTTCATATTTTTAACTTGAAGTAAAATTAGAAGCTCAAATTTTTCAATGGTGGTAATGGTGTAAACTAAGTAACTTTTGTAATTGAAAAAATACTTAATCGTCTGCTCCTGATTTTTATAGGGAAAAATACCATTTGTCAGCGGTGGAGATCTTTAACCGGTAGTGCTACCGAAAAATAAAAGACACCAAATTCATCAGAATGACATTCTGCATCGATATGTAAAAAGAAATTTCGCAAAATCAAAAAAATAAAAATTCGTGAACTTTGACCCCATAGCGAACTTTTTCGTTTGACCTAATTGTTGTAATTAAATAAAAGTTAGTCTTAAATACGATCTACATAAAACATCAAAATTATTTGCTGTATCATAAACTGTTTTTGAGTTATGGCTGTTTTAAACTTTTTAGGTATGACTTCATGGCGGCCATCTTGGATTTTTGACCTACTTATAAATGTTGCGGTCACCCCTTCAACTTATGCCATACAATATAACAATAAGGCCATTGGCATAACTCTTACCATTTTGGAGATCTTTTGGACACAAAAAAAAGTGTAGAATAATAATAAAAAAACAGAACAAAAACAATAGGTCTTTTCACCACATGGTGAAAAGCCCTAAAAACAGAACAAAAAAAACAATAGGTCTTTTCACCACACGATGAAAAGCCCTAAAACAGAACAATAACAATAGGTCTTTTTACCACATGGAAAAGCCTAAAACAGAACAAAAACAATAGGTCTTTTCACCACATGGTGAAAAGCCCTAAAAACAGAACAAAAACAATAGGTCTTTTCACCACATCGTGAAAAGCCCTAATTATGACTTGAGATATCAAAATATGACCAAAAAAGCTGTAACAAACCAATTGTGCTGAAATTTCCACCGGGAATCGAACCCGGGTCTCCTGCCACATAGTGACAAGTGTGATAACCACTTCACCATAGAAATTGCTTTCAACACTACATGGTTTTTCACAGTGTTTATTGGTTTTTTTTCAAATGAAAAGAAAAAAATGATGGAAATCTCACATAAAATTACACAATTTAATTTGCAAAATGAACCCAAAATGAAAATTTCATATACAATTACACAATTTAATTCGCAACATGAACCAAGAATTTTATCTTTGAATGATCCTTCATATAATTATGACTCGAGAGATCAAAATATGACCAAAAAAGCTGTAACAAACCAATTGTGCTGAAATTCCCACCAGGAATCGAACCCGGGTCTCCTGCCACATAGTGACAATTGTGATAGCCACTTCACCATAAGAATTGCTATCGACACTACACGATTTATCACAGTGTTTGTTGGTTTTTTTTCCAGTGAATACAAATATTTCCCCTCTGCTTTTTCAAGGGCTTGGGACCTTCTAGCAATGTTGCTAGGCAGCATTAAAATATTTTATACCCCCCCCCCTTGTGCCTTGTTGTCCAGCACTTGGTATATGTAAACGGAAATCAGGGATCCCTAAATCTTGGGATTTCTCTGGTGGTGTAGCTTCTAGCCTTCATCGTCTCTGTCCATTCTTCAAATGATAATATTGCAGTCCTCACAACCCTGCCTTTCTCGACCTCTTCGTTTTGACGTTTGTAGTACGAGTTGCTGCTTCGCGATGGGCCAGGGCTGGATGGTGACGGACGAAGTGGTGATGGTAGACGCGACATCGTGGATTCCTGTGGTACAATCGAGACAAACTGCTGTGATGGAGTGGTGCTTTGAAGAACCACTTGGACAGGACTTGGTAGAGGAGGGGATGGCAGTATCTATATAGGGACGAACTGCTGAGTTGGAATGGTGCCTTGAGGAACCACATGAACAGGACTTCGTAGAGAGCATGGCAGTATCTGTATAGGGACGAACTGCTGAATCGGAATGGCGCTTTGAGGAACCACCTGAACAGGACTTTGTTGAGGCGGGGATGGCTGTATTCGTATCGGAACAAACTGCTGACCTGGACTAGGTATCTGTAACAGAAGAGAAACAGTCATCGAAGGGGCAGACCCAAAGTATATCTGGTATGGCCCTTGAGGAATCGTGGCAAAGGGAGCCGGAACAGAAGTAACAGAAACCGGCGCAGAGACAACGGTCGTGGCAACCGAATGTAACTGGCGTGGCGCTGCTCGTTTGCAATATGAACTTCTGACGACACATCCGTGTTGGTGACTGACCTGCAGTGTTGGATAATGAATCAAACTGGTGTTGCTGGCTTTAGGATACCCTGACCGGTGAGGTTGCATGTTCAAACGACGTGGGACAGGAGCTTTCAGCTCTCCTCTGAAATCTCGATCTGTAACCCTTGCTTCAGCGCACTGTGATCATGTCTCTTCGATCTTCTGTTGAACCTGTAAAATACCGGAATGAAACATAACATCAATTTGTTTTCATTGTATGCAATAGTTTCACAATAAGCCAAAACAATTACTTTTTACCTTTCCACCTTTCTATATTCTTTGTAGCATTTTACATACACAATATATATACATATATTACTTACCACTGGTGACACAAGCTGAATCTGCGACTTGACCTGCTAGTTGTCAAGGAACTTGTCGCGGACCGCCTTGTATGCCTGCATCACCATGTTCCACTTGGTACAAAAGGCTCCCTGCTTCTTCACTGGTGACGAGAAAGCCCTGCATAGGCGTATGATGATTGCCTCCACGTTTAGAGTCGGGCCACTGTGCAGGTCCTGCGTTCTGACCGAGGAAGTATTGTTTGGTTGACTCCACTCCAAGGGCCACCCTCTCTTCGACGCCTCGAATCGGGCGACTGCCCTAGTTCGGTGACGAGAGGGGAAGGTGGTGGGACTACTGTCAAAGGGATGAAGGCCGCCCCACAGGGAAACGATGGTGATCACCTGTCGTCTGGCCAGGGCTGTCATCTGATCCCTCAGGGACACAAGGTACATGTAATCTGCCAGGGCCTCCACCGCTCCATAGCCCCCCTCCATTCCATTAGGTCCGTCTGACTCCTGTAACAGAGAAAATACATGCAATTGGTAACTGTCTGTATGCAAACAAGAAAGGTAGCACGCCCATATAATCATTCAATGAAGTGTACTCACATCTTGATCGTCTGAGGTGGACGTGTCGTATGTTGTCTGCATTTCGGGAGCACTGGGTGGTGTCAAGGAGCTGTCCTCGGACCTTTCCTCACTGGCATGTTTTGTAACAGTGGCAGAAAGTCTGCTTCTCCGAAAACTTAACTGGTGCCGAGTTGTTGCAAGGGTTGGGGGTGAATCTGTAACACACAGAATATAACTCGAAGGTTAAAACCAAGTACATTTTAGAACCAGTCAAGCCACTCATAGATGCTGTGAATGAAGGACTCAAACAAAGTAATAAAGAAATTGGCTTATCATTTATATTGAATTTAGTATACCTGTAGTATATTTTGTACAATGTTGAGTTTTAGAGTTAAACAAAAGATATTTATCTATTTTTGATATTTAAAGTTGATGCAAGATCAATAAGTTGAATAACGTATTTTCCTGAAATAACTGAAATAAATTTATTTTAAATTTCTTATTTCTGAAATAACAATTTCAACACTAACAAATCCGGTAAAAATCTAAGTTCCGTTTCTTAATCAAATTAATAATTTCTATATTCATATATTAATTACTGAAATTACCAATGTCTCTTCAAAGAAAAAAATAAAAGAAAAAAGTAAATATATCGATATCTTAATGTTTACTTAATTTGAGAATATTTTCGAAAAAAATCACATTAGAAGTATTACATTTCCGGATTAAGTGTTGGTTTCCTTTTGAGAAAACCAACATGGCTGCTTACATGTGTATCACTTTGATTTGCCGTTTTTTTACTTATATAAATCATGGCCAGATACTTTTGCCAAATAAAAAGGTACATAATTTGGTTACTTATAACACTTTTTATGAAATGAAACATTTCTGCAAGTAATACACTGTGTATTTTTGTTTAAACACTGCTTGAACAAGTCGAACAACAAGTGCTATGCACTGTTACTAAATATAGCAGTATTACGGTCATATCATGTTTTCAAAAACAAAAAAGATAAAATTAATCTTGACTAGAGATTGACATCTTTTTATTTATACTTTCTATATGTATTGGTTTGAAAATGATATATGATTAAAAGGTAGCTAAAAATAATATATCCCCACTATGAAGGGAGGCAACTCGAGCTACCAAATCTCGATGGAAGAGAGCATAGTAAATTCATCCGATATAGTTCGGAACTTCAACAAAAATCACTCACTTCAACAAAAAGACTTTTGCAAACACATTTAAATATATTTTTTGTGTATAAATAATTTTAATAAATTATTAATCACCAAATTGTGTGTAACATCCAAATAGATAGATAGAAATTTACTGCTGAGGAATAAATTAAGAAAGCGTTGTGTGTGGAAATAAACACTTTGCTCATAAATATGAAAACGAAATAGAACGAAGTAAACATTGGAAAACATCACCGATCGCATAATTGTAAACATCGATAATCATTGTGAAAATCATTGCAAATGGTTTTTTTTTTTATTTCATACCTTCAATTAGGATTTCATTTAATTTTCATCGAGGATTGTTATTATTGTTTTGATGTGCTCGGGCTTACCGAGCGTACCTACTTATATGATTGGTGTTTAAATATTTTTTTTTGAAAATCCATAAATAATGTTTCAAATTTATGGCATGGAATTAGGATGCATTTGGGGTAAACATAGAACATGTTAATCGTACTTGCTGGGGAATAAATTAAGAAAGCTGGTTTTCATTCACATATCCTTTCCTTCTCATTGAAATAAATGCTACTGTTGTTTTGTCACTTTGCAATCAATAATGAAAACAAATCATTTTTCAGTTTGTCACTCACCGATGATAATGTGTAAACATCGAATTCATCACTTAGGAAAATCATTATTCTGATGGTTTTCTCATTTATTCTACCTTCAATTATGGTTTTCATTTAATTTTCATCGATGGATTGTTATTATAGCTTGATGTTGCCACTTACCGAGCGTACACTATTTGGTGTTGTTGTCGACTTCCTGATGGTTGTTCACAATCCATTCTGTTAGTCATATCAAGCTATCAGTCACTTATCACTATATGATAGTCATTTATCCATGTCATTCAATCTGCAATTGAAAAAAGGCCATGGAAACCAGAGATGCGTTTGATAGCATTTGGGTTTCGAAACTCTGGCATCCATGTTGTCACTGCTCCTTAGTATCCCAGAGACAAAGATGGGTTCACCATGGTTTTCTCCTCGATGGCGACATTTTCCTGAATGGTTTTACGCTATCCTGATGGTGTTGCACTATCCTTCAATCAGTTGATTGTTGTCACTTTCCTATCCTTAAAGATGATTTCGGAAAGGTTCCTATATCGTGAAGTTTCACTTATTATTGTCATTAAATTACTGATGGTTTTTCTTATCATTACACAAGTTCATGGGTCACATAACATTGTCACTATCCTGATTGTCACTATCATGAAAATTTGTCACTATTATGTCACTATTTCTGCTGGCTGTCACTATTCTGAATGGAATTTCGCTATCCCTGATGGTTGTCACAATCCTGATGGTTTATATTATACCTGGGAAAGTACCAATTTTAATTTTAGTCACTATCCAGGAATGTCTGCCATCTGATGGCCGTCGCTATCCCGAAGGTTGTCATTATCCTGAATGTTCGTCACTATCCTGATGGTTGCCATTATCCTGATGGTTGTCTGATTGGCTACGAATGCCAACTGAAAGGTATTCATTACAATGATTCCAACATCAATGACTTCTGTTACATCATCTATGACTTTTTCGTGTATTGAATCATTTTGTAACTGAAGAATGTATCTGATAATTGGACTTAAACTTTGCATCAAACATGTTCATTTCCACAAGTGTCATGTTCCCTCCATTTTCACCAGTACCTTGTTTCTCTGACATTCCTTCATTATCGTAATTTCCATAGTTCCTAACCCATTCCTCATCGTTGTAGCAGATCTGGCTTACCTCATCATGGTATCAAAGGCTTCGTGTTTGTTATTTTTTCTTCCCTCGAGTCTTCATGTCTTCTCCATTGTTACAGGCTACATGCTTGTCTTCTCCGCCATCCGATAACCATACCGTCCTTGTGGAGGTGGCCATATCTTTGCCAAACAGTTAATTGAGAACTTTGAGAAGGTCTCCTCACGAGATGTAGGTCCAGATAATTTGCTGTAAAAAGGTGTTTAAACACAATGAGGTGGTGTCGATGTTGCTGGGTTAATTCAACATTGTTTTATAGTTGCTGCTGATGCTACTGTTGTTTACAATTTGTCATATAGAGTCTGCATCAAAGCATGTAACTTGTAACCATCTTAATGTCTGTGTCCGAGATGCCGCTTTAAATCTAATGGCCACATTGTTCTTTGAAGCAAGGATGACATTGATGTTTCATCCGTTAGACAGGTGGCTTCTTCTTAGTCTAGGGGTGTTGATATAGGATTTGAACATTCCTACTTGATTATGGCTCTTCTTGTGACGTAGATACTTCTCATCGAATAAATGTTGTGTTGCAATTTTTGCATCTGAATTGTCAGCTTCATTTAGCACTGGAAGCCGACTCATGCCGACGTACCAGCCTTGACTTGTGGACTTTGGGCACAGGTGCCCCAATGATAATTTAGGCGGTCTTTCTGTGACGGTAGTTCCATTTTCTGATTGAATGACGAATGTTCTACGGCAATCGCACAGTCAATTCAATACAGTTATCCCCGACAGCACAGAACTACCCTTAAAGTGTCCACATGAACTATAAGTCGGAAAGGTTGCCGATAATTACGGGACAGATTACTTATTTTCTTTCTTTCCGTCTAGAAAAGTAATCCCGCCCTAAACCGGTACACCCTAGTTCATTGGGACGCTTTTGGAGTGGTGCATCGCAGTTGATGACAAAAGCGATGAAATTTACTGTGCGATTGACATAAAACCGTTCTTCAATCAAATGAAACAACCATCAAAAAGTCCGACTGGGTTATCGTTGGGACAATGATAATTCAGGTGGGCTTTCTGTGATGGCGATTCAATTTTCTACTTGAAGAACGGACGTTCTACAGCAATTGCACAGTCAATTCAATGCAGTTGTTCCCAACAGCACAGCACTACCCTGAAAGTGTCCGCATGAACTATAAGTCGGAAAGGTTGCCGATAATTACGGGGACGGATTACTTATTTTCTTTCTTTCCGTCTAGAAAAGTAATCCCGCCCTAAATCGGTACACCCTAGTTCATGTGGACGCTTTTGGAGTGGTGCATCGCAGTTGATGACAAAAACAATAAAATTGACTGTGCAATTATTACATAGAATGTCCGTTCTTCGATCAGAAATTTGAACCGCCATCACAGAGCCCGCCTGGATTATCGTTGTGGCACCTGTGACCAAAGCTTTAGTCACAAGTCAAGCCTAATGGCCAATCTAAGCGGAAAATAAAGATGCCAAAATGGCAGAACATTTACTCGATGAGATAAGTACCTACTTCACAAGAAGAAGCATAATCAGGTAGGATGTTCAAATCCTATACCAACACCCCTAGTCGAAGAAGAAGTCCCCTGTCTAACGGAAGAAGCACCAATGTCATCTTTGCTTGAGAGAATATATGTGGCTTTATGATTTAAAGCGACATCTTAAGACACAAACTTGAAGATGGTGACAAGTTACATGGTTTGAAGCAGACAGTATACAAAGAATTCAACAAGCACCAGCAATAGCAACAGCTATAAAACAATGATGAATTTACACAGCAACATTAGCACCACCCTTATGTATTTAACCCTCTCACTGAAAATATATCTGGACCTGCATCTTGTGTGAAGACCTACTTCAGAAATTCCCGTACAAAACTGTTTCACAGATACTGTCACCTCTTAAGGGTCGTTATGGTTATCTACCCTGTGAATTGAAAATTTCAAAGATTGGTAATCTTGTTTAGAACTTTTACATGGCAATTGCCATAAGTCCGAATGCGATAGTGCGACAATACCCTATGCGACAAACACATTGTCAAATGGCGCATTGTCGAGTTATAGCACAGCTTATAGTCGATCAAATTGATAAAAATGATTATTGAGAACAGTTTCATTACAAATAACTTAGCATTAAATTAACTTAAAGTATACTTACCAAAGTGCAGTTGGTAGTTTTTCAAGATACCAGCTTACCATTCATTGAGGTTAACCATGAGTCCACATCAAAGGATGCTTACCATGTTGCCCTTCCTGTCGTCACTCGGGTCTCGGAAAACTGAACATAAGTCTCCAAAAACGGCCACCTCTGGTGGTTACCATTTGCAAGAGAAAGAAGTATATAATTAGTGTGATAGCAGTATATATTGATATGCTTATTTCGAAACGTCAATGAATACGACAATGGACCATGCGACAGTGCGTCAATATGCCATGCGATAGTGCAACAAAATGTCATGCGACAATACGTCAATGCGCTATGCAACAAACACACTGTCGCATGGCGCATTGTCGAGTTGTCGCATGACGTATAGTCGCACAAATTGATACAAATTCATTATTTAGAACAGTGTCTTTACAATTAAACTGAGCAGGTATTTTGGATATACGTTGTTCATACGTTTTTATACTTACCTAAATGCAGTTTATGACGATTCATGGAGGTGAACCATCCGTCGTCTCCAAGGATGCTTACCATGTTGCCATTCCTGTCGTCACTCAGGTCTCGGAAAACTGAAACATATGGTCTCCAAAACGGCCACCTCACGTGGTTACCATTTGTGAAAGACAGAAGTGTATAATTAAAGCTGACAATGCAAGTTAAAAACATGCAGTTGAAATTAAAAAAAAAATATTAACGAAATATTTTTTTCAAAAATTGTTTCTGAGACATCCCCTAGTTATGACAGTGTGGTATCTAAGGAAGTGGCAGCCATTTTTCTTTTGCTCTGCTTAGTAACCTTCACTGGCCAACCCCCTATATAAAGCACGGGACACTTGACACACGTGTATCATTCTAAACATATCTTGTCTCAGATACACATGCCCCGATATTGCAAATAACAATGTCAAATTGAAAATAAACACTGCACTCACCTGACAATATTTCATTGAAGTAATAGATGAATGTGTTGTCAGCTATATCCCAACATATGTCCAATACGAACTAATAAAACACTTCAATATACACTAAGTTTTACACGTACATGTACAACGACACGTGTGTCCTTGCTAGTTGTCGCTCGTTCGGGTCAGGTACATAGTCACGTGTATATGGTCAGTTGAGTGCGTCGGGTACGATGATATACGTGGAGATATGTGGACGGATTATTTTTGGATTTCTATTCACTTGCGTAGGAATTTTATTTTGAGAAACATCTAAATGACAACTTAGAGGAGTTGACATGTTTTCTTGCTAAAAAAAGTCCCATATAGTTTTACAGGTGAGGGTTTTGTTTACCTATTTGTAGGTGATATAACCTGTGGACTGCTAGGTGTATAGGTACATGAATGAGCGCACGTGTGTCGATTCACGCGCTTTATATAGGGGTCGGTGAGTCGTCGGAATATAATTAATGTGATAGCAGTATATATGATGTGCTTATTTCGAGATATCAATCAATACGACAATGCGCCATGCGACAGTGCAACATTATGCCATGCAACAGCCCGACAATGCACTATGCGACAAAAACATTGTCACATGGTGCATTGTCGAGTTATCGCATGGCATAAAATTAATAAAAAAATCATTATTTAGAATAGTTTCTTTACAAAAACGAAAGTTAAAGTATACGTACCTAAATGCAGTTGGTAGTTTTTCATGACTCCAGTTTACCATTCATGGAGGTTAAACATGAGTCGACATCTAAGGATGCTTACCATGTTGCCCTCTCTGTCGTCACTCGGGTCTCAGATAACTGAAACTTATAGACTCTAAACCGTACGTGGTTACCATTTGCGAGAGAAAGAAGTATATAATTAGTGTGATAGCAGTGTATATGACGTGCTTATATCGAAACGTCAATGAATACGACAATGTGTCATGCGACAGTACGACAATGGGTCATGCGATAGTGCGACAATATGTTATGCGAATATACGACAATGCGCTATGCAACAAACTGGCGCATTGTCGAGTTGTCGCATGGCGTATAGTTGCACAAATTTGATAAACAATCATTATTTAGAATAATTACCTAAGTTAAAGTATCTTACCTAAACGTAGTTGGTAGTTTTTCATGACTCCAGTTTACGATTCATGAAGATTAACCATGAGTCGACTCTAAGGATGCTTACCATGTTCCCCTTTCTGTCGTCACTCGAGTCTCGGAAAACTGAAATATATAGTCTTCAAAAATGGCCACCCCACGTGGTTACCATTTGCTGAGAAAGAAGTATATAATTATTGTAATAACAGTATATATGACTTGCTTATTTCGAAACATCAATGAATACGACAATGAGTTATGCGACAGTGCGCCAAATTCAATATTTATAACAGTGTCTTTACAATTAATATGAGCAGATATTCTGGATATATGTTTGTCACGTTTTTATACTTACCTTAATGCAGTTTGTAGTTCGTGACGATATCAGTATACCATTCATGGAGGTGAACCATCCGTCGTCATCCAAGGATGCTTACCATGTTGCCTTTCCTGTCGTCACTCGGGTCTCGGAAAACTAAAACATATGGTACGGCCACCTCTCGTGGTTACCATTTGCGAAAGAAAGCAGTGTATAATTAGTGTGATAGAAGTATGTATGATGTGCTTATTTCGAGACATTAATCAATACTACAATGCGCCATGCGACAGTGCGACATTATGCCATGCAACAGTCCGACAATGCGCTATGCGACAAACACATTGTCACATGACGCATTGTCGAGTTGTCGCATGCCGTATAGTCGATCAAATTAATACAAATTCAATATTTAGAATAGTTTCTTTACAAAAACGTAAGTTAAAGTATACTTACCTATATGCATGTGGTAGTTTTTCACGACTCTTTTTTTACAATTTATGGAGGCGAACCATCCGTCGTCATTCAAGGATGTTTACCATGTTGCCCTTCCTGTCAACACTACGGGCTCGGAAAACTGAAACATAGTCTCCAACAACGGCCACGACTCGTTGTTACCATTTGCGAGAGAAATAAGTATATAATTAGCGTGATAGCAGTATATATCACATGCTTATTTCGAAACGTCAATGAATACGACAATGGGTCATGCAACAATTCGCCAATATGCCATGCGATAGTGCGACAATATGTCATTTGACAAGTACGACAATAAGCTATGCAACAAACACACTGTCGCATGGCGCATGTCGAGTTGTCGAATGACGTATAGTTGCACAAAATGATAAACATTCAATATTTAGAATAAATTCTTTACAATTACGTAAGTTAATTAAAGTATACTTACCTACATGCAGTTGGTAGTTTTTCACGACTCTTTTTTACCATTCATGAAGGAGAACCATCCGTCGTCATCCAAGGATGCTTACCATGTTGCCCTTCCTGTCGTCACTCGGGTCTCGGAAAACTGAAATATATAGTCTCCATCAAGGGCCACGTTTCGTGGTTACCATTTGCGTGAGAAGAAAATAAATAATTATTGTAATAGCAATATATATATATATATGAAAAGCTTATTTTAACACGTCAATCAACATGACCGACTTTCCCTTCTATTTGATAAGTCGAAAGTTAGATATTTCTGATTTCTATGGTGATTGATTTAGGCTTTGTCGCTCTGTCGTATGGGCGACAATGCGACATTGAAACAATGAGCCATGCGACAAACACAATGTCGCATGGCACATTATCGCACTGTCGCATGGCACATTTGCGAAGAAATTGGTGAAAATACATTAACCTGGCAGATATACCAGGTGTTGTCACAGTGATAGTATACTTACCCAAATGCACTTGGTAGTTTTTCGCGACTCCAGTATACCGTTCATGCAGGTGAACCATCCGTCGTCATCCAATGATGCTTACAGTGTTGCCTTTCCTGTCGTCACTCGGGTCTCCAGTATACCATTCGTGGAAATGAACAATCCATCGTCATCCAAGGATGTTTACCATATTGCCCTTCCTGTCGTCACTCGGGTCTCGGAAAACTGAAACATATATTCTCCAACAACGGCCACGTTTCGTGGTTACCATTTGCGAGAGAGAAAATATATCATTACTGTAATGGCAATATATATTTGAAGTGCTTATTTCGAAACGCCATTCAATATGGCTGACTTTCCCTTGCAGTTGATAAGTCGAAAATTAGATATTTCTGATTTCTATGGTGATTGATTTAGGCTTTGTCGCACTGTCGCATGGGCGACAATGCGACATTGGAGCATTGAGCCATGCGACAAACACACTGTCGCATGGTACATTATCGCATGGCACATTTGCGTACAAATTAATGAAAATGCATTAACTTTGCAAATATACCAGGAGTTGTCACAGTGAGAGTATACTTACCTAAATGCACTTGGTAGTTTTTCAAGACTCTCAGTATACCATTTATGGAGGCAACCATCCGTCGTCATCCAAGGATGCTTACCGTGTTTTCCTGTCATCACTCGGCTCTCGAAAAACTGAAACATATTATTAGTCTCCAACAACGGCCACGTTTCGTGGTTACCATTTGTGTGAGAAGAAAATATATAATTATTGTAATGGCAATATATATATGAAGTGCTTATTTTAATACTTCAATCAACATGGCCGACTTTCCCTTCTATTTGATAAGTCGAAAGTTAGATATTTCTGATTTCTATGGTGATTGATTTAGGCTTTGTCGCACTTTCGCATGGGCGACAATGCGACATTGAAACAATGAGCCATGCGACAAACATAATGTCGCATTGCACATTATCGCAATGTCGCATGGCACATTTGCGTAGAATTGATGAAAATACATTAACCTGGCAGATATACAAGGTGTTGTCACAGTGATAGTATACTTTACAAAATGCACTTGGTAGTTTTTCACGACTCCAGTATACCGTTCATGCAGATGAACCATCCGTCGTCATCCAATGATGCTTACCATGTTGCCTTTTCTGTCGTCCCTCGGGTCTGCAGTATACCATTCATGGATTGTCCTTCCTGTCGTCACTCGGGTCTCGGAAAACTGAAGCATATATTCTCCACAACGGCCACGTTTCGTGGTTACCATTTGCGAGAGAGAAAATAGATCATTACTGTAATGGCAATATATATTTGAAGCGCTTATTTCGAAACGCCATTCAAGATGGCTGACTTTCACTTGCAGTTGATAAGTCGAAAATTAGATATTTCTGATTTCTATGGTGAATGATTTAGGCTTTGCCGCACTGTCGCATGGGCGACAATGCGACATTGGAACATTGAGCCATGCGACAAACACACTGTCGCATGGCACATAATCGCACTGTCGCATGGCGCATTTGCGTAGAAATTGATGAAAATGCATTAACCTTGCAGATATACCAGGTGTTGTCACAGTGAGAGTATACTTATCTCAATGCACTTGGTAGTTTTTCACGACTCCAGTATACCGTTCATGCAGGTGAACCATCCGTCGTCATCCAAGGATTTTTACCATGTTGCCCTTCCTGTCGTCACTCGGGTCTCGGAAAACTGAAACATATACTCTCCAACAACGGCCACGTTTCGTGGTTACCATTTGCGAGAGAAGAAAATATATCATTACTGTAATGGCAATATATATTTGAAGTGCTTATTTGGAAACGTCATTCAATATGGCTGACTTTCTCTTGCAGTTGATAAGTCGAAAATTAGATATTTCTGAAATCTATGGTGATTGATTTAGGCTTTGTCGCACTGTCGCATGGGTGACAATGCGACATTGGAACAATGAGCCATGCGGCAAACACACTGTCGCATGGCACATTATCGCACTGTCACATGGCACATTTGCGTAGAAATTGATGAAAATGCATTAACCTTGCAGATATACCAGGTGTTGTCACAGTGAGAGTATACTTATCTAAATGCACTTGGTAGTTTTTTCACGACTCCAGTATACCGTTCATGCAGGTGAACCATCCGTCGTCATCCAATGATGCTTACCATGTTGCCTTTCCTGTCGTCACTCGGGTCTCCAGTATACCGTTCATGGAATTGAACAATCCATTGCCATCCAAGGATGTTTACCATGTTGCCCTTCCTGTCGTCACTCGGGTCTCGAAAAACTAAAACATATATTCTCCAACAACGGCCACATTTCGTGGTTACCATTTGCGTGAGAAGAAAATATATAATTATTGTAATGGCAATATATATATGAAGTGCTTATTTTAACACGTCAATCAACATGGCCGACTTTCCCTTCTATTTGATAAGTCGAAAGTTAGATATTTCTGATTTCTATGGTGATTGATTTAGGCTTTGTCGCACTGTCGCATGGACGACAATGCGACATTGAAACAATGAGCCATGCGACAAACACAATGTCGCATGGCACATTATCGCACTGTCGCATGGCACATTTGCGTACAAATTGATGAAAATGCATTAACCTGGCAGATATACCAGGTGTTGTCACAGTGATAGTATACTTACCTAAATGCACATGGTAGTTTTTCACGACTCACGTATACCGTTCATGCAGGTGAACCATCCGTCGTCATCCATGGATTTTTACCATGTTGCCCTTTCGTCACTCGGGTCTCGGAAAACTGAAACATATACTGTCCAACAACGGCCACAATGTATATTTGAAGTGCTTATTTGGAAACGTCATTCAATATGGCCGACTTTCCCTTGCAGTTGATAGATCGAAAGGTTGATATTTCTGATTTCTATGGTGATTGATTTAGGCTTTGTCGCACTGTCGCATGGGTGACAATGCGACATTGGAACAATAAGCCATGCGACAAACGTAATGTCACATGGCACATTATCGCACTGTCGCATGGACGACAATGCGACATTGAAACAATGAGCCATGCGACAAACAAAATGTCGCATGGCACATTTGCGTATAAATTGATGAAAATACATTAACCTGGCAGATACACCAGGTGTTGTCACAGTGATAGTATACTTACCTAAATGCACTTGTAATGGCAATATATAATTGAAGTGCTTATTTGGAAACGCCATTCAACATGGCCGACTTTCCCTTGCAGTTGATAGATCGAAAGGTTGATATTTCTGATTTCTATGGTGATTGATTTAGGCTTTGTCGCACTGTCGCATGGACGACAATGCGACATTGAAACAATGAGCCATGCGACAAACAAAATGTCGCATGGCACATTATCGCACTGTCGCATGGCACATTTGCGTAGAAATTGATGAAAATACATTAACCTGGCAGATACACCAGGTGTTGTCACAGTAATAGTATACTTATCTCAATGCACTTGGTAGTTTTACAAGACTCTCAGTATACCATTCATGGAGGTGAACCATCTGTCGTCATCTAATGATGCTTACCATGTTGCCCTTCCTGTCGTCACTCGGGTCTCCAGTATACCATTCATGGAGTTGAACAATCCGTCGTCATCCAAGGTTGCTTATCATGTTGCCCTTCATGTCGTCACTCGGTTTTCGGAAAACTGAAAGATATACTCTCCTACAAGGGCCACTTTTCATGGTTACCATTTGCGAGAGAAGAAAATACATAATTATGGTAATGGCAATATATATATATCAATTGTTTATTTCGAAACTTTAATCAATATGGTCGACTTTCCCTTCCATTTGATAAGTCGAAAACTAGATATTTCTGATTTCCATGATAACTGATTTCGGCTTTTTCGCACTGTCGCATGTGCGACATGACGATAATACAACAATGAGCCATGCGACAAACAAACTCGCATGGCACATTATCGCAATGTCGCATGGCACATTTGCGCACAAATTGATGAAAATGCATTAATCTGGCAGATATACCAGGTGTTGTCACAGTGAGAGTATACTTACCTAAGTACACTTGGTAGTTTTTCACGACTCCAGTATACCATTCATGGAGGTGAACGATCCGTCGTCATATAAGGATGCTTAACATGTTGTCTTTCCTGTCGTCGCATGGATCTAGGAAAACTGAAACATACAGTTAATTAATATTGCTGTTCAAGTGTAAAATGATCAATCAATTTCAATTACAGCGATAACGCTTATTATTTAGCAAAACTTGTAACGATAAATAGTTTGGATCCCTTTGATCTCCTGCACAGCTCGGCGACGATCAGTTTGCAAAACGTTTTTGATTGGCTGACCTATGAAGGGGAGACAATACATCTCAGGACCACCTGTATAGATAGCAAGATATTTGTATAAAGATAAATTAGATGCCATCATAAAAAAACACTTAATTCTAAATTCACAAAAATTATATTACAAAAAGGTACATAGACAATATACTAAAGAATTATGACTAAAAATCATAACGAAATGTTTCTTATGTTTTTATCTTAAACCATGATGAATGAGTAAGATAATTAAAGCAAATGAGTGTGGAATATATTCTGAAAACATACAATAAAGATTATGATTATTTATATGAAAAAAGAAAGCTAACAAAAGTATGGAAAGATGGATATAGATTGGTTGACCAATATAAATCAGAAATTTGAATGGGAGTGTGAAAGTGAGTAAAAGTGTATGTATAGGAGTATATGTAATTATATGTTTATATATACTGTAAAGATGAAATGATAAATGGGAAAAGGAAAAAAGAAATTAAAGCATTATCTATTAAAGGGAGGTAATGTTATAAAGGAATGGATTGTGTCCCCTAGATTAATGTTATAGAGTGGGAACAGATTGTCTCCCTTATGTATTACACAAACTACATGTATTATATAATCTCTGGTAACTTCTGAAAATAATCCTCAACCAGGATATTAAATCACCAAATATGATAAGTACAAGAGGCCCAGAGGGCCTTTAACTCAGTAAATATAACCAAAGTTAGCCCTTTTAGCCCCAGCTACTCCAGATTAGTCCCAATCTGAATAAAATACAGATCCTTATTATCACACGTACGTTTGATAAGAGGATCTGACAACATCCCATTAGGGGTCACGTTCTGGTGACCTTTTGAAAAATATTGCTGCTGCCAGAATCATGTCTTGGGACGAAACAGTTTTAAAAAACCAGTCAGAATTATTTAATGTACATAGTCATCTCGCCCAAAGAGCACAACAAAGCTAAGTGTATATTTATACTGGGACGAAATGGCGTTTCCAATTGATGTAGCTAGGTGTAGTGCTTTTGATTTGATGTACAGGTGGTATAAAGGTCATGCGAACATGACCTCTTATGGGATGTTGTCAGATCCTCTTTTGAACGGAGTGGTTATAAGGATCTGTATTTTAATCAGATAAGTCTATTTACCATGTCCACAGGGACCTGGCACGAAATGTTTTAACCAACAGTATACATATATATATATATATTTATTATAGTAATATTTTATCAATACCTACAGCTTTGCCTATGTCTAGGAACTTAGAATATCGATAATATCAGTATGCGAAAAAAAAAAACATCGCCCATACGACTTTGTGTTCTGGTATTAACATATGATAAGGGAACACCAGTATCACATAAGGTTGATATAGATACAAAGTAATCGTTTAAAACGTTTAGCTTTTCGTTCATTATCTACCATAATAGAATTATTAACAGGATATCTTAATGGGGATATTAGAAACTGTATCACAACCCTTTATTAAATTACGCAGAAGTTTCCAGAAATCATTTTGGTTGTTTTTGGCAAAATTGTCTAATAGTCCATTTACATTAGCGAAAAATAATTCCCTGGTTCTGCGTTTTAAATTATTGACATGATTTCTTTGCTTTTTCAAATTTATCTAAATTTAGCAATGAATAGCTACGTTTAAGTTTTTTATGTAACCTATTTCTCACTCTTATTTCATGTCGTAATTCATATGTAAACACGGCTTATCATTAGGTCTTATAATAGTATTTTTAGTGAAAATACAAACACGGGCATATTCTGAATATTTTTTTCAGAAAATAATTTACACATAACATTACATGATTGAGCGCCTCTTAATAACAACCACAGGGACCTGGCATATTTTGTAAAGATCATTAAAGTATCGGTAATTAGCATTTTTATAGCATGGTCACCAGATCGAACGTAAACAATTATTAGTACATTTCAACCATAGTGGCATCGATATCATGGTCAGAAATATATCGTGATCTACATACATCGATAACACCGGAAAGCTCTATTTCGCACGCATCGCTGACCAGCACGGGATCTAGTGACGAAGCGCGCGTTCGACCTACACGTGTAGGTTAGTGTATGACATTGGAAAAGGAATATGGACGTATACTATCACTAAGTATATGTGACGGGTTTCTGAGAGTCAATAAATGTTCAAGTCTTCAACTATTATTACATGCCGATTTTCATCAAGTGCGGTTTCAGTGGAGTTTTCAAATTGTTCCCAAAAAGGATTTATACTATCATTGGGTCTGTAAACTGTGCAAAGGAGGTATGAGGAATTATTAAAGAATATTCTACCCATACGACTTCACCTGATGGAAATTCTAAGTCAAGACAACGTTTGGCATAAATATAATAAGATATATAGACGACAACATCTCCACCATAGGAATGTACACGGTCTGTATATCGTCATCAGAAATAGTGCTGTCTAAATGAGATTCGGTGATGCATACTACGTGGAATTCACCTGCAATGTTTTAAAGGTGAGTTATTTTACTTCTTAAGCTGCGAATATTTATGTGGAATATAGTCAATATATCAGTGTTTGTGCCTTGACCGGGGTTTACATGTATATCCATACAAATTAATAGTAAAATATGTAGGACTAGAATAAAGTTTGTATTACTGAAATAACCGTGTATAACCTGAAATAGAAGAGTGTAAAATGAGATCTTGAATGGACAATTAAAGTTTAAGACCCTGTTTAATATATCATGTCTAAGCTGTAGTTGAACAAAACCTAAATAATGTCAAATTTTCCGGACAATTTATTTGTGTATGCCTTTATAAAGTCGCATCCGGTCAAACCAGCGTTCCTGCTACATGCTATAAACACTAGTAAACATAATGACATGGTTGTTTGGTGACAGAAATATGTACTGAACCCTGTGGACATGCAAAACTGACAATTTACATTTTTTGCATAATTTGCCAAAATTTACAAACAACACATCACATAGTCAACAGTATTATATCTAGTTAGGTTAGTACGGATGCATAGACACTTTTAAGTAACCATCCTCGATACTCCAGGGGTTCCGATCACTTACTAGACCTACACGTGTAGAGATCGTAAGTGATCGGAACCCCTGGAATATCGAGGATGTTTAGTAACTAAGTACATGTATATGTATGTTATGCAAATACACCTAAGAAGTGAATACAGTGATATACAATGTATAGGCATACAGAAACATCAATAGTTGAAACAGGGTCTTAAACCTTAAAATATTTAGAAGTTCATGGTTTTCATAAAAAAAAATACATGTAATTGTAATGTTGTGCGATAACTCAAATGATTGTGATGTGTGCGCATGTAGGAATTGCATGTAGAAACTGAGATATGTTCATGAGTATGTCCAATGTTACGTGGCTTACATATTATATCAAACAAAGAGAAAAACAATACAAAAAACGTACAAGTGGTTTTAGGTTTTTTGAAGGGAGAGATATATACCGTTGCCGTTGGTTATATTCCGACCAACGGTCAGATCGAGTCTTTGAAGTCATGTGACTAAGCACGGTCGCTTATGATGAGCATAATATCTATAACGATACGTGAACGCATTAAAATACATATTACACATAGCCGTGAAGAAATACGAAACGTTATTTGTAATTCTACGAGTTATCCCTGAATTTAATTTTGATCTTATGCATTATACTGATTATAATCGCCCACAACAGTTAATCTAATGTTACACCATTTCCAATGTTATAATGTATACCTTGCCGGTTTTTAGCTACAGAACAGACGTGTACATGATCATGTAAAAACTATCTCGTTCAGAAATAATTGACGCCTGCATGAATTAATACACATTTGAACACTGGCTAAACCACGTGAAACCAGTCTATGTTAAATATGAAAAAAAGTTAAAGCAGAAGAAAATGTTAGATATAATGCCATAACTGTCAAAAAATGACCTATTGAAAACCATCAGGTTTGATGAATTAAGCTGTGAAAATCATTCGAATGGACAGACAAACATGTCACAGGGACCTGGCACGATTTTTTAAACTAACAGTATACATATATATATATATATATTAGATATTATATAATATATATGTATACTGTTGGTTAAAATTTTTCGTGCCAGGTCCTTGTGAAACATGTATATACACAGAAGCTACAACATAAGATGTAAGTCTTATGTTTGTTTGGATGGAAACATACCTGCAGAAATCATTTTACAACTAGAAATTAATTTAATTCTTTATTTATTTCACGAGGATTACAAACAGCCCGAAGGCTACTAATGCTCTCCTCAACATATATCAAACAAACAATATGTACAATTACACAAAAGACATACAAATGTCGCACACGCTAACACTCACACATACATACTTTAGAGAGAGAGAGAGAGAGAGAGAGAGAGAGAGAGAGAGAGAGAGAGAGAGAGAGAGAGAGAGAGAGAGAGAGAGAGAGAAGAGAGAGAGAGAGGGGAGAGACTGAGACAGAGAAAGAGGAAGGGCGGGGGGTTGGTTGGTTCAGAATCTGTTTGCATTTACTATATATTCAAATACATGGTCAATTAATGCTTTGTTCTCAAATTCATTTAGAGTTTCTAAGCCACATAAAATTATTTTGACAAGAACATTTGGCATGAGCTCTACAATGAGGTTGGAATTGACATTTGGAGCGAATATATGACAAATAGTGCGGAGCATATTGGAACGGATTCTGTTATATTTTGGACAATGTAAAAAGAAATGAATTTCATCTTCGGAGGAGTTCACGCAAAGGTCACAGAATTTGTTATTGGTTAAGTTGTAAGAATGCCTAAAGCACTTCATCCCATTCTTATTCTAGTGTGATTGATTTTACCTTTCCCGTGTCCACATGTATATAAATAGGTTTTTTTGTGGAGTGGATATATTTGATAGTGCAAGAGAGAAGGACTTTGGTGAAGAGATATTTCTTAATGTGTCAGGTAGATTGTTCCAGTCGCGTATTGATTTTGGAAAGAAGGATTGATGATAGAAAGATTTTCTTGACAGGATAGGGAGAATAGTATTTGAATTTCTAAAGTTGTAGTTTTGTGTTCTATGAGTCTGAATTGGACAGATAGTTTTCAAATATGGTGGACACAGATCATGCTTAATTTTAAATACATTTTAGTCTGCAATTTTTTCGTCTATTTGGTTACCTTAGTCTGCAATTTTTTATCGCTATTTCTCAGAAAGTACTGAAGGATCTTTCTAAAATTTATGTGTAGGTTCCCTTGGTCCCTAGTTTTGCATATTGAATTTTGGGACCATTGAAAAACAACATAGCCGACAGGCGGCCATCTTGGATTTTGTCATTTGAAGTTTCTTATCGCTATTTCTCAGAAAGTACTAAAGGGATCTTTCTGAAATTTCATGTGTAGGTTCCCCTTGGTCCCTAGTCATGCATATTGCATTTTGGGACCAATCGGAAAACAACATGGCCGACAGGTGGAGGAAGCAGGGAAAGAAGGAAAAGCAGAGAAAAGATCAGTTTTACAAAGATCCAATAAAGTTCACTCAATGGTGGGCGCCAAGATCCCTCTGGGATCTCTTGTTATAACAAGTTATTATTAGAAAAACATTGCCCTGTAGATTATCTTCAAATAACATAATTGCATGAAAGCTGTAAAACCAACGATAAGTTAGTTATGACCATTTAAACAATTTATTTATGATATGTGTATTTGACCCCTGTGAACTTGAATATGGGTCAAGGTCATTCCTAGTGTCTGACTTTATAGCCCATCCCCTGGAAATCTTATATATGAAATATGAAGATCCTAGACCTTACAGAACTTCAGGAGAAAAGTTTTCAAGTTTATTGATAAAAACAGGACCTTTAGCATTTGACCCTTACTGAAAACCGGAACTTGCCATTTTTTGTAATAACATGTAGGGAGAAAAAGTTTACGCTTAAGATTATCTGCAAAAATATTACTGAATGAAATCTGTGAAAAGAACTGTTAGTAAGTTATAAGCATTTTTAAATTTTAAGATATGACGTCATAGCGGCCATTTTTTATTTTTTTTTTTATGAAGATGAAAATCATTCCACATGGTAAAAAACCCTAAAACAGAACAAAAACAATAGGTCTTTTCACCACATGGTAAAAAGCACTAATCAACAATTGTAAATATAAAAATAAAAATGTCTGTAACCTCTGAAACAATAAGAAACAATTTTAAAATCGGAATTTGCAAGTATGAATGTGTATACTTTTGTCAAAGTATCGATTGTGTAGCAGGGATGTACATATGTACGTATCTGTTATTGTTTTTATTAGTCGACATACGGTGTTTTACGGTGGCTGGGAGCGGACATGAAATAAATAGAATTATCGTTGGGAACGAAATATTATTGCGTGTGAATGAAATATTATTGCGTGGGAACGAAATACTATTGCGTTCGAACGAAATATTATTGCCATTTTTAGACGTTTTAGAGCTCTAGATAAAAAAAAACGATAAAAATCATATTCTAAATGGTACTATATACGAGAAGGATAGAAGGCCTTAGACTCCAAATTTCTAACCCCCCCCATCCCCACTTTTAGCGGCTATAAAAACACATTTTAGTATATCGTCATAAAAACGGTTACTTCCGTTCGAAAGAGCGATAATTTTCCTTTCGAAATCATCCTACACATCTATACAAAGTGCCGTCATTAAGACGACATAAGCCCCATTATGACAAACATCTTGAACATCAGCTAATTACCTCTGCGAGATGGTATTCATGACGTCATGAATATTCATGAATGATTCATGAACTTTCATGAATATTAGCAGATTGTTGATTTATTTGCAGTTCTTTTTCACCGTGAAATTGTTGCACACTTATATTGTCCTAGTGATTATGCATAAATATTGATTTGTGAAGTTTTGTCAAATGTTATTGGAATAAATTGCCCATATAAACTATCATGATTTACAACTATAGGTTTATTTTGGACATATGCTAAATTACTTGGAATGTATTATGAAATTGATTGCTGCGTATCACTGAAAACAAATTTTGTTTGCACTTATCTGTGGCAGTATGAAAATATAATGAATACAGTAAACTCTTCGGATGTTATATATCAATATATGGATTATACCTATCAAATATTGAATTGATTCCAGTAGAATTGTCATTGGTTTGATAAAACAATTTCCATTCTGGACCCCCAGTAGAGTTCATGAAATTCAAATGCCGCCGGCTCCAACTTGCATTCATTAAACTTTATGAACATAACTCAAGTTCATGAATATTCATGAATTGTTCCATGATGGTTTTAAGTTCATGAATATTCCTAAAATACTCATGAACTTTTATGAATTTCCATGGATTGGTTGTTCATGAATGTTCATGATTACATGAATAAAAGAGATTCATGAATGTTCATGAATTCATGCATGAAAAGATTCAACAATTGTAAATATAAAAATAGAAATGTCTGTAACCTATGAAAAAATAAGAAACAATTTTAAAATCGGAATTGGATGAAATTATTCATGAACAACTGAAAAATATTCATGAACTTTATTCATTGAATCTCGCAGGGGCAAGATTCATTACTAGCGGTGTGGCCGATATAACATGCATGAGCGAGGCTTCGGCTGCAATCTCATTGGCCGGCTATAAAAAGTCTATCTTTTCGGAACGTTGTACATCTATATATGGATTTCGCCGTTACTATTCAAACATATACAACTGTGGACTTTTTATAGCCGGCCTCGTATATAGTACCATGTAGAATATGATTTTTATCGGTTTTTTTTTATCTAGACCTCTAAAATGTCTAAAATGGTCTTAGGGCACTCTGGTGGGTCCATGATTATATAATCTGTAACTAATTCTCAGATCCCTGTGTACGGCAGCATCATCTGACAAAGTGGAACGAAGGGGGAATAACTCTGAAAGGTCAGACTTGATTCTGTATTTGAATACTTCAGAGTTATTTGACCTTGTCAGTGCTAGGTCATTGTCACGCCCATGACAAGTATAAAATATTTGATCCTAATAAATAAATAAATTCATTTATTTTCTGAAAAAAAATTATCTAAAGAAAAGATGCATGTGGTCAAGACATATTGCAGCTTACGCTATATTCTTTACTTTAATGTTAAAACTCATATTAGGCTAAAATACTCAGATGAAACCCATATATGTACACCAATAAAAGTAACCATTTTGTTTTATAAATTAATTATTTACATACTAACTTAGTTATGCTAATTTTTAAATACAGAATACATTGGGTAATTCATCTGAAATAATTGAAAGACATTTAAAACCATTCAATGAAATATATAAGTGAACAGATTGTACATGTACAATTTATGCAATAACTAGGAGTATCAGGCTCATTTATCTTCTGCACTACGATGTGAACTCTAGTGCACTACGTTGTTAACTTTAGTGCACTACGTTGTTAACTCTAGTGCACTACGTTGTTAACTCTAGTGCACTACGTTGTTAACTCTAGTGCACTACGATGTTAACTCTAGTGCACTACGATGTTAACTCTAGTGCACTACGTTGTTAACTCTAGTGCACTACGTTGTTAACTCTAGTGCACTACAATGTTAACTCTAGTGCACTACGTTGTTAACTCTAGTGCACTACTTTGTTAACTCTAGTGCACTACGTTGTTAACTGTAGTGCACTACTTTGTTAACTCTAGTGCACTACGTTGTTAACTGTAATGCACTACGTTGTTAACTCTAGTGCACGACGATGTTAAAGGCCCATTACCTTTCCGGAGCAAAATATAAAGGTTTCTTAAAAAACATAAATAACATCAGAAAATGCGTACCGATGACTTAAATTAAGGTTACGACACCAAGCATATGCAAGATTTCCTGCGTAATATATGAAAACAGTGGAGAGTCAATTCGCTGTTTTGCCGTCTGGCGCAGTGATAGTCAACTACCGCCAGGTATTTAGGACGACGGCGGGAAACAGAAAACGACCCGCGTTATGAAAATAAACATTTTATTTATTTTAATCAAATCGTTCGGAAGGTGATGATAAATGTAGTATTAACGGTAAGTTAATAATTTTTGCGACTCTACAAAATTATCGATCTTGTTTTACATTCCCATTTTAAAAATTTAAAACCGTTTCGGAAAGGTAGTGGGCCTTTAACTCTAGTGCACTACGTTGTTAACTCTAGTGCACTACGTTGTTAACTCTAGTGCACTACGATGTTAACTCTAGTGCACTACGTTGTTAACTCTAGTGCACTACGTTGTTAACTCTAGTGCACTACAGTGTTAACTCTAGTGCACTACAATGTGAACTCTAGTGCACTACGATGTGAACTCTAGTGCACTATGTTGTTAACTCTAGTGCACTACTATGTTAACTCTAGAGCACTACGATGTTAACCCTAGTGCACTAGCTAGTTAACCGTAGTTAACTTTACTTGTGCACTCCAGTGCACTTCACTACCAAGTTTAGCTTGCTCCCAACTGTAGTAGGCTTATATGGCGAAATATTGTAAAATGCGACTAAATTTAGGATCTTGTATATTTTTGTTTTCTTCTTAACTTACCTTCTTTCCTTACGTCTCACTTGACACCACCTCACTTTTGGCCTTCGGTTGTGCGCTCGCCTCTGTGAGGTAGGCTCTGAGTTCTGTCCCTGGCCGAAGCAGTAGCACGAAAGTTATGGGACGACTTGTTTGCCCGTTGTCAATATAATGCGACTGGATTGGGTATACTGTTGCGGTATTTCTGACGTTATAGAACATGAACAGACCACAAACACTTATCATATTTGTAATGGGAAAGTGACATATTTTTTGACATTCACAACAGCGCTGCATTATGATTTATCAGAGTTATGTCCCTTTGTTTGGATCTCTCCTCATTTAAACAGAAGAAAAAACATAACAAAATACAGATAATATTTTATTAGTTAAAGTAATTCATACATCGTATATATACAAAGATTATATAATATAATAATGATAAGTAAAACAATATGTTATATTTCTAAACTATCTACTCCATAATATTATATAAATTGTTTTAATACTGTCACGGTTAAAGCTTGTTTTTATATTGTATATCGTAAAACTTACATACCTATATAAATATACATATCAGCCCATGTAAAGTGTTCTGTAAATGATTGCATAATGTATATCTGAGCATCAACTTTGTACATATCGGTCTTTTTAGAGTGCGGAAAAATGAATTCTAGACGGGATTACTTGCCTTAGTGCCAGTTCTCTCCGCTAGGCTGCGCTCATATATGTTGGAGCGAAGCTTAGCGGAAAGTAGAAAAACTACGGCAGGTAATCCAGTCTACTTAATATTCCCTCTTGTGATACTGTAAAGACAGTAATTTTCGCAGGTATTATGGTTTTGTCATTGCGCGGGACATTGGCGTGGTCATGAAAACTTTATCCGCGAAATATTTTTAAAGCAAAATCGTAAAAATTGAATATGTGAAAATCTAATTTTCTCGTTTTCACTTGAAATCGAAAAAATAACCTTATATATATTGATGCTTAAGAAAGTAAAATTGCTCATTTGTGTGACAAAATCTATGTGCCCCTCTCGCCATACAAATGAAACCATTATTTTTAGTAAGACGTTTCTTACCAATTAATGAGTTATTTCAGCCATGAAATATAACCTCGTATCCGCGTTTCTGTGGAACATCACAAACCTTGAATTTCACATAAGAAGTAATGACAAACTAATATCGATAGTACAGAATTATTTTTGCCGTTATATGTCGTAATATGCCCGATAGATAAACCATGGGCACGTGCAGTAGTACCATGTCGTGTACCGTATTCATCACAACAGACAAAAATAAAACAAACAAAAAAACATTCAAACTTGCGTTAACTTATAAATCATATGAAATATACGCATCATATAAAATTGAACACCGAAATAAATGAAGCAAATGCATGATAAATACATGGGTCTGTTAAAGATGTTTTCCTTCATCTGATGAGATGGCATCTTAACGAACCAAGAGCTGCTATCCAGTACCTTCGTTCTTGGTGAAAAGGAGAGTATCGTATTGAAACCCTTGGCAAGCAAAGATGATGAAATGCATGGAAGGCCAAGATTGAAAACTCAAGGCACAGTTCAGTAAAACCCACCCATATACTGTCGCATGTCACCTCGATTTCTTCTTAAAATAGCCCGATAACCGCAATGAAATATTTACGTTGAATCATTTTATTTAGGTAAATGTAACACAATATATTTTATTGTACATATTCCCGACCCACGTCGTTGCTATGACGACAAAGCCTTTTCATAATAAAGAGAAATTCACTTTTATATGACTGTTCTCATTTCAAACTTCCCTATTTTCCGTTACGAATTCATATCTATCTGTAAATGGGCTCATGCGCAATCACTTAAACCTGATCCCGAGCACTGTCAACACAAATTTGGTGTGTGGTAGTACCTATACCCGGTGTAATATACTATGATACCTATATCCGGTGTACTACTTAATACTGAGTGTTGAGTCCGGCACAGCCATAGATTATGGACGTAATGAGTGCCATTCCGGCCGCGCCAGCAGCTAGCCAAAATGACCAGGCGTACTTGTACTCTTGACCAGAGGAGAAATTATCCGAGGCCACAACTGCATGGAAGTCCTGACTGGCTTTGATGCCGAATAACGCCACGGCTACTCCGATACAGAGGACTAAAAATAAAAAAATTTGCAAAAATTTTGAAAACATCACTACAATAAAGATATTTGCTAAAATAATATATTAAAAGTTCAGTAAATGAACGCTAAGATCACTCCGTTCACAGAAACATATCGAGAAATAAATGTACATGTATATAATTTTGATATTTGTTGCATTTTTGCAATTTACAATATTTGTTGTACATTTTAAATCTTTTGTTTTACCTTTTTACTATTTAATAGCATACTATTCTTCTCTTTACATATTCTTCATATATTTGTCATATTTTTCGTATGTTTTGACCTCTTTTATCCTTCTTTAACATCTTAGCAGTTACTCTTCCATATTGTAACACAAGCTCTTCGATTTGCATACATCTAAAATTGCTCTACATTAGCATTTACTTGTATTTATTATACATTTTGTATATTGCTATAGGTACCGCTGCTAATAATGCTGTACAATTTTAATATTCTATCATTTGCGTTTCGTTTTGCTTTTATCTTGTCAATATCCTGCCTACGCATTGCCTACGTTTTGCCGCCTACGCTTTGCCTACGTTTGCCGCCAACGTTTTGCCTATGCTTTGCCTACGTTTTGCCTACGTTGTACCGCCTGCGTTTTGTCTGATCTTTTCTACTTACAACATATGAGAAGTAGGCCTGCAACTGTGCTGGCATAGTTACAGCCATGACACTGACAACACAGGGCCAGTGTAGCTACGATGAGAGCTAGGAGGGCCAGGCCTAGTCCAACCGACATCAGGCCCTGGGTGGCCTTGAACCATTCTGTAATATACAAAAACAGGTCAAAGGTTAATGAGGTCAAAGGTCAATTTCATCACAACTGGCATCATACCCTAAGTGGCCTTGAGCCATTATGTAATATACAAAATCAGGTCAAGGTTAGTGATAAAAAATATGAAAACAAATCATAGGCCAATAATGCCAGTAAAAGAATTTCAATCGAATTGACAATATGACCTTGAACTTTTCTCTTACTTTTTAACCGTCGTCAAAGGTAACTCAGGTCAAAGGTGAGTTCAGTCCTCCTAAAATCAGTCCCACATTGAATTGACCTATATGTAAGAGATATATACTGATTTGCCCTTGAACAGTGGCTAAGGTTATACAAATGAAGAGACATAATCTTTGTTGTTAAGAAGAAATCATAAAAGTATTTAATCATCATGAATCGTATGACCTTGAACGAAGGTCATGGTCGTTCATTAGAACCGACTTGGTAGTCCTTCATTCCAACCTAATACAGATACAGTAGAAACTGGAGATCCTCTTTCCCCAAATGTTATCATCCTCGATATTCCATGGTCTAATGTTATGTTGTTGTTATACAACAGTGAGAGTAACTCCTGGATTATCGAGGATGACACGTGCTACATACCATTAACTTTCACTTTAAATACAGGGTTTTGTGTTTCATTTAATTAAATAAACTTGAAAGCTGTCTACCTAATATTCTAGAGTATATTATCCCAGCCTCTTTTGTTCCTTCGTTTTTTATGAATATATTTTTCTTCGAAACGGATGTCACTGGATTCTCGAAATATAGATGGGTAATGAAGCCCGGGGTTCAGATAGGTGGAGTATCTTAAGTGAGGTCAAAGGTTAATCCATGTCCAACTTCCGCTTCGTGAAGGTCACTATAGGTCGAATGTCAATCTATGCCCACTGTAGCGTTGGAAAGGTCACTTTAAATTAGGTCAAAGGTCAATCCATGGTCAACTTAAGCTCCGGGGAAGGTCACTATTCAATATGTCAAAGGCCAGTCCATGTTCCACGTTATATTCGGGAAGGCCACTATTAGAATTAGGTCAAAGGTCAATCCATGTCCCACTTAAGCTTCGGAAAGGTCACTATCAAAATTAGGTCAAAGGTCAATATATGTCTTACTCTAGCTGGTGTGGTCTATATATAGTTCTTTTTACTATAAATTATGACGTGTCGGATGAGATAAGATCTGAGGAAACTTTAAAATGAAGATATAATCTTATTACAACGTACTTAAGGAAATAGAGAGTTTCCTGTGATTTGACTCATTTCGTTTTGGCACAGGGTCAAACATATATGTATGCCTTAGTCCGCATAATCCATGGTATAAGTCGACCACGTGCTTTTCGCGGAAGGAGGGGCTGGCATGACGCCAACCACTTGTAATGGAGAAACGTCTTTACAAATTTAAAAAACACAGAGTATGCCTGTTATGTTGAGTGCGTGGTTTAATAAGCTATAACACAGACTGGACTTTGAGACCATATTCTAGGGATATGAAACATGCAAAATTAGTTTTGTAGGCAAAAGGCCGAATGGGCCCGTGTTGACTGAGGTCATTTCTGTCAGTTGATTATATGGAACTTTTTAATGAAAACAAATGCTTGCCATTAGATGACATTATTTCTGTTCTAATCTTTCAGCAGATATGTGTCGAAAGACACAGGGACCTGACATGAATTTCTAACCAACAACATATTGTATTTATCATATTATCAATACTATAATACATATGACCGAATGTTAGAAACTCGTGTCAGGTCCCTGTAGCGAAGAACTCCATCATAGCCTAAGAAAAGAATATTATGTTCATCATCAAACTACATATGAATTATTCATATGTAGTTTGATGATGAACATAATATTCTTTTCAAGCAAAACATCACGAGGAGTCTTGCTTTTTTGTGTCTAGAGCCTCCGAATGCCTGATATTTAGACTATACAAAATCTAGACACAGCTTCATTCCTACTACATACATGTCCAACCTTGCTACATAACGGTGTTTTTTTTAACTTTTTTCAAAAGACGACATGCGAAAAAGTACAATTAAATACAAAACACATCCAGGCTGGATCATTCATTTTCAGGCTTGTTATGCATACGTACTTTGTATATTCCGTAAAAGGTAATGTTAGAGCGTCCTCGATATTCAAGGGGTTATTATCACTGTCTTATAAGGTAGATACGTAACTGCAGTGATAGTAACCCTTTGGATATCGATGAAATAACGGCAGTGATAGTAACCCCTGGAGTACCGAGGATATAACGACAGTGATAGTAACCCCTGGAGTACCGAGGATATAACGACAGTGATAGTAACCCCTGGAGTACCGAGGATATAACGGCAGTGATAGTAACCCCTGGAGTATCGAGGATATAACGACAGTGATAGTAACCCCTGGAGTACCGAGGATATAACGACAGTGATAGTAACCCCTGGAGTAACGAGGATATAACGACAGTGATAGTAACCCCTGGAGTATCGAGGATATAACGACAGTGATAGTAACCCCTGGAGTACCGAGGATATAACGACAGTGATAGTAACCCCTGGAGTACCGAGGATATAACGACAGTGATAGTAACCCCTGGAGTACCGAGGATATAACGACAGTGATAGTAACCCCTGGAGTACCGAGGATATAACGGCAGTGATAGTAACCCCTGGAGTATATACGAGGATATAACGACAGTGATAGTAACCCCTGGAGTATCGAGGATATAACGGCAGTGATAGTAACCCCTGGAGTATCGAGGATATAACGACAGTGATAGTAACCCCTGGAGTATCGAGGATATAACGACAGTGACAGTAACCCCTGGAGTATCGAGGATATAACGACAGTGATAGTAACCCCTGGAGTATCGAGGATATAATGACAGTGATAGTAACCCCTGGAGAATCGAGGATATAACGACAGTGACAGTACCCCTTGAGTATCGAGGATATAACGGCAGCGATAATAACCCCTTGAGTATCGTGGGTGATGTTAGAGAGGTTAGTAAGTGTATGGCGACTGTAGATCAACAATGGCCTTTTCAGATGACGAATAATTGAGGTAATTAATCATTATGTCGTAATTAGCCTGGAATTCAGTGTAATCAAACACCGCCCTCGGAAACAAAATATGACTCCTTGCTCACAAACAATACGGGTAATTGTTATGATTTGAATTAATTCCACCCACGAACTCTCCTAGCAAGTATTCTTTAACCAACACAGGCAAACCTGTCTATAAAGGATACCAAAGCGACACAGCAAAAAAATCCTTTATAGACAGTGGGCTTTATGCAGAGGCCAATTATATAATAAACTGCAAAAAAATGAAGTTGATGATTCTGTCCATTAAAGAAAGGTGTCGTTTATATAGAGGTGTCGTTTATATAGAGGTGTCATTTATATAGAGGTGTCGTTTATATAGAGGTGTCGTTTATATAGAGGTGTCCTTTATATAGAGGTGTCGTTTATATAGAGGTGTCGTTTATATAGAGGTGTCCTTTATATATACAGGTGTCCTTTATATAGAGGTGTCCTTTATACAGAGGTGTCGTTTATATAGAGGTGCCCTTTATGTAGAGGTGTCCTTTATGTAGAGGTGTCCTTTATATAGAGGTGTCCTTTATACAGAGGTGTCCTTTATACAGAGGTGCCATTTATATAGAGGTGCCCTTTATATAGAGGCGTCCTTTATATAGAGGTGTCCTTTATATAGAGGTGTCCTTTATATATACAGGTGTCCTTTATATAGAGGTGTCCTTTATATAGAGGTGTCGTTTATATAGAGGTGTCCTTTATATAGAGGTGTCGTTTATATAGAGGTGCCCTTTATATAGAGGTGCCCTTTATATAGAGGTGTCCTTTATATAGAGGTGTCCTTTATATAGAGGTGTCCTTTATATAGAGGTGTCCTTTATATAGAGGTGTCCTTTATATAGAGGTGTCCTTTATATAGAGGTGTCCTTTATATAGAGGTGTCCTTTATATAGAGGTGCCCTTTATATAGAGGCGTCCTTTATATAGAGGTGTCCTTTATATAGAGGTGTCCTTTATATATACATGTGTCCTTTATATAGAGGTGTCCTTTATATAGAGGTGTCCTTTATATAGAGGTGCCCTTTATATAGAGGTGTCCTTTATATAGAGGTGTCCTTTATATAGAGGTGTCCTTTATATAGAGGTGTCGTTTATAGCAGTGTTGCTTTTATCTCACTTTTGAAAATTGTCCAAAGATCCTTAGTTCCCATTGATAATATAGACCTTTTAGAGATCTGTTTAGGAGTCTTTTAAAAGTAAACTTAAGACTCCTAAACAGATCTCTAAAAGCCTGGTTTCCTAATTTTGATCTACACTGTATGATGTCATGCCATTAATTATAACGTAAATAGAGGGTGCTTTTCTCCCGGGTATTCGGGTTTATCTCCTATCCAAGCACGTCCTTAAAGGCCCCGGCTAGCTTAAAACAACACGACTCGGCGTGACTTCGACCCCATCCCCTCATCCCTCATACTATCACTGGCGTTGGATTCTGACACCTGTTCGCATGCAGCCTCCATGTCCTCTTCTCCAATGTCGTGGCTAGTTTTCCCCTTTTCTAAACAAAACTCAGTCTTTACATTTCCTAATACCCTTTCTCGATTTTGCTAACCCATTCCATCCTTTCCCTTCCTTTCTACATATACCCCGACCATCGTCAAAACCTTTAAAACACCAAAATCATTTCTCATCCTATTCTGAAAGCTACACACTTCTTTCAATACAATAACTAAAAACCGCCATAATCCCCTACCCCATCCCTCCATTTGTATATTTCTGTCGTCGTTCACACTACCCCCACACCCCCACCCCTCGGACCAAAAGTCTGCCCGCACCCCAGGCGCTAAATATACCTGCACTTGACAGAACTCGAGCTCCATCTTCAAATACCCACGAACACTGGTCTCTGTCACAAGTGGCCCAAAGTCCATGGAATTTCCATTGTCCGGACAAACCGAACAGTCCGATGTTCAGTTCCAACCAATACGGTGTCGCGAAACTTATTATAGAAGCCAAATCCGTTATAACTAGAAACGTCAAACCCAGAACGGCCGCACAACTCCTCATAATGGTAGGCAAACTGAACACTAACACAAGCGATTAGACAGTTATTATTGATTCGGAACCACTGTCTGTCAGATTCAGCATGTGGGCAAACGTTTCTGTATCAAAATGAAAAATATATTAAAGCAGACACTAAAATCCATGTACCACTATATCAACAAATGTGGAGTATACTAATTCACATTCCAGCTATAAGCACTTGTAAGTTGTATGTGGGTTACACATACACACTTCTTGTAGAGTATCACGCACACTTCAGCATCAGAATCAGAGGGCCCGCATCAAAACAAGTTAACAAAGTCTGACCTATACTGTGTAGACTGCTATTTCATACACGGGACCAACCAGTGTGCATAATTCATTTTAGTTTCCATGGCAACGCGCGATTTTCAGAACGTGATTTGAGCGATTCGTCTATTTCTTCCCAAATTAATCACTTGGTGGCGGTGTTCGGAAATCTGCTCATCTTCATCATAATAGAATCTTTGAAGTGGGATATCATTGAATACTAACATAAGTTAATAAATTATTTAAACATCCCTGTATATACCGGACATCTACACTTCCCTGTATATACCGGACAAATACATATCCCTGTATAAACTGGACATATTCACTTCCCTGTATATACTGGACATATACAACTCCCTGTATATACCGGACATCTACATTCCCCTGTATATACCGGACATCTACACCTCCCTGTATATACCGGACATCTACACTTCCCTGTATATACCGGACATCTACACTCCCTGTATATACCGGACATATACACTCCCTGTATATACCGGACATATATACACTCCCTGTTTATACCGGTTATCTACACTCCCTGTATATACCGGACATCTACACTCCCCTGTATATACTGGGCATATACATCTCCCTGTACATACCGGACATCTACATTCCCCAGTATATACTGGACATATACATTTCCCTGTATATACCGAACATCTACCTTCCCCTGTATATACCGGACATAAACATCTCCCTGTATATACCGGACATCAACACTCCCCTGTATATACTGGACATCTACACTCCCCTGTATATACCGTACATCTACACTCCCTGTATATACCGGACATCTACACTTCCCTGTATATACCGGACATCTACACCTCCCTGTATATACCGGACATCTACACTTCCCTGTATATACCGGACATCTACACCTCCCTGTATATACCGGACATCTACATCTCCCTGTATATACTGGACATCTACACTCCCCTGTATATACCGGACATCTACACTCACTATATATATCGGACAGCTTCACCTCCCTGTATATACCGGACATCTACATTTCCCTGTATAAACTGGACATATACACCTCCCTTTATATACCGGACATCTACATTCCCTGTATATACCGGACATCTACACTTCCCATGTATATACCGGACGGCTTCACCTCCCGGTATATACCGGACATCTACATCTCCCTGTATATACCGGACATCTACACTCCCCTGTATATACCGGACATCTACACTCACTATATATACCGGACAGCTTCACCTCCCTGTATATACCGGACATCTACACTTCCCTGTATATACCGGACATCTACCTTTATTTCCCTGTATATACCGGACACCTACACTCCCCTGTATATACCGGACATCTACACTCCCTCCATATATACCGGACATCTACATCATCACCGGACATCTACATCACCCTGTATATACTGGACATATACACCTCCCTGTATATACAGGACATCTACACCTCCCTGTATATACCGGACATCTCCATCACCCTGTATATACCGGACATCTACATTCTCCTGTATATACCGCACATCTACATCACCGGGTATACACTCTATATACCGGATACTAAATGATTATATAAAAAGAATCGATTTCAATTTCTTAACATCTCAAGCCGTTTTAAACTTTACAGCATTTGGTGTGAATTGAAATAATTTAGACCTTTTTTTCGACAGTTTTTGTATGTGGTATGTTTTGTAGCTGGTTGTCTGACAAATTTTGTACTTAATGTTTCTATCATTATATGTATGTAACATCAGGCTGCATGTGAAATCATGCTAAACGTACGGATTACTCGTTTTATCGTCTGTAATCTATTCCAAAGCGTATTTTCTGAAAATATCGTTATTACCAATTATTAATGAATAACCCCTGATGTCACAGCCAATCCAAATTGCCTAAGTTTATATTCATTATCGTTCGACCACAGTAAATTAAATCATAGCGGCAAACGAATCATGCACGGAGCTAATTGAAAGCAATATTTCTTCCGTATGCAGTAAATGCCGTGTTAGCGGTGTCAATCAATATTTGTAAGTGGTCTCCAGAGACCATATCGGCGGCCAAACCACAGTTATCTCCCTTAGATCGACATTTTGTTCCAATTACAGGGACCTAGTGTTACATAACCTCTTATTATTATATCCCAGTGTCTATAGAACACTTTAAGATGCTAAATATTCTTCTAAGTTAAAATCAAATTGTCTATTTAACCAATTTTAATTTAGAAATTAAAAATAAAAGATAACCCTCAACCAATAGTTGAAGATAATCTATAGCCAATAGTGATGGACCCAAAACATATTTCCGGATAATTGTCTCTATTTCCCAAGTCCCTGTTGCCCACACTAGTACATGAAAGCGATAGTTATTTTGTTTCGGAACTCTCTGTAATGATGCAGTATATGAGTAAACGTAAATGTCAGCAGAAAATCAATATGAATAGGGGAATACAAATTATCAAGAGTAAAGAACAAACAAAGATTTAATGTATGTTTCGTCATCAATGTACAGCTGTAAATATTCAATTTTTTTGAAATTAAAACCTGATATACCATACTAAATCAATTGTTTCTATCATTCCCTAAATAGTGGTCGACACTGTATGTCATGAAATATCTTAAAACATATTCCGTCTTTGCGTATAACAGAGTTATTTCCCTTGTGGATTAGTATCACTTGTGATGTTATTTCTGTGTGAGTGAAATTTCTACGAAAAATATGACGTTGTCACACACATTCAAGCGTTAAAGATGTCTTCCTATGGAATATACGGTCTATATAGATGCTAAAGCTTTCCAGACAAAAGCTTTGCAGACAATTTAGCGCATTATAATGATTATCTGCAAAGCTTGGGTATCTTTAGATATAGACCATATATTCCATAGGAAGATATACTTATATTTTCATTATTAATTCATTTTGGGTGTCTCTGCATTAAAACTGTTTATGTTAGATCAGGAAAACCGTTCATCAACGACGGAAACTCCAAAGGATGGAACAGCCAGTTTGACGGTGATCAGTTGACGTTACCGCGTCAACATTAGTGACGTCATACTAGTCACGTTTTGGTGTCAGTTGTATCCCCATTAGACTTCACTTTGTCGTGGTTAGTTTATATAGTACAAGTGGCAAGTGAATGTAAATATACAAACAAAACGTAACAATCAATTCCGTCTTTGCATATCACAGAGTTAGCTCCCTTGTGGGTAAGTATCCATTGTGACGTCATTATTTTGTTGACGCAATTCACGTCGTTTCGCCAAAAAATATGACGTTACGTTCGTAAACACATGACGTCACAATCAAAACATACCTGCAACGACAGATAATGTCATACTTACGCGGGAGTAAATGTTGGTATCCGAAACGACTGTCCATAGACCAAATACATTCTCCGTGGTTAAAGATATCATTACATCGTGCCCACAGTCCGAGTCTGGCCATTCGACCGTACGAACTGACAATCCAGTAAGGCGGAGCGAACGCCAGAATAGTCAATAGCACGTTCAATGACGTACATGATATCCCGATGACGTTGAAGGTACTTTTCCTCATGATGACTTAACGTTACAGAAAACTTCACAAAGTCGTTGATTAATATTTTTTATCTATTGATAGAGTTTATCAATAGACGTTTAAAGGATCTATCTATAATCTCTAGTATTCCTTAACTGTCGATGGATCAAATTTTATATCAATTAGAATTAGCCAATTAAAGTTTTGACGTCATGTATTCTTGTTAATTCGGAGAATCACAATTACTAATGATGTCGACACTTTGTGAGCACAGACAGGATATCGCTGAATTCTCACATTCCCGCCATTCTAAGCTATAGGCTTTGTAGCAGCATTCATTAGTTTACATTGTAAACATTCCTCAGGAATGCTTACGTAATCTTCTCAAGCACACAAAAAATGAAACATCAAGTAAAAAAACAATGGTTTGATAAGATCGTAAACAATCCACACACGTTCTAGCGGTAGTACCGATGTATTCTCCCTCCCTTCAAGCGGAATCGTCGACTTGTAAATCGTCACAGGGGGTCGAATGTAGCAGGCCAAAACACGCAGGGCTGCAAATGTAAGAGAAGAATATTATGCACAATATTATATTTATTATGGCGAATTATCAAAGTCATAGCCAGCCTGCCTATGCTAAAAGGTAAAAGCATTTATTTGATTTTCGTGAACATGGACACAGGGTCATGGGAATTAGTAACTGTTTTATATGGCGTTCTTCCTATTATTGTTTAGGACATTTTGGATGTACACATGTATTATTGTTGTTTGGTAAAACAGTAGTTTCATGGAAGTGCGTCCTCGATATTCCAGGGGCTATTATCACTGTCGTCATATCCACCCCTGGACTATGTCATAGTTAAAATGAAGAGAGAAACAGATAACCACCAATCCCAGGCCTGAGAAGATTTCTTTGAAGTTTTACACTGAGCACATAGTCAAACTAAAAGCAGTCCAAAAGAAAAAAAACTGAACCAATCAGATGTCTGCCAAGATTTCCTGTGAGGACAACAGAGAGAGCGACACTCAAATCATACAGTCAACCACAATGAACCGTTATACGGCTCTTTTGATGTACATCTACGGCTCAATTACCTGCCCTCTTCTGTTGCATCCAATTATACTATGAGATTCAGGGGTGGATATAACGTCAGTGACAGTAACCCCTTGAGTATCGATGATGCCCTACCCCCTAACCTCTAATATATCATCAACCCTCTTCTCTCTACCCTCTTCAATCTACACTATACCCACTACCCCTCCCCATACCCTCCCTATCCTTACCCCTACTACCCTACCATCTTCCCTACCTCTACCCAACTCCCTACCATACCACTACCCAATCTCTACCCTATCTACCCTCTACTACCCCTACCTATACCCTCTACCCTCTACCCTACTCCACCCCTACCCCCTCTACTCTCTACTACCTCTACCCTCTAACCCCTCTACCCCCTACCTCTACCCTCTACCATCTACCCTTACCCTACCCTACCTTACTACCCTCTACCAACCATCTAACCCTACCCTCTATACCCTACCTTCTCCCTACCTCTACTCTCTATCTACCCTCTACCCTCACCCCTACCTCTACCCTTACCCACCCTCTACCTACCTCTACCCTACCTCTACTTCTACCCCTACCTCTACCCTCTACCATCTACCCTCTACCCATACCACCTACCCTCTACCCCTACCATCTACCCTTACCACCTACCCTCTACCCCTACCCTCTACCCCTACCCTCTATCCCCTACCTCTACTCTTACCCCTACCCTCTACCCCTACCCTCTACCACCTACCCTCTACCCCTACCATCCCTTACCACCTACCCTGTACCCCTACCCTCTACCCCTCTACCCTCTATCCCTACCATCTACCTCTACCCCTACCATCTACCCTCTACCCTCTACCCTTTACCCCAACCATCTACCCTCTACGCCTTCCCTCTACCCCAACCATCTACCCTCTACCCCTACCCTCTACCCCAACCATATACTCTACCCCAACCATCTACCCTCTACCACTACCCTCTACCCAACCATCTCTACTCTCTACCCCTACCCTCTACCCTACCTCTACCCCAACCATCTACCCTCTACCCCCAACCATCTACCCTCTACCCTACCTCTACCCAACCATCTACCCTCTACGCCTACCTCTACCCCAACATCTACCCTCTAACCCTACCCTCTACCCCACCTCTACCTCTACCCCAACCATCTACCCTCTACCCCTACCCTCTACCCAACCATCTACCCTCTACGCCTACCCTCTACCCCAACCATCTACCCTCTACCCCCCTACCCCCTCTACCCTTACCATCTACCCTCTACCCCTACCCTCTACCCCAACCATCTACCCTCTACCCCAACCATCTACCCTCTACCCCTACCCTCTACCCCAACCATCTACTCCTCTACCCCTACCATCTACCCTCTATGCCTACCCTACCCACCCCAACCATCTACCCTCTACCCCTACCCTCTACCCCAACCATCTACCCTCTACCCCACCATCTACCCTCTACCCCTACCCTCTACCCCAACCATCTACCCTCTACCCCTACCCTCTACCCTCTACCATCTACCTCTACCCCAACCATCTACCCTCTACCCCAACCATCTACCCTCTTACCCCAACCATCTACCCTCTACCCCAACCATCTACCCTCTACCCCTACCTCTACCCTCTACTCCCTACTTCCTAAACCTCTACCCTCTACCCCTACCCTCTACCCCTACCTCTACCTACCCTCTACTATCTACCATCTACATTATCATCTACCCTCTACTCCTACCATCTACCTTATCCTCTATCCTCTACCACTCAATCCTCTGCAATTTACACCTACCATCTAACTATACCCCTACTATCTAATATGTACCTATACCCTCTACTCCCTACCCGTATCAGGTATTCTCTTTACTCCCAACCCTCTATCTCCTACCCTTACTCTCTACTCCTACCCCATTCCATGTTACCAAAGACATACATACCTAAAAGCAATGTAGATAAACATTTTGATTATCCATACATCGAACTTTTAATGTTTGCAAATCATATGATATTTTGGAAACTTCTTCTTCGGAAGTGTTTGCTATATATTTGTTGTAGAAAGGAAACGCGCTGCATCAGTTTGTAATTAATTTGCATGATTTTATAAGGAAGAAAAACTATAATAAAAGCATCCTACATGTGTGTAGTCAACTGTATCCGTCGGTGACGATATATATATATAGGGATTAGTACAATATAGAAGTACCGGTAGGGGATTAACTGTATATCAGATAATTGGTCTATCTGCCTGGTATATTCATAGCATATATAGAGACATCAGAGTAACCTCCCATGTATTTTACAGAAAATAAAAATGAAAATAATTGAAATGTCGATGTTGTACATATCAATAAAACACCAAATTCAATTTCTTGATGGAGGAATTTAATTAGAAACTTTTCTGTTTAAATGGTTAGCAATAAGATTATGATAGGAACATATGGATATGTAACACAAATTTAAACTCTTTCGAAAGATCGATATAATTTGTTATTTATACTGAAGATTTGACCTGGATTTATCCTTTTTAATTCAAACACAGGTACAAAAAGTACCAAAGTGTAAACATAGCTCCC
The DNA here is from genome assembly GCF_041381155.1 of Argopecten irradians. Taxonomy (NCBI): domain Eukaryota; kingdom Metazoa; phylum Mollusca; class Bivalvia; order Pectinida; family Pectinidae; genus Argopecten; species Argopecten irradians. The sequence continues at coordinate 8,140,233 of NC_091148.1, read as the reverse complement.
TTAACCTATTATTGGCCTTCATATGTATTCAGGCGAGGGAGTGAGTGAATGTGAAGGAGTTGAGAGGGAGGGAGGGAGAGAGAGAGAGTGAGTGAGAGAGAGAGTAAGTGCGAGAGAGAGAGAGTAAGTGTGAAAGAGAAAGAGAGTAAGTGGAAAAGAGTAAGAGGTAGTAAGTGGGAGAGAGAGTGAGAGTAAGTGTGAAAGAGAGAGAGAGTAAGTGCGAGAGAGAGAGAGAGAGAGTAAGTGTGAAAGAGAGAGAGAGAGTGAGTGAGTGAGAGAGAGAGTAAGTGCGAGAGAGAGAGAGAGTAAGAGGTAGTAAGTGGGAGAGAGAGTGAAGGGATTAATGAGAGTGGGGGTGGGGAGTGCAGTGAATGCGAATATAATAATGCAAGTGAGTGAGTTGAAGAGGAAAGTGTGAGATAGAAGGAAACAGTTATTAGGCACCGACCATAAATCGGAGTTTTTCTTCGACGACAAACGTAACACCTTTATTATTGACGCAAAAGTGTTTTTCATATGGGGTGCATGGTATACCGGGTACAGATTAAAGTATACAAAATCGTATGTGTATGGAAATGTTAATTGTAACGAATATACTGTGTTAATAAAGCAAGTATAAATATGGCCTGAATTGGGGTAATTCTCCTACGGGATACCATCAGTGTCAAAATCTACTAACTAACAAACCATTTCATCCTGATGTGATGTTTTCCTTCGGAGGAGGAAAACAAAGATGTTGGAATGTTAAGTATTACTCCAGAGCACAGGTATAAGTATGTTTACTGTAAATCAAAGTATTTTTCAAGGCGACTTAATTTCGCGTCTACATACCTGGCTCCGATTTCTTGAAACAAAAGTCAAGACTTCAGTAAAAAATTAACTTTTCCCGTCTGATGTAAGTTAACTAATGTAACTAAAGTTTGTTTCCGGAAATCGGGACCTGCATGGCTATTGTTTTCACGGCGCAAAACATGCTCAGCTAAACATGCCTATATTTGAGCCAGATATATAACGTCAATGATAGTTACCTGGATGGAGCATCGAGGATGCAGATGAAGATGTAGGATGGATATATCAATCAACTTGTAATTGAAATTTTATTATTGATACGTAAAAAAAATTTTGAAATGTATTTATTAAATATACATTTGGCAAAACATCAGTCATAAACTATGTACTCTTATCCTGCACATGCATGACTATATAGTCACATATTACACAGTTATCTGTCTGTGTATATGAGGGGAACGTCATATCTTTTTTAGAAAAAAAATGGCGGGCTCACAAAATAATGACGTCACAATCGAAAATTACCCACAAGGCAGATAACTCTATAATATACAATGGTAGACTGTTCCCGCCTCAGTTATCTCCCTTGCGTACGCTTCACTGAGCGGAGCGCAGCCTGGCGGAGAGTAGAGAACTAAGGGAAGGGAACCAGTCTATATACAAAGGGAAATAACTCTGTATTATACTAGGGCGGATAAATATGTTATATACACGGGCAGACCATTCTGTAACATACAAGAGCAGATAACTCTATAATATACAAGGACAGATAACTATGCACTATTCAAAGGCCGATAACTCTATAATTTACAAGGGTAGATATCTATGTAATATACAAAGGCCGATAATTTTATAATATACAATGTTAGATAACTCTATAATATACAAGGGTAGATAACTCTGTGATATACAAGAGCAGATAACTCTATACTATACAAGGACAGATAACTATGCAATATGCAAATGACGATAACTCTAAAATATACAAAGGTAGGTAACTCTATCATATATACAAGGTTACTAGTAGATAACTCTATGATATACAAGGGTAGATAACTCTATAATATACAAGGGCGGATAACTATGTAATACAGAACTACAGCACATGTAAGAGACGTTATGTGGTGTGACTGCCATGGTTGTGTTTTGTAGAGCCTTAATCACACACATATATATAACTACCAGCTGTCGATCGTTAGTTAAGTAGCTGGAGGGGTATCAGGTTAGGTTACGAGTGTGAGAACGCAACATTCAAACAGGCATTGTATTGTACATTCTTGGCAAGATATGGTGGTTCATATGAAATATCGAAAGTATATCACTTATATATTAATCATTGCAAAAAAAAACTTAAAAGAAAATATTAATCATCGCAAAAACAACTATTGAGTCAAAATGGATAGTTGTGACCATAATGTGCATATGTAGATTGCCGTGCTGAGAGTTCACGTAGTGTTCAGAATACTATAATATAATTTTGTTTGTAATATTAATAGTTGAATTATTTATATTTCACTATTTTACATGCACTATTCGATATTCGCGGGGTTACTATCACTGTCATTATAACCGGATGATTGTTGTTTTCATATTACTTTATGGTTCACTTAAATTGTATATTGTATCATTGTGATGTATGGTTTTCCTCGGCAGTTGCTGAATCAATATAAAGAGTGTTTGTAAAGCTAGTTCCTTGACACTTTTCATGGACCCTACTTTCGAATTTCACATGGTCTTTCATACATTCAGTATTTGGGTGCACCTTTAAAGTCAAATTTTACCTTAGTTTATACACTGTATCAAAGATTTTTAAGGGTCACGGTGGCCGAGTGGTTAAAATGTACCGACATATTACCACAAGCCCTCTACCTCTGGGATGCGAGTTCAAATCCCATGTGGGCAGTTACCAGGTAATGAACACTGTCGGTTATTACTTTCCGGGGACTCCGGCTTTTCTCCACCAACAAACCTGGCACGTCCTTACATGCCTAAACAAACCAAACCAAACCATTGGGTGTGTCTGTAAAAATATTTCTTCACTGTTTTACATAGTTTCTTATATTGTACCATAAAAGTGTATTGGTCTTTTCGTCAGGGACACTATCCTCGATACTCGAGGGTTACTGTCACTGTCGTTATATCCTCGATATTGTCACTGTCGTTATATCCTCGATATCTCAGGGGTTATTATCACTGTCGTTATATCCTCGATACTCCAGGGGTTACTATCACTGTCGGTATATCATAGATACTCCAGAAATACCTAAGATGGTACATGAAACTGCCAAAACAACTGTAAATGGAGGAAATGTGAGTACATATGTATCATGTTTACAAATGTAGCTTCCTAACCGACCACGGGTTAGTAATTAAATTATCAAGCTACAGCTTCATCCACTTATGAAAATGGACCTTATCAACTATACTAAATAATAAGTACATGCATTAGAATTACACTTGTACATGTTTCACATTTCTCAATAATGTATCTTAATTTAAAAGAGGTTAATATGGTGTTGTACTATCAGGAGGGAATATAATATCGACCAAAGCCATGCTAGTTAATATAGTTATTTAAAAATTGACCGAGATTGAAACTCGGGGTTAATATGTCAGATTCCAACAGGTTATTATAATACCATGTTAACCTTATGGTAGGTCCATAAGTGTAGTAAAGGAGTGTTACAAATAGCTATAGCTTGTTTTGCGACTCCATTCCTTTTCATGCAAATGTACTTTAGCTGTTTCTATATGCTAAAGTCCATATGAGTGTTTGATAAAATGTATTCATAGAAATCTGAACACTATATATAATTGGGTTCCACATGCATTTTCACTTTGTTTTCACGAAACAGTCTGTTAACTAAATACACACTGATGTACATGCTAAAACAAGAATCGAAATTTGAATTTTACGGGTTTTTTTCAACATAAAAACAACAAATGTAGCGTGTTCCGTACGGTGGCATGCCATGCACAGTTACATAACTGTTTGCTATGCAGCTCATTTAAGGGAAACGGAAAGCTAGACTCCATGCTTGTTTTTAACCATATACATGTATATCAAATTATTCGATATAAAAGCAATTTAAATGGTACAATACGCGCGTATAACAGACATGTTTAGTACGAGTTTAAAACAAACAAAAAACTTACCGTTTGGAATCTGTAGGTTTAAAGTAAACACTTATGTAACTACACACACAGAATCCACAACTCCCCTATACGTAACTCCAGGCATCAACATACTCGCATAAAAAACACCTAATATTCCATCTGAACTTTGACCCCAACAAACATACCGACATATATATGTATATATATCTACCAGAAAGACAGAGGAAGTTGTAACTGGGAGGCTCCTATAAGTACGTATCCAGCTGTGTGTGACCTCTGACCCCCAGCAGAAGAAGATTAAAATGATAGTTAAGAATGAACCTCCTAATTGTTTTACCGTAGATACTTAAACAAACCGCGCAGTGAGAGACGCCACAGGAAATGATCTATTAATAGTCTGAAGAGGTTTGACTTCGGTACATCATTCATTTGGTGCCAGTGAACGATTACAGCACAATTTATTTTTTTATAATAAAGGAATTTAAATGAAATTCAGGTGCAAATAATTTTTAAGAAATAATCTATCAATTAAAAAGTATTTAATCTATTGTACCAATCTAGTTTCTTTCTTTCTTCCTTTCTTTCTTTTTCTTTCTTTTTTTTTCTTTCATTCTTTCTTTTTTTCTTTCTTTCTTTTTTTCTTTCTTTCTTTCTTTCTTTCTTAAAATCACATGCACGAAATCCCACATAAATTATAATTTTAAAGAAATAATCTGTCAATTACAAAGTCTTTAATTTATTTGTACCTATCTTCTTTCTTTCTTTCTTTCTTTCTTAAAATGACATACCTAAAATCCCACATAAATTATAATTTTAAAGAAATAATCTGTCAATTACAAAGTCTTTAATCTATTTGTACCTATCTGGTTTCTTTCTTTCTTTTCTTTCTTTCTTTTTTTCTTCTTTTCTTTTTGTCTTTCTTTCTTTCTTGCCCGAAATCCCAAATAAATTATAATCTATATTCTTGTAGCTAGATCACGAAATTACCATCTGTTAAGAATTAAATCGTCTAAAGTGAAATATTGAATCGGAAAATCGGAAATCAAATTGACACAAAGCAAGTTGATATGTTATTCGATTTTTTTTTTTTTTTTGTGTAAAAAAAACGATAATCCGCCTTTACATCTCTTCTAAGATCTTCTTGATCTCCCTTTCCCATTTTGAATTATTTTTTTGTATAAATTAGTAACATAATATGATATTAACTACGTTTATGAATGTATTACATAACATTTTGAACACATCTATATATAGCCCACCACAATGCACGTGCTATTACCGAGAGCGTCTCTGTAAATCAAAACAATGCACTTGATCGCTATTGTTACAGTAACCGGAAATTGTTTCCGTCGTCGCGGACAAAGTGGTAGACCGGAAGTTGGAACGAAAAGAAACTCCCTATTTTAAAGTGGTGAAGTCTATCGAGATAGTCTTCCGATTGTTTCGATAAATCTAATTCATGTCGTCAATGTGGTCAGAAACGAAGTGGATCAAGCAATGACCGTCGAGAATAGAGTTGAACGGATAAAGAAATGAAGAGATGGTGTTTGTTTTTTTATCTCGGTCTGCCCTAGTCCGCTGAACCTGCCTATATTATTAGGCTTTTTTTTTTTTTTTTTTTTTTTTAATATATATACTATATATTAGGCAACAAAAAAAAAAAAAAGCCTAATAATATAGGCAGGTTTAGCGGACTAGGTCTGCCCGTCTGTCCACTGAAGGTTGACAGCGCTTCACTAGTTCATTATCTAGACTTAGTTCATGGTTCAGAGTAAATATGTCAATGTCAAGGTAACTGTTACTATTTTTTGAAAAAAAAGAAATTGTCAGCACTTTCACGGCTTTATTTCTTAACGTTGGTTTATCAAACTTCACAAATGAAAACAGAATCAAAGTACACGTATTTCGACATTATTTGGAGTTTCATAGTAAATTGATCAAGTTCAAGGTCATTGTTACTATTTTTAGAAAAAAATGTTGCCCCTGTTCTCATAGATTCGATTTCCCATGGATTGTCACCATACTTCCCATGCACGAGTTGCGGTTTTCCATCAAAGTCACACGTTTGACTTTTCTTGAAAACAAAGTCAGTACGCTCATGGCTTTATCGAATCATGGATATGTAACAACTTAATTTACTCTGATAAATATTTTCTTTAACGCACTGGGTATCAACACAGGACATGTTTTCCTTCGGCAATGTTGAACTCCTAGACCTCTACTGAATGCCCAAAAGCATTTGAGATTTGGGTGGCGCCGACGCCAGGGTGACGGCATAAGCTAACTGTTATATTTATCATTATAACTGGTGAGCTAATAAAACAATAATAAACTATATATTGACTGGCCACCAGACCCTGATTTCTAATTTGTTGATTAGATTTTCTCAGTAGAATTATAATGCTATAGTATCTTCCCTTTGTTTGAAACTTATGATTCAGACACGTCATAAGGACCAAAATAATCACGCCAAATTTTTGTGACAACTTAATTTTTACCAGCGAGTCTGAATTTTACCCACTTTACAAGATAAGAACTTAGTCTAAATTTGTCTAAGATTTTCTCAGCAGAATTCTAATGCTAGATTATCTCCCCCTAGTTTGAAACTTTGAAGAGGCAAACAATTATCAAGGCACGTGATGTTCTAAAGGCTGGTAACAAGTCTAACCACAGGCGTTCGGTTCTATAGATATGTTTTCTCCATTCTGTATATATCTAATACAATATTACATATATACATCACAGAAAAGAATATTTATAGAGCCTAACACCTGTGGTCTAATAGAATACATAGTTTTTACGGTAATCGAACCACTACACACACATGAAGGACGTTTCTGAGATAGACGAACAGGCGTTTCATTACAAACACGTGTTGTGCTGCTCAGAGCAAACAGCATGTTACATAGATAAGCAAAACAGCTTCTTTTAACATCCTACTCAACATTTTGGCAGCCATTTGTGTCGATCATTTGCATAAATATCTATCAGCCACTGTGTTTAACGGTTAATTACATCGGCATCACTGCTGGGGACATGTGCTTTGGAACTGTAGTTGAGGGAGTGAGTTATCACTGCTGGGGACATGTACTGTAAAACTGTAGTTGGGGGAGTGACTTATCACTGCTGGGGACATGTACTGTAAAACTGTAGTTGAGAGAGTGACTTATCACTGCCGGGGATATGTACTGTAAAACTGTAGTTGGAGGAGTGACTTATCACTACTGGGGGCATGTACTGTAAAACTGTAGTTGGGGGAATGACTTATCACTGCTGGGGACATGTACTGTAAAACTGTAGTTGGGGGAGTGACTTATCACTGCTGGGGACATGTACTGTAAAACTGTAGTTGGGGGAGTGACTTATCACTCCTGGGGACATGTACTGCGAACTGTAGTTGGGGGAGTGACTTATCACTGCTTGGGACATGTACTGTAAAAGTGTAGTTGGGTGAGGGGGGGAGTGACTTATCACTGCTGGGGACATGTACTGCGAACTGTAGTTGGGGGAGTGACTTATCACTACTGGGGACATGTACTGCGAACTGTAGTTGGGGGAGTGACTTATCACTACTGGGGACATGTACTGTAAAATTGTAGTTGGGGGAGTGACTTATCACTGCTGGGGACATGTACTGTAAAACTGTAGTTGGGGAGTGACTTATCACTGCTGGGGACATGTACTGTAAAACTGTAGTTGGGGGAGTGACTTATCACTGCTGGGGACATGTACTGTAAAACTGTAGTTGTGGGGAGTGACTTATCACTGCTGGGGACATGTACTGTAAAACTGTAGTTGTGGGGAGTGACTTATCACTGCTGGGGACATGTACTGTAAAACTGTAGTTGTGGGAAGTGACTTATCACTGCTGGAGACATGTACTGTAAAACTGTGATCGCCGTGAAAAGGTTTAATCTTAAAGTACAAAAACCGTAGATCTCGAAATTAAATTGCCGTGAAAATCAGTTGAATTGCAGCACATGTCAAGTTTATTAGGTCAGGATTGACTGCGCTCAAACTTTCGTAATCTCTTGGTAATAGTTATTGGGGGAAAAGCAAATAACTTCGTGTTAAAACTATAAACAAATAGAAAATCCAACATGGAGTACTCAAGTTCTAGCGAAATGTTACGGGTTGTAGAATCATACACCAGATAATACAAAACAATGTATTTAAGTTCCCTTTGTTACTGGGTCAAATGTCAGTCTCTGTGACCTTTATAAATCAGACATCCGTTTTGCAAAATTATAGAATTAATTTTAAGACGTAAAATAGCATGGCCACGTGTTGCTTCACTGACAGATGCCCGCCCAGACAAAACACAACTGGTAATAACTTCGTAACTCGTGCCACAGGTCACAGGGACTTGTAATGAAGAACGGAGGGGATATGATGTTTATATGTTTTATTACTACATCCATGTACAAAGTATACCCGTTCAGTTCTATATTACAAGTCCCTGTGGTAATAGCTACGTAACGCTTGCCACAGACTCTCAATAAAGTTATATTGTTTAAATAACAGAGGAAAATGGATCCCACCATCGAACAATGGTTTACATAAGTTGTGGATTTCGTCAATCGTTTGTGTTTTGTTTGTTTATCTTACTGACGGAGAAACCACAGGTATAATTTTGCCAATGTCTTTGGTGGATCATCCTCGTGAAAGTGAATATTTGAAACAACAATAGTGACAGGATGAGACTTTACTAGGTAAGTACACATAATAGTATTATCCTTTCGAGTAGAAGTATCCAGGTCTAGCTTTGTAGATACCGTATGACCGGTTATTTTCGCGGGGACGATATTTTCGCGATTTCCCGGCACATTGGTATCATCGCGAAAATTTGATTCACGAAATACTGAGAAATGGTAGAATTATATCTACTCTTATATCCATATCGCGAAAATTCAAAACCACTAAAATGTGATTTTCTCGCTTTAAGTTCTAATCGCGAATATTCTGGTCCGCGAAAATAACCGGCTATAATGTAAGTTTAAGCGTACATCATTCTTTTAAAATGTCGTTCTTCAAATAATTAAAATCGCCTTATTCCCGAATGTGGTTATACATGAAATACGAAGTTCTTGAATTATAAGCCAGATTACTGTAAACCAAGTCAATTTCGCATGCAATTGGTATATTACGTGGGATTAAAAATCGCAAAAAAAAAGAATAGCTACAAAAATGATTCAAGCACAAGCATGCAGTAGAACTCAATCTGGTTATAATACATATCCTTATTCTCACTTTGTTGCAAAGTTTATATAAAACGGAAAGAGAATAATAATTTTGATTTTAATCAGCTTGGAAAAACAACTTATTCGCGTATGGAATGGCTGTGATGAAAAACTTAATTCGCCAAGAAAATAAGCTGATTTGCATTATATAAATTCCTCATTGACCTTATTCCGTTTTATTCTTCTGGTATTTGAGTAACCTTCTTTACCGACCTATACTTTACAGATGGAGACGACTCGCCTCTTCCTGTTGTCTGTATTAACGTGCCTCACCGAAGCTCTCTACTCCGGATCAGGTAAGTGGCAAAGTCAGACTTGAATTTTCTGATTATCAATTTAAAAAGAATATACATGCATGCGATCCTTAAAAATTAGCGCCCAATACCTTTCATGAGTTAAATTTAAAAGTTTCTTAAAAACATTAATAACATAATTAAGAAAATACATATCGATGGCCTAAGATGAGGTAAGAACACTAAACATATTTAAGATTTCCTGTGTAATATATGATAACTATGGATATTCATTTCACTGTTTTGCCGTCTTGCGCAGTGATATTCAACTACCGCGCTTTTATTTAGGATAACGGCGGGAAACATAAGACGACCCGCGTTATCAAAATTATCATGTTATTTATTTTAATTTAAAATTTAAAATTCAAAATTGTTTCAGATGATGATGATGAGTGTAGTATTAACTGTAGGTTAATAACTTTTGCGATTCTACAAAATTATCAATCTCGTTTTACATTCGCATTTTGAAAATTAAAAGCCATTTCGGATAGGTAGTTGGCCTTTAACTATACCAACTAAATACTTTAACTTACCGTTAATACTACACCTACCATCACCTTCTGAACAATTTAATTCAAATAGATAAAGTGTTAATTTTCATAATGCGGGTCGTCTTATGTTTCCTGCCGTCGTCCTAAATACCGCGCGGTAGTTGACTATCACTGCGCCAGACGGTAAAACAGCGAAATGACTCTCCACTTATCATATATTACGGAGGAAATCTTGAATATGTTTGGTGTTGTATCATCATCTTAGGCCATCGATATATATTTTCTGGTGTTACAAATGTGTTTTAAGAAATCTTTATGTTTTGATCCGGAAAGGTAGCGGGCCTTTAATTATCGCACAAATAATTAATCATGTCGATGACATTAACTACTAACTTGAGTGTTTGACGTTTACGTTCTCATTCAAAAGTAATCCAACAAAATATTGAAAATCTGAACTCATGACGAGTGAAACAGACAACTCTTTGATATAGATTGTATTGCTTTAACGCGGTTTCTTAAAAAGCCATCAAAACATGATTATATCTATCATCGATGATTTATTTTCATGGTACCATGTCGTTTTTGACGTTTATTTCAGGTCTTGTTTTATTACGAAACAAAAGGAACGTCAAGAGTCGTGCTGAGCTCCGGTCGTGTGCGCGTCACAACTGTAGGTAAGAGTCCTGCATGGTATCAAAACAGTAGTCACTTGGAAACAATATTGTATCAAAACAGCAACTTAGGTTGCAGTGCTGTGCACGTCTTTTAGCGTTTTATGTGTTGTCTGCCAACCCCGCCTTTTGGCGTTGTTCCGTTAAAATACAAGATCTCGTTTTTGGTTTTGGTTTTTGTTCATTTTTTTAGACTTCCGGAAAATGCTTTCTGAAATATCAATAAATATGTAACATGATAATTGTGTGTAGTAATGTAAGCCACTTTATAAATATAATAAGATCACTTTGTTGAGGTCTCAAATGTGAATTTGTAACACAACTTGGCTATTGAAACCATGTTTCACATTGACTCTTTGTTGGTCTGTAAAGTTGTAAAGCCAAGAAGTGTCCTAAATGCCAAATTAGTAGGATTATTTTTTGGATTATATTACAGTCAAAGGCCGTCCTTAAATGACCTTAACAGTTAGTAAGACGCTTCTCCCAACCAACCAAGGAACGGTAACAGATTTTAAATGTTCAAACAATCGTCCTCCTGAGAATTGCCAAAAGGCCAAAAAAATAATAAAGAAGAGAACATATGGCTTTGTAGTATTGTTTAAATATATTTTAAACATAAAATATTCATCTCATTTTACCTATAATCAATGTTACAGTAACACTGCTTGTGGTATTGAGGATGGCTGGCACCTATACGGGTCAGACTGGGGTTGCTGTGGTAACTACGATGGCTGCTGCACGTGGGCGTCCGTCATCTGTTACGCGCATGACGTCGTATGTCAGTGCTGCGACTATGGATGGTGGTGCGGACCAGACTGTAAGCGAGAACCAGAATGTTTTCGTCCGGGACGGAAAATTCCGGATCGATTCGGTGGCCTGGACCATAGTGTTGTGAACCAGATTCCACAGAATGGGTCCGGATACGCCAGGAGTATGGGACGACAGAAAGAACGAAATAACACAAGACATAGTAACAGGATTCCAAGTAAAATAGTTCCTTCTAAATTTAACAGTGGTATTCATTCAGAGAATTCGCATGAGAGAAATATTAGAACTAAAGGGGAAAATATATCAGAGACGGTTGAAGAATTAGTAGAAAGTGAGCACGAGGATATCCAAAATATATCGCAGGAATTCAATTCCAATTTTTCCCGTGATCAACCAGAAAATAATTCTTCAGTGGCTAGAACTGATGAATATGCAAAGAGAAACGATGCATATGCAAATAGAACCAATGAATATGTAGATATCAACGATGAATATGCAAATAGGACCGATGAATATGCAGATGCAGAAAATAACACAGAAAACTTTATTCACAATACAACCGGAAATTCTTCGGGAACTATGGAGAACATTGACGAAAAAAATCAAATACAAAACTCAAACTTCTCCACAGCGTTCGAGGAATTTAATGTGACAGCCATTCCTGGAGATCAAGATGGTGGCAATCACTCCGATGTCGTCGGAAGTGAAGGCGATTTTATACAAGTGTCTAGAACGTCTTCTGACAATACTGAACAGGATAACTTAGAGGAGGATGGCAGTGGAATGCTGTAACAACTCTCGAATAATACACGTCAATGGGATCGGAATTACTTCCCTTGATGGAATAAGTTACTTCCCTTTGTGTGATATAAAGTAGACTGGTTCCCGCCTCAGTTACCTCCCTTGCGTACGCTTCACTGAGGACCGGTAGCGGGTAGCCATCTTGAGTGGGAATTCCAACTCCAGAGTAGTGCGCATCATTTCTGCGCATGATATGTCATCATGGAGACGGCTACTTCCGTTAAGAGAAAATAACGTCATTAACGTCGTTCCTATGAACACACTAAACTCTGTTAGCACGAAATGATTTCAAAACTTAAGATCTTATTTACTTTTGTCTATATATCGTTCAAATAAATTATTTATTCTTTACGTTAAGATCCGTCGCTTCGTGCGTAAAGGAGTTTCCCACGCCTAAAAAAAGTGATGCAAGCGAACCGGATATGTAGATTGACCAATCAAAAAAATCATCATGGTTACCCGCTACCGGTCCCTAGTGAGCGGAGCGCAGCCTGGCGGAGAGTAGAGAACTAAGGGAAGGGAACCAGTCTAATATCAGGTCTATATCGAATTACTTCCCTTCATTAAATCTACATATTTTTCTGAAAAGACAGGGCCGTTTTCGTTTATTCGGAACAACCGGTTCGACCGTTTGTAAAAAGTCATTATTTCAAGTATAAATCATGACGAACCAGCAGTTTATGATACAGGCCTGTGAGAGCTTTATCAAGGCTCGTCTACAAACAATATAAAATCACCAGGTCCGTCTTTAATTCATAAACGAACAACTAGGTCCAACCAGTCAAACTGCATAATGGAAAATGGCCCAGGACTTTCTTTTTCAGAATCAGAGTTAAATTCCTTGATGGAATAAGTTATTTCCCTTTATGTGTATTTAATCTAAAATTCCCTTCATCAAATAAAAAATATTTTCCTGTGAAGGCGCTATTTACCTTTTATATAAGCGGAGTTACTTTCCTTGATGGAATAAGCTACTTCCCTTTATTGGTATCAGTGCTAAATAAAATAACTTCCCTTCATGAAATCTAGAATTTTTTGTAATGACAGAATTTCCTATTTTAGGAATCGAAGTTACTTCCCTTGATTGAATAGGTTACTTCCCTTTATGGGTATCAGATCAAATTTACTTCCCTTCAGTCGGAATGACACGTTTTTATACCAAAGCAAAATTTTTCTTTCTAGCAGTATAGAAATTGTAAAATAATAAAACCTTTCTACCAAAGTCTTATTCAGGTTAAGAAAGTCAACATCAAGTCATATACTGTAAATGTAGTTATTTTAGCAATAATTTTATTTTAGCGTTTTTTGGCGCTGTCTGTGAAGCGCCAATTTGTGCACAATCAATTTCATAAACAAAGGAATTTCTGGTATTGAACCAACGAATTGTGATTATTTATATTTATGCTAATAAGTCATAAGTTTTTTTGCTTTTGCTCTAAAATTTAACTCCGCTAAAAAAAGTATGTTTACAGTATCATGATTGCAATAGTATATTGAAGTCAAAACACATTTGTCATTTCAATGTTTATTTTATACAGTATGAACAGTCTTTCACTCTTCAATGTGCAGTTATCTCCCTTTAACAGCTAATAAACATACAATAAATTATAGTTTACTACAATCTAGTAAACAGATACTATGACTGTTTGTTACACTTCTAACTTGTATCATTGAAACAAATAATTATAAATTTGACAAAATACTATGACTGTTACACTTCTAACTTGTATCATTGAAACAAATAATTATAAATATGACAAAATGTCTGGTGGTATATTTACTTGTCAACAAAAGTGGACTGTCTACTGTACAGCCTGATTAACACTTTCACCCCTGAATACATGTTTCAACTCTTCCCATTCACAGACTGGAACAGTTCATTATGAAATTTCAGGGGTAAATGGGTTGGAATGTAAACACTTATTCTTACTCTTTTACAGAAATGATCTAACACTCAGGGGTCATGTTCTGGTGACCTTTGCATTATATCCAGCGACCTTCAAAACCTCCACTGACCTTTGCATTTGTTTGGTGACCTTTAACACCACCTGGTGACCTTTACACCATTCAGTGACCCTTAACACCGTATGGTTACCTATACACTAAACGTAATACCGTATTTTCCCTAATGAGGGCGCCGGGCGCGGGTAAATGACTGAGGGGGGCGCGGTTATTTGAGACCATTTTTAGATGTTTTTTTCTGAAACAGACTATAGTCATCTTGCTTTTAGTTTCGTATTTTTCTGAAACTTATGATAACCAACTTTCGTTTTGAAGTCAAGTAAGTATTGAAATTACATAATAATGAAGAAATGTATGCACTAGAAGTATTAAACATTGGTTAAATATGTCTGTTTCACGGAATTTTTGTATTTCATGCTAGCCTGTTTGTTTACCTTGCGTACACAAAATGGCGGACGGTGCTTTCGATCGCTACTTTCGTTTTGTGGCAGATGGGGAATACCGACAAGAGCACACAATAAAATGCTTATAAATGATAATATTACTGTTAGTTAGGAACCTTTATCATAGATATACAGTAAGTATTCATAAAACCTGTACAGACATCGCTAAAATGTTGATGCCAGTTAGTCTTCATCCATACACGTGTGTGGGACATTCAAGTGACACGTTTTGTTTTGAACATGGCGTTCTAGCTATTTCTATGTGTAAATACTTGGCAAGTTATTCAGTGCAATAAATTTATTGTTTATACAAGCTGATTAGATATCTGTTAGGCATCAGATTGATGTAAAACTATATTTCATTAGCGTCTGCAGAGACAAATCGTCACAATCTGGCACAAAAATTGTATGAAATTAGTTGATTTTTTTCAGCAAAAAACGTGGGGGCGCCCTTATTAGAGGAGGCGCTCTATACACTAAATGTAATAATTGTTTCATCTGATTTGGGTACAAAATGATGAAGTCATTTTCAGACAGGAAAAGCATTATGCCACATGTATTTCACATATGAACATTCACTTTTACAAATAACGCAGTACATGTAATTTGATAACTATGATTATAGAAATTCACAAAAACATGACCCTTACTTTTGAGACTTTGATAAATCTAACACTCACACACAGCAAAACATAAAATTAATTTGGAAATTTTATTATAAAAAGATTGGACTATTCGCACACTCATGCACACACACCTATATTGCACATAAATATCAGCACTTGCTTGGCCACACATACCTCAACCTTCAATTATAAATAGGAATTGCACTTCTTCAATCACAAAATTGATTAATTACATCAACTCAGTGTTAAGTTTTACTTTAAAATGATGGAAAATGAAACATGGTTTGTGACTTGTCTGTATCGCCATCACTATGTTACAAATGCATCACGGACAATGTTTTGGAATAATGGAACTTTGTTCTTATTGAATTGAATTATCACTTTTTTCCATGGTAAACTGTCACTTTGACCACATATAAACAGTCATAACAAGTATGAAATAATACATCTGGATCCTAAATATGTTTTGAAGGAGAGTCTGGATCCTACAGATGCTTGGAAGTAAAGTCAAAGCCTAACTTGATTTGCCCTCTTCTACTTCTAGAATATAACTTCCAATCACTTAATTCTTTTGCTTCTGGAAGCTCTTCCATCTTTGAGTTGGTAGATATTCTGAGAAAACATCTCTTCTTGGACGAGCACATATAAATCAAATTGGCCTCTGTATCATATGCCAAGCGTTTTAAAAGAAAGTCTGGATCCCAAAGGCGTTTGGAAAGAGAGTCTGCATCCTATAGATGTTTTGAAGGATAGTTTCCTGTTGCCGCTCCTCTTTGTCTAGTTGGTGAATCAGTTATTATTGTAACCTGTTTAAAAAAAAAGCAGAATGTAAATAAATATTACCTACACTTCCATCATACAGTTTGTGATGATGAAGATGATGATGAAGATAAAAGTGACAATA
This sequence comes from Argopecten irradians, assembly GCF_041381155.1. Taxonomy (NCBI): domain Eukaryota; kingdom Metazoa; phylum Mollusca; class Bivalvia; order Pectinida; family Pectinidae; genus Argopecten; species Argopecten irradians. Next base: position 8,124,128 of record NC_091148.1, on the reverse strand, counting down.
ATGATGATGGCAATATCTTGTTTTAGATCTGTTGATTACTGTTCCAAGCTCAAGACATGTCAGATCTTGACAGGGATTTTAGTTGTCACACCTGACTGGATGTAGTGCACTATAAGTTTAAACATAGTGTACTCCTAGTGCACTAGGGTGTAAAGATTACTTTACACACAACTGTAGCTCTTTGCACATTTTGTATATCTAATTTTTTATTTCTAGATTCAATACTTAAGAAGGTTTTAAGGCTAGCCCCTGAATAATTAAGGGATGGACACATTTGCATTACAGTATGTTTTGTTTATTTCCTTACTTTGTTGAAAACTCCTCGGCCAAAATAATCAGCCACTACAGAAAATCCATCTTGGGATCTCTCAAGCTGTAACGAAAGTAAAATATCACAAATCTAAATGGATTCAGAGAGAAAATTCACAAAATATCACAAAAAACATGCAATGCATGGAATACATTCATACCTCTTCAAATCTACATCATGATTATTTGAACTCATTCACCCCTGAAAATACATTTGAAATCTTCTAATTTAAAGGCTAGACGAGTTCATTATGATTTTTTAGGGGTCAATGATTTATAAATAGATAAAGACTGTCTAGTGAAGTTTTCTTTATATACTTTTATTTAAGAAGGACAGTAAAGTTATCTGTTAAAATGTCAAAGTTCATTTTGATATGATGTCTAGAAACGTAGTTAAGACAGTGATGTTACTGCCTTCATTCATCACAATGGGACGGGACGGAATGAGGAGAAGTGTCAATACGTTTACAACCACCATTGCTTGATGTGTCACCTGTAATGTGAGAGGGGGCTATATATCAAGGAAATGATATCCGGTATGATATTACCTACCTGGTTGTGAAAGAACTCGTGTAGATCTTTGCTTTGTTCTTGTGCTCGTATGATATCCATTATTTTTCTGTAAATAGTACAACAATTCATTTACTGTAAAAAAAGTTGTAATGAACCTCTCGGGACCAACAAAATTGCTTCGTTATAAGAATAGTTTGTTATATACATATTACAGTTAAGAACCTTGACTGGGAACACAACTGCTATATCATAACCAGGAGTTCTTTGAATGTGTGATCGTTATTAAAATGTTTTACTGCATAAATCAATCATATCAGTATCAATTTTACTTATAGAAATTTTTAAACTTACCTGTTCTCTGGTGCACATACTGGACATTCTGAGTCATTCTCGGCGTAATTTTCAAAACAACTGTAATTCAAAATGATGACAATTGAGTTATCATCTTCATATTTTGATAAAGATATAAGCATATCTATCTCAATAAAATCATATCTAATTGCAGCATACCAAACATTCTTTATTCTTTATTTTTAAAATTTTTGAAATGTTTTTTTTTCTCCTTTTCTTTTTTTAAATAACTTGATTTTGATACTTGTACATGTACTTGCAAACTTGTAACAAATATTTATTAATATAACATTTACATAATGTATGAAAAATATTTGTTGAGAACAAAAAAACTTTCTTTAAATGTAAACGACTTACGACTTAGCGCTACTCTATGTACAATGTGCACATAATTGATTATTTGTAAGTGATTGTTCCCACTGATACTCACTGTTGGTGATAAGAATGCGGCTCACAAAGGAAATGTACAGACGGTAACTCTAGTGGGTGGTTACATATGTTACATTTAGACGCCTGGAATATTTTCGCTCTGAAAAATACAAATTCAAAACATTATTATCCAATATTTAATAGCCTACAAGTTTTACACATTATCACTCAATATTCAATAGCCTAAAAGTTGAATGCATTATCAATCAAGGTTTACTAAAACATTATTCACTCATTCACCCCTAAAGATACATTTAGACTATTCTAAATCAAAGACTAGACCAGTCCATTATGAAATTTCAGGGGTTAAGGAGTTAATTAAGATTTTCTAACAGACAACGTTTTTAGAAATAATAGTCAATATTGGATTTCAAGAGCTAATCAAAGTACTGAAAGTACTAAATGGCTCGGTCTCGATGATAGGAGGAATATATTTCTAAGGTCAATACTACTGTAGTTTTGTACAATAAGAAATAAATTTGGCGGGTGTTCCTTCCAGTTTGGACTTTTGAGGATTCCTTGGACACCAAGGTGTAAAATAAGAGACACATACTAAAATCTTGGAAGCCCATTCTAATATTTCCTATGATGTTATATGTCAAATGATTTTATAACAGCTTTAGCATTTTACTTGTTATTTTGATGTTAATGAAAATATCCATTCTTAATGACTATTGTCATCAAGTTCCTGGGACCACAGAATCAGTTAACAAGTATTGTTTTGCAGCAGAGAAAGACAAGAGGCATACTTTTCTATGCCAAAATGTCTTAAATATAGAATATGTCTGTCCTCTAGAAGACTTATCAATATCACCATGTGATTTTTGAATAAATTGGTCAATTGGTCTACTTACTTATAAAGTTTTGTAATTATTCTTTTGTAAAACAGCAAGTTGATTGATATACATTGTATCCGAACTTCAATTCAAACCGGATAACTTGACCATAGACCATGAAATTGTTTGTACACTTTCTTAACTTCAGGATTGTTTTACAAAATTACAAATAAATTTTTCTACAATATTTTTTTTATTTTTAAATCCCCATACCTCTGATGAGTATAATAAAACTGTCATTACAAGTGAATCAAATATTTTCAGTTTAAGATGAACAGGAAGAGATACATTCCTTTATTTCTTATAAATAGCAAACACCGATTTAATTGTTTGTTCAGCAGGTTTTTTTCCCCTTTCTTTAAAAACGCTACCATTAACATTATTTTCTGTACCTAGATATGTAAATAATTCTTATAAATCTAATTCTGTATTCCATAACATCAACTGGTTTTGTTGTACCGATTTACGTCTTGAGAATGTCACAATTTTTATCTTTCTGATATTAAGTTCTAAATTCATGTAACATATTTGTTGTAGACCATCAGATATTTCTGATATCATAACAGTGTTATTGGCAAATAATATGATAAAAAGTTTGGGATACATTCCAGTATCATATACATGTACCGTAAAAACTGGTATAATTTGCGCAGGTACTTTTTAGGGCTGAAAATGCTTAAAAAAATCTACTATCAGTATATTTTGCGCATCAAAAAAATGGGGGAATACAATGTCCAGGGAGTCCCAAAACCGATGTATGAAGGTGACAATTTCAATGCAAAATATTCCCCATAAATGCTTGACAACTTGCACAAAAAGTGTTGTATTTAGAAGAAATAACATATGAAAACCGCATTGTTTGTTTTCTTTTATTGACCACCGTAACCTGAAACTGAAATATCTAGCAGATGTCCAAAACAGCGGCTGTCTAGTCCACCGTACTCCGTGCACATGTCAATGTTTTGAGATATTACACATGAATAGTAATCAGGAATATTTGAAAAGAGTAGAATATTTTACTTAAATTGGCACAATAAGTAATTAGTGTGTTTGAGATCATTAACAATCAACAGCAATCAGCTAGCGGATACGTAGTTTAGCTTGCAACAATCACAGTGTGCATAATTTGTCAAGATTTGTAAGACGAATATTTTAAGTCATAAAGGTAGATTGAAAATAGGAAGGGAGATAAAATAACCAGATAAATATTTGTAGCGGGATCAGACTTGGTTGATTATCGGTGATCAGGTAGCTCAGTCGGAAGAGCTACATTTTCTTCTCTCCTGTTACAGAATTGGCACCCAACTAAATAACCAACGGTTGTGGTGTTTGAAAGGGTCTCGTATGTATTAAAAAAAGGAGGGAGGAGTGTAGCGGGACTGGACTGGGTCGATTATCGATGACCAGGTAGTTCAGTCGGTAGAGCACTCAGCTAGTGTTCGGAGAGTCGCGGGATCGAATCCCGGTCTTGCCGCTACATTTTCTCCTCTCCTGTTACATATGGTACTATACTATGCATGTAGATATTCAAGGTAAATCAACAATGTACGCTGATCTTGCAGAATTGTCTTACAGTGTGATAATTAATGCAGTAAATGTATGTCTCATTGGTGTGATTGATTTAAAGGCAGTTCATGTGGTGACCGAAAAAAAGATAAAATCAATACTTTCAGAGTGATCAGGGAACATTGGTAGTCAAGGCGGGGAAAACATAAGACGACCTGTGTTATACAAATTAATGTTTAAAGATGCTCCACCGCTGACAAATGGTATTTTTTCACTATCAAAAACAGGAGGAGACGATTTTGTATTTTTCTTCAGTTACAAAAGTTACTTACTTTACACCATTACCACCGTTAAAAAGTCTGAGCTTCTAATTTTGATTCAAGTTAAAAATATGAAAAATAATTAATTGCATCCCGAAAAAATTCTGTGGCACAATATCCTATAAGGAATGAAGTACCGATTGCACATGCACCAAAGCCGAAATAAATTATTTTATATTATCTTTTGTTTTAATTAGGCATAAATATACATGATTAAATACAAATTATTGTTCAAATGAAGAATGTCATTAATGCTCTGTCGGCGGTGGAGCATCTTTAATTGATTTTCATTAAATTTCCTCGAAGGTGATGATTAGTGTGTTATGAACAATAAGATTAATATGTTTTTGACGAAAAATATAAACAGCTAATGTCATATTGTGTTTTAAATTTAAATAATCTTTTATTTATTCATTTCATTTCAAGCATGTACATGTCATAGAATATAAACAAATATCAGGTATATGCTTAAATCATATTACAGTTAAATTCACAATAAGGAATTTGAAGATGATGATAGTAATTATTTTCGGATTGAAAACGATTACAATATTAAGCTTCCACAGTTGAAAATTACTTCTTTTTGTTCACACAATTCTTCTCCTAGACTGTTTCCAGTTGAAATGATACATGCATGCTGACATTCTGTAAAAGATAAGGAAACAATAAATGTATTAACAGAGTAATTACTGAAAATGTTAATATCATAGAGGAAACATTATTGAAGTCTAATTCCTGCTGTTCTTCAGTCCTCCTGTTCTTACATGTAAGAGTTTTGCCCTTCATAAAATGATTGTAATATAGCAGTTGTTATATAATGTGCACAAAGAAGTTTAAATATATATATATATATATATATACACACGTATGCATGAGTACAGTGGTAAATTAATAAGTTATACAGAAAATGATGGTGCTGATCATGAAAAGCGTAAAGTCTATTTTGTTGCGTAAAAAGTTAAAAAAAAAAATAACAAAACATTGTTCACACCCTATGATGTAATCGCACTAAAACAGTGATCATGTGGGCTTTTGTGCGATTGCATTTGTAAGACTGTGCCAGGTGGTAGAGATTAGTTCCGCTAGAGTGATCACACAATGCAAGTGAGAGTCGGGAATATGTTTATGTAAGTTATACTTGCTAATCTCTGATGCTTGTTGGTAAAATATAACTCAGGATAATTGCTTAACAATTAACAGTTTTCTCTACATTTGTTACAGATTGAAACAGCTTTTAAGTGCCGTTTTACGGAAGAATTATGAAAAAGATATCGGCATTTTCGTCGATCTAGTAGTCAAAAAAATATCACTTCGAGTTATATGAACATTCCATATATGATTTATGTCATTCGGCCAAAAATTTACTTCGTATTACCTAGTTTAATGAATATGCTGTATGCATATGATCAGAACGTCAAGCTCCTGTGGTGAAAATAACAACAAGAGGCCCAGAGGGCCTGTATCGCTCACCTGGTTTGTAATGCCAAATAATGTTTTGAATACAGCTTCATTGTTTCTTTCCTGAAGGAATTTTAATATTAACCTCTAAATCCCCTATTGGGCCCCACCCCTCCTGCCCCCAGGGGGTCAGAGCCAAAATTTATACAAGTTCTGTTCCCCTTCCCCAAAGGATGTTTATGGCCAAATTTGGTCAAAATCCAAGCAAAACGCTAGGACAAGTAGCGATTTATAGGATTTACCTCTATTTCCCCTATTGGGCCCCACCCGTTCTGCCCCGGGGGGCCAAAGCCAAAATTTATACAAGTTCTGTCCCCCTTCCCCCAAGGATGTTTCTGGCCAAATTTGGTTACATTCCATGCAGAACTCTATGACTAGTAGCGATTTAAAGGATTTACCTCTATTTCCCCTATTGGGCGCGCCCCCCCCCCCCTCTCCTGCCCCCGGAGGGTCAGAGCCAAAATTTATACAACTTCTGTTCTCTTACCCCCAAGGATGTTTATGGCCAAATTTGGTTACAATCCATGTAGAACTCTAGGACAAGTACCGATTTATAGGATTTACCTATAATTCCCCTATAGGGCCCCGCCCCTCCTGCCCCCCGGGACCAGAGTCATAATTTATACAAACTCAGTTCTTATTCTCCCAAGAATATTTCTGGCCAAATTTGGTTACATTCCATGCAGAACTCTATGACTAGTAGCGATTTAAAGGATTTACCTCTATTTCCCCTTTTTGGCCCCACCCCTCCAACCCCCGAGGGGCCAGAGCCAAAATTTATACAAGTTCTGTTCCCCTTCCCCCAAGGATGTTTCTGGCCAAATTTGGTTACAATCCATGTAGAACTCTATGACTAGTAGCGATTTAAAGGATTTACCTCTATTTCCCCTATTGGGCCCCACCCCTCCTGCCCCCGGGGGGTCAGAGCCAAAATTTATACAAGTTGTGTTCCCCTTCCTCCAAGGATGTTTGTAGCCAAATTTGGTTACAATTCATGTTGAACTCTATGACTAGTAGCGATTTAAAGGATTTACCTCTATTTCCCCTATTGGGCCTCGCCCCTCCTGCCCCTGGGGGATCAGAGCCAAAATTTATACAAGTTCTGTTCCCCCTCCCCCAAGGATGTTTGTGGCCAAATTTGGTTACCTTCCATTCAGAACTCTATGACTAGTAGCGATTTAAAGGATTTACCTCTATTTCCCCTATTGGGCCCCGCCCCTCCTGCCCCTGGGGGACCAGAGCCAAAATTTATACAAGTTCTGTTCCCCCTCCCCCAAGGATGCTTGTGGCCAAATTTGGTTACAATCCATGCAGAACTCTATGACTAGTAACGATTTAAAGGAAATGTTGACGGACAGACGGACGACGGACGGACGGACGGACGGACGACGACGACGGACGACGGACGCCGCGCCATGACATAAGCTCACCGGCCCTTCGGGCCAGGTGAGCTAAAAATGTTTTAAAAGTATGGTTTAGTGGTAATCTCTGAACGTGCTTTAGTATATAGATATAATCTGATATTTATACATGTGCTTATAAAAGTATCGATAATTATGGATGTGGTAAATATTCATACCTTATTAACTGCCGTTAGTTTTAAGATTACGCCACCTTGGACATTTACAAAATGTTCACCGTCTGTCACGTGCTATTTTATCAGTAGACAAAGTTTGTCCAAAATTTTGTTAGAGTTGTCTTTCTTCCATTCAGTGTAGTTTTACGTCCATGTCATCCTGAACTCATCGGGTATTATCGGGAGAATCTATTCCCCGAGGAGTTCCGGATGAAGGCCATGTGCCATAACACAGCCGTGATAAATGTATCTCCATTTCGCCATGAAATTTATTTGCTCCGAGACAAATTTGATTCAAATTACAAAATTCATTATGGTATCAGTTTTGATGTTCGAGGTGAAATATTGATTTCATTTTTTTCCGTTGCGGGATAACTGTCACTAATAGGGAGTAAACGTCTGGGGGGAACCAGCTTCGGAGCGAAGCATTTTTGGGACGAAACGTCTTCATTCATTGTAAACACCATTTTGGGGACGAAAAGTCTAGATACTTTGTAAACAATTCAAGTGAAAATTTTCAAACAGAAGATCTTTTGGATAGTGTATATAGTTAGGATATGAAAGCCGTAATATACTATTTCTATTTCAACGTTACAGATACGTTTATTTCAGTAACTTTCATATTCAAAATTTGCTATTTAAAATTCCCGGTAAAATCAAAGTTGTTGAATACACTGCCGCTAGGAGCGCTAGTATCTGCGAGCAATTTCTAAGCCAATCATATTGAGGAAATTGACTGTAAGAGAATTTTGCAACCACGATCACAATGGCGAGGTGACCCTCGCCAAAAATGATGTGGGTGAAGTACAATTTAGCGTTGATAGGTCCCATCTTCCTTTACAACATTATCAAAATCAAATCACAATCACAGGATGGTGGGACTAATCGATGGTAAATCTTTCTTGTCGTTCTGGGATCTTGAACATAATCCCTGGTATAATATTCCGTCTTTGCATATTACAGAGTTAGCTCCCTTGCGGGTAGGTATCGATTGTTACGTCATGATTTTGTGAGCGCAATTTACGTCTTTTTCTCCGAAACGTATGATGTTACGCTCGCAAACATATGACGTCACAATCAATACCTACCCTGAAGTGCAGATAACTCTGTAATATGCAAATTCGGAATATGTACAACTATGATATCTCAACATTTTGAAATAACAAACCTGCAACTGCAAGACAATTCTCCATACGTGAAGATTGCATGACACATGTATTTTCAAAGCAAATCAACATTGTTTGAATCTTTTATAGTAAAACCAGCCTAGTTTCTGAATATTTTAATTTTACGGAGAAAATAGTATTTTTGTTGACGCCATAACTTCACAAGGCTGTATTCTATATTAGCATTTAACAGAGTTATCTGCCCTTGCGGGTAGGTATCGATTGTGACGTCATGTGTTTGCGAGCATAATATCATACTTTTCGGAGAAAAGGACGTGAATTGCGCTCACAAAATAATGACGTAACATTAATACCTACCTGCAAGGGAGCTAACTCTGTAATATGCAAAGACAGAATTGTATGAGTAGACATGAGTGTATTACATGAGAACAGTTAGTGTGTCACTCATATCTATGAGAGAAAAAATTATTTCAAACTTACGTAGTTTTCATTTCCTCTATCTGTGCCCGTTTCTTCTCTGTGTCCTCTCTATACTGTTTGATGAGCCGTTCGTCCTCAGCGATTTGGTCATTTTCTAACTGTAGCCGTCTGATAATGTAATCCTGTGATAGACAGATTTCATCTTAACACAAGAGGTTCAGAGGGCATGTAGAGCTCACATGGATTCTATAGGTGTACCGTGAGTTTTTTTAAAAATCTATCTTATTATAAATCAGCTTGCTTTAAATTGCATTTATTTAATTTTAATGGCAATTTGAGTTTATGATCTACAGTAAAATATGACTTCAAGTCAAGGTCGCGCGCACCTGTATACAGACGCTTAGAAATACGCTCCGCCAAGATTCACCATTCTTGGCGATTTTATATGACTCCTTTCTACGACTTTTGTCATGGATTATTAGAAGACATTTCTCTATTCATTACTGGATTATTGATTCGAAAACTTCGAGGAAAATGTCGCTTTTGGTGTACTTTTTAGTGGCGATGGCTTGACATAGTGCGCGGTGACCACTACTCACCGGACTCTCCATGTAACTATTGTGTTCATTACCGGACTAGTACATATATATACTATTTATTATTATATACCTTTCACGATGTCCAACTCCAGAAGAACAACATCCAGAGATAGTGTAACGATTTCCGACAGACTGGATATAGTGTGTCGGAAACTTGACAATTTCGCAACAAAGGAATTTTTGAACTCTGTGATTGCAAACATGAAAGAAGAATTACAGACTCAAATACATCGTGAAAACGAAGAGCTCGTAAATTCACTCAAAGGAAGAATCAACTCGCTTGAAACAGAAAACGAAGAACTTAAGGACAAATTGTGTCTTCTTGAGCAGAGACAAGCCGATTCAGATGAAATTATCAGTGATCTTGAGGAACGCTATAACGACCTAGAACAACACGGTCGGAAAAACTCTATACGGATTAACGGGCTCCAAGACAACTCTGATAAAGAATCTGTGGAGGAATGTGTGAAGAAAGTGGTTGAGCTCGTCAACACCAAGCTCAATGTGCCCCTCCAGCCCCACGACATAGACATAGCGCACAGACTGGGGAAATTCGATAATGCCAGGAAAAGAAGCATCATAGTGAAGTTCACTCACAGGCGCAAGAAACACGAAATAACCAGGTCCAGGCGGAAACTGAAGGGCTCCGGAATCACTATTTTCGAGGACCTTACAAAAACTAATCAGCAGAGATTGAAAGACGCATTTAAGGTAGACTGTGTACAGAACTCATATAGTGTTGATGGCAAACTTTACGTAATCCTAAAGAATGGAAAAAAGAGACGACTGTTTCCTGACACAAAACTAACTAATCAGTTTCTGGAAAACGATGCGAACTTTAATTACAGGAGAATTTGATGGATATTGTGGTGACTGGTCGACCGTGACTTGGCTTTAAATGCCCTGTTGACCATATACAATGTATACATGTACGAGTTCGTTTCGAAAGTAGTGTTCTTATTCAATACGTGTCTAACAACGATTGCTATTTATTTAAGTTTTGGTGTGTGTGAAATGGAATAGTGAGTTGTTTTTTCCCATTCTTCTTAAATGGATGGATACGATATTCTGTTTTTCGAAAGGTGAGTTTGTTTGTCGTAATATTTTACCTCTCATTATAATGACATTTACATACACAATTTGTATGCACCTATGAGGTGCATTTTTTTTTTTCTAAATGATGCTCATATAACGTTTGTTTCTACAGTAGTGATTTTATTTTCATATACTGCAAATTTAGAATACGTTGTATTTGCAAATTTCAATGTTTTCCACCCTTCTTTCCCCTCCGTCTTCTGTTACTTGATTTATCATATTTGTTCTATGCCTACATTATAACTATACCGCACGAACGGCAACTCTGTCTTACTCTTACGTCCTTAGCAATTTAGGATACGGACAGTCGTCCGCTCCATATTCGATTATACTAGTGTTCCAATCCTAGTCATTTATACGTTTGTCTTCAATAGGTTGGGGTACATTTTCAAGCATACGTTTGACTATGACTCATATTATTTAGAAAAGTACTTCCGGCGATGATGGAGTCTCGATGATATGTTTGTTCTGTTCTAGGGTCCCTCTACGGTGAGTCGTGGTCTAATGCCTATTGACCAATGGATAAGATTTTAAAATCTGCTTTTCCTTTCTTTCCTTCTTTATCTTTCTGGGGAGATTCAAGCCTCATAACTTACTATCTTTTCCCACATGTAACATGAGTAGCGTAAACATATTCTCGGCCAACTGTCAGGGTCTTGGCGACAAAGTTAAAAGAACAGATGTTTTCTCATACCTTCGAGATAAAAAATATCACATATACTGTCTACAGGACACTCATTTCACGGATGATTTATCTGATATTATTAGAAACGAATGGGGTTTTGATTGTTTTTTCAGTTCTTTTTCTTCAAACTCACGGGGTACAGTAATACTTTTGAATAATAATTTTGAGAGTAAGGTCCACAAAGAAAAGAGAGATTTAAATGGAAATTTTCTTGCTATAGACATAAATATCGAAGGCCAAAGAACAACACTTATAACACTTTACGGTCCTAATCGCGATAGTCCCAATTTTTTTAATTTGATCACAGACACAATAGACGATTTCGGAAATCAGAACGTAATTATTTGTGGCGACTTTAACATTGTTTTAGACCATGAAAAAGACTATGATAACTATCGAAACATAAATAATAATGCAGCAAGAGATAAAATTTTAGAAATAATTGAAAGTAAAGGCCTTGTTGATATTTACAGGAATCAACATCCAGATATTAGAAGGTACACTTGGCGTAAAAGAAATCACCAAAAAACAAGCTAGATTAGATTTTTTCCTCAATTCAGAAAACTTAGTATCTTCAATAACAAAGTCATATATTGAACCTGGTTATAGAACTGATCACTCTGCCCCTATGATATCTATGAAGTTTAACAATTTTAAGAAAGGAAAAGGCCTATGGAAATTCAATAATTCTCTTTTATATGATAAAGATTATTCCAGAATAGTAGAAAACGTTATTGAGAATGTTAAAAAACAGTATTGTCTTCCAGTATACAATTTAAACTCGCTTTCTCTTATTCCTGATAACTTAATACAATTTGTAATTGATGATCAGTTATTTTTAGAGACTTTGTTGATGGAAATCAGAGGAAAGACCATTTCATATTCATCTTATAAGAAAAAGCAGCAAACTCTTAAAGAAAATGAACTCAAGAAAACTATAGAACTCCTAGAAAATAGTCCAAATAGTAATAGTGAAGAATTAGAAGTCAAAATGAGAGAACTAGAAGCCATACGTTTAACAAAAACTAAAGGAAGTATTATTCGATCTAGGGCTAAATGGTTACAGGAAGGTGAGAAACCTACTTCTTATTTCTTTAACCTAGAAAACCGCAATTTTATTTCAAAAGTAATTCCAAATCTTCAAAAACATGATACTATTATAACGGACCAGGAAGAAATTTTAAAAGAAATACACACATTTTATAAAGATTTGTACAGCTTCAGAGAAGTTACAAATATTAATCTTGATGAATATCTTCGAGGTTGTAATGTTCCTAAATTAGTTGAATCTGAAGCTAATAGTATAGAAGGTCTTATAACACTAGCAGAAGCAGGTAATGTACTTAAAAAAATGAAAAACAATAAAAGTCCTGGTTCTGATGGTTTTACTGCAGATTTTTTAAAAGTATTTTTGGAAAAATCTTAAGGAATTTGTAATCAGATCTATAAATTTTGGATTCTCCGTTGGGCAGCCTTCCATAACTCAACGACAGGGCATTATTACATGTATTCCTAAGGGAAGTAAACCACGTTATTTAATTTAAAAAAAATGGAGACCCATATTCCTTCTAAATATCACATATAAAATAGCTTCTGGAGTAATTTCTCAAAGAATTAGATCAGTTTTAGATAAGTTAATAAGTAATGACCAAACAGGCTTTTTATCAGACCGTTACATTGGGGAAAATATCCGTACTTTATATGATGTGATGCATTATGCTGAAGATAAAAATATTCCAGGGATGTTACTATCAATTGATTTTGAAAAAGCCTTTGATTCTGTATCATGGATTTATATTGAGAAGGTCTTGAACTATTTTAATTTTGGGAATGACATAAAAGCATGGATAAAAATATTACACAGCAATGTAAGTTCCTCTATAAATCAAGGTGGTAATATTTCTGCCCCAATCTCCATCCAACGCGGTTGTCGTCAAGGCGATCCAATCGCTTCTTACATTTTTATTCTTTGTGTTGAAGTTCTTGCAGCAAAACTTAGAACCAATAGAGATATTAAGGGTATTGCAATAGAAAACACACATATTCTCAATTTACAGTATGCTGATGATACTGGGCTGGTGCTCGACGGCTCTGAGACTTCATTAAAGGAATCTATATGTGAATTAAACAAATTTTCTGAGATATCTGGGCTTAATATTAATGCTGACAAAACACATGTTATTTGGCTAGGTAGTAAAAAATATAGTGATGAAACCTTCTTACCAGATGCGAATTTACAATGGGGTAGAAATAAGTTTACATTTTTAGGCATTGATTTTTCAGTTGACTTAACAGAAATACCTAGGCTGAATTTTGATAAGAAATTAGTAAAACTCAAAGCTCTGATTACATCATGGAAAAGGCGGAATCTAACACCTATTGGAAAAATTAACATTATTAAATCACTCCTTATCTCCCAGTTTAATTATCTTTTTATCACCCTGCCAAACCCATCCGAAAAATATATTGTCCAACTTAACTCTACTATTTTTAGCTTTCTCTGGAACGACAAACCTCATAAGATAAAAAAAGATGTTTCTATTCAAGACTATCTAGATGGGGGATTAAAGATGATTGATGTTCAAGCCTTTATAGAATCGTTGAAACTTAGCTGGGTACGGAGGCTACTTAATTCATCAGGAAAATGGACCGCATTACTGAACTCGATGGTAGATCTGAAAAAATTACAGAATTGTGGAACTGGTTTTATTTCTATTTGTATATCTAACTGTTCAAACAAATTCTGGAAAGATGTTTTTCGAGCTTGGGTGAAAATGAATGATTCCAAAATGTTTAAGAAGAAATTGTTCGATCAAAACTCAATATTGAGAACCCCTTTATGGTACAACAGAGACCTATTAATTGGCAAAAAAGTCATTTTTTACAAAAATTGGTTTAATGCTGGCATATTTACATTTAATGACCTAATTAAAGACCCCAGTAATCTCACATTTTATTCTCTTGATGAGTTTCAGAACATATATAACATTAACACAAATTTTCTCCATTATAATGGACTGTTATCAGCTATCCGACGGTTCCTTGAGATATCAAACTCGTTGTTACCATTTCAGCGAACAGTTCAACCATCTATTCCCCTGCTTTTTGAAATTTTTTTTCAGAAATAGAAAAGGCTCAAAAGATTTTTACAAATGTCTTATTACACCAGCCACTGTACCAACTGGAATAACGAAGTGGGGACAGCAATTTAACTATGACACAGATAAATGGAAAAAAATATACAGAATTCCTTTTTTAGTCTCCCACAGTACAAAGCTACAGTGGTTCCAACTTAGAATAATCCACCATATATTAGTCACAAATAATTTCCTATTCAAAGCCAAGCTAGCTACAAGCCCTTTATGTACATTTTGTAACAACGCAACAGAAACGATAGTCCATTGTCTATGGGAATGTATAGAGGTTCAGAGCTTATTACAGGAACTTGAAACTCTAATGGACATTCTATTTATTCCTTTTTCTACAAACAAAGAATCTCACCTATTCGGAATTCTATCACCAAATACTAATCCAATTGATAACGAAATAATCATTATAATAAAACACTACATTTATAAGACTAGATGCTTAAATAAATCTTTAAACCTAAATGCCCTTATTAATACTATAAAGGAGCACTTATCAGCTCTGAAATTTTTAAACAATAACAACAATCAAGGGAAAAAACAATTGTTTGAAATTAATTTAAGGAAATGGAAACCATTATTAGAACTTTAAATACATTTTTTTTTTTTTTTTTTTCCCCTTATGTACACACATTTTTCAATTTAATTTTATTAATTAATTTATTATATATACCAAGTATATATATACATATTTACATACACATTACATGCATGTACATGTATACGTACTTATACATATATCTATATCAACACAATAACCATATTACTATTAACAGACTGTTTTAAGTTTTTCTTTGACCCTTTCAGTGCCGAATTAAGATATAAATTTCCAGTCAAAATATTTAAATACAATTTCCTTTCTCTAGAGTATATTAAAACTACAATGATTGAATCTCCCTACCTCCTCTCCCCTCCCCTTTCTAAACTTCTCTTGCTTTGTATCTCCATATACAGTATTCCATTTCTTTTTGTAAATTTTTTTCTTGTTTCTCCATGTGTATGCTCGTGTGTATCTGAGTGTGACTTGTGTGTGAATGAAGGTGAGAGACTGTGTGTATGTGTGAGTGAAAGTGTGTTAAGGTGTGTATAAGAGTGTGTATAACGGTGTATGTGTACGTTTATGAAAGGCAATAATGATGATGATGGTTGATGATATGACGATAAGGATGATGTTGATTTTGATGGTAATACTTATGATTATTAATGATAATGATGTTCATGAGGATAATGATCAGATGCTGATAATGATGATGATGATGATAATGATAACATATTAGTATTGACAATGATAATGATGATGATGATAAGATGCTGATAATGATGATGATGATAATGATGATAATAATGATGATTGATGACAAATGATTGCTTTTTGTTTTTATACTACATGTATGTATAAATGCCTTGAAAAATAAACAATTACAAAAAAAAAAAAAAAATTTATATATTGACTTTTTTAAACATTTCTAACTGATGAAAAAACAAGTTATTTCACAGGAATTTCTCTATAAATTATAGGTCTTCGAGGGAGTCAATCTTATCTTTGAAGCAATTCTTCAGACAAAATTTAATGATTCAGTATCTCATACTATTTCTTTGTTTAGACAAAATTTAATAATTCAGTATCTCATACTATTTCTTTGTATTAAGATTGATTGTAGAAATTTTAATGTCACTTTAACAAATATTTAAATATATGACTTACCTTGACTACTGAGAGAGTCGCTGTAGAATTATGAGCTAGACTTTGGATGACTAACAATGGCGGTAGTAAATTTTTCTTGTCGATATCTAGTCATGAGTTAAGGTTTGATACCTCATGCATTTTCCTGACAGGGTTTTAATCAACTTAGAATTCCATATACAAACTTAGCGTGACTTGATAATCAGAGACAGTGTACTGAACATTAATAAAGATCCGAATGAAAATTCAAAAAAAGTGAAATGTAGTTCTTGTGACTGAAACCAATCATGAATAATATTATTTGGATATTAAATCTAGATAAAATACAAAATTACAAATGTAGATTCCAATATATATACACTACAATTCTTTATAAGAATATTTACTTATTGTAGAACAATGATATGGTATTTATTTTGGAGCAGTTACAGTATATGCAGGTATCAAACAGTACTATAATGGAGTAAAATCAACTTTTGAACAAGTTAGAACGCACATGATGGTAAATTCACAGATTCACAGTAATAACTATTTTACAATGTAAATACATAAAAAAAATGTTATTTGCACAGTCGTAATTCAGCATACAAATCCTGGTTTGAAAATCACTAAAATAAGATTAGCTCTTAAATTTGTAAGTTTAAGGTAACTCTATGCATATATGACTATTACACAAGGATACGAGAGAGCACCTCCATTAGCTGGGATTTACAGTTGTCTTCTTTCCTCGCGAAGTAGGACAGTGCTTGTACCCACAAATTGGAATCCTGGCCACTGTTAACACAATAAGGGAAAAATATATATATCTTTAAGTAACAAAGAAAATAAGAAAGGTCATGTCAAATTTTAGATGATGCAGGTAAAAGGTCAAGGAACAGTATAAATCAATCTACAACATATACATGTAAGTACTTTCAATTATATTTCAGTTCCATACTGTATAATATCAACATGAAATGTTGGTTGTGTAAAACAAAGTTATTGTTTGGTAAATAACAAAATATCCATTTGAAAACATCATAAGCCTCAACTTTTGTGCTCTAGGCCAATCAATCCTACATAGAGAAAACTTCCAGACATGTTAACCTTTGGTGAGCAAAAAGAGGTAGATTTTTGACTCAAAAGTGGTAGCATTACACGCGGCATTTTTCGCGACATGTCAGAGATATAATAATATCAATAATATGCAAAATAATTACAAAAAACATATTTTGTTAACAAATTATGATTTAACTTTAATTATCATCATAGGCCTCGCATTGGTAGCTCATTTTGTATTTTTTAAATGTTAATTAAGGCTTATATTAAATTTAGAAGATGAAAAATTCCAATAAATACATTGTATACTTTTATTTCAATGCTATTTATCACCTTTTTTAATTATACATTTTGTCTATTTGTTTTGGTTTTCTTTCACTTTTTTTTTTTTTTTGTAATACATACTGGACTCATTTTCTTTTGATTTATGCAAGAAAAAATACAAATATTTGTTTCTAAAATTTACACCAATATTCTAGAGAAATAATCACCCCGAATTTTTTTTTTTTTAGTGTTATCCTGATAAAATATACCAAAATCCGGCTCCTTTATTAGAATCACTCCATTCCAAAATGGCGGCCATTACGATTGCAAAGTTTATGATTTTCAGCAGACACTGTTTACCTATTTTACATTAAAAATGTGAGTAAATCATATCAATTAATATGAATTTAAGGCAAAGCCTCAGAAGAGCGCAGCTACATGTAAAAGATTATAACATCATAACTTTAAATTGTCTATATTTTTCTACGAAATTAACAATAAAATCTTTCACTGACATGCACATACTATCGATAGTTAGAATGAATTCAAAATAATTCAAATGGAATAGTTCAATATAGAATCTACTTCAATCTTGTTTTTATCAGATGCTATCAAAAATACGCGCGAATCTGTGCCGTCATCTTTGGCGTCAGGTTTTGTGACGTCACTGCTGACGGTGCCATGCGCTTGAGAACATACACAGTTTATTTTGGAACAGTACATTTATTGCGTTGTTCTTGTATATGTGTAAATTAAAGCTACTTATAGTAATTTTAAAATGTATGCTGATAACACATTTAGTCTAGTACAGAAATTTCAAATCTCGTCGTGCTGATAACGAGAATTAAAACATGGCTGCCTGCATGGAGGCGCGAGACTTTTCCCGCGGGACACAATATCAAAGTCCAAAGGGGTACTGGAATGTATTGGATCTTTATGCTTACACACATGTTATGGTTAGTAGAGCTTCGCTCTATGCGGCCTTTGGCCGCGCAGAGAGCTGCGCTCTTATAAGTAGTGTTTGTTTTTGAAATGGTGCTTACTAGTTTTAAGCACAAAATTTATTGAAAGGCCAGATGATTGTTTCTTTAGGGTAGGCCTATAGTACGTAATACACATCGTTACACTCAGACACGTGAAATAGGCTAAGCAAGTGACACCATCAAGCCAAGGTGGATCTAGCCCCAGGCTGCTAATTAGCACCAGTGGGTGTTGGTCAGGGAGTTTTCACACCTCCTTTGTTTACTTAATTATGAAAGCCAGTCCCCCTACTCAGTCTGGTATGCATTTTGAAGCCACATGGCAGCCCCAACCGACTATGAAAAATTCAGAAATCGGAAGAAAAAAAAATGAAGACGATGTTTTGCAGAAATCGGAATATTTGGATATTAAAGCGGTAGGCGGAATATCAGTCTCAAAAGCGGTAGACTTCCGCCAGAATCGGTAGGGTTAATATGTCTGAACTTCACAAAGATTTTGGAAAACAAAAAGAAAAACTCCAGATTGATGGAGAAATTCGTAAGAACCAACGTCCTGCTATAAGTTCATTTGAGTTGTGGTTCATCTTCTGGTCGTCAGGAGGATCCTAACGAATACAGAGCCCTCTTAAAAACATAGTAGGATCATCGAAAAAGTAAGAGATGCAACTCCTGAGCCAGGTAGGTTCATCTGGTGCTGCTGGTTGCAGACATGTTTCAGCCTTAAAGGCAGGCCGTCATCAGGGCACAGCTTACATGGTGTACAAATAGTATGTCATTGATGCTCGAGACAAACATTCCTCCATGACAGTCACATTAACAAGAGGCCCAAAGGGCCTTAACGGTCATCTGACTACCTTGACAATAGTAAAATTAATTATATATGGTGTCACTTTGTCAGGATCATGTCAGGATCATTTTCAATTTCTTTCAACAAATTTGATTTCAAACAAGAGGCCCAAGGGCCTTAACATATAGGAAATTAATTAGATATAGTGTCATGGTAGTCATCTTCGATTTGGGATCAACCAGAGATGTAACAATACTTTGTCGGGACCATGTCAGGATCATTTCATGCAAGTTTCAGCCAAATCGCACCGTTAGAACTTGAGAAGAAGTTCAAAATGTGTTTTCAAGATGGCGGCTGTGGCAGCCATCTTGGATTTCAGATCGACCCGAAAAATAACAACACTTTGTCGGGACCATGTCAGGATCATTTCATGCAAGTTTCAGCCAAATCGCACCGGTAGAACTTGAGAAGAAGTTAAAAATGTGTTTTCAAGATGGCGGCTGTGGCGGCCATCTTGGATTTCGGATCGACCCGAAAAATAACAACACTTTGTCGGGACCATGTCAGGATCATTTCATGCAAGTTTCAGCCAAATCGCACCGGTAGAACTTGAGTAGAAGTTCAACATGTGTTTTCAAGATGGCGGCTGTGGCGGCCATCTTGGATTTCGGATCGACCCGAAAAATAACAACACTTTGTCGGGACCATGTCAGGATCATTTCATGCAAATTTCAGCCAAATCCCACCGGTAGAATTTGAGAAGAAGTTCAAAATGTGTTTTCAAAATGGCGGCTGTGGCGGCCATCTTGGATTTCGGATCGACCCGAAAAATAACAACACTTTGTTGGGACCATGTCAGGATCATTTCATGCAAGTTTCAGCCAAATCGCACCGGTAGAACTTCAGAAGAAGTTAAAAATGTGTTTTCAAGATGGCGGCTGTGGCGGCCATCTTGGATTTCGGATCGACCAGAAAAATAACAACACTTTGTCGGGACCATGTCAGGATCATTTCATGCAAGTTTCAGTCAAATCGCACCGGTAGAATTTTAGAAGAAGTTCAAAATGTGTTTTCAAAATGGCGGCTGTGGCGGCCATCTTGGATTTCGGATCGACCCGAAAAATAACAACACTTTGTCGGGACCATGTCAGGATCATTTCATGCAAGTTTCATCCAAATCGCACCAGTAGAACTTGAGAAGAAGTTCAAAATGTGTTTTCAAGATGGCGGCTGTGGCGGCCATCTTGGATTTCGGATCGACCCGAAAAATAACAACACTTTGTCAGGACCATGTCAGGATCATTTCATGCAAGTTTCAGCCAAATCGCACCGGTAGAACTTGAGTAGAAGTTCAAAATGTGTTTTCAAGATGGCGGCTGTGGCGGCCATCTTGGATTTCGGATCGACCCGAAAAATAACAACACTTTGTCGGGACCATGTCAGGATCATTTCATGCAAATTTCAGCCAAATCCCACCGGTAGAATTTGAGAAGAAGTTCAAAATGTGTTTTCAAGATGGCGGCTGTGGCGGCCATCTTGGATTTTGGATCGACTCGAAAAATAACAACACTTTGTCGGGACCATCTCAGGATCATTTCAGGTAAGTTTCAGCTCAATCCCACTGGTCAAACTTGAGAAGAAGTTCAAAATGTGAAAAGTTAACGCACGGCGGACGGCGCACGGCGGACGGCGCACGGCGCACGGCGGACGGCGCACGACGACGGACGAAACATGATGACTATAGGTCATCCTGACCCTTCGGGTCAGATGACCTAAAAATACAATATTTTGGTAGATATACACAAAATGACGCACTCTTTACCCCACACGCGAAATCAAAGGATGAATAATGCAATCAGCTGGGTTTTTAAGTAGGCAGAGATTCTTGACATCAGAATGTAAGGAGAAAGAAGCGGAAGCAATCTCAAATTACTTTTTCAAGTAACAATTATTGATAATTTTTAAGGGGAAATATGACATGTATTCAACACTGCATCTTAAATAATTTTAGAATGGGGATAGATTGTAATTATTCATGAATCTTTGCGACTGGAGATATGATCATGAATTTCGTCGTTTAGACTGAAATTCATTATCTAATCTCCAATAAATTTATGAAAAGTGAAATCTATCCCCTAATTAATGATGTTTTACTTGCATGCAAATAATCCCTAACAAGAGAAACAAAATACAATAAGCTTTGATTTGGCCGCTGTATACTTACCCAAACTTTTTACAGGTATCGATGACATGTACAAAATCGTCATGCTCCATATGGTACTGTAGGATCTGTTGGTATCTGAATAAAAAAATATTACAAATCAAAAGTCAATTATTGGTGAAAAAAAATAAAATGCTAATAACTGAACAATCAATTTATAATCAGTTAATATGCTCGATATAAGAATTATATCACACATCTTACTAATACAAACTCCAGATGTACGACTATTCTGATTTTATGCTAGAACAGTTTAATTTAAAATATATCAAGGGTGAATGAGTTTAAAGTTCAGAATCGTCTCTGATGGCAATATTATTGGAATACATGTATAACTGTGAGAATTCTAAATTGTTCAAGATCTAAATGCGTTAAATATGCTAAAATCTAGTTTAAATGCTTCAAAAAGTCCAAAAATATACATTTCATGTGTAATAATGTGACTTTTTTTTTTTTTTTTTTTGATTTTTTTGCATAACAAGAGGCCCAGAGGGCCTGTATTGCCCACTGGTTTTTATTTTTAGTAACTATCACAAAGACACTAACAATTAGAATAATTAGCAAAATTGATCCCACAATTTGTTTAATTTGAATCCCAACCATATAACAAACATGCTATAGATACCACAATACTATGAATGCTATCCAATACATAGTTTCAGAGAGGAAGTAATTTGTATATGAAAATAGTAGCCTAATTGACCATTTTAGCCTCAGGCCCCAGGGGTCAGCCCCATCATTTGTACTATTGTGATTCCCAACCCTATAAGGATATCACCATTGCATTATGAGTGCCATCCCATGCTTAGTTACAGAGAAGAAGTCGTTTATATGGAAATAGCAAAATTGATCCCTTTTGACCCCGTCCCTCAAGCCCAAGGGGGTCAGCCCCATCATTTGTACAATTTTGAATCCCCGCCCTATTAGGATGCTACCATTGCATTATGAATGCTATCCCAAGCTTAGTTTCTGAGGAGAAGTCGTTTATATGGAAATAACCAAATTTACCCCTTTCGGCCCCGCCCCTCAGGACCCCAGGGGGTCAGCCCGACCATTTGTGCAATTTTCAGTTGCAGTTATTTACCTATAAGGTTACTACAAGTCAATTTTTGTTAAGTTCCGACCCGCAGTTATGGAGAAGAAATTGATTGTTGATGGACGGACGGACGACGGGGCCAGACGACGGACACCACGGTATGGCATAAGATCACCTTGGTCCTGCGGACCAGGTGAGCTAAAAATACATCAAGCATGTACAAAATACTAATTGATGTACGTAACACTTACAGGTGGGCCTTCTCATACAAGTACAGTATACCAGCCTTGAAATTGTTCATCTGACATAGAACCAGGGCCTGATCAAGGTCATATCGGGCCTACAAAGGTCAAGGTCAAAAATATGTACAGCAAAACCATCATGGTCAAGAATAGAAATAATTCAAAACAGTTTTAGTCAGTTTACTTTTTAGAACTACCGCTAGATTTAGAATGTTTATCATAAAACATGACTTAGAATGAAATATGATTTAATCATTATAGTTTATAATTCATAGATTTAGAATGTTTATCATAAAACATAACTTAGAATGAAATATGATTTAATAATTATAGCCTATAATTCAAAGCCAAGAAAAATGCAGAAATACTGATATGACAAGATTGTTGTTGTCATTGGAATTAAATGATGAAATTGAATATGTTCTTACATCAGGATTCTTCAGCAGGTCCTCTGTTCGTCTCACCTTCTCTGTCTTAACCTAACAGAGGACAACATACTCTGTGTAAATATACTGTGATTACCTGGTAACGAAGATCTGTTTCTCAAAGTATTAACACTATAAATGTTGGAAAACTGTTATCATCAGATACTAAACTTCTTTTACATTTCACAAGATCAATGTTGATCTGGTGGTAAAATTTGGGATATCCCTGTCCAGCTGGAAAAGAGATATACCACTTCTATATTGGTGATGGAACTACCGTGTAACTCATAGAAGTTTGTTCTTGCTATGTTGCATATATTATTGCCACAAAAATCGTAACCGGTGTAGAAAAAAACATGACTAAACAATCAGTATTAAATTATCCATTATTAAGTGGGAAATTAAATCTTTTCAAAAGTTTATGATATCATTAGAATAAGATTATAGATGACAGACAGACACACAGGCAAACATCCTTATATGCAAACTGTAAACACATATTACAGAGGAAGTCATGTATATTGTATGTAAAGCACTAGAAACTTAGTGTTAAAATGAGACTACTCAAAATACATTTAATGTACTTTTAAAGTGAACAGTCAGGCAAGGATGGCTAAAGTCGGTAAAAATGGTGTGAATGTATCCAGTATAATTTCTTATGAAATGGAAAAATAAAATCTCTCGTCAAAATCTGTCTGCGTACGAAGAAATTAATTTAAAGTATGGAAATTCTAAAACGTCCTCCCGGCTCACTATGTCCGTGGTTACATTTCCACGCAGCCTCGCTTTCGATGCTTTCAACTTTCCTTTACTTTAATGTTTAGAACTGGGAAACTAAGCAGAACTTGACCGTCATATTAATATGTGAGAACTTTTGGAATGCATTTAGACTGGTTTTCTTTGCCCGACTATTCACTTTAATGTACATTTCATGTAGCAATTAATGTGAATACCCGAATTCAGCTATGTCTTAACTTATTCAAAATAATTTTATGTAAATTTTTTTCTTGTGCCAAAATAATAAGTACATTTACAGTATGTTTCTGATTGTGTACTTACAGAGATATCTTTCTCATGTACATACTCCTGTAGGTACAGCTCTAATAATGTGTTGTACAGGAGACTTGGGGAGTTTGGCTTCACCTGTAATGGTAAAGACAAATTTAGTAAACTGTAAATTTAGCAAATAATGTAAAACAATGTATAAGTTTAGTGTTGACTTGATGTGTTCATTTATGGATAATCTAATGTTAATTGTGAACACAACTCAAAGTGGAACAATCTAGGTTGACAGTTTCCTATGAATATAAAGTTACTGCTGTGAGATGATTGATTAGGAAGTTTGAAATGATCACAAGAAAGAAGAGATATCCTGTCGTGTATTGGAGAAAAGTAGGCAGGGCTGTTTCATTTCAAATTGCATTCACAATAAATCACTGAAAAGTACTGAATTTTATAATATTTAACATCCTACCCACAACATGAGGACACAAACAAATATCTCTATGACAAATGTCGGAAAGCTTATCCATTCAACAACTGCAATCTAGAACTTGGAGTGCTAATAGTAAAATGTCATACACCTTTATAACTTGACCACAGACAGAGAAACCATAGTTTCAATAAACCTTAACCACTCAACCACCACAACCTGGATTTTTCACCTGAGTTTGATCTACCAGGCCTTGTTTAAGTCTGTTAAAGTTTTAGTTGAGTTGATTATCAATATTTTTTTAAATCCATGGGTTTCACTGCATACTATAAGGTTTAACATGATGGACTGGTGTTCACCCTAATCACACAGCCACTGCTGCCCCTGATGATTACGATACAAGATGCTTCCTACCTTGATCATGTGCTCCAGGAATTCTGTAAGTTTTGGCGAGTTGTTGACAAAGATATGGATGAACTCCTCCGCACTAGCCTTCTGTATCTGGGTTGGTCCTCCTATCAAGCAATGATAGATTTATATTAATTTTGGTATTGTTATAACATATTATAAACATGTGTACTAAGAATGAGAAGATTTTGGTCTTTGGGTTTCATTTCTTTTGATAGCACTGAGCTGAAGAATAGTATAGTGATATCTATTTCTGCTAACAGATACTGTTAACATAATTATTTAAGTGAAAGTTTTGTTTTAGCGCTTTCCACTCTATATTTAAAGCATAAATACATGTACAGCGCTAAATTTTGTAAAATGGTATTTCTGGTATTGAGCCACCAAATTGCACGAATTTATATATACGCGCGAATAATTTACACTTTTACACATATACGCTAATATCTTTCAGTTAAATATATAGGTACTGTGTGCAACCTAAAAGTTTATAAAATACCATAAACCTGTTTTTTTTTCATGGGGATGATCTTTTTGTTGTGATTGTAAAATGATCATCCTTAAAGATGCTCCATTGCCGACAGAGCATAAATGATACTCATAATTTAAACAATAATTGGTGTTTAATCATGTATATATATATGTCTAATTAACACAAAAATAAGTAATTTGTTTTGCCTTTGGTGCATGCACAATCAGTACTTCATTTCATATAGAATATAGTGCCATGGAATTTTTTCGGGATGCAATTAATGGATCTTGAAATAAAATTAGAAGCTCAAACTTTTCAATGGTGGTAATGGTGAAAAGTAAGTAACTTTTGTAACTGAAGAAAAATACTAGTTTGTCTTCTCTTAGTTTTTATTGAGAAAAAATACTATTTGTCAGCGGTGGAGCATCTTTAAGATATGTTGGGGCTATAAGGTATTAATCTTATAAATCGTGACACTTACCATCCATATCCATTTGGTCCACTAATGGTTCTGTGGAAAACAAATAAAACAACTTTTTACTACTTTTAGTAATAAGGTTTAACATGTATAAATATTGCAACTAAAATATCTACAATGAAATGAATACTTTTTGTTTGATTTAAAATTCTGACAACTGCTCCACAGGTTGTGTCAGAGTGATGTGTTGGGACATCTTAACAACTCAGACACCGCAGCCCGACACGAGATTCAAACTCGCGACCTAGATTTGGAGGGCTTGTGCTAATATGTCAGGACAATTGTTAACCAAGGGCCAATAAAATAAAGTTTACAGTTTCATATTGTTCTGTTCCACAAAGGGTCAAAGATTTTTTCCTGAAACATTCCCAATTTACTTTTAAATTATTACACACAAACTTACTGTTAATACCAGTTTGTGCTTGTAATTGATGAGAAGTATGCAAACTGTTTCTGTGTAAAACTGTAGTAGTATGTTGCATATAATTGTGACGGGTAGTTGATTCCTCTTAATGTCATATGATATTAAGCATTAATTGACATTAACCAACATGACATTAAGTGCCTTCCACTGTATACTCACTGTCAGCCGGCCGGTAATCTGTACAAAGTCGTTTAAGGAGTTCCGTCGTCTGGCGAGGGACCTCAGACATCAGAACTTTACCATATTTTTTCAGATTTTCTTCAGCCTGCAAGTTTGAATATCAGAAGAGACGAAAAAGTTCAGTATCTATAAGTTACCAATAGAGTTACAGTTCATGTTATTTATTTAATTGATTATGAATCATTTTAATATGGAGTATGATATGACAACACCATGTAATGAAGGCTAAAATTTCTGATTCACATTTTGATTATCAATTATAAAATCTTTTAAAACATATCTTTCTACTTTCTAAAAATATGAGATAAAAAGATTTCAAATAAAATTTATGAGACTTACTTTTCATTGAATTTGATTTTTTTATGTTGCAAAAGGCTCACAAATTTTAAATTTCTAAAACATCCATCACAATATCTTCTTTAAATGAACAACATCCTCCTAAATAATTGTGGAAACCTATCGACAGGATTTGAACTTATGACCCTTTGGTCACTATAGACCAATGTCCTTAAATTAGACCAACATGTCTTACAATTTCTGTACTTATTTATTTAACTCCTCAATCTTGAATTTACTGATGTACTCAAGCACCTGTTAAATGTCATGTGCATCTGTGGCTAATAAATACCTCCTCAAACTCGAGCTTGCCCATATACTCCAGCACCTGTTAGTTTTTACAGATAATCATGTCATGTATATCTGTAGCTAATACATACCTCCTCAAATTCCAGTTTGCCGATGTACTCGAGGGCCTGTTGGTAGTTTTTACTGTCTTCTAACTGAATACGGAGGTACCAGTGATGTTTAGCGTGTTTCTCGGCTAAGAACAGAGCATGTGTGTAATAGCTCGCCTGTCGACACACACGAATGGCTGTCTCTACATCAAAATCAACCTCTCTGTCCTTCGTCTGGAAGAGAATAAAAGTACAAATAATTTCAATTCCTACACTGGTAATTTTTTCAAGTATGAAATTTTAATGATTTTATTCCTTGGGCATAGGGGAAAAGCACGTAACCCATTCCAATATAAATTACACACATTTACACTGAAGAAAAATACTTGCCACAAAGTTTCATTAAATTCCCTTCAATAGTTTAGGAGAAATAGTAGTTTTATGTTTTTCTTACAAAGGGGCATAGCTCTAAGAAAGGTGGAGTTATCTTGTTTCAAAATAGATTATACACATCTACACTGTATAAGGATTATTGCCACCAAGTTTTGTTGAAATCCCTCCAGTAGGTTAGGAGGAATAGTTATTTGATCATTGTATCTACAGATGGACAATATAAATCTAATATCACTCCACTTCCCTATCTTCACTGCGGGGATTTAATTATCAAGATTGACTTACCATGATAAATTCATCGAGTTTACTAACGTCCTTGAGTTTTGTGTAACAGTTCAGTAACAGTGTGGTGTGTTCTTCTGTCGCTCTCTGGGCCTTGTGTAATGCCTGTAGATACTTGGTTAGGTTATGTATCCTTTGGGCATCCAGAAACTGTAAAAGATTTATATTTTTATCAACAAATTCCTTTTTCTCTGTAGGTGTACAATCTTTCTTTTCAAAGATGTTTTCTTTTGAAGATTTTTTATCTCTTACAGTTGTGACAATACATTGTTAGAAGAAACAACTAATATTACTTGTTGTCTGATATTAGAAATGGAGAATACTTTGATTATGATACTCAGAATACCATTTTTAACCTCCGTTTCCCATCTGTGATTGTTAACTTGTGGTTGAGGTTCAATAAAATGTTTATTACCTCCAAATCATTTCTCTATGATAACAGAGGCTAAAATTAGATAAGTAAGAATATGTCAGTATTCTGATAAAATTACTAATAACTTCAACATATTCAGGAATACTGCATCCTCGATATCCCAGGAGTTACTATCACTGTCTCATCATATCCACCCCTGGAATATTTCATAGCAAAACTGAAGGCTCTGTGTACGACCACAGATGGAGAGGTAGTTTGGTCCTTTAATGTTCATCAAAAGAATTGAATAACAGTACACTGTGATTGACTGTGTGGATTTGAAGTTAGCATCGCTCTCTGTAATCTTCAAAAGAAGTCTCTCTCTGCAGGCATGTGACTGGTCAGGGTTTTTTTCTCTTGACCTGTCTTCAGATTTCCTATGTAATATTGCAGGGATGGATATAATGACAGTGATAGTATCCCCTTGAGTAATGAGATTGGGAATATAAATGTACACAAATACCTTTCTTATGACATAGGAGGCCTCGAGTTTGCCGATAGTTCTGATGTACTGATCGATGGCTCCGTCGTGGTCGCCTTTACTGTAGAGGTGGTCGCCATATTGAGTAAAGATGTCTATCAAACCATCGTCATCATACTGCTGACTTTTAGCGAGGCTGAAAATTAAATAAATAATTCATAACAGAGGTGCCACAACTCAGTATATAGGATCTAAGGGGATCAACTGTTAAACAAGATACATGTATATCAATTTAAACAAGCATTTGTTTCTATCTTGACTCTTGACATTCTAAACAATATTTGATTGATTATATTCCACCTCATTACTACTTATCTTAGAAATCCTGGGTATAGTGCAAAGTGGTTACACTTGTACACATCGACCTCTTCTCCATTGAAGTAGAGGCCAATCATTACTCTGAAACACCTGGATCCGGTTGTTCAAAGGGTAATTAATTAGCCTAATGGCTTGATTAGTGAAACTTTCATTTCTCATTTGCTGCAAGACCAGTGATTATATCTTCACTTAAATAAGTAAGTAGAAGAAGAATAGAGTTCTCAAGATATTTTGTTAAGTAAGTTTTACAAGAAATGATTTTATCTTGATTGAAAATTGTCGATAAATTGTGATTAAGCTAACCAGCCTTTGAACAAGTGGACTCTGGTCTGAATTGTTTACGTCAATCATTATTATTTACCTGTAGTTTGCCTTATATGTTATACCAACTTTAACACAAAGCAAGAATTATTATTTCATTTTTGTATATGGTCACATTTTGATCTTTATCCAATATAAACTCACTTACCTGATAGCTAGTTGATAGTTGTTTTTCTTGAACAACATTTCTAGTTTGGTCTGTGTGTCTTTCTCCTGGAGTTGGTAGAGCTGTAAAGAGAAGCAGAAAAGTGTGTCGTGTGTATATGGATGTTCCACCTTTATTCCTGTATGACCTATACTACCAAAACGTAAAATTGTTAATAGTTGCCCTACACACCAGCAGACAATTCAATGTCTTCCAATAACAATCTCATTTTATTAATTTTCTACTTTCTCTTTGCTTGTCAGTATTATGCTCTTTTGAATCAAAAGAAAATAATTATCAAAATTTGCTTTATATATTTCCAAATGCAGAAGAAACAAATTGTGAAATATATAACAGTAAGAAACATGGTCTTTATATACAGGTCAAATTGCTGAAATTGGTCATTTGGGGCACTAAGAAACTGTTTTTATTAAGCAGGTGATCTTTATATAGAGACTGTTGTTAAGACAGGTTTTACTGTAAAATCATTCCGATAGATAAAAGATTGAGATATTTGGACGATTTTTACCTTTCGGTCCCCGCCCAGCAGGTACACGCTCCCCCACTCACACATAACCCCGATAACGTCAGGATACGGAGCTGAATATGCTATAAACTTATTCTGGATATCGTAGACAGTGACTATGTTCATCTCTAGGCTCTGTCCACCTCTGTAAATAGCATTACATGTACATAGTTTTAGAAATATTTGCAATTAACAATACAATCATATTATACAATCATATTATACAATCATATTATACAATCATATTATACAATCATATTATACAATCATATTATACAATCATATTATACAATCATATTATACAATCATATTATACAATCATATTATAAAATCATATTTACAGTATTATACAATCATATTATACAATCATATTAAGTTATTGCATTACGTTGTCTGTAGTTTTTCTCAAACAGATTCACATGTCAACTAACGGAACAAGAACCTCACTTTGTTTGTGGTTCCTTTCCAGTATGTATTATATACAAATATTCATCAAGCAAATGAAAGAATGGCAATTTGCCTGTTCAGTGTATTCATATATACATAGGGGTGAAAAGGAGGTGCAAAATTTCCTCTCTGCCTGAATATTCCTGTTATTTACATTATTCTTTTGGAAACCCTCCTATACCAGGGTTTTCGCCAGCTTTTTGGGAAAAGGATGTTTACCAAGAAATGGGAAAATATCATTGGTGTTTTTCAAAATTGGGAAAATATAAAAAGTATAACTTTAATAATATTTTTTCAATTTTGAAAAGTTCTGGAAAAAATATACAATCTTTGCGAAATGGTTTCGACTTTTAGAAGATATTACTATTATTATCGCAGCTTTTCACATTATTAAGGGGTTTTAACTCAATTTGACAACAATTTGGGACTGAATTTGGGAAAATACAGTGCTATTTTTCAATTGGGAATGGGTTCTTTTACCGAACAAAAGACTGGCAAAAATCCTGTACAATTATTAAAAGGACAATCCTTTGTACAATGATATAATTACAACATTTTCAACATAATACATAAATGCAAGATACGTTATACAGACTGAGTTATTTTGAATACCAAGTGGGGAAATAAAAGAAAAACAAAAAGATCACCATGAGTAACGTCCTTTGATACTTACAACACTGCTGTACGTAGCAGAGCCTTATTCTCCTTGCCTACCACTATAAGGTAGCCCCTGAACCACTGGAGATGTAACTTCTCACCCTCAAACGCCAGACAGGGACCTCTGCCATCTGGCTGATAAAAATAAACTGCCTGAAAAATACAAAATCAGACATTCAGACCACCACAGGTAACAGATATTGACATCATTTGAAAAAACTGGAGGCAGACACGCTTATAAGATAACAAAGCTATTTTACTCATAATAACTCAATTTTCTTTTTTGTAAGTTCAATTCTAAGTATTTAACTTAAAATGAATTGGATACCATACACATTGGCTTTGATTTAACAAAAGTTGACTGTACTACAGTGTATTTAGTACTTTCAAAATTTGCAGGGTGCATATTTTATGATTTTGTAACCGGAACTTAATTTCCCGGTACATCAATTACTCAAAATGCAATATTAATACATTAATGAAGTTTTAATGATTGTAATTTTATTTTAAAATGTCTTATTTCGACTTTGGATAGAGTACAAAGTAATCAAAGCGCCAATGATGGTACAATAATGTAGCAAATGCTTCGCTAGTGTTTTGAATTCACAGATTGCAGTAAGACTATGAATATAACGAAAATCAATCACTTGAGGAATATACCTGCTACATAGTATATAAATTAATACTTTGTTTTAGTACTTTTTTAATTAAGTGTAAATCTGCCCTGAAAATCAAACAGATGGCTATACTATATTATATACTTACATCTTGTCTGCCCATAACAAGCTGATGATCTTGTGTATGGTCACTCATGACTGTACAATGTAGAGACGCACCGAAGTGTTCAACTGTACTCTGTAAGCAAAAGTCATAATAATGTAATATACTGACCAAAGCAGAGGCACATCGAAATGTTCAACTGTACTCTGTAAAACTCATATAATTGTATTCTATAATATACTGAAGTAACTTCATCTCCCTCAAGATGATAGGACTTTTAGTCCCCATTATCTCCCTTTTGACAAATTCTACATTTTAGTTTTAGTTATCTCCCTTGAGACAAATTCCTGCTTTTAGGTTAGATATCTCCCTCAAGATGAACTTTCAGTTTGTGTTCAGATGAGCTCTTTTACGAGTCTCTCACCTTTTGATCTTGTTTTCCTGAGATTGCTATAGAAACCACCTGGGCTTCTGTAACTACAAACAGGAATATTGTTTTAGTTCCCGACGTCTTGAATGCTAGTCCCGTCACAGGCTTTGGATTCTCATAAACAATTCTGGTTTTGGTGTGTCTACAAATTAAAGACATTGCATTAAATGTATAATCTAAAGACTTGTGCCCACATTTTTGTGCCAAATTTTCCTTTTCCACATATTTTATAAACATGAACTTTTTCGTTCTTGTTTTTCTCTAAGTCTGATTAAGATTGCCACTGGACTTTCATATTCGTCTACAGTCGAATCTCTATTATTATTTCATTTCAATATTTATTTCATAAATGTTAATAATGCTTTATTCACTGATATTTCATATGATTAATGTAACTAATTACCCTCCCTCACCCGAGCTACTCATATTAACATGTGATGAACTAATTACTCTCTCTTTACTTGAGCTACTCTATTAAAAGGTCACTCTCTAAAACAGACCACATTTTAATTTCCCTGGAATGTTTAAATTTGCTTAACACAGATTTGACCGTATTTATTTTTTCAACGTAAAATGACAATCTGATTAAAATCATATCTTAAAGATGCTCCACCGCTGACAAATGGTATTTTTTCACTATCAAAAACAGGAGCAGACGATTTAGTATTTTTCTTCAGCTACAAAAGTTGTTTATTTTACACCATTACCACCATTGAAAAGTTTGAGCTTCTAATTTTACTTCTAGTTAAAAATATGAAAAATAATTAATTGCATCCCGAAAAAATTCCGTGTCACTATATCCTATATGGAATGAAATACTAATTGCGAATGCACCAAAGGCAAAATAAATTATCTTATATTACTTTTTGTGTTAACTAGTCTTATATATAGACGATTAAACACCAATTATTGTTCAAATGATGAATATCATTTATGCTCAGTCGGTCGTGGAGCATCTTTAAATTCCACGTAGTTCCGATAAATCTACCCTCTGTTACATCATCGTACTTGAGCACAGAGTACCAGAGCGTAATCGAAGATCTGGTTTTAATCATATTGGTAAAATGAAGAAGAGGTAAAACTGTCCCGCTCCCTGTGCACTCCTCTAACATATTCTGCTCATTGATAGAATGTTTATTCCAGAATTATGGTATAAAGACAAATAACTAGGTACCTGTCCTTTGTCACATCCCCCTTGAAGAGGACCACACTTCCATTCTCAAACCCGACGGCCATCCAGGCTAGGTTCTCATGGACAGCCAGACAAGTGACCTGAGATACATACATATGTACTTTAATTAATATCAATAAAATTGAATCAAGGTAAAAAGTTGATTATATATAGACTCCTTGGAATTGTCAGAGGCCCTTCACAGGTGTCATATGACCATGTCCGCACACACTGGTGACTTCTGTCGTTCACAACACTAACAAAGTTCTTTTTTTTACCTCGGAATAGCTGGTGTTACACTTTTATCTTGTAATAGGATACTTACAGGGGTGGGTTTATTTCCTGGAATAGCCTTTGTTACACTCGTCTAGTAGCTTTACCTTGTATTATCATACTTACAGGGGTGGGTTTATTTCCTGGAATAGCCCTTGTTATTCTAGTACAAACTGGAGTTCCTTTCTCAATCTGAAATTGAACAATATCATTGTTCATCATTATTTTCAAAATATTGGATATATTTTCTTTGGGGAAAATCAAATGAGCTAAAAACAAGCCATTTCCATCAAGTTCAATTAATGCTTAAATAATTCATCTCATAAAGAGACTGCCTTTAAGGAAATATCTTTAAGATGCAAGTTGAATTCTAAAAGATCATTAACTCATTCATCCCTGAAATTTCATAATGGACTGTTCTAGCCCTTGATCAAGGAAAGTCTAAATGTCTACAGGGGTGAATAAATTAAGATTACCCAAAAGTTAAACTCTAAAACTGCACATCGTTACATCATACCTTATCCAAATTCCATACTTTGATGAGTGGGTTCACACCTTGTTCATCTTCCTGTAAAAAGATATACACATACTGATATAGTGAGAATCAAAGTTTGACAGGAGAATTGCAATGTTAAAGAGGGATGTATGGGGTACAAAATGGACACACCATAATGTTACAGCCAGCACAGCTGAGAAGTGGAGGACTAGAGATATTATAACCACCACATGTACAGATTCACTCAGAGAGCAGAAATATGATATTGTATTATAATATATGCTTACCCCTACTGACACCAAGAGATTGTGTTGACGGAGTTGGAAGAGATGAGATACTCGAATCTCATACGCCTTGAAGGTGCTGAGTTTGAGCTGCCTGCTGACAAGGTAGAGGTAGCCGTCATGGTCACCGACAATTAACTGACCGTGACCACTGACACAGGCCGAAACATTCACATCCTGTCAATCAAATACATAAAATATTACAGAACTGAACATAATAATCAATAACATTTTGTATTTGTATATACAATGAACCCTAAATAATCCAGACACTTTCATTCCCAGCCCAATTTTTACAGATTACATTTTTTTTCAGACTGACTCCATATTCTTAGTCAATAAGTAAGGTTATGGTAATCCCTCACCTTTCCTCACGGACTGCAAGTTTTTCGGATTAGCAGCGTCAAGATTATCAGGGGATTCACAGTATTACAAAGATATCTGCCTTTTCGGGAAGATAAATGGATTGTTATGTCACATGTTAGCCAGCGCAATAACACGCTTTTTTGTGTGTTTTGCTCAAAGAATATTAGAATAATGAAGAAACAACCAATACATATCCATAAGGGCTGATAACTGTGTAAAAAGACAAGTTGTAGTATCTGTACTAAAATATTATCTTGTCTTCTCTGATATTATGACTTATATCTATTGGCAAATTTCTATCTTTTTCAAGAAAACCGAGTTAAAGCGGTACTATAACTAATTTCCAATTAGTAAGAACTATTGAGTATATCTATATTCCTCTGGAATAGTGTCGCAGTGTTGTAATCATATGGAACAAGATGGTTCTCTTATGAACTTGATCGTCCTGTGGAATCACACTCATCTTCTGTGATATCATATAATACTGATTCAGGTTCAATATATTTTTCCAGGTAGGCTAAACTTTGATTACCAAACGAAACCTATGTGTACATATGTATCTCCGATATATAGTCTTACCTTCAGTTTATCAAACACCTGGCCAGTATCTGGGTCCTTTACCGTTTCCTTGTCAAAAAAGTTGAATCTTCTCCACTGAAATTAGATAATTTCATTCTATGTCATGAGAGTCTCAATCTTTTCTAGTCATGCATGGTACAATGGTACAATGTATATCGAAAAGCAAAAAGACAATATAACAGTCCACCATGACTTAGAGAAGAAATGTTCCCTGGTATTTATAGCCGTGATCTATGTTTTTCTAGTTTCTTATTACGACCCTTATCCTTATGTTAAGTGTATCTTTAGATGTTTTAATCATTTTTCTTCCTTTCTGGCTGAGATGTTCGATTCCAGACATAATCCGACACAACTGGTGTCACTCCTCTTCCTTAATTTTATATCCTAATGTTCTTTCATTATTCCCATATAAAATAAGAGTCAACTAGCTACATGTATAAAGTCAGACCACAGGGCCTTGTTACTAATGATGACATATATAAGATAGGTCACGTATATTTACATACGTAATGTATCATCATTAGTAACAAGGCCCTGTGGTAAGACATGTTCTTTTTGGACGTTATTTTGCTGATTTTTGGCACAGAGTTAAGGAATGTTTTAAAATGTTTCAAAAGTGTCTCCTGGTGCTAACATAGTTGGAGTATTCTTTTACCAGTTTTGTAGCTTGTCGTTGAACTGAAGTATTGGGATTTACCGATTAGATTTATTACAGGCAAGAGTTGTATTAATGTATATACATGCACTGCCACAAGGGCTCGAACCGGTGACCTCGGTGTTACTGGTCCACCGCTTCGCAGACATTTCCCCTAGCAGGAAACTAGAAAGGTACCTTATGACTATGTTAACAACGTTTATTAACCCCATGTATTTACAACTATAAACCTGCTACACAAACTTTATTTTATTTACTTTATAAGACATTTCGATAGAAATCCCATGGCGATTAGAGAGGATGACAACGTTAGAATGCATCTGAGAATGATAAAACAAAGCACTCTATGTCAGCACATCTTTACTACAATAATATCAGAGTTAATGTAATGACAGCATATCTGTCAGATTTCATTTTCTCATCCTCATTGGATTTGGACGTTTCGGCCAAACTCTGTAACGGCCACTGTAAAACGAAAATAATTACATTTCCATTAACATTACTTTTGTGACAAACGATGTGGATATAAAAACAGTCGTTATGGAAAATTATATGATAAATTTGGTCAAACATACAGCCATATAATCGAATTGTTTATATTTTGCTACCGCCTACCTGTAAGAGAGCCATTGCAGACGTACGGCCTTCACCTTTTCGTTTTATATATTATTAGGAACGATAAAGTAGCGGAAAGAATTTGAAATAAATAAAGCGGAACGCACTGCGCCATATAGGCATTATCACATTGATTTTAGGCCTACATATATATATAAAAAAGCATCTGTCGCTCTGTACTCCACAAAACAAAACAGTAGAATTTTTTAATAACATAAACAATGTTTTGTTTTTTTGTTTTTGGGCACATTTCTTTTTCTGTTATATGCACGATTTTGGTTTAGGTTGAATCATAGGTATTTACATCCTCGATATTCCAGGGGTTCCGATCACTTACGATCTCTACACCCCTGGACTACCTCATAGTGAAATTGAAGGCAGCTCAGCTGAAAATATTTGACTAATCACAGACCAGCAAAGATTTCCTTTGAAGAACAGATAGAGCGACGCCTAACATCAAAGCCACACAGTCAACCACAATGTACCGTTATACGGCTCTTTTGATGTACATCAAAGGACTAAATTACCTGTTCTGTTCTGTTGCCTCCAGTTTTACGATGAGATAGTCCAGGGGTGTAGAGATCGTAAGTGATCGGAACCCCTGGAGTATAGAGGATGAGGTATTTAGCACGCTGATAAATCAAAGACCCAATATAGACTAATATATCTCTACAGTGGGTCTTTGACTTATCAGCGTGCTAAACACAGGTATGGTTGAATAGCTTAACAACCTACATGATTAACATTCACGAGTTCATGAGTTGGAGGGAAGCCGATAAAAAGTTCTTCTGACCTTAAATTTAGTTACATCTACAATGTATAGTCAACCACAGTGTACCATTTCATTAATGTATAAACGGCTTTTTTGACGAACATTAAAGATGCTCCACCGCTGACAAATGGTATTTTTTCACTATCAAAAACAGGAGCAGACGATTTAGTATTTTTCTTCAGTTACAAAAGTTACTTAATTTACACCATTACCACCATTGAAAAGTTTGAGCTGCTAATTTTACTTCAAGTTAAAAATATAAAAAATAATTAATTGCATCCCGAAAAAATTCCGTGCTACTATATCCTATATGGAATGAAGTACTGATTGCGCATGTACCAAAGGCGAAGTAAATTATTTTATATTATTTTTTGTGTTAATTATACATACATACACACGATTAAACACTAATTATTGTTCAAATGATGAATATCATTTATGCTTTGTCGGCGGTGGAGCATCTTTAAAGGACTAAATTACCTCAGAAACATATATACACATGTTTCTGATTACCTGTTTTTTTTCTATTACCTCCAGTTTTACTCTGGGATGATCGTTAGTGATCGGAACCCCCGGAGTAACGAGGATGACCAAGTTCATGTTTAAAAAAATTACACCGCCAATTTTTCCATTTCACAAAAACTACCTACCATCATTACTGTACAGTAGATTTCTATGTAATAGCTTAAAAGAGATGTATTAAAGCGTTACAACACAAAAATTCTATACCAGAATGCTCTACCAAGATTGTCTCGTTTTAGAAATCATTCATGACGTCAAAACATTTTCATTTTGTGACGTAATAACACGTTTCGTATCTATGCGCAGTTTGCCGCAATCCGATTTACACGCCTTATTTTGCAAGAAAGTGGGATGTAATAACTCAAAAACAGAGGAAAACATATAAAACACTAAAGAGAGTAAGTTTTCTAAAGTCTATTTTCTGTGATCCAGGACGACGTTTATTTGTAATAATGAAAAGAAAACTTCCCGTGACATTTTCTATCTAGTTAGTGTATTACCAACAGTCAGTGGATATCTATCTATTTATAGTTATTTATGTTTTCCGTTTTAGGTGAGGTCTATCACCGAAGAGAAGGCAGAACAATTCCTCAGTGTATCAGATGCTGAAAACATCGTTCGCAAGATACAACAGACAGTTCTAATGCAACTGAAAGCGGAGGGCATCTTTCCCAAGAAAGGAAACGGGGGCGTGGCGTTTGTCTTGGATATATCAGAACCCCAAACCCCTGGTGTTCCCGAATGTGGTAGTCAGTACGCTACATATTCTCAAACCCCGTTCCTGTCCGGAAATCTTCCTCCTAGGCGTCTGCCCCCACTCAACAAAGCCGCTATGGAAGCAAAGCAGGAACGGGCACGGAAAAACAGGGAAAGAAAAAGAGCAAAAAGAGAAAGCCAAATGTTAAAAAAAAATCATGCAGACAATGACTTTTCTAACATGACTTTGATTTGTTTTTGTTTCTTTTTTTTTATTGTTTAAATACAAGTAATTAAATTCTTTTTAGTTACAATGCGTGTATCTTTTGCTTTATCAACAGTACGATATTTACTTGGTAAGTTTTGGGGAAAAAAATCGCCAGTGAATAGTTCGGCAGTGCGCTCAGAGATAGATAAACCCTGATAGCCATGAAGCTGAAGTTATTAGGCTCCTAACAATAAGTATGACCTAGCTGCATTAATTTTTGACAAAAAGGCTAAAGAAACTGACCAAATTAAAAGGCAACTATCTGCAACACAAACACAACAGGCTCGAATACGTTTAGGAGCGAGTCAATGAAAACCGACTTGATGAAATACAATTGTGGTTCTGAAATTACATTTGGCAATGGTTCGTGGGAAAACTTGGTAAGCTAAGATGAAGGTATCCCAACATTGGTAGATTATACAGAAGATTTTCTATTACCGAAAACTATCTGTTGTGGCTTTATTTGACACTTTATTTATAAGTAGATCTATCAACTTGTCTGATTTACGGCAACTCAGAAGTTCCCCTCAAATCTCTCACGTACGCATCCTCGATACTCTAGGGTTCCAATCATTTACGATCTTTACACAACTGGACTATCTCATACACTGTAGTAACTGTCAATATATATGTGATTACTACTTACCAAGATTACATGATTAAAATTACTTATATAATGGGAAGAACGAGTATACAAGATTTGTTCGTGATAGTGCAATATACTTACCAGAAATATAATTATATCTTATAGATATAACCATGGACCTTGGGAATATCATCAGTCATTTTAACATCTTCCTAATTGGAGACACGTTCACTTGACGTCACCAATGTGATGAATCTCGGATGTTCTATTCATATGAAAACTCTATCATGAGAAACAAGTAAGTATGAAATAAAATTGAAACAAATATTCATTTTTTCACTTTTAATATTAAAACATCAATTGCTTTAACAATCAGCAAAATCAAACATAGTGAACCTCGAATAACAGCTCGAGGTAACCACGTGACTGACATAGTTCCAGCGTAACATTTTATTTAGCAAGTAAATTAGCGTAAATCTTAAATGTGTCGGGAAAATTAGTCAAAATCATGGTTTATCTTACCTCAACTTGTGTAATATGTCATTTAAGTGAGAAAGAAACACATTTATCACCGCTTTTTTCCATTGTTTTAAAATTCAACAGTAAGCTCTATTAACATTCTTTCCGAATTCCGACATTTAATGTACACAATAGAAATGCTAATAGAAATGCTAATAGGTATCCAACAATTATCAAAGCCTATTTATACTTTTAAAACATGTGTTTCGATAGGTCAATACATAGAGTAATGATCTCAAATAACATCATTAAATGTATACTAATTTATCACTCCTATTTGATCAGGGCTCTCAAACTAATAGTTGTTGTACATGATATTTCTTTCACACTTGTTAGTTAGATATGATCTAGTATTTTTTTGGAGAATAACTTGAATGATTATTATGTAAATTATAAAATTGGATATCTTTATGCATTTATCAAAATTGGATATCTTTATGCATTTATCAGATATCTGTATTTTTCATCTGTCTTTTCACTAATCAAATTGCAATAAAATGTCTTTGATACAAGCGCCTACAGAGGGCGTTGGAATTTTAAGGGTCTTATTACCGAATGTAGGCCTAAGTTTTTCCAACCCAGTATTTAGATTTTCCGCAAACAGAAATAAAGTGGCATTTTTAAACTTAACTTCAAGGAACAAAATTAATTTTAAAACATTGCGATGACATTATTACATTTCATCACACAACTGAGGAGAACAAACTTAAATCATTCATTCACACCTGAAATTCCATGATAGACTGGCCTAGTCTTTTATTCAGAAGAGTCCATATGTGTCTTCATGGGTGAATGAATTAACATCAGCTGGAACAAACATTTTCTAATATAAATCTTATCGGGACATGAACTACATATTTACAATTTCACAAATAAATACATATGCTTAATTATAGTGTCAAATTTAAACTTTTTCAACGGCACAAAAAAAACCTTCTCTCAACAACCAAAAATTTTAAAATGAATTCATTAAACCCTATAAGTTTAAAGGATTTATCTTTGGTTCTTACAATAAAAAGGTGGTATCTTAATTGTAAAATTCACCCGAAAATATATTCCCTCTTTGCATATCACAGAGTTAGCTCCCTTGCGGGTAGGTATCGATTGTTACGTCATTATTTTGTGAGCGCAATTCACGTCATTTTCTCCGAAAAGTATGACGTTACGCTCCCAAACACAAGACGTCACAATCAATACCTACCCGCAAGCGCAGATAACTCTGTAATATGCAAATACGGAATATCTCAACTATCAGATTCACTCAAAAGCCGTATCTCAACTGTCATTTGTTTACAAAAATCTTTTAGCAAAAATGTTGAGTTCATTTCACATTTTTGTATCTCAACTACAAATGTATGAAAATGCTTCACTTTTTTCCTAAGGTTTGCTTTAAGAAATATTTTGAAAAATCATAATATCAAGGCTTCATAAAAATGCAGAAAAGAAATTGAATTCAGAAAGATGGATGTTAATGTAAATATTTTGTTGTAAGTACATGATCTACAAGGATTTGCATATTCATTACTACTATATGTAAGTACAATTGTCACAGAAATGAACCTTTTGGCAAGAAAAACAATTGAAAGGGTCTAAAATTATAAAATTGATACAGATCTCTTCTGTACTTTCTGCGAATAGCAATAACAAAACTTCAGCTACCGAAATCAGATCCCTGACAGTAATCTTGATATCGAATCGGTCAAAAAGCAATATGCATAACTATACATATGATATTTGGGACAAATCCCTTCAGTACTTTTTGAGGAATAATGGTGACAAACTGACAAACAAGCTGATTTTTCCCACTCTAAGACCCCTAAAGTAATCAAATTCGGGCCACCAAAAGTGATTGATATAAGCTGTATAAATTGTTTCGCAATCAATATAAAATAAATAAAGTTTAATTATAATTTTAGTATAAGAGAGAAAATTGTGGGTAGGAATTTGTCAGACTCACCATATACCATAACATGTGTGTGAAATATGGGTAGGACATTATGGCTTCATAAAGCTACGAGGTAATATTAAAATAATTAAGCTACAAAAACATTTTTGAATTATGCGTAATTTAAGAATAGCGTAGATTACACGAGATTCTTTAAATCAACAGGGATTTTTGTATTTACAGAATACATCCAACACAATGTCGAACGTACATATTATGAAGTAATTATTTGTGATTGTGTAGGTAGCCCCTAATATAAGTGGATAAGACGACATCTACAAAAATTAAACATACTATACCTCACACATACCCTATTCGACCCAATAAGCGCCCATGTCCCTATAAGCGCACTTCCCCTTTTTGAGGCCTCATTTCAATTGTCCTGGCATAAGACCCAAATAATTCAAAACTGTATAGGTTTGCAATGATTTCGTCTGATTAAGCACCTTTTCATTTTTTTTTCTCAAGTTTTTACACACCCTGAGCGCTTATTGGGACGAATACGGTACTCCAATAGTAAGTATACCTTGTTTCTGTGGGTCAAAGTTGAAAGTAATTTCTTTGCAGATTAAAA
Source organism: Argopecten irradians (assembly GCF_041381155.1). Classification (NCBI taxonomy): domain Eukaryota; kingdom Metazoa; phylum Mollusca; class Bivalvia; order Pectinida; family Pectinidae; genus Argopecten; species Argopecten irradians. The sequence continues at coordinate 8,081,560 of NC_091148.1, read as the reverse complement.
TAATTATGACCTCAATGATATTCAGTGCAATCTCAGAAACATAATTTTCATAAATATTACCTACTTTACAGTATATATTGATATCTTAAAATATTGAGACGTAGAATTATTTTGTGTCAAAATGAGAAAAAGTATATCCTAGAAATATATCACAACAACCAAGCATTACGGTACATATCGGACTTAATTATACCTAGTTACTGCTGTAGCAGAAAATATATCACCTTCTGACTGACTTTTCCAGATGATATCTTTTCCGCTATATCAGTAGCTATATTGTACCTAGAACAAAAGATTGGATCATAATATGTGACAGGGATTCCACAGCATTCTAAGAAACAATTACATTCAATATGCATAATATCAAAATGAAAACCATTTATACTCTTCCTGAACAATAAGTAATCTCAATGAAGTTCATAGAATATTTCAGCAGAACATACACACACAAAGGAAAAAATAGGAATATGAAAATAAATAAATTTGTATCCATGACAACCAGATAACTTACATTTATAGTGATATTTAACTGCATTATCTCAAAATTTACCATCTCGATTCAACCATGCAAATGGATATGAAAGATGTATACATTTTTTTCCATCTTCATTGAAACTGAAACAATCGTTTCGTTGGAAAATAAACTGAGTCTTTACATAGAGTTATCTTCTCTTGTACAAATGTTGATTGTAATTCTATTATACTTGATGACCTTAACATAACATTTTGTTTTATAAAAAAAAATGGTTATAATGTTGTTTTTGGCCACAGAATAATAACAGATACATACACGCAAGGGCAGATAACTCTGAAATTTACAAAGATAAGACATCCAGATTTATCCTGCAACCAGCATTGGTGTTGTCGGAATACACCCACCACATGAATTTTTGCTGTATTTCATAATTTCAGCACGTGCGCCTAATTCCGAGGCGAAACATTGCTTGAAAGACGGACATATTTGCAACGGTGTTGCTTAAATGTGTGCGTTTTGAATGAATGTTGCAGGATAAAAAAAGTATACATGGTCAGTGTATAACAATATAAGCTGTATTTTTGACTCAGGTCAGAAAGTAAATAATGGCTTGCCCCTTTTGTCTCTATTAACCCTTGCCAAAATACAGCTTATATTTTAAGATACTGACCATGTATTCTCTAAATAGGGATCCGACATGAATTTCTAACCAACAGTATCTATATTAGATACAATGTACTATAATATAAATACATATATCTATACTATTAGTTAGAAATTCGTGCCAAGTCCCTGTGATTCTCTATTGGCAGATTTCAAGTAAAATATTCACTGGGAAATTCTATCCAGCTTTCCCCTCCATACTAAGTTTGATGATAAACAGCAGAAGACAAACATCATAACAAATGTCATACACAATCCAACCTATAATAAACAAAATGAAATCAAATGATTATTCAATAACACAATGAAGCTTAAGCTAGGAATGAAAGGAGGTGGGGATGGTGAGTGGCAAACATCTGTCAAATATCAACAAAATATGTCTAATCCACCCAAATGACATTTTAACAAAAATGAAAATGGCAAAATCTGAAAAAGACTGAAATTTAAGTTTTTTGGGGTAATTATATGGAATTACATGTACCAGGAACCTATTTTCTGAAAGTCAAAAAGGCTGAAATCAGCGAATCGGCTGAACATTTTCATCACTGTTTTAATCATAATATTGAGGATTAGTCATTTTCCTTAATGGCATATTAATTATAAAATGAAAAGAAAGGAACGGGTGAAACAGATATAAACTACTTCACTGTCATATCTTAGTATAAAAACCCATTGAAATGCCGACTATTATTATGCATCGATACTCACTGTCCTAAATAATGTATGTTAGAGAGCGTGTAGTTATCTCCCTTACTACAGCAGTTATCTTCCTTACAAATCATATTAGCAGTAATTATCATAAATTATATTAATCGTAGTTTTTTTCCTTACAAACATACATTACTGCTTTGTTATGTTTTCTACAAAGATGAAATGAAACTTTAACCGTCAGTTATCTTATTTTGTTACAAATACGTTAAAAAAAAAAACCTAGAATACGGGTTTTTACTTCAATAAAAAATCATACATTACACATTATCAATATTCTTTACAAATAACAAATTATTATCAAAAGATTATAGATCAAAATTTATTTTTGGAAATCTACAAAGATGAAGATGAAATGTCTCCCTCATGAAACTTTAACCGTCAGTTATCTTATTTTGTTACAAATACGTTAAAAAAAACCTAGAATAGAGTGTTTACTACAAAACACCAAGTCTACCACATAAAAATCATACATTACAATTATCATTATATTCTTTACAAATAACAAATTATTATCAAATTATAGATCAAATATTATTTTTGGGAATCTTTTATACTCTATATAGCAAGAGAGAAGTCTCAAAAAATTTAGCAAATTGCAGTTATCTCCCTTCCAAGATTTGCAAAGTAACAGTTGATATGTCTCCCTCATAAAAGCAATGGTTGCTTTCCTTACACATATAATATTCACACTGAGTTGTCTACCTTATATATATTACCACAACTATCTTTCTTAGTTACATTTAAAGAGTTATCCTACCCTTTCTCATTGCATAAAAAGAGTTGCCTCCCCTTCATATAAAAGAGTATACAAACATAACAAACTTACAATATCATTTACGTAAAGTTTTCTCCTTTACAAATAAAATTTTATTGCTACCTTAAAAAACTAGTATAACAAGTACTGATAGTAATGGGAACCATTACAGATGTTCCCCAAATTACGCCATAATCATATCATTGTTTGATATACTTCATAACCTCAGACTATTATGGATTAATATGACTAATTCATGTACCAGGTGATACCCTATAATGCTTGTGCAGTACTAATATCTCCAGTGGTGATGGAACGTAACTTTTTTCAATCTTCCCGCTGAAAAGTATGATAGCGCAGAATATCTTCTTCTGACATCATTGCATCACCAATAGAAAGAATAGTCCAACACATACCTTACCAGGTATCACGTGATACGTAAATTAGTCCCATTTTCATTGAAGAAATTAAAGAATAAGAATCCAATCTAAAATAATATATCTCCCATTTTGTCCTAATAAATATGTCCTATAAGTATTCAGTACTTTGATAGAACCATCAGAACTTTGACATGATAAGTACCTTCAGTACTTTGATAGAACCATCAGTACAATAAACAGTATAGCTGTCATTTATCAACTGTAAGTACATCATTCAATAAGTACTATGTGAAGAATTGAGAAGCTGAGGTTATTTTTTACTTGTAAATTCCACTTGGACCTGGCACAATTTTTTTACCAACAGTATATATATGTGATATTATAGATGATATAACATATACATATATATTCTGTTCGTAACAAAATTGTGCCAGGTCCCTGTGGTAAATTCAAATAATTAAAGGGTAGATTAATGGATATTATTCCTTTAATCAGTCCCAAAGCTGTCCACAGGCAGAGTAAAAAAAAGTTAAATCACAAACATTTTTTCCCAAACAGATTAGAAATATGGGGATAAGATCTCAAAATAGATAAGATTTATTAATTGCAGGTTACATTTTTGCACTCTCATTAATACATTTTTTTTATGAAGGTAATAGCACAAAGTAAGTAGCTTTAGCTAATTAAAGAAAAAAACTCTGCTCCTGTTTTTCATAGATAAAATTATCATTTGACGGCAGTGTAGAATCTATATAAGTTTCCTAAATTCATCAAAAAATCTCCTTCTATCTTGAATATCAGAATACCAGATCAGGCACCGATTTCTCGAAACTTTAATGCAGACTTAAGTCAAAACTTAAGTTTTTCTCCTTATGTAACTTATATGAAAATTTATGACTTCAGTCAGTTTTTGACTTAAGTTTGTTTCGAGAAATTGGGGCCAGAGACCTTTTTTCAATGACTACACCATGATATGTGAATAAAAAATCACGTTTTACAGCAGTATCATAATCCAAATTATTCTGCCGCTCTATTAAATTTTTCATGTTAGCCTTTAAACTGATATATGTTGGAACTCCATCATTATATTAACTTGGGGAAAAGCAATCGGTACACATATCAACATTGAAACTACATCATTGAAATCAAAAAACGTAATGCATTTGGATGGAAAGGTCTTTTCCTATTTGTATGGTAATTCTGTTGATGTATTTAATATTCACTGGACAAAGAAAAGCAAGAATTCATGTTTTTTTTATACCTACCCCTATCTGTATCTTGTAGAAAATAGCCTATTGAAATAAGGGGAATCCTCTGTATACTGAATTAATAGGAACAGCAAGAGCTGATTTGGCCATGAACAGTCGATGATTTCCTATTTCTTTTCAGATACGACACTGGCAGTATTTATCATTACTACTACACAGATTATAATTTCATTTGGTTTGTTTTGTTTAACGTCCAATTAACAGTCAGGGTCATGTAAGAACCTTTCAGTTTTGTTGGTGGAGGAAAACCAGAGAACCTGGAGAAAAACCACCAACCAGCAGTCAGTACCTGGTAACTGCTCTACATAGGAAGTCGCGACCCAGAGGTGGGGGGGCTTGTGGTAATATGTCAGGACATCTTAACCATTCAACCACCACGGCCCCTAGGGATTTGAGCAGATCTTTCCGTTGTGTATTAGAGTGAAGTTTTGATTTCATAAAAATGGTTTCATCAGCTGATCACAGCCTAAATAAAAAAGATAATAAAATGGCAGATAAATTCAAAACTCTATCATTATCAGCTTACCTTTTAACGTATCAAAAACAAAAATAGATCCGATCAAAAACACTAACAACCACATAGAGGTGGAAATTTTTAAGTAAAGTTTTTGGTCAGAAAAAACAAAACTAATAGACATAAAAACAAGTTGGACAATAATGAGATATTCCACACAAGTTACATACATCTCCGACTGTATATTTCCTTCTCTGATCATCTTCAGATCATTTTTTTCCTCTCAAAAATCATGCTGATAATGTATGTATATTGTATAGGTGGTTCCCCCTGATTAGCAAGTTGTATTGAACCGAAACATGACATGACTTACAGAGTAGTGATAGTAACCCCTGGAGTATTGAGGAACACACATGACAGTATTAACATCCCTCCCCTCTACTTCCCCACATATCATAAGGAATCCTTCGTACTTCAGGGGTTACTATCACTCTCAATTTCATCCTTAATACTCAAGGAGTTACTACCACTGTCAATTTTCTCCACAATATATAAGGGGTTACTATCACTGTCAATTTTCTCCACAATATATAAGGGGTTACTATCACTGTCAATTTTCTCCACAATATATAAGGGGTTACTACCACTGTCAATTTTCTCCACAATATATAAGGGGTTACTATCACTGTCAATTTTCATCCTTAATACTCAAAGAGTTACTACCACTGTCAATTTTCTCCACAATATATAAGGGGTTACTATCACTGTCGTTATATCCTCGATACTTCAGGGATTACTATCACTGTCGTTATATCCACGATACTTCAGGGGTTACTATCGCTGTCGTTATATCCTCGATACTCAAGGGATTACTATCACTGTCGTTATATCCTCGATACTTCAGGGGTTACTATCGCTGTCGTTATATCCTCGATACTTCAGGGGTTACTATCGCTGTCGTTATATCCTCGATACTCCAGGGGTTACTATCACTGTCTATGTCATCTTAATTACTAAAAGAGTTTCAAGGATGATCATAGAGGGATATAAAATTGTAAGTTGTGAAAAATATCCCTTAAAACAAAACAGGAAAAAAACCAATAAATCACAACACAGATGCACTGGACTGTAAAAACAATACTATGGCCCAGTAAATAATATACGTTGTATAAGTTCAGTCTTTCTTCTTCTCTTCCTCTCGTTTCTTTGGTGGTTTAATGAACGTGAAGTAGACAAGCGTTACTACGGTAAATATATGGATATAAAATCCAACAGATCTGAAAAAGACCAAAAATAAATAAATAAATAAATAAATAGATAAACATTTTTTTTTAAATTCAAAGATAACTGGATTTTCATACCAAGCTACCACCAGAAAACATAATTATATCTATCATATGACTTCCGTGTTTTCCTATTGATTAAAGTCACTTCACCAATTTTTGTGTGTAATATAATCTATCTGCATTTACTACAAAATACTGAATTGACGGAAGATACTACATTAATCTGTAGATTCATAACGGTGCATTAAATTAGTAACAATTTTCACCTTTTTGTATCAATTTGAATATGATAATCAATGAAAATATCTTTCAAATCTCCTAAATCAAACAGTTTATAGTTCAAAGTGGCATTCCTTCATGTTAATATTCCCCCCATCTTTGCATATTAAAGAGTTATCTGCCCTCACAAGTAGGGCCGTTTTCGATTATGCGGTTTGACTGGTCGGACCTAGTTGTTCGTTTATGAATTAAAGACGGACCTGGTGATATTATATCGTTTTCAGACGAGCTTTGACACAACCCTCACAGGCCTGTATCAGAAACTGCAGGTCTGTCAGGATTTATACCTGAAATAATGATTTTTACAAACGGTCGAACCGGTTGTTCCGAATAAACGAAAACGGCCCAGGTGTTGCTATGTCATCAAGACAGTAGTCAGATTGAATCTACTTACATCCACAACTTAATGCTAGCCGTTAGGGAGAGAAGACAGAACGCCGATGCTAAGTATACATTGGCCATTCTAGTAGCAGAAAATGTTATACAGTCGTAGATAACCTTCAGCTGGTCCGTCTTCTGGAAGTATGGACGAATGTTTCTCCTCACCTGGAAAATAAAAGTTTATATTGAAGTTATATGTGACATCATTTTCTTACTGATGAATCCAGAAGAGCTTTTAAAATTTTGTTCATGGCGAAAAACAACTAACAGTTTGAGAATTTATAATACTTTCAATGCACCTATTTTAAAGATGCTCCATCGCTGACAGATCATTAAATGGTACCCATCATTTGAACAATAATTGGTGTTTAATCGTGTATATCTAATTAAATAAAAGAATCTGACAATTAGAACAAGAGATCCCAGAGGGATCTTGGCGCCCACCAAAGAATGATCTATGTCTGACAATGGAAAGAGGGATCTTTTCTCTGCTTTTCAAACTTTGTGCAAACATACTACATATAAAATTTGAGACAGATCGCTTCAGTACTTTATGAGAAATAGCAGTAACAAACTTCAACTATCAAAATCCAAGATGGCTCCTTGGCGGCCATCTTGTAAATCGATTCGGTCCCAAATCGAAATATGCACAACTAGGGCCATAGAGGAACCTATATATGAAATTTGAGACAGATTCATTCAATACTTTCTGAGAAATAGTGATAACAAACTTTAACTATCAAATTCCAAGATGGCAGCCTGTGCCTGGCGGCCATTTTGATGACCGATCGATCCAAAAAACGCATTATGCACAACAAGAGCCCTAGGGAAACCTACATATGAAATATGAGAAAGATCCCTTCAGTACTTTGTGAGAAATAGCGATAACAAACTTTAATTCTATCAAATTCCAAGATGGCAGCCTGGCGGCCATTTTGTTGACCGATCGATCCAAAAACGCATTATGCACAACAAGAGCCCTAGGGAAACCTACATATGAAATATGAGAAAGATCCCTTCAGTACTTTGTGAGAAATAGCGATATTAATCTTTAACTATCAAAATCCAAGATGGCTGCCTGGTGGCCATTTTGTTGACCGATCGATCCAAAAAACGCATTTTGCACAACTAGGGCCCTAGGGGAACCTACATATGAAATTTGAGAAAGATCCCTTCAGTACTTTCTGAGAAAATAGCGATAACAACTTTTAAGTATTAAAATCCAAGATGGCTGCCTGGCGGCCATCTTGTTAACCGATTGGTCCCAAAATGCAATATGCACAACTAGGGCCCTAGGGGAACCTACATATGAAATTTGAGAAAAGATCCCTTTAGTACTTTACTGAGAAATAGCGATAACAAACTTTAAAGTATTAAAATCCAAGATGGGCTGCCTGGCGGCCATCTTGTTATAACCGATTGGTCCCAAAATGCAATATGCACAACTAGGGCCCTAGGGGAACCTACATATGAAATTTGAGAAAGATCCCTTCAGTACTTTCTGAGAAATAGCGATAACAAACTTTAAGTATCAAAATCCAAGATGGCTGCCTGGCGGCCATCTTGTTAACCGATTGGTCCCAAAATGCAATATGCACAACTAGGGCCCTAGGGGAACCTACATATGAAATTTGAGAAAGATCTCTTCAGTACTTTCTGAGAAATAGCGATAACAAACTTTAAGTATCAAAATCCAAGATGGCTGCCTGGCGGCCATCTTGTTAACCGATTGGTCCCAAAATGCAATATGCACAACTAGGGCCCTAGGGGAACCTACATATGAAATTTGAGAAAGATCCCTTCAGTGCTTTCTGAGAAATAGCGAATAACAAGAATTGTTAACGGACGGCCGGACGGACGGAGAAGGACGGACGGAAGGACGGACGGACCACGGACAAAAAGCGATTTGAATAGCCCACCATCTGATGATGGTGGGCTCTAAAAATAAGCAAAATTGACTCCCAAAGTTTAATTTTGAATCACAACAATAACTCTACAATGATGCTATTGATACCATACAAATATGGGCTATCCAATACATAGGTCAGAGACAAAGTAATTTATATGAAAAAAAGTAGCCTAATTGACCTTTTTAGACCTCGCATATATTGCCGTTTAAGGCCAGGGGTAAGCCCTATCATTAGTACAATTTTCAAATCCCAACCCTATAAGGATGCTACCATTGCATTATAAGTGCTCTTCCATTCTTAGTTGCAGAGAAGAAGTCGTTTATATGGAAATAGCTAAATTGACCCCTTTTGACCCCACCCTTCAGGCCCCCACGGGGGTCAGCCCCATTCATTTGCAAAATTTTGAATCCAAACCCTATAAGGATGTAACCATTGCATTATGAGCGCAATCCCTATGTTAAGTTGCAGAGAAAAAGTCATTTATATGGAAATTGACCACTTTTGACCCCGCCCCTCAGGTCCCGGGGGGTCAGCCCTATCATTTGTTCAATTTGGAATCCCCAGCCTACAAGGATGCTACCATTGCATTATGGGTGCTATACCATGCTTAGTTGCAGAGAAGAAGTCATTTATATGGAAATAGCCAAATTGACCCCTTTTGACCCCGCCCCTCAGGCCCCCGGGGGGTCAGCCCCATCATTTGCACAATTTGGAATCCCCACCCTATAAGGATGCTACCATTGCATAATGGGTGCTATACCATGCTTAGTTGCAGAGAAGAATCATTTATATGGAAATAGCCAAATTGACCGCTTTTGACCCCGCCCCTCAGACCCCCGGGGGGTCGCCCTATCATTTGCGCAATTTTGAATTCTCACCCTATAAGGATGCTACCATTGCATTATGGGTGCTATACAATGCTTAGTTTCAGAGAAGAAGTCGTTTATATGGAAATAGCCAAATTGGCCCCTTTTGACCCCGCCCCTCAGGCCCCTGGGGGGTCAGCCCCATCATTTGCACAATTTGGAATCCCACCCTATAAGGATGCTACCATTGCATAATGGGTGCTATACCATGCTTAGCTGCAGAGAAGAAGTCATTTATATGGAAATAGCCAAATTGACCGCTTTTGACCCCGCCCCTCAGACCCCCGGGGGTCGCCCTATCATTTGCGCAATTTTGAATTCTCACCCTATAAGGATGCTACCATTGCATTATGGGTGCTATACCATGCTTAGTTTCAGAGAAGAAGTCGTTTATATGGAAATAGCCAAATTGGCCCCTTTTGACCCCGCCCCTCAGGCCCCCGGGGGGTCAGCCCCATTATTTGTACAATTTTGAATCCCCACCCTATAAGGATGCTACCATTGCATTATGGGTGCTATCCCATGCTTGGTTTCAGAGAAGAAGTCGTTTATATGGAAATAGCCAAATTGACCGCTTTTGACCCCGCCCCTCAGGCCCCCCGGGGGTCAGCCCCATCATTTGTACAATTTTGAATCCCCACCCTATAACGATACTACAATTGCATTATGAGTGCTATCTCATGCTTAGTTTCAGAGAAGAAGTCGTTTATATGGAAATAGCCAAATTGACCCCATTTGACCCCGCCCCTCAGGCGCTCGGGGGTCAGCCCCATCATTTGTACAATTTTGAATCCCCACCCTATAACAATACTACAATTGCATTATGAGTGCTATCTCATGCTTAGTTTCAGAGAAGAAGTCGTTTATATGGAAATAGCCAAATTGACCCCTTTTGACCCCGCCCCTCAGGCCCCCCGGGGGTCAGCCCCATCATTTGTACAATTTTGAATCCCCACCCTATAACGATACTACAATTGCATTATGAGTGCTATCTCATGCTTAGTTTCAGAGAAGAAGTCGTTTATATGGAAATAGCCAAATTGACCCCATTTGACCCCGCCCCTCAGGCCCCCGGGGGGTCAGCCCCATCATTTGTACAATTTTGAATCCCCACCCTATAAGGATGCTACCATTGCATTATGGGTGCTATCCCATGCTTGGTTTCAGAGAAGAAGTCATTTATATGGAAATAGCCAAATTGACCCCTTTTGACCCCGCCCCTCAGGCCCCCGGGGGGTCAGCCCAATCATTTGTACAATTTTCCGTTAGTAGCCCATAAGGATGCTACCAGTCAAATTTTGTTGAAATCCGACCAGCGGTTATGGAGAAGAAGTCGATTGTTGACGGACGACGGACGCCGGACGACAGACGCCGGACGACAGACGCCGGACGCTGCAGTATCCCATAAGCTCACCTCGGTCCTTTGGACCAGGTGAGCTAATAAAAAAATAATACAACATAATTGATTTTGCTTTTTGGTGCATGCGCAATCAGTACTACATTCCATATAGGACATAGTGCCACAAATTTTTTTTTTTTGATGCAATTAATTATTTTTAATATTTTTATCTTGAAGTATTATAGGAGGCTCAGACTTTTCAATGGTGGTAATGGTGTAAAGTAAGTAATTTTTGTCGATGAAGAAAAACACTAAATTTTCTGGTCCTGTTTTTGATAGAGAAAAATTATCATTTGTCAGCGGTGGAGCATCTTTAATTTTACAATCTGAAAATAAATTTTGAAAGTTCTTGTAATTAATGTTTGGGGTTGTTGTTGTTGAAACAATGAAAATGTCCTGCTTAAAATTGCTAATTTCCCTAAGATTAAGGATTTGATGTCTTACCCCCAAGGTAGAAATAAATAGCTTTTCTTTGACATACAAAAGAAAAGGATGAAACTGTTACATCACTAGAACGAATATACATACTCAGCTCACTATACCCTTCGGCCGGGTACGAAATGGTCCCTATATGTCGTAGTGGAGCACTGCCTCAGAAAATCACTCGGGCACAATTTTCTATACTTTGTTGTAGGTTTCCAATTATTTTATGCTTATACATGCATTTATATAATATATAGTTTTGTCCAAAACAAACATAACGACTATTCTTAATATCTACCGTAGAGCTCACAAGAGGTCAAATTAACAATTTATAGACTTTCCGTATAATTTTCCTTCACTAAAGACCATGATCATAGTTATATATGTATGTGAAAAAATAATATCTCGATGTGAATTTGATATTTTATACAGTTCAGTTTTATTGCCTAGTAGATAAGTGATATAAAACAAGTAGGATAAAATACATGCAGACGTTTTAATAATGATTTGCACAATCATTACTTTGCTCCATTAGCAGTAAAAGGCATCAATTGTAGCTCTACAGACGACACCATTATCTGTCTAAAAGTCTTTTGAGCTACAATATTGCAGCTAATACATCGCATGAGTTCATAATGTCATATAGACATATATGTTCCAGTAATTATTTTGTCAAGGATTCCAGTTGAAAATGTTAACAGACACCCTCTGTCATATCTAAGATTTGACAGAGAAACCTCTATTTAGCTAAAATCAGTGAATGAATTAGTGTTTCAAATGTGCTTCCTTTGAGTCTGCTGTTGAGTGTTACTTACTTGTCGTGTGGCAAGTAGGACAAATGCCGTCGTTATAAATGTGAGATAATATCCAGGATAGAACCCGTGCCACCACGCGCTGACCACAAAAACACACAAAGTATTGTAGGCCTTGGGTGTTCGGTCATATACTGTTCGACGAAGCCAAATCAATGTCTGGATGTTCCAACTGTCAATGTTAATCTTCAAGCTAGTAGCAGTCTACAAAACACAAACATTTCATTGTATATTTGGTTGATATCTTGAGTCAAATCAAGCTAATATCCACCCCTTACACACACTTCTAGCTACCCCTTATCTGAGACTTAGGCAGCCAAAATTTCCTCTATTTTGTTTCCTTGGTTACTGCTTATGAAGCATGTGATTTATCAAATCAAAGATGTTATAACAATTGACCTGGGCCGTTTTCGTTTATTCGGAACAACCGGTTCAACCGTTGGTTAAAGTAATTATTTCAAGTATAAGTCCTGACCGACCTGCAATTTTTGATACAGGCCTGTGAGGCTTTGCCAAGGCTCGTCTGAAAACAGTGTAAAATCACCAGGTCCGTCTTTAATTAATAAACGAACAACTAGGTCCAACCAGCCAAACCGTATAATCGAAAACGGCCCAGGTTTGACCAAAAGTTATCAGAGTTTTTAGCCATTTTACAAAACCTATTGCACATATGATCTGGTTATCATAGCAACAAAACATTAGCAATCTTTTTTTGTACAGACAGACATACAGACTAGCTGATTCCAGTATACCTCCTAACTATGTTACAGTGAAGGTTTATAATACAGTGTACATTGAATTTGATCACTTTGAACTTCTAATTATAATTGTCAGCTGTTCACATACCTCCAGGTTCCATATATGGACGTTATTCAACAAATCCCACTTCTCTTTGCCGTTCTCGTCGTAACCAGTAAACCCGAGGCCTGCAGACTGGTTGGTTAACTCCCCTTGAAATTTCAAACTCAATATGATTACTCTTAGGAATGATATTTTCTTTAGTAATTTGAAAGTTTAAATCTATTTGAGTTTAAATGGGACTACTTCAAGTACCACATACATGATACTAATGTTTCTATTAGTGATGGAATGAGGTCAAAAGATGATATCACAAAGAGTTATGTTCCATCACCACTAGAGACATTATTTCCAAACTTTAACGTTAACGGGTATCTAAGGTACATGTATAAGTCCCGTTATATTAGATTTTCATATCTCTTTTCATTTCAAAATTTTATTTGTTAAAAAATATCAGAATATATCTTAAGAATAGTTTCACATCTGCAATTGGATCAGACAATATGTCTTTACTAGCCTTTTCCATGAAATAAAACTAACAAGAAATAAAACTAACAAGAAAAAATTTCATATGAATAGAAACGAAATTTCACCTGACCCTGTGATTTCAGTAATATATGCATTATTATATGCCCCTGTGATTTGACAAATCCCCTTGATTATAAAATCTCTTTTGATTTTACAGACCCCTGTGATGTCCCTAGCAACCTACCCAGTTTCCAGGCGAAGTAATATTTGGCTCGGACTAAAGACACACAGATCAGGAGATACAGATTCCTATACAAGATGTTTGTCTCATAAAGAAACTCATCATCTGTAAAAAAAATTAAAACAAAAAACATGAAAAAAAATCATCTGTGAAAAAAAAAAAAAAAAAATAATCAAATTACTGAAAGTACTGTGAACTTAAAGTTTTAGAATTCTTAAACAGTAACCTACAGGAAAATTTAATGGTAAAGCTAAATCATAATAGTCTTATGTATTTTTTTTCCAATTCATCTACAAATTTTAAATCAAACATAAAGTCATTAGTGAACAAACCTTCATCCTAGCATGATATAGAAAAAAATACGAGCGATACAATTTGTTGAAATTGATACATTATCTTATTACAGTAAACCAACTTATTTTTGCATTTGATTAAAAAAATTGAAAATTACAAAAATATTTCAAACTCATTGTACAGTAAATCATGTGAGCTAAAATTGTGAAATTACTCATTGCACGAAAAAAGTTGTTTAGCATTAAAACGCGAAAATAATTATAGTATCTAAGATGACTGTAAACAAACTTTCTTCCATGCACGATTTCCTTCTGTTAATTTCGCGAGCTAAGTAAATTCGCGAAAGTTAATCTCCATGAATTGCCATCTACAACAATTTATTGATAGGAATTTCCATTCAATTATTCAAGCCGTAAATTTGAAACTTCGCGAACTTGTTATGAAATGAAAATCGAGAAATTTAATAGCTGCGAAAGAAAACTGGTTTATAGTATATGTCCTGTTGAACATTACCTGCTAGTTTCGATACTGGAAAGAATATCGGGCTCAGCAACATCAGCACCCCACAAACGCCTACAATCAATCCAGTCTCCTTCATAGCCGTCTAAAAAATAGCAATATATTTATGAAATAATTTCATCACATAATCCATCTGATATCCAGTGATTTGTCCATGTAATAGTTTTTCCAATGTTACTAGTGTTATATAAACTGGAGCAATTTTCATTGGCTGTGCTGAGCAGAAAATTTATTATGATATCTTGACAGAAGAAATAATGCAAGTGAGATCGATATTCAAGGATGGTGGGACAAAGTTTATTTATCTACAAGAAGTATTTAATCTTTTCGTTTATCATTTTACTAACCTCTGGATTCGGCGTGGGCTTTTCAATCTGATGATTATTGGCCTGAAACAAGAATAAGTAAATCATTTCAACATGTAACAGAATGGTTTCCTGTATCATGACAACCATTTTCATTTTTCATTCATCATGGTGTACTATACAGTTGCAATTATAATTGAGCAAATTAGAGACAGAGCATACCGGTATTATAGAAATACCAAATTTTGACACGCCAAAATTCTATTTTAGTTAAAAAGCACAAAAAATCCTGCTATAAAAAGAAGAGGCCCATGGGCCTTAACGGTCACCTGAGTTCAGATACAGAATGAAACAAAGACATGCATATTAACACTATATATTTGCCCATCAGGCCCTTGAAGTCAGTCAGTGATTTTATAAATTTGACTTTTTAATTTATGAATATTACATGTATTTGGTTCCATCAATTCTGTGAATTCAGAAGAAAGATTTTTGAAATGTTATCCATTTTGACCCCTTTTGGCCCCACCCCTCTGGCCCCTGGGGGTCGGCCAGGACCAATATGGATATGATGTTAAAATGCTATCCCAGGCTAATAATTCTAACCCAGATTGACTAATTTCCTATGAAAACTAAGCAAATAATGTTCCTTAATGTGTTTATCCTATATAAACTATAGTAAATTTGATTCCCTCCCCAGGGGAAAATCTGAGATCCCAGGCCATGAAATTCACAATTTTTTGTAAAAGACTTTAAGACCTTTCAATCTATAGAGAGGATCTGGTTCCATCAAATCTGTGAATTCAAAAAGAAGATTTTTGAAATTACCATTTTGACCCCTTTTGGCTCCGCCCCTCTGATCCCTGGGGGTCGGCCATGACCAATATGGATATGATGTTAAAATGCTATTTCAGACTAATAATTCTAACCCAGTTTGACTAATTTCCTATGAAAAATAGGCAAATAATATTCATAAATGTGTTTTTCCTATATAAACTTAAGTAAACCTGACCCCTTCCTCAGAGGGAAACATGAGACCCCAGGGTCATATTATTCACAATTTTTGTAAAGGACTTTAAGACCTTTCCATCTATGCAGAGTATTTGATTCTACCAGTTCTAGAATTTCAGAAGAAGATTTTTAAAGTTTTAGCCTATTTGACCCGTTTTGGCCCCGCCCCTAAGGCCACTGGGGATCAATCATGGAAAGATTCAATGGCCATCACAAAGGAATGATTCTGACTACAATTGACTAATTTCCTATAATAATGACTAAATAATGCTCAAAATGTGTTTTCCCTATGTAAACTACAGTAAACTTAACCCCTTCCCCAGAGGGAAACCTGAGACCCCAGGGTCATATAATTCACAATTTTCATAAAACACCCTAAGACCTGTCCATCTATGACGAGTATTTGATTCTACCATTTCCAGTATTTAGAAAGAAGATTTTTATAGTTTTAGCCTATTTGCCCATTTTGGCCCCGCCCCTCTGCCCAGAGGAGGTTGACCAGGACCAATATAGATATAATATTAAAATGTTAACTCAGGCTTAACAAGTTTGACTCATTTCCTATGAAAATTGAGCAAAAAATGCTCATAAATGTGTTTTCCCTATATAAACTATAGTAAACTTAACCCCCATCCCCAGAGGGAAACATGAGACCCCAGGGTCATATAATTCACAATTTTTGTAAAGGACCTCAAGACCATTCCATCTATGAAGAGTATGTGATTCTACCATTTCCAGAATTTCAGAAGAAGATTTTTGAAGTTATAGCTTATTTGACCCCTTTTGACCCCGCCACTAAGGTCCCTTGGGGTCAGTCATGGAAAATTGGTTAATAGGATTCAATGGCCATCTCATACTGATAATTCTGACAATATTTGACTCATTTCCTATTACAAATGATCAAATAATACTCAAAAATGTGTTTTTCCTATATAAACTATAGTAAACTTAACCCCCTCCCTAAGGGGAAACCTGAGACCCCAGGGTTATATAATTCACAATTTTTGTAAAGGACCTTAGGACCTTTCTATCTATGAAGAGTATTTAATTCCATCACAATCTGTGAGTGGAGAAGAAGATTTTTGAAATTTTAGTCAATTTTACCCCTTTTGGCCCCTCCCATAGCTCCCTGGGGGGTGGGGACCATATGATTCACAATTTTGATTGGCCTTATGCCTTAGAAGGTTTGTGCAAAATTTCATTGAAATTGCTTCGGCAGTTTTGCTGAGAAGAAGTCGAAAATGTAAATTGTTTACGGACATACGAGGGATGACGGACAACGCACGACGATGGACAAAAGGCGATTATAATAGGTCACTTGAGACTTCGTCTCAGGTGACCTAAAAATCTCTATTTACCATACTCATACATGCCATACCTCCCGGCGTGAGACAAAACCTCCCGTATTTTAAAGCCTTTTATTGTCTCCCAGGAGGAGAGTCTAAATTCCTGTATTCCGTAAACCCCTCCTTTTTATTTTCGCCAACATATTTGTGTACGGTAACCACTCCCTGACCCCCTGACCAACACCAGAGTGGCCCTAATTAGCAGCCTTGGGCTATTTCCGCCTTTAGGCCATGGGCTAGGAGGGTCCCACATGCACCCCCCCCCCAAACCTCCGAACCAATATTTTTCTGAACCCTTATGACCCACTGATCACAAATCAAAATGTTAACATTGCATAAGTTGGGATGAACTTCCGGTTATGACATCATCAAGATGGCCGCCATCTCGAATTAGACTAAAAATAAAAAAAAAATAGTCATTGACATTTTTTAACCGAAGTAGACAAATGAGGTATCAAAATGACCACAATAGAACAAACAAATACACATATCAGGACCAAAAAATCCAATATATGTAGTGATTTCTACGCAGGAAATGAACAAATCTGATTTTAACCTCAAAAACGGAGATTTTTCAGCAATTTTTTTCATATTTAGCTTGACGCAGCAGAAATGTTTCCCAACAGCAAACTATTATTTCTAATAATTTTTTGACCACTTATCAATCAGTTTAAGCAACAAAAACAACAAAAAACAATATTAACATCGTATAAATCTCGGTTATGACGTCATCAAAATGGCCACCATATCGAATTTCACTGAAAAATACAAAATAGTCATAACACTGATATTTTTCAACTGAAGTAGACAAATGAGGTATCAAAATGACCACAATAGAACAACAAATACATATCAGGACCAAATAATCAATATATGTAGTGATTTGTACGCAAGAAATGAAAAAAATAAGATTTTAAGCTCAAAAATGGTGATTTTTCAGCAAATTTTTCATACTTGGCTTGACGCAGCAAAAATGTTTCCCAACAACAAATTATTACTCGTAATCAGTTATTTAAACTCCTATCAATCGTAAAAACAACAACAACAAAAATATACAGGAATGCAAAAAAGAATTATTGTTATACCCTCAATTGTGTAGATTAGCAGCGCCTCAAAAATAATTATTATAGCACAACGCCTAATGATAGCGTAACAAATGTAACCTAAGCTAAGCTTGTGTTTCCGTTAATATCATTAACAGTTTCAAAAACGTTTGTGTCTTTGAAAATGAGCAGATTCATTGTTTATTTTCTGTGCATAGCATAAGCAAAATGTAGGATGGTTACTACAGTGTCAAATGTGTCTTTCACTGGTTCTCAATGATAACCATTATCATTGTGCGTGCTTTCTCGCCTCACTGCACTATCCACTGAAGAGACTCGGCATATCTGGTAGCTGGCACATGCAGTCCGAATCAGAGTTATCGAGATATCGGTATCCAATTCGTTGAAAGTCAGAGCGTCGTCTTCGATGTCGATGAGCTGATGTGACACTACATTGCCAGTGTTGTTCTAGCCTGTCTTCTTTTATGACCCATCCATGGCAAGAGTTCATATCAGGAACAACAGGTTCAGGGATGTGGGATCTCTTTCAGATTCTAACATATCGTACATATATGCTGTTTCAGACTTCTTTGGCATAATGGGAATTCCACCAGATCCACATTCATTAGTTCTCCTTAGCGCATAGCTCCATAATTCGTATGAAGTACTATTCATCAATCGTGTGGACCCTCGTGCAACCATAAATGGCACAGGTGATATAATTGAGGTCATTAATGAGGCCATAAATGTTAAATGCTTTTCATTGGTCTGACTTTTCCCACTCCCTTGAAGGTGCTGGTTGTGTCACATCTGGTGTATGCGTAAAGGGAACATTGAAGACTCTCAAGTAAAAAGTTCTCTACAGTGCTTTCCAGACTTGGCAAAGAGTGAAACTTCACTGCAGACCTCATCTATGACCTCAAAGAATCCACCTGTGCCATCTATGGTTACTGAGGTTCACAAGAATGAGGAATTGTGCTTCATACGAATTAAGGAGAACCAACCCAACCCTCCACAGAATGTGGATCTGGTGTCTTTTCCATAATGCCGGGGAAGTCTGGAACATCATATACGATATGTGAATCTAGGTGAAACTAGGTAGGAAAGAGGAAGAGCTCCAACATCCCTGAATCCGATGTTTCTGATGTTATATCATGGACGGTTGACAAGTTAGAACCACGATGGTAACCCGATAATGTAATGTCACATCAGGTCATCGAGGTCGAAGACGACACTCTGGCGAGAAAGCACGCACAACGAAAATGATTATCATTAAGAACTAGTGAAAGAAATATGTGACACTGTAGTAACCATCTTATATTTCCTACCGTTATACACAGGAAGTAAATAATGGATGTGCTCGTTCTAAAAGACACAACATGTTTCGAAAAGTGTCATGGTATTAGCGGAATTTTAATTTGATACCCTATAGCTATTAGTTGGCGGTTTGCTGTAATAATTCAGTTTGAGAGACTACTAGTCTACAATATTTCCAACATGAAAATGAATTATTTTGAAGTCCTACTTAGATATTCAGCCAACTTTAAATTCAAATTTGTTAAGATATAAATCGTCAATAGTCAATGTTATAATCAGGAAATTCCGAGACACCAGGAAACTGTAGTGTCAGTGGTTTGGAAAAAAATAACAATCATATGCCGCATCCGGTGATGTTTTGTAAACCAAATGATGGTATAACAACAATTCTCTTTTGCATTTCTATTTTTGTTGTTGTTGTTGTTGTTTTTAACTGATTGATAAGAGGTCAAATAACTGATTACGAATAATAATTTGTTGTTTGGAAACAATATTGCTGCGTCAAGCCAAATATGAAAAAAAAATGCTGAAAAATTACCATTTTTGAGGTTAAAATCGTATTTTTTTCATTTCCTGAGTTCAAATCACTACATATATTGGATTATTTGGTCCTGACATGTATTTGTTGTTCTATTGTGGTCATTTTGATACCTCATTTGTCTACTTCAGTCGAAAAATGTCAATGTTATGACTATTTTTCATTTTTCATTGAATTTCGAGATGGTGGCCATTTTGATGACGTCATAACCGGATTTTATACGATGTTAACATTGGTTTTTGTTATTTTTGTTGCTTAAACTGATAGATAAGTGGTCAAAAAACTTATTAGAAATAATAGTTTGCAGTTGGGAAACGTTTTTGCTGCGTCAAGCCAAATATGAAAAATTTGCTGAAAAATCTCCATTTTTGAGCTTAAAATTTCGTATTTTTTCATTTCCTGCGTTCAAATCACTACATATATTGGATTATTTGGTCCTGACATGTATTTGTTGTTCTATTGTGGTCATTTTGATACCTCATTTGTCTACTTCGGTTGAAAAATGTCAATGTTATGACTATTTTTCAATTTTTAGTCAAATTCGAGATGGCGGCCATCTTGATGACGTCATAACCGGAAGTTCATCCCAACTTATGCAATGTTAACATTTTGATTTGTGATCAGTGGGTCATAAGGGTTCAGAAAAATATTGGTTCGGAGGTTTGGGGGGGGGGGGGGGGGTGCATGTGGGACCCTCCTAGCCCATGGCCTACTTGGCTTGTGGTGTCACTTTCACTCACATCTGTGTGTTACGTAAACTGAAGTCAAGCAGCTGATCGGCTGCCTAGAAAACAATCAGCTGGCCTTTCAATAAATTTTATGAGCATTACTACAAAACAAATACTGCTTACAACTGTAAATGATTTACTCACGTTTTTAATGTTAAAATAGGCCTATCTATATCTGATGGATGTCACAAGCTTTGCAATCGTAATGGTCGCCCTTTTTTGGTATAAATTGTAATAGATGATCCGGGTTTTATAGAATTTCCGGATTTCCTAATAATCACGTTTTTAAAAATGGAAAAAGTACATTTTTTTTAGAATTTCGTTGTGATTTTATTTTTAGAAAAAATATGTTAATAATAAAAAATTATCATTAATAACTGAATTTAAATATATCAAATTAAAAAGAAATTTACTTTACTTCTCTCTCAGATTAAAATACATTTTGAATACTACTGTAACAATTCTCTGTATTTTCTTAATTAAGCTCTTGTTAATTTAAGAACTTAATTTAAGTTAATTATCCGTTATTGTGAAAGATATATTAAAAAGCCACACATTCCTTTATTTTTGTAAAATTCAATATGAATGCAGGCTGTTTCAGCTACACTCTGACCAATGCTGTGTTCCAAAAAGCAAAGCAAGCAAATGTTCATATATGTCGCGCATATACCTCTCTTATTTGAGACCAAAATCCCTTGAAATGGTTATCAATCTCCCTTACCACCCCTAGAAAAATATGGCATGTATGCATACTCACATTTTCAGGCTTAGAAACCTTGAGGTTTTCTCCATTGATAAACTGTATGTAATCAGCGTAGAACACGAGTGGTCCTGCCATGACACCATGGAAACAGAAGATGTAGCTGAAGTAGGACAGCATGTCTGGGGTCTTCCTGTAGATAAACACAACCTCAATTTACCGTACAACGTTGAAAATATTGTGGTACTAGCATTAAAAATTTTCTATTTAAATTGCATATCAGCATTTGCCCTTACAAGTAAGTATCAATTGTCATAAATATTAAGGGTTTCTTGGGTAACTTATAACTTAACACCCCTGCGATGTCAAAATGAACAAAATGAAATGTTCTAGTCTTAGAATAAGAAGAGTTCAAAAGCATTTTCTGGGGTGAAGAGGTAAAAGAACAAACATAATGTTAAATTAATAAAAATGTTTGTTACTAATTATAGCTTACTTTATGCACATTTTCTTCTGATCTTCTGTCAACTTGCTTTCATCTTTCTCCGTTCCATCGTGAAGAGCGAATGCCACACTTGTACATTTCTGTGTCATCAACATCAATGGCCTGTAACAAAATAAAAAATGAAAAAAATTCAAAATTCTGAAACTACTTTAACTTATCATAAAAATAAGGCCCAAGGGCCTTAACGATCATAAGACAACATTGGTAAAAGACAAAAGTAGGATAGGAATTTGAACTTTGTTGAATTAAATATGTTTTTCAATATGGGGACTTTGGCATTCATCTTGGACGATTTGACTCGGACCGCCTATTTAAGTATTTGAAGTATTGAAGTATTACGCAGCTGCTGAACCTGGCAAAAATGTAAACTGCATAAGATAATCACGAAAACAGCTGCCTGGATACTAATAGCAGGAAATCATGTTTACTTAAAAAATTCACATTATCTAATGTTTGGTTTGGCAAAATCTTGTTCGGTCCGGCTTACTCACAGTCCTCGCCGGTCCGAATGTCCAGCAATTTTTCTTTTTCAACTTTTGTGATGTCTGTAATAACCGGTAATTCTATCTTTGTACATTAAAGAGTTATCTACCCTTATGGGTAGGTAGTGATGTCATGACTATTTGTGAGTGTAATGTGATATTTTTCTGAGAAAATTACATGAAGTCTGCACACACAATAATAACATCACTATCAATATTTTCGTGCAAAGGGGATAAGTCTGTTATATATTCAAAGATATATTATTCTGTAGTTGCACATTTAAGAGTTATCTGCCCTTGTGGGTAAGTATTGATTGCTGGACTATACATGTGAGTTTAACAACACCATTTCCAAACTACCTAAAAAATATTTTAATCAATACTGTAAAACTGTGCAGTACAGAAATATTTCACATAAATATTTTCTTTACGTGAAAAAATTTCATGTGAAGAAATATTGCCTGTGTATCGTCTGTATGGTAAGAATTAATACCTGTGCACAAAAACAGATAACTCAGTGAAATGCAAAAACATCATCAGATCAAATACAATAGGTAAATTACTCTTAGTTAATATTCCGTCTTTGCACATTACAGAGTTAGCTCCCTTGTGGGTAGGTATTGATTGTTACGTCGTTATTTTGTGAGCGCAATTCAGGTCGTTTTCCCTGAAAAGTATGATGTTACGGTTGCAAACAAATGACAGCCACAATCAAAACCTACCCGCAAGGGCAGATAACTCTGTAATATGCAAACACAGAGTATATCTTACCCTGTCACATCCAATGAGAAGCCGAAAAAGTCGTAGTACAGACGGTACAGATGCATCACAGACGCATACCCCATCACAACAGCGAAGACCATCTTATGGAACGATTCTCTCGGTCCATACAACATCAGCAGGTAAGGGATGGTAGAATACATAATCATGTGGATAATTTGGCTATAAATATATAAGGTAGAATACATGATCATGTGGATAATTTGGCTGTAAATATATAAGGTAGAATACATGATCATGTGGATAATTTGGCTGTAAATATATAAGGTAGCATGCAAGATCATGTGGATAATTTGGCTGTAAATATATAAGGTGGAATACATGATCATGTGGATAATTTGGCTGTTAATGTATAATAAGGTAGAATACATGATCATGTCTATCAATTTTTCTTATATACATAAAGATCCCATAAAACACCATGCATAGTGATTTTGGTTTATATTGTTTTTATTTCAAGAAAGGCCAGAATATGCAGAGAATATCCACCAACCTACAGTCAGTACCTGGTAACTGCCCCACACGATATATATTATGAGTTTCAAACTTTGAGAAGATTTTATTATGGGAATATACGTTAGACCACCATCTCAGCCACAAAATGAGTTAGGATACTTACTATCCGAAGCAGAACACAGAGAGGAGCAGCCCTATACATAGTTCTATAATGAGTCTCTGTTGGCTATTTTCTATAGATCCCGGGAGCCTTTTCCTCATCTGAATGGCGCAAAAAAATGCCACGGCATTGCATGACAAGTAGTTTATCTGTCAAAGAATATAAAGTATCTTGTTAGCTTATATTATTATCACATTGTAACAGGCGTCCTTTATTTGAACTCCTGACTGGCAACTACTTTTTCTCCTTTGTTACCATTTACCCCTGAAGATACTTTTGAGCTCTTCTAGTTCAAAGGACGGAACAGTTCATTCCGAATGTTTAGGGGTGAATGAGTTACTAGTAAGCCAGCATTCTACCTCATCGATGACACTTGACCCTGAGGCCAGTCCCACACTGTACCTCTACCTTTTCTCATAATCTTTGCCTTCAAAGACAGGGGATAACTGATGAGACCTTATTCCGTCTTTGCATATTACAGAGTTAGCTCCCTTGCGGGTAGGTATCCATTGTGACGTCTTTATTTGTGTGTGCAATTCACGTCGTTTTCTCAGAAAAGTATTATGTTTCGCTCATAAATATGTGACGTCACAATTAATACCTACCCCCAAGGGCAGATAACTCTGTAATATGCAAATACGAAATACCACAATCATGGGTATGAAGCTGGGCACCAATTTTATAAAAGGAGTTTAGGAAAATGTAGCATTTAGGCTTGAACTCCAATTTTACAATATTAGTTTTTATAAGCTGGATGCTGATTTGACCAACTTAGTTAGTCATCAACTTAAAAATTATAATTCAAAAATTAAAATGGCACGATTTATTGATTTTTTTTTTCTTTACAGATCTTTGTTCTTCATTGTTAGATCTCTTCAGTATATCTTAATAACTGAGATAAATTTACAAATGTGACATGTAATTATGATTGAGAATGAAATATATTTTCATTTTATTGAAAGTACGGTACATGCATAATCAACATATGATAGTAGTCGACTAGTGTACACTCATCCTCGATACTCCATGGGTTCCGATCACCTACGATCTCTACACCCCCTGGACTATCTCATAGTAAAACTGGGGGCAACAGAACAGAACAGATATAAAGTCCTTTGATGTACATCAGGAGAGACGTATATGGTACACTGTGGTCGACTATTTTTGATGTGCCGTCATTCTCTCTGTAGTCTTCACAGGAAATCTTTGCTGGCCTGTGATCGGTCAAATGTTTTTCGCTGAGCAGCCCTCAATTTTACAATGAGATAGTCCAGGGGTGTGTAGAGTTTAGGAGATTGGAACCCCTGGAGTATCTAGGATGGTGTACACCATTCAAACTCAAACTCAAAATATAGAGTCAAATCTCAACAGGACATATTATTATATTTACAAAAATTACAGATGAAAAACTAAATTAGATTAGTTCCTTATCGTCTAAATATTATGCTGAATGCTTATTCAATATTCAAACGATAAGGAAATACTTTTATTTAGGCCTTTTTTCTTGTAGATCTAAATTTCTCGAGTTTTACTAAAGTCGCAAATGGAAAACGTTGATGACTAGGGGAAAGTAGTCAAATTTCGGACACCTTAATAGTAAAATCTTTGTATGCTTGAAACCTAGCCACATACCCCTACAACTGAGGTATGAGCAGAAAGAGAATTTTCTTTTCTTGCATTTATCACTTGAAACTCGACACAGATACTAAATTTGTGTTATACCAGGCAAAAGTAATCAGCAATGTATAGCTGTTCGAATTTCAGACAGGGGTGTTCTTTAATTCGGACATAGGGTGTTCAAATTTCGGACAGCAATTACAAACCAATTAAAATAAGTATGATTTTCATATAAAACATATATATTGTTACATAATCATAAATTTCATGTGAGCAAATGTATATGCATTGAAATAAAAAGTTTGTTGAGTTTGTTTAGTTAATATAATATATATCTTTTGTAACTTTCATCATATATACCCAGATTTTTGGGCTCAATGTGTAAGAACCCTTAAAGGTTTTAGCTGATAAACATGTTCCCTTGTCTACTTGCACTTTTATTTCTAGGATATAACTGGTTACCTTAGTTACTACTTCTACTTTTTTATTAATTTTATAACTAAGGAAAGCTCTGAATTACTAAAATCCATTTAGAACTTTACAAATGTTACGAAAATTGAACAATATTTAAGTATTTATCGATTAATTTGGACTGTTCCAAATAAGGAAATTTTCATATTAGTAATGGGTGTTCAAATTTCGGACACCAAACTTTATATAGGTATAGTGATACAATTCCCACTGTATTGTTTATTTTTTACTCAAAATACAATAAAAGGATGTGTTTAAACAAAACAAAAAAAAAAGTTTAATGAACACACTGAATAAGACATGTTTGACATGGAGTTCCATATTGTGTCATTTGACCAGTTCATTTTTGTATATTCAACCGCAGGAAAGGTCGCAGTCACATATTCACATTCAAACTTACAATACAAAATATAATGCTCACATATCTGTTCTTCAATCTTGTTAATTTCCAATTTGAAAGTAAAGCATAGGTCAGTTACAATGACTTTTTATTAAATATCTGGACTATTTCATGAGTTTTTTAAGTATTTTCTAATTACTGTCCGAAATTTGAATCCGTCCGAAATTTGACTACTTTCCCCTAGAACCCATGAGTCAAATAGCGCAGGCGAGTCATTGAACTAAAATAGGCCATGCAGTAAGTCAAGGCCTAGTGAGCGGAGAGACCCCAGAGCCAGTAGGCCACGAGGTTATCAGTAAAATTTCTCACCTGGTCAAGCGGTAACCCAACGATGTCCGACAGCGGCTGTAGAAGCCCCGACCCCTGATAAAACTGGCCAACTTGAACCATATCTCACGTGCTCCTGGAAGTTCCTGGTATTTCCTCTGTGATAAAGATGCCTAAACATGGACCGGAGCAGACCTAAAGGACAAATTATGTCGATTACGCGGACCAATGGCGTTGTAAACAACGATATGGTTACAACAGCGCTTCACTAACATTGACCATCCATTTCAAGCATATCTGTGATTCAATTAAAGAAACAGGAACGATAACTCTTCAAGTATCCAGAAATGGAAGACGAATGTTTGTTCGATCAAGCGAAACTTGAAGAGGGTAAAGGAAATCGCGACAAAGCATTGGAACTATATTCTAATTTTATTCGTTTAAACTGCAAGGCCGATAAAACTAATTTAAGTCAATCTGCGTAAGTTATTTTAACACTCATGTAGGTTCACAAACCTACTTTCGGTTTGCCCATTGTTAACTTGACCGACAAACCAAAGTCTAACAGTAAGCCTACTGATCTTGTTAAGTAGGTCTGTGGTTCATAGTCTACATACATTCTATTCTGTTAACGACCTATAGACATATAATTAATTTTTCTTTGTTTTCATACCAAATCTGGCTTTCTGATTGGCCAATATTTTTTTTGCATACCACTATGAAAAAAAAAATCCGAGAATGGCGCGAAACCCCGACGTTATCGTGACGTCACAATAGAGACATTGACGTTGCGTATTGATTCGGAAAAAAGAGTCCCTTGAAAAACCACTGTAATGTTACATTTAAACATACTGCATTTTATCAAATAGAGTATAAAATTAATTATAAGTATTGATGTCACTATTTTTTTAATTTTATCGGGTTATGAAAAGAAAAATTGTTTGCAAACTTTTATATTTACATTTTCACTTCGCTCCGCCTCAATGTAACTAGTAAACTCCGATCACTTCATTTCCCAATGAAGATGCTTGGTCACGCGCTGACCTCTGACCGGCGTGAGAATACATTTTGACATTGTTTACATTTTGACCTACATTGTAGTTTTACGCCGCTTCAGTTTTGAACGAACTTTCTGCGATGTGGCCTAGGCCTACCGTTGTACATTTAGAAACACAGACAAGAATGCTTGATAAAGTGATATTAGAAATTGTCAGTAATATAATATTATAGTCGCCTAGAGATATTTTACACGTATTTTGATGACACACTGAATTAGGCTCAAGCCCAGGTAAAAAAATGCTGAGCATAGCCTGAACCGGGGGATGCTTCAAAGCTCTCTATTTAGGCCTATAAATATATGCACTGCTGACAAGTAAACAAAGCATGAAATTAAAACTAAAAGCATTTATTTGTTTAATGTTTAGAGAGATATCTTAATTCAAGCACACGTAAGAAAATTTTAACAATGTTATCTTCAAAAAGTGTAATTTGGGTTAGCGTCATGTTAGGACCGAACGCACTCATCGCATAGCCTAGTAGGCATAATCGAACGCAAATAGTTTAATGTGTACAATATATGTGAAACGGTGTCATACATGTAAGCTTAGAAACGATAGATTCCATGAAAATACGCTCAAATAGCAAACAGGCTAATTTCAGTGACATTAAGCCTAACGAAACGATTCTGTGAGTGTCAAAATCCACGGCATTGGAGGGTCGTTGGAAACCGCCAACTTTTCAAATCGATGTTTCTCTACTTACTTTATACCGAATTTTAATCCCCAATCTCCAGTAGACAGAGAAGTTATCACATTTCAAGAATAACACAGAAGTCTTCCAGTGATCTGCGACTAAGTCCCGCATTTTAACACGTTTTATTGAGCCCCGGAAGCATGATTATTGGACTGCATCACATACTACAGACGCAGGGGTTGGATTTCACAACAGGTTTAGTTAATACATATTTAAATGTCAGCTACAAATAATTATCAGACGGAAATACAACATTCAGTTAATTCCATAACAATTATAATTGAGTTTTAAAGGGTTTGATTATGTTTAGATACCAACTATTCAGCATTTTCACCACAATCGTCATTTTCTTCGAAACCGGACCCCTGCTCAATCGAGCGACCGGATTACACATTGACTGCACTGCTAGTACTGCGCAGCAATTTTTGTATTTGAAGCTACATAATAATGTTTTATGAAAAATTTAAGCCATTAATTCTTGAATATAAAAAACAATATTTCAAAATCTCCGTTTTTTATCGTAACAACGCACAAAGAATGAAGTTATTTTCGGAACTACATTTTTGTGTTGCCTTGGTGACGAGAAGAACTGACTGGCGGCTGTTCCGTAGCTGTACATACATGTACGATAACTGGTACAATGTTGCAAAATTGCATAATAATTTTTATACCGAACACATATAATTTGACTTTTTTTAACAGCGGAATTTTTAAATTGGTTAATGTAAATATAAGGATTGATTATCAATTTTGTTGCTTGCATTGACTGATGAAGAAAGTTAATCTCGTGCAAATGTTACATGAACTGCTTCGCAGTTCACTTCATTTGCACGAGATTAACTTTCTTCATCAGTCAATGCAAGCAACAAAATTGACAATCAATCCTTAAGTGAGAATCCGCTACGCGGATTCACACAGTTTGCAAACAATTTTTTTTTCATACCCCGATAAAATTAAAAAATAGTGACATCAATGCTTAAATGCTAGACATATTTATGTACATATAGTATGTCATGTAAATGTAATCTAACTCGCTCAAGTGTACTATCATTTTTAAAATTGACACCTGAATAGAGACTTTAAAACAATTTTTTGACAGGTGTGACATAGGCCTGCATAAAATCACCAGTATACATGGTCCTTAGTGAAGTACAATTAACTAATGTATTGATTGAAGTAGGCTTTCATATGTCAATGGTTAGTAAAATATTGAAATTGTTAAAATACCGACAATGTGTAATTGAATTACATGTATTGCTTCTTTTATATGAAAATTCCTTTTACAAGATACAAGAAACTTTATTTATCATTGAAAGTGTTAACAATGAACATAAGCTCCAACATAAAATCTAAGTCAACTTCACTAGCCAAGGTATCAGTCCGATACCCTTCAGGCCTTAGGTAGACTACTGTATATTCAGGGCCAATACCCTACAAAAATTTTATATGTATTTCTGCTATTTTTCATGTAAAACTATACCTGTGGCTGTGAAGGTGATCACTGCTTTGGGAATGGGACCTGTGGCTTTGAATTGGGAAAATGTGCGACAAAACCAGGATTTGGGAAAAATTATGAAATATGAAATAAAGCATAACAAATAAGATTTTTTATTTCCAATGTAGTTTATAAACTTTTCTGAAGCCAATTACAAATATTTAGTCTTCATCAACTAAGTTCATGCAATATTTTTGGATATTTTTCAAGAAATTTTGATTTTGGGAAATTTAAGGCTTGAATTGGGAAAAATTTAGAGGTTTTGCCATGGGGAATTAGGCCGATTTTTGGCCCCGAATCATGTTGAAAAAAGCCCTGTATATATACATTAGTGGTCATATATATGCATACAAAAATACAAGAGAGAGATGCATGTAAACAAAGCAGCATGGCAACAAAAACCTGGAACGGATATGAATTATATGTTCTTTGTTAATAAAATTTTGGCAGACATAATTTGACTGAATCCTTTTAATATTACAGGAAACAGAGGCTTGCACTTGCCTATAATAACAGCGGATTTCTGAGATATTTACGGGTTGATTTTGCCAAAGCTATTGAAGATTATACCGCTAGTGTTGGATTAAATCCAGATCTGTCAGTTGCTTATTATAACCGTGGCACCGTCCACTATAGACTTGGTAAGTTTAAGTTGTTGTACAGTACATACTGTGTATTTAATATGCTTGACCATATGCGAGACAAGTGTCTGGCTCAATATGTCAATGAAGACTTCTATTTTTTTTAATGATAAGAATATGGGATATGTAAGGTAATCGCCATAATTGTAACAAATAGGGGTGCTTATTAGTGAACCAAAATGTAAATTGTTGACGAAAAAAGTCAGCCTTATTTCAAATCTTTCTGTATACTTTTGACGCATTAATCTGTTACAGTAAAAATGCATAGGTCTTTTAATCTTTGAGATGCATTATTATATCGTATTTCAGATGTAAAAGACTCGCATGTTCGTGTAATATGGTATACATTGCTGATGTTAGAGGCATCACATGTTGTAAAACATGTTATTTACATGGGTGGGGCCGTTTTTACAACTTCAAGTCTTCTCCAAAAAAGGGGAGGGGCGCTTATAGGGGGGGGGGCACTAATTATGGCGAATATGGTACTCATAGTTTTAGTCAACTTCTCAGATGCAGCAGTAAAATCCTCTATATATATAAAAACGGCCCATTACTTTTCCAAAACAGCTTTTAATTTTTAAAATGGGATTGTAAAACGAGATTGATAATTTTGCAGAGTCGCTAAAGTTATTAACTCATTTTTAATACTACACTCATCATCATCTCCAGAAAATTTTAATTGAAATAAATAAAATGCTAATTTTCATAAATGCGGTCGTCGTCTTATGTTTCCCGTCGTCGTCCTAAATACTGCATAGTAGTTGTTCAACTCTCACTGTGCACAGACGGCAAAACAGCCTACTGAATCTGCACAGTTATCATTATTACCCAGGAAATCTTGCATATGTTTGTGTTGTGAACTCATCTTAGGCCATGGATAGGCATTTTCTCTTGTTATTAATGTTTTTTAAGAAACCTTTAAATTTTGCTTCAGAAAGGTAGTGGGCCTTTAATTATTCCTTATTGATCACAGTGTCTGTAAAATCCAATTAACTGCTTAAAATGAATCCCATTTTTAGTGAAAGTTTGATCACATGATAATAAAATCAATAATTAATGGGCTCAAATTTTAAAGAAATGTACTAAATTTTAGGCATGAACACCATTTTTTTATTGCTTGGCTTTGGAAGTTTTTATTGTCAGGTTTGACAATGTACAAAATTGATTCAGGCATTCAGGATATATTACTAGTAATAGACTTTAATTTTTATCGCACATAATAGGAAAATCAATTAATGAATTCATCTTTGAATTTCAAAGGGTATTTAAATATATTTCATAGCATTATAAATATCAATAGATCTTTTAACAAGCAAGGCGAGCGATGGAGGCCATCTAGGTTTGTATTACCCTATTCAACTAAATAAGTGCCCTTCCCCCTTTTGAAGCCTCAATTTCACCTACTGGTACCTCGAGTTAAATTAAGTTGGTGTAGGGGTGTAGGTTTCTCTTCATTTCTTTTGCAAGTTGATTGATGACTTAACTCGGCAATAATTTTGTAAACTGTTTGGCCCAAAGTTCCTGTTAAGTTGCCTCGAGCGCTTATTGCATTGATTACAGTATCTTTTTATATACTGGCTGTTTTATTTCTAGGAAGGTTTGATTCTGCTATAGCCGATATGAAGGAAGCCCTGAAACTGAATCCTAAATTCACAGATGCAAAGACAGGACTTGAACGGTCAATAGCTGATAAACAAGAAAAGATGGACAGAGCGTGGTGAAACACAGTCATCACCATCCATCAAGGGAAATTTCAACCGAAATCAAATATGCTAGCGTGCCTTACCTAGTCATGCTGCAGAGACAGGAAAGATTGATGGCTGGAAATACATACACTGCATGTATACTAGAAACAGAAGTTGATAATTTTATAACTGGTTTCTGTGATCGAAAGTTCAACACAGATGCATGCATGTGCATTGATGGAAACGTGATGATATTAGTGTTGGTCTGATTTTAATTTGAATTGATGATAATTTCATTCAAATTGTCTAAAAGACTATGATTGAATATGGAAGGCCATACAAAATGTAATCAATTACGAAAGGGGAGATTACTTATATTTAATACAAATATATATGATAGTGTCCTGAATCTTTATACGTGAAATCTATATGTAAATAAGTGCAAACATTCTTAAGACATTAAACATACCATGCTGTTGTTATCCCATATCGAAGAGTGATTTCATAAGCCCATCTCCCTTCAAAATTATCTTAAATGGAGGAACATGTATTCAAGTCATTAATAAGAGATCATATATATACATATAGCACAAATGAAGTATACAGTATGGTGGGAATAAAAAGCTGAAATAACCCATCTTTTCTTTGACTTATAATTAAAACATTGCATTTATACATTTGTTTTCGACGCTCCAGGGGTTACTATCACTGTTGTTATTTCCTGGAATAGGTTGTTACAGAACAGCAGGCAACAGAAAACATGTAATTTTGGTCCTTTAAAGTACATCAATAGAAACTGAATAACAGTGCATTGTGGTTGACTGTGTGGCTTTGAAGATGAGCCGACACTTTCTCTTCAAAGGGAGCTGGTCAGTGTTTTTTGTCCTGAACTGCCTTCTCGTTTACTATGAGATAGTACAGTACTGAATATAATAGCAGTGATAGTAATCCCTGGACTATCAAGGATGATATAACTGTACGAAGGATTTCAGATTTAGAAAAAGATTGTTCTGACCACAGGCCTTGGCTAGCGAAGATGCATAATAAATGCATCATATTGGGTCTCTCATCCTCAATACTCCAGGGGTTCCAATCACTTACACTCTTAACACCGCTGGACTATCTCATAGTAAAATTGGAGGCAACAGGACTGATAATTTAGTTGTTTGATGTACATCAAAAAAGCCTTATAACAGTACACTGTGGTTGACTATATGGCTTTGATGTTGGACGTCTCTCTCTGTAGTCTTCAAAGGAAACCTTTGCTGGTCTGTGATTGATTCAGATGTTTTTTGCTGAGCTGCATCCAATGTGGATGTGTGTCTCTACGCCTATTAGTTATTGAAGTCCTTGTTTAAAAGATTCTAGCATTTTTGACAACTGCAACTTGTATTGAAGGGATCGGTATATTTGCCATAAATGACCTTAGTTGTCGAAGGGCCGTAAAACTCAAACAAACAAAATAATTGTCGATAAAATATTTGGAAACCAGTTATTGAGAAATCATTGAGAAATTTACTGACAATGGATGAAGATTGGAGCAGGATTACTGTAGGTCACCTTGGTCCATGGATTAAGATGATATAACAAGCTTGGAGGTGCCCCTTTATTCAAGTATAACTGCAATTTATCGTTTGCTAATTTCGCGACCCAAGCAAATTTGCATCTATTGTTATATTTATAGGAATTACCATTCAAATTTTTTATCTGCAAATGTAAATCTATATTGTTTTGAAATTGATATCGCAAAATTTATTTGCCGTGAAAGAAAGTTGATTTGCAGTATTGGACTAATGTTGAGTCACTTAGTATTGCCATTGATAATGGAAAAATAATGGAAAGACAATTACGTTAGCTTAGGCTTAAGCTTACTTTACCTTTTCTCAGGTGTGCCAAAATAAGCTATGTGATGATGATGGCTAAAAAGAGACACTAACAAAATTCTGGCTGATAAAATATTTTTTATTATAGAAATATAAAGCAATTTCCACTCTTTATTTTATGAGGATGAAAAATCTGGACTGACTTAGCAAACTGTCAAAAACTTATTTATTGTATTCTAAACTTCAAAATGATATCCTTGATTATTTCTTAAAAATTTTATAAAGCGAAAATGTGAACATTACTTTAGATATCCAAATCTTCTTAATGATGTTATATAAATTATATGTGCGACATTATTTTTTTGTGCAACATCCTTAATCAAAACACTTATCATTATCAATCAGCAAAACCCTATCTAAGTACTACCTACGATACATTTCTGACTTCATCCTAGTCCTAAATACCAACACATATACTGTCTATAATCCCAAATACTAAATACCGTATTCCACCTAGTAAGCACCCCCCCCCCCCACCTTTTTAGGCTTCAATTTGACTTACTTTGAATTCAATGCAGACTGAAAATATAACTTGATTGGTTTCCTTACTGGTATATCTTTTGCAAATCTATTAATTGCTTTAGAATAATTTTATGAAAGGATAGTCCAAATTTTTTTCTATAAAGTGCACCCTTATTATTTGCTTCATTTTTTTTAACCCCACTGGGCACTTATTGGTTTGAATACGGGTAATGTTAGGTTGATACAAAGCCATTATACATATATGTACATAAATATTATATCTGTAGTAAATATGACTATACAAATTCAATCCGTATACTAAAGTCTCCTGAAATATGATATAATAATGTTCCCTTGATTTGTTTTAAAATCAAATTTTAAATGCCTTCTAAATGTTTCTGAAATCTCCTGTAAGAGCACCACTAATGCTTATTGCATCATATATAACTGTTGCGTTGCATGATACTACATATTAAAATCAACCATTCAACAAAGTGGATTCCACTATTTGTAGCAGCTATTGTGCCATTAAAACAATATTTGTAACAAAGGAAACAAAAACAACATGATAAAACATCGTAATATTTGTTAAAACAGCTGTTATTAGTTAGAAATATTACCAGTAAATTGAGTACATTTAACCCCCATCTCGCTGATTGCAGCAAATGCTGCATGACAGAAACTTGGTATCCATTGCAGATAGCAGTGTTGGCCGCTTTCTTAAAAGATCAAGTTTCAATTTATTATACTTTCAAATTTTTTTTTCTCTCACCTGTAATTAATCATATTGAACATGTAGATTAATTACATAATTTTACCTTTTAGTAATCAATTTTAATAAGATTTTTGTTAATCTATTTTGCAGCAGAATAAGGGTTTTTAAAATTGATAACTTCCTGGATCATATATTTTAAACAAAGATTTTGACCTTTAAACCATTAAGTTTAAAACCTTAAAAGTCACTGTATCATTTAAGTCATAAGAAATATTTCAAGTACCAAGACCATCATGGCATGACAACATATCTCTTATAGACTTGCATTCTTGTAAGAAAGTTAAGTACAAATAAAAGAAACAGCAATAAACCTTAATTAATATTTCAAACCACAAAATGATTCACTTATGCAGTGATTTTTGTATAATAAATTTCAACAACAAATAATGTGTCAAAAGTTATTCACTAGATATTGGCTAAAGTTTTAAACAGAACCTCTAGGGTTCAACAATCCATGATTTGCACTCCCTTATCTAGTCAAGGTCAACTTGGTTACAATTCTTTACAAAGCAGTATATGCTATATGGAAGCACTATATCATATTCGTAATGTAAAATTTCAACATCAGCCAGAGGACAAAAACACAAAATACATCAAGCATTCTTCATCCAACTTGGAGATTCAAAAATCAATGTAAAGCAAAAAATGATGTATCTTCAATGCCACAAATATCTCATATTTCAAAATAAAATTTAGGAAATATTTTTAAAACCATGTCCATCATGAACAACTATTTCACCACGAGACATTCTAAAACCAGCAACTTGTTTTATGTTGTGTAGACAAAATGCACATTAATTCATTCACCCCTGCAATTTCACAATGGACTGGTCTAATCTTTGAATTCGAAGAGTCTAAATGGGTCTTGAGGGGTGAATGAGTGAAGATTGTACAATAACTCATTCACCCCTGAAATTTCACAATGAACTGGTCTAATCTTTGAATTAGAAGAGCCTAAATAGGTCTTGAGGGGTGAATGAGTTCAGATACTTGGCTGCCATGGAAAACAGGTAGCCAATCATTTGATATAGTTCTTGACACCTACTACGATGATCATTGACTACCTTAGACTAAGTATTACGGTAACATCAATATGGGTTTTATCTCTGATATAAAATATGCAATACCTGAATAAATTCTCATGGATCAAAAGGCAACATTGGCATGTATCATTGTAAACTCAAACAGCTCTAGAATTGTTCACACGAGTCTCGATATAAAACCTCAAACAACTCTAAATCTGGACATAAAAATCTCGCACTACAACTTAACATCTTTCACACACTTTTGATCTTGACATACGACTCTTGATCTTAAGGTCTCTTTCTCACACAACTCTTGATCTTCAAGTCTTTCTCACACAACTCTTGATCTTCAAGTCTTTCTCACACAACTCTTGATCTTAAAGTCTTTCTCACACAACTCTTGATCTTAAAGTCTTTCTCACACAACTCTTGATTTTGCAAATTTCTCCCACTACTATTGACCTTGAATAATTGTTTACACAAGTCTTGATATAAAATCTAGTACAACTCTTAATCTTGACAAAAAGATATCGCACTACATCTTACATCTTTTCTCACACAACTTTTGATCTTGACATAAAATTCTCACACAGCTCTCTTGACAAAAATATCTCGCACTACATCTTACATGCATCTTTCTCACACAACTTTTGATCTCGACATAAATTCTCACACGGCTCTTTAGCTTGACATCTTTCTCACACGGCTCTTTATCTTGACATCTTTCTCACACGGCTCTTTATCTTGACATAAAAATCTCACTAACTTTAAATCTTGACATAAATTCTCACACGGCTCTTGATCTTGACATCTTTCTCACACGGCTCTTCATCTTGACATCTTTCTCACACGGCTCTTTATCTTGACATAAAAATCTCACTAACTTTAAATCTTGACATAAAATTCTCACACGGCTCTTGATCATGACGTCTTTCTCACACTACTCTTACCCTTGACATAAAATCTAATACAGCTCCTAATCTTGACATAAAAAATCTCACACGACTCTCAATCTTGACATCTTTCTCGCACTACTTATCTTGACATGAAATCTCACACAACTCTTGTTTTCTTTGAATGAAGGCTTCTTTAAAATCCAAGATAAGCCGGTTGGCATGGCTTAAAATCCATGTAGTTTGTGTGTATGTTTTTGCTAAATTCTGAAAAACAGAACAAATCTGTATAGACTTAAAAGAATAACAATCTTTTAGAACTGTAAAATACACAGATATTATAGAAAACGAAATCAGAGTAATCATAATTCTTGGTCTGACCATTACTTATCATTTCATTAACTTTATCCCAAAAAACTAAATCAATTCCAAGTAAATAGCATGAAATATCCTCTTGAAATTATCAGATATGCAGTATTAGCCATTCACCCCTCAAAATTCATAATGAACTGTCCTTGCTTTTGAATAGGAAGAGTTCAAATGTGTCTTCGGGGAGTAAAATGGCTAAACTATAAAGCAGACTATTTTCACAAGTCACAACTATTATGACACCTACTTAGAAGAAAATAATAGATGTTACATTTACAACAGAACACAATATCTATTCAGGCATCATTCCTGAGATTTGAGGGGTGCTGCAAACATTTCATATGTTGAGGACCTTAACAAATTCACCCCTGAGATTTCATAATGGATTGGTCGAGTCTTTTGATTTAGAAGAGCCTAAATGTCTAGAGGGGTGAAGGTTTAGATATACCTACTTCAAGTTCTGGATAGCTTCCACTATCTCGTCTTTCTTCTCGCACTTGATCTCCTGGAAAAAAAGTTTTAACTTTTATTGTATGGTTTTCTAACGTTAAAATTTGTTTGGTTTGATTATTGTAATGTCCTATTAACAGTCAGGGTCATCTAAGGATGTAGGGGAGGAAAACCATAGTATTTGGAGAACTAGAAATATGTCTGTTAGACATTAAGTGCTCGCTAACTACTTCCTAACCTTAATTTCCAGTATGAAATAATCCTCGGCAACAGGTGTCCCCGTGTACATAGCACTTTCGCTCATTATCTCTGGGACTATTGCAAGGAGATGGTTTACACCCTTGGTGTATTGTAATAGATACATTCCTTTACTTCATCAGAACTTTAAATGTGAAATACCTTTGAACTTTGTTAAGTGTGTTCTTTGTTACATAGAAGCGTGTTTATTATTATATACATTGTAGATATTGATACGATAGACTCAAGACTTGATTCGCTGTTCAAAATAGTCGTCCGCTAGAACACTGTCTAGTCTCTGTGCACATGGTGACTCACCTGTGCCTAGCTTGAACGCCTTTCTGGGGTACATTAGATCTAGAGCTCAGACACTCAGACTGATATTTTATATTGTCTTTTTTTTGTTTCAATCGTATGATAATGCGCTTCACAATGCGTCTATATTTATGACTATTTGAACCTTTTTAATACATCATCGGTGAGGTGCATGAATTTCTTGAGCCATACAAGCGTTTGTATGTTTATACGCTTTCAGTTCCATAATCCTTTATCGACTATTTAAACCTTAATGCACATTGGTGTACAAAATCGGCGAGGTGCTTGAATATATAGAGAGATGCAAGCGTTTTTATGATTATACGCTTCCAGTTCCAAACGTATTTTTGTGATAAGTGTTTAATCCAGGTACGTTCTTGATTACTGACAATTGCATATGTAAATCGTTGCAAAAGAGTTAATATTTAATTTATGTTTATGAAATCATAAGCTGTGTATGTAACCATAAGCCAAAGACCAACAGAATATAGTTATTCAATACGTAGATCTCACTTCCGGTATTTCATGCGCACTAGGCATAACGGATGTACACAGACTCTACACACGACAAGGAAAACAATAGGGCGAGCGTACTCTGCTCGCCCTAAAAACCACTGGCCTATAGTCAGTACTGGGCAACTGTCCCACAAGG
Source organism: Argopecten irradians (assembly GCF_041381155.1). NCBI lineage: Eukaryota > Metazoa > Mollusca > Bivalvia > Pectinida > Pectinidae > Argopecten > Argopecten irradians. The sequence goes on along the minus strand of NC_091148.1, from coordinate 8,042,419 downwards.
GATTCAAACTTGCAACCTAGAGGTCGAGGGCTTATGGTACCGTAATATGTCAGGACATTTTCACCATTTGGCTATCTCAGCCCAGGAAATAAAATGTGAACTGCACTTTTGCACAGTGAGAATATTGTATCTTGATTTATATTAATTAACCTTCCTTCTGTCAACAGGAAATACACATAATTTCTTGTCTCTAAGACTTACCTCTTCAGATGTCAGGGTGTAGCCTTCAGCCACTTTCGACTCCAAGAGCTCTATCTGTCGGAGCTTTTTCTCCAGTCGCCTTTTCTCTTTCTTCTTCTCTGCTTCAGACTACAAAACATTAAAATAAAACATGTCTTCTCTGCTTCAGACTACAAAACATTAAAATAAAACATGTCTAAGACATTAAAACTGATCAAATAAACATCTTTCCTACAACAGGTGGCCTATTCAGACAGATTATACCGCATATATTACAGTTTATTTTCTTTCTGGCTGAATTAGGAATGGACACTTTATTTTGGAAGTGAAATTGGTTATCCTGCAGTACCTGCAGATTTTGAGTAATCTATTAAAATTTGAAATAATTTCAACTTAAACTTTCACCAGAATGGACGACAAATGCCCTCCGCTTGGGCTAATTAGGTCTTTTAATTAGTAATAACTCTAATAGAGGGAACATGGCAGAACCCTATATAGTTTACTCAACTCCCCATTATGTCAGGGTTCTGTGTACCAAATCTTATCGAAATCTGTGAATTAGTTTAGGAGGAGTTTACCGGACAAAGTTGTGACATTCCTCAATTGGTTCTAAGAGCAACAACTTACAGTGGTGCTGCTTGAGGAAAGGTTGCCATCATCAGCCTCCGAACCTGAGCTGCTAGCTACCAGACCGTCCTGTGGGAGACCTTTCACGTTAGGGATCACAAAACTTGGTGAAGTACCATTCTGTAGGTTCATCATGGATCCTTAGGGGAGAAAAACAGGGATTCTTTATACACAAGTTCCGTATTCAGCAAATCATTTCAGACTTTTTCAAGAACAACTTTTAAAATTTGTATTATCACATAACTGGGTTGTTCAGTGTTGTCATATAGCCATGTCAAAAAATCGTAAAACACATGTGTAAAAATGTTGTCACAAACAAAACGAAATATGATGTTGCACGACTATCTCCATAGACAGAAATGTCAAATCTAAGAAAAATTTCACCATCGCTCTTATACAGAAACAAAATTATTATTTCTTAAATACTAGTTTTGTGATAAATAGAATCTTGCATTTCTGGCTTCAGCTATGTCGCTTTTCAAAATAAACTAAAATTCACCTCTTCCCAATCCACGCCCTAATCCCATACTGAAAACATTCGGCATCATCGTGTTTGGTAACCTCAGGCTTCCCGGACCATCTGTCTGATGGGACCCTCCGGACAACTGACCATTTGGTACAGGTCCAGCTCCTCCAGCCCCTTGGTTTGACTGCATGACCGTCTGACCATTCATCGAGGAGAACTGACCAGGCACTATTGTTGGATGTCCATTCTGTTCGGACATCATGGCGTTGGTATTGGAATCAATTGTTGTATAACCAGGAGGGACTCTGGACGTTTGGCCGCGCCCGGCTGCCCGTCCAAGTCCCATCTGTCCTCGTCCCAAAGGTGTTGGCCCCAGCGGCTGTCCTCGTCCGATAGGAGTTGGCCCCAGTGGTTGTCCCCGTCCTATAGGAGTTGGCCCCAGTGGTTGTCCTCGTCCAATAGGAGTTGGCCCCTGTGGGTCCACCTGAGGAGCACCTCTGCCACCTATCAAACATTCATTTTAAATATTGACAACAAAGTTTAAAGGTATATACAGAATACTGTCGGCTTCTGATTGGCTACACACATAATATATTTACTTAATTCATGTAAAATTGTGAGAACTTGTCTCCATGAATTTTTTGTGTGATAAATGTATGACCAAGTGAGATAAGCATGTATTAAACATCACTTGATTAGTTATCGTATATATTACAAAACCTGTATATATAGTGACTCGGTTACCATAACAACCAAATTTTTTTGAAAATAACAATGTCATGCACATCAATACTTCTCATGATCCTCACCATTACAGTGAAGTTTTTAATAATTAAAGTTGGTCAATTAGTTTTAATAGGATGTGTTTTCTGGACAATATTGTCAAAACACCAAGGTTGTTTCAGATTTTTATACAGTTTGACTGGTGGGACCTAGAATTTAAATTTCCAAATAGAAAAGCTAAAAGGAAAAAATTCTGAAGATAAGGAGCCAACCTCAAAATCTGTAATGCTTTCCTGTGGACACCAGGTAGACATTGTGACGAAGTGATTCCAGTATATCAATCTACTTAGAAATAATAATCTATGTTTTGATTGTCAAATGATTGTGCCGTTATGATTACCACGTACCCATCTTTCCTCGTCCAAAACCACTCCTGGATAGGGACAAAGCCAACACAGATGTGGACGGCGGTATCTGACCTACATGGGTGGCCGATTTGCTTGGAAACGACATGAACGTCTCTGGTTTGGCGTGAGGAAGACGCAGTTTCTGCTCTTCTTCAGCTTCCCCCTCCTCTTCTGGGGCTGGTACACTGTTTGTAAATCAGGATAAGAATAGGATCATCGAGTACTATACACAAAATATTTCTTGTGTAGAAAATCAAATACATGAAAACTATGATTTTGATTTTTGTAAAGTATTAAATTTTGTGAATTTGGATAAATCCCCGAATTTAGCAAAATTAAAACCCCTGAAACTATACAGTAATGTGTGTTGACTTCTTATTCCTCAAGCTCGGATACACCCAGCAGAGCACCCCATATACTGGCAACTCAACCTTATAATGCCATCTCATTACACTACACTGCTCCCACCAAGTCACATTATATTACAGGGCACTGCTCCCACCAAGTCACATTATATTACAGGGCTTTGTTCAGCATCATTTGTGGCTGATTTTCAGCCTCATAATTTCCCCCAATTCAAGCTTTAAATTTCCCAACATTCAAGTTTCTTGAAAACTATCCAAAAATATTGCATGAACTTCGTTGGCTAAGGCTTGAAATATTTGCGAATTGGCTTTAGAAATGTACACAAACTACAACAAAAATTAAAAAAAAATTGTTATACTTCATTTCATATTTCATAATTTTCCCCATATTTTGGTTTTGTCGCACATTTTCCCAAATTCAAAGCCACGGGCCGGGCCCCATATTCCAAAAGCAGTGGGAAAAAGGTCTGTATTAAATCAGGCCAACTTACGTCCTTTCCTCTGATGGCAGGTTCACCTGCGACATGTATGTCCTCTTCTCTTTTCTCGACATCCTGAAAATAAACAAAAAAAATATTGTGATATTATTTATAATATCGAGCATCATTTCATATATCGAAAATATCTGTTTAACCTAATATTAAAACATGTTAAGTAGCAATATAGCAATTGTTGATTTTGAATGTCAATGGTGAAAGTTGACTAAAAATATCAATTTGGCTCATTTCAGTTGGGTAAACATTGCATATTACAGGCCTATAAATGCATTACAGAATATACAGGCGCTGTATACAGACGATCAATGTTACTTTTAAGGTAAATATCTAGAATTTGACAATAAATTATAGTACTTCCTCAAAGATAATTCTCAGCACTTTCAATTTCAAAACACTACATAACATAACTAGTAATTGTCCATCAAGAATGTATTCCGTCTTTGCATATTACAGAGTTAGCTCCCTTGTGGGAAGGTATCGATTGTTGCATCATTATTTTGTGAACGCAATCCACATCGTCTCTGAAAAGTATGACATTACGTTCGCAAACACATGACGTCACAATCAATACGGAATAAGTTAATTTATATTAAGTTGATAAGACACTTGTTTCTATTTTCCTTTATATACCAATTTGGAATCATATCGTATCAAGAATTCAATACAGAATGTTTAAACCAAAGAGAATCCTGAAATATTTACCCAGCAGTGTTTCTGGCATTGAGTCGCATGAAATAGGTAGGGTCCACTCCAACCCTGGCCACACTTGGAATCTCTGTCAACAAAAACATTCTAATATTAACACTGGGATCTTGTCTACTAATTACTTGGAAGGTCTAAAACGACACGATACATATTGAATATACTCTGAAACAATACACGATACATATTGACGATACAGTGGACCTCTTTTTCAAATTCAGTTGACCATTGTATTTCGAATATTGTGACAATAAAAGACAATTTTTGTTTAAATATTCTATAACGAGGAAAAAAATCTACCAACATTTGATTCGGTTTATCATCTGTGTTAATTAATTTCTGTCAATTCGTATTCTTAGTTATGAAAAGGCATTTCTAATCCATCTAGGTGACACAGATGCTTTAAACACTTCCTTTTGATTGAAATGCTGTTACTTGAATGATGCTTTAGAACAAATTTTGTTTGGAATTTTCTATGTCTATAACAAAACAGTAGGGTGAGTTGTTAAAACGATACAGCGATATACAGCATGTTTGTGTATCGATACTCGATACACTGCCGAAAACCGATATGTATCGGTATATCAATATATTGATCCAGCTCTACTAATAACACTGCTATTTAAAAGCATTTAACCTATGTGGCAGCAGTGATTTAAAGATTATTTTGCCCTTTAATCACTACTACTCTCAATTAATTGCGAAAAGGCCTTTTTACCTCAATTTACGAAGGAAATAGGCAATTAGGAAGAACATTTCCAGGAGTTAACTGTATTTCTTTGGGAACTTCATATATATATATAATAACTTCCATTGGGAACGGAGCCCATTATTGGTCACAAAAGCCCTTGTAGAAGTCCTGACTACTCCTTCACTTCTGAGGTTAAAGCTTGAGTACAAAGAATGACCCTGACTGTAAACATACAGATAATGGCTTAAACCATCCAACTACCGCATGGACAACATAAACCATCCATCTGCTGCGTGGACAACATTATTACCATTCCCAGGGGATTATCTTACCTTCGTCCCAGTTTTCCACCGACACATATTCTTCACTATCAGCGTAGCGAGGGAGGTCTGTGTTTCCTTTGATGTACTGTCCATCACGGTTCTCTTTGTTTTGTTCTGAAACGTAAACTTTTAGTGTTAATCACCCCTGAAGACACACTTAGACTCTTCTAAATCAATGATTAGATCAGTCCATTATGAAATTTCATGGAAGAATGAATTATATCTTTGCAAAATATCAGGTTTTTTTGTGTGTCAGTAACACTTTCACCCCTGAAGACACATTTAATTTAGACTCTTCCAAATCAAAGACTAGATCAGTCCATTATGAAATTAAAATATCAGTTATCAAACTAGTCTGTCCAATGAGTATAAAAACATAATCTTCAAAAATGTCTATTCACCCCTGAAGATGTATTTAGATTCTTCTAGTTAAAAGGCTGGAATAGTCCAATTTGGAATTTCAGGGGTGACTGAGTTAATAACCGTTTAATCAATCTCGCTTTTGAAGTCGCAATATCTTACTAATAATTAAATATAAAAGCTGTAAACAATCCAAGCTTTACCCAAAACATTTAAAATTAATTATCTCAAGATAATATGTTCATACTGAATAGTTAATGGAAAACAATAGACAAACATAATGGCAATGTCAAGTCAGATCTTCTGCTTAAAACATCCAAGATATTAAAATTTCTCTTTATCTCATACAGCTAGATGTAAACCTCATTTGTTATTTTTAGTAAGTTAAATATTTAAATGATACCATTGAATTTATTTGACCACACCTATCAATCTTATTAAAATTAGAATTTTATGTTTGCACAACTACACTGCTCTCCAATACAAGATCAAACAACATCTGTTCAGGGTCATCTCAGTATAACCCCTATGGTGGTTGAATCTCTCAGAATTATAAACGCTTCCAAGGTGTTCCGATTCTAAGCCGGAGTCATGCTGAGGTGACTCTAAATGGGTAGAGCATAGGATTGGAATTTCAAGTCTAATTTTAATTAAATTGCTACACGTATGTACCATAAAGAATAGACGGCTCTAGTCGAGCTTTATCTGGGCAGTTAGCCATGTGGTAGCGGAGCTCTGGCTTCCGTACTTCATGACGAGCATTGTAAGGACACACAGCGAAATCTGCTCCTGGGTGATTCTGTAAAATGGAACGAAATTGCACATAACAGAAAGTACAGTAAAACCTGCATCAGTAACAACCTCTGTAGAGTATATTCCGTCTTTTTTTCTGCATAATTAATACTTCGATCATGAGACTGCATATAAACAAATAATTGATGTGAATACTTTTGTGTATGCAAATTTTCAAAATTGTTTTATTCCATCTTTGCTTATTACTGATTTACTTTCCTTGCAGATAGGTATCCATTTTGATGTCATTGTTTTGTGAGCGAAACTCACAAAACTTGCATCATTTTCGCTCGCAAACACATGACATGACATAACAATCAATACTTATCTGCAAGGGCAGATAATTCTTTAATGTGAAAATAGAGAATATAAAGAGAATATTTTCTTTTTTATTATCCTTACCCGGCGACATTTCATGAGGTGATATTGCATGCGCTTGGCTGCGATCATGTGGACCTTGTCGTACGGACATTCAACCATCTCTTCCGGGTCATACACCTTATACTGTGCCATGGCTCCAGCTGAAAAATAATAATTTCATTTAAATTTCTTAATTTCATAAGTGTCAATGTGCTGATCAGACCAAACTGATTCCAATAAATCATTACACAGAAGCTAAATGTACACAAGATCCATTTTCCAGAGGAAGCACAAGGGGCCGCGGTGGCCGAGTGGTTAAGATGTCCCGACATATTACCACAAGCCCTCCACCTCTGGGATGCGGGTTCGAATCCCATGTGGGGCAGTTGCCAGGTACTGACCGCTGGTCGGTGGTTTTTCTCCGGGTACTCCGGCTTTCCTCCACCAACAAACCTGGCACGTCCTTACATGACCCTGGCTGTTAATAGGACGTAAAAAAAAAATAAACAAACCAAAGAGGAAGCACAAGTCAGAATTGTATAAAAGGAGAGGAGATTGTAGCAGCAAGACTGGGATTTAAACCCAAGACCTCTGAACACTAGCCAAATGTTGTACTGACTGAACTGCTCACCAATCTGGTCTGCCATAGTTGAATGGCACAAATCTATATTTACAAACTAGATAATTTCAGGGTCCTGTACTTATTAAATTGGGAAAATACTTTTTTTTCTTTCTTAAAATATTAGCAACATTTATACATAGATTGGAGACTTCTTCTTTGTCATTGTTGACAGGCAGAAGGACCTACAGTTTATATTATGGGCATTTCCCTTTGGTCAACTACTTTTTTTATCAAGATACTTCTGCATCGATACAAAGTTAAAACATTATATCATGGTTTGATATATAAGGCCAATTACGACCCGATTAATATTATTTTTGAAAATTGTTAATTTTAGCAAAAACACTCCAATCTTTTTATAAGGGACTCGCAAACTGGGAAGGAAATCCCTTTCTGGAGAGGAGGTCAGAGTTAGGCATTTGATGCAACCAACGACACTCCCTCCCATCTATTTGTTGTTTCTTTAACCAAAAGGTGAATTAAACTAGCCTAATGTAATGTTCCAATTATGAAAAATTTATCAAATTTGGAATATTTGGACTCTGCATGGTGGTTTCAAGAAATAAATAGAATTTCCCCTTACTAAATTAATTCATATTTTGTTTAAGATATTTTCAATATTCTACAATGAGACAACGAGATGTAAAGAGTGTGGTACATTAAAGATGTAAACCAGAACAGCCTTATACACCGTTATTTTTGTTTTGATTTCACATCAAACAATGGCGCAGATCTGGGTGGCCCTTGCCAGTCAGATCAGATGAGATGGGCCAATATGCATGCGGTCAGAATCAACACAGTTTGAGGTTATCTTCGATCAAACAAATAATACTTGCCTTTAACGAATTTATAAAATTATTTCGTTTACACTTACCAATAGACACAATATTGAGATAGAGACCTACAATGTTTGTAAACTTTTCCTCATGAAGGAAATTGCGGGAAATTCCCTAAAAGCGCCCTCTATGATGGAAATGACCTCCCTTGATGAGAGATTTCAGATACGATTTGTTGTAAATGTGATTATCTTTTCCATATTCTGTTCACATTTGTGATAAAAAAAATCATCATTTACTAATAGGTTTTAATCTATATAAGAAATTTTCATACATGTTTAATGTATTAATGTTATACGGAATAAGCGAGATAAATTATTTTGAATTTCCCGCTAATTTGGTACAACATTTTACTCAAAACGAGGCAAAAACATTAATGATTTCCACTCTTCGGTTTAACGGTGCTTTTACAGCGATGCGGTGATAACGTTTGATCTACCGGACGTAAACAGAAGAAGCAGCATTGCACAACCCTGAGAAAATTGAGAGATTGTGAAATATTGGAAACGGTGATTATTTTTAGAATGCGAATGTGATATAAACTGTCTGCAAATGATAAAGTATCTTATAGAAAAAAGTACAGGAGGCATAAGGCTAGGCCTTAACTTTAAGTTTAACCCCAGAAGGGGAAACTATCACCTGATCACCATAAGTAAGATTTGTGATATCAGATTTATTAATTTTGACAGCTATTTCATGGAAAGTCTTGATATTTTTGGTTATAACAGGCAACTGATTACCCCCACCATGTCTTCACCGTGGGGTAAAGTGACAAGTAGCACTGTAGCGGAGCCATGTTCACTAGCAGACGTTATGAGTGAACAGCTGGTAGAGGATTTAAAGGAAAAGGATGAAATATCGATCCAAGAATGGGAATTTATCAGGTAGAAATTATAGATATTGTAACAATTCCGTGCGAAATACATCCAGACTTATAAGTTGAATCACTAATTTAAAAACGGCCGACTACATATGTATGTATAAACTTTGCTAGCCAATGGATTAAGGACGATCGACTGTCCCTGAGAGCAATGGTAAGATCTGCTACGAGATAAAGTTTTAAAGTTATCAGTAGTAATCATAATGTCAAAATATATATGTAGCGAAATCGTACTGGGGCGATTGTCGGCAACCAGATGTATAGTTCAGCCAATAGAGCATCCGTCTAACTAGTGTTAGGAGGTCCTGTGTTCGAACTCCAGTGGCTGCGATATTTTCTCCTCTCTGAACCAAGGTTCAAACCCAGGGCATCTGAACACATGGGCATCTGATCAAATCCAATCTCACCACATGTACATTACTGCTTCTTGTCAAAGTCTTATTAGCTGTCAAAGGCAAATAAGACTGACTGTAGTGTACAATGTATATTTAATTTTGTGTCAAGTTAAAAGTAAAAGAAGAGACATGTGTATTGTTTAAATAAGACAAATGTTTGAAAAATTATATTTTTAGTTTATTTTGTTTTACTATGTTTTTTGTTTACTTGTTAACAGTAAAGCTGAAGCTGCTCCAGAGATCGACCTGGCATCCCTGACGACCGGATCGGAAGACACCAAGGATGATCAGATGTTGGCCCAGCTGTTACAGATGGAGTTTGATAAAGAACACGACATGGCGGTCCGAGCTAGAGAAAAACAATACAACAGAGACAGTAAAGGTGATTTAGGATTCACCCCTAAAATTTCATAATGGACTGAACTAGTCTTTGATTTAGAAGTCTTCAAGGGTTAATAAGCTAATGTCCGATTGACATCCAGGGTCATTTAAGGATATGCCAGGTTAAGGAGGCAGAGGGTATTCAGAGTACCTGGAGAAAAGCCACCAACCATGGTCATTTAAGGATGCGCTAGGATAAGGAGGTGGGGGAAAGCCGGAGTATTGGAGAAAAAACCATCCTTCAGTTTGCTTAGAAAAAGATGAGTTCAAATATGTTAGAGGGGTTGACTAGACTGTAGTTCTCTTTTCTTATTACAGATATATGTTATTATAGTTTGTTTATAGTGTTGGTCAAGGGGAGGTAATCCTTCTTATCTTAAAAAGTGAAAAAAGGAAGATCGATTATTATCTGCTTTAAATCTTATGTATTGATATCTGAAAAAGATTTTATTTATTAAACTGCATAACAATTTGTAAAGTGTATTTTGTATATTGATTTCTGTATGCCAATTATATTTCCATTATTAATGTTTGTAGTATTTTCTCAACAGTGGCGATATCATTTGAAAACTACCGAACGTTACATCCAGCTTACAGAGATGATGAAGATGAGGTTGTTCCTAATCTGGATGAGGATTATGAAGTGGAAATGAAATGGGGTATGTAGTCAATCTTTGATATTTTGAGGAAAATAACCCTCAAAATTTGTTGATGTGTTACCTGTCATATGTACAACGGTGAATGCGAAAGATATTATCTTAAATGTAAATATCCAACTTTACTAACTAACTGCAATACATGTTTTTCAAGATACGAAAGAGATTTAAAGTACGACTTGTGGTCGATCAGTCCCACCTATGACGTCATATTTTTGACATGATATTTGTGATGACACGTTCACCTGAAGGTGAGAATAATTGCGTGAAAGTAAATCATTCTTTAAAGACATCAATTTTAATTTAGTATCTTGAAAGTCGAATCCAACATATCATAAATTTATTTGAAAGATTAGAAACCACAAACAAGTCATTAGATTTAATACTAACTAGCTATGAATTTCGTATTATTTGATTTGATACTAACTAGCTATGAATTTTGTATTTGATACTAACTAGCTATGAATTTTGTATTAAATTGATCTTTAAATATTGTATTTGATAGATCAAAAACCACCAAAGTTTAACAGCCAGGGAACTTCAGGCAAAGGCAAGGATATGATCACTAAACACGACTCGTCTGTGTGCGGTCGTAGGAACGCTTCACGCATGATGGAGGTCAGTAATTCCAGTATAAATAATTCATAAAAATATTGTAAATGTAAAATTGTAACCATTTCTGAAAATGATTAATTCAAATGACAACATTTTTTGAGAGACGTTCCTTCGTTTAGCCATCAGGATTCTTATTTCAACAATTGTTAGAGGTGTATAGCACAAGGAGACACTTTTTACAAATCACGTTGTGTCTTACAGTCATCAAAATAATGTCTGATAAAAGATAGGCTGACCAGTCGACTCTGATGTTATGCGAGTACAGGATTCTAGGAATACATGTATATACTGGTAATGATATATGTTGTTTGGTTGTAGTTTCCACCCGAGTTTGAAGTTGGAGACGGTGAAGGGATGGACATGAAACTACCCAACCATGTGTATAATAAACTCAAAATGCACTCTATCTCAGAAAACAAGAGGAGTCAAAAACTCCACGATAAAAAGGAACATTCTACTGCAGTAAGTATTTAGCATGAGAGATGTCGGGTATTACTGACATCGCAAGGTACTTAATCAGTCTGTGACGGTAATTTTTTTCGTTGCTAGTTATTTGTACTTGTAAACCCCAAAATGTTACTAGTCCGACTATTTCAGTTCCGCCATGATCAGTTTCAATTTTTGACCCAAATTACAGTCTGGCATACAGTTTGTGAACACTAATTTTCACAAAATGATTGATCCGGACGGATATAATCGTATACAGAATGCACACAACATGTGTTGAAAATTACAATGGACCACCACTCCTGTATATTGCGTGGGAGCCACTAGTCCAATCGGACTAGTTCATTACAATTGGCAATAGTCCGGCTGTAAAATTACCAGTCATGGGCATTAGACTAATGTTTAAGATAAAAAGTCTCAGAGAGCTTAATAACATGAAGTAATTTTTGTATAGAAACTTCTGTCATTTTCATGGCTGCTATGAAACCACAGATGTAAAAACAATGAAAGCTGTTTATACAGGATTGAAATCACTGTTTAATGGGTTATTTCAACCATGAATATTTTTACACATGAATTACTTTTAAATCTCTTAACCAGTACAGTAATTACCCACAGTCATCTCAAAGACATGTTATATAGTACTTACTATCATTAAAGATGCTCCACTGCTGACAGAGCATAAATGATATTCATCATTTGAACAATAATTGTTGTTAATTTGTGTATATATATGTCTAATTAACACAAAAAATAATATGAAATAATTTGTTTTGCCTTTGGTGCATGCGCAATCAGTACTTCATTCCATATAGGATATAGTGCCACGGAATTTTTTCGGGATGCAATAAATTATTTTTCATATTTTTAACTTGAAGTAAAATAAGAAGCTCAAATTTTCCAATTGTGGTAATGGTGTAAAGTAAGTAACTTTTGTAACTGAAGAAAAATACTAAATTGTCTGCTCCTGTTTTTGATAGTGAACATTTTTCGGCGGTGGAGCATCTTTAAATATGCAAATCTGGAGGCTTATTTTATTATCAAAAATCCTCTGCCAACTTTCCTTTTATCATATACATATGCCCTCATTATGAGATTGAGGGGAAGGGTATGTGGCTTCCCACTTCAGTATATATGATGGGATGTTTCCGTCTTACAGATGTTTCTAGTATCTATATATCAAGTGAACATACTATCAACGCTCACTGACAGATAGTTTGGATGTTCATCAGTTTTTCTTTAGATAAATGAAATAATTCACCAAATCTGAACTTTAATAATTGGATTGACTTTCATCACTATATCATAGTTATTTATATAAGTAGTCATTAAAGAATAAATGAAATAATTAACAAAATCAGAATTTAAAGAATGTGATTGATATATCCCTCTAGGAACATGCAATGGATCCAAGAACTCGTCTCCTGCTTTACAAGATGGTCAACAATCTGGTTCTAGATTCTGTCAGTGGCAGTATCAGTACAGGAAAAGAATCGGTCGTCTTTCACGCCTACGGAGGAGAGTAAGTTACCAGAAATATTGTTATCTCTATCAAACCATCATTACCGTATTCAATTTAATAAGTGCCCATGTCCTGTAAGCACCCTCTCCCTTTTTAAAGCCACAGTGTCTCTCGCTTCAATTCATATGCAGACTTTTAAAAGTCTTCTTTTTTTCCCCCAGCTTTTGAACTACCTTACATATATTGTTTAATTTTGTTTATTGAGGAATACTACCTGGAAAAAAAACGTTTATATGTTACGTAACCTTGGACTGTGGGACACTCAAATCCAATTCAAATATATCCCTCCTGAATACACATTTAGACTCTTCTAAATTAGACTTGACCAGTCCATTATGAATTTACAGGAATGAATCAAATTAATGTAAATTTTGAAGGTAAAATCTTACTATTTCATTCAATTGGTGAATTTTAATTTTAGGATAGCTGGTGAAGCAATGCCCAAAGAAGTTGCCATCAAAGTATTCAAAACGACTCTTAATGAGTTCAAAAATAGAGAGAAGTATGTCCATGGGGATCACCGGTTCTCAAGGGATGATTTCAAGAAACAGAATCCTAGAAAGATCATCAAGATGTGGGCAATGAAGGAAGCAGCTAACCTCAACCGGTATGTTTGAATTGTTATAAATTTTTTGGAAGATGCTGTCAATTCATTCACCCCTGGAGACACATTTGAACTCAAAGATTCATAGGATGAAACAGTTCATTATGAATTTTCAGGGGTTAACTAGTTAAGTATTCACCTCTCAGGTAAAATACTGTTAGTCAAGAACATACATGCTGAATTCAAGTCATTTGGAAAGAATTTCACATTATTTCTTCCTAAATCTGCCTGATCATGACTTGCTTTTGTTTACAGGGCAGTAAGTTTGATTTGGTTTTGTTTGCAAGTTAATAAGTTTGACTTCATTTTGTTTACAAGTTACATGTTTGATTTGGTTTCGTTTACAAGATCATTAGTAATTTTATAATTTTATCTTGATTTCATTTGTAACTTTAAATTTGACTTGATTTCCTTTAAATGTTGGTAAGTTTGACTTGATTGTATTTACAGAATGAAGAAGTTTGACTTGCCATGCCCAGTTGTCCAGGTGCAGAAGAAACATATGTTAGTGATGTCCTTTATTGGCGAGGACCAGAAACCAGCACCAAAACTCAAGGATGCTGAAATGTCTGACGCAGATCTAGAAGATGCTTACAGTCAAACACTAGAGGTAAACAAACTGATATCACTTAAACGTTTGATTGTACACTTAGTTATACATGTTAATTCAAAATGTCTATGTACATAATTTTGAACAGTTCTTTGAATATTAAATGATGGTATGTTAAAAAATTAGAAATTTGATGATAGCTGTTATATTTCCAAGGTCTGTGATCTGCATTGAATTAAAATGGTTTTTCCCCTATTAGACAGTAAAAAATTCATCTTAAGATATAAAAGATAAGTGAGGTAGGAACTGTCTTATTTGTAATGTCTAATGATTAATCAAAATGTAAATGATAAAAAATCTATTTTTATCAACAGTTTATGAAAACCATGCAGAACAAATGCACGTTAGTACACGCTGATCTGAGTGAATACAATATGTTATGGTGGAAAGAGAAAGTCTGGGTGATCGACGTTAGTCAGGCGGTCGATGTCACTCACCCATTAGCCATGGAATTCCTTCATCGGGATTGTACAAATGTTTCTAATGTAAGTTCCTAACAAAAATTTGTTCTTTGCCACAATGTACAGTAATACGCCGGTTTTCAGATCCCAAAATGACGCATTCCCAAGTAAATTAAATTTACTGTTGATTAGTTCTACCTTTTAGTGATTATAATGTCATCTCTTGACGTTAATATTGTGACGTCATATTCACAGGAATATGGGACTAATCAACGGTAATTTGTACTTTATCCACGTCGTTTTTTGGATCTCGAAACCTCCGTATTCAGTTGTCTTCATCATCTACACAACGACGCGCGTCATGTTGAAATATCTGTCCAACAAATGCAGTTTACACACCAGTAAACAACAAAAAATAAAAATCATTCCTAATATTAACATTTGAACCAACTATTTCTTTTAAATTTAATGTTCTGATAAAATGAAACTTTGTTTTTTCAACGTTATACGATTGATATAACAGCCGTTCAATTGATGGAACAGCTGGCTCCAATTTGGCTGGAAATTTTGTCGTCAAGTTCAAAAAGTACACAAAATATAGTTCCATAATAATATTATCTTTTTCATTCCATTGATGCAATATTTCTCAAACATTGCTTTTTCTGAAACATATTTAAAGATTTTTAATACATGCATACTGTCATAATAAAGACACAAAAGGACAGACACAATAGGCCAAATCTGATGCGCATTAACACTACTTGCGGAAGTCAGTATTCCGCGGTATATATTATTGCGTGACAACTGACTGCGTTTACACAAGTGTAAACAATTTCTTAGTTTGCAAGATTATATAGCAAAGAGAAAACGGAAATGTAAATATTACTTGTTATATACATAGTAGTAAACATCAGTGAAAAACCAAACACAAATCGCTAAATATTCTATGGAATTTTTTCTTCTTCAGTTTTTCAGTTCGAGAGGTGTCCATCAAGTCATGACCCCGGAGGAGATATTCAATCATGTGACTGGACTTGACATTTCTGGAGAAGGTGCCGATTTTATTGCACAAGTTCGGCGATATGACACGGAAAAATCTGCAGAGTATGTGCTGTGCCCGATGAATCGGAAAGAGTTTTCATTTGACTTTTTCTTTGACAAATCTCAAAAGGAAAGAGCAGAGGCATTAAAGGACGCTGGGATTTTGGATAGTGAAGAAGAGGACGGGGGAGAAGAAGAAAACTAGTTTATTGTTTTAGTAAGATAAAATAAATGTATTCATACAGACAATATGAAAGACAGACATTTTGATAGTGATGATGAGGAGGCTAAAGAAGAAAAGAATTAGTTCATTGTTTTATTGGAAAATGTGAAAATATTCATACTGCCACCGGTTAAGACAAGACAGACATATTTAGATAACTTTGAGTACTTTTACCATATGCTTGTAGTGTTTTTATTGTAGTTTCGAAATTAAACAGTGAAAGAAGTGAAACAAAAATATCAGCAATTACAACGAAGTCCAATGATGCTGCTGTCAATCAAACAGCCTGGACTCTGTATGTGACTTTAATTGCACTTTGTATTGTGTATGCTACCACATTTGCTCTGACATTCAATTGAATAGGTACACGGGCGAAAGGCTTGGCTACATACTGCCAGGCGATATGTGAATGACCTTTTGATTTCCTTTCAAGGGCAGGGATAGGGTGTGAGGCTTTTTTTCTGACAGTCTGGGCTCAGTGTCATCAAGGGATAACTTAAGTTAAAATTCTCCATATAGAAAAGCATTACTCGAAAGTTGAGAAGAAATCTCTGTTAAGGAACTTTCTTTAACCTTAATAATGCTTTCATATGGAAAATTTTAAGCTTAGGAATTCCTTAAAGTTAAGGAATGTTTTTGAAGATAAAGATACAGTGTCTTTATCATGAACAGCTTACATCACTCAAAATGTTTAACTTTTTGTATTTATTGAAACATACAATATAAGAAATAACCAGTTGATTACCATTATTCTGTACCTGAGTGTTTGAAATTTAATATCTACTAGATGGACACATGTAATAGGCTTCTTAAAAATATTTTTATAACTTCTGCATTTCCACTTAGATTTATTTTACAGAGAAAATGGTTGTGTTCTTATAATTAATACCAACAATTTCAGGATTTTATTGAATCAATGGTGCAATAGTTGTGCTTTTAAGATTTTAAAAATTCTGTCTTCAAAATTTACATTGTATAGGTACAATGTAGATGTTTTAGTCCAGTGTTGTTATTTCATAATGGAATGAATATTTTAATTTGTCGCTTTAAATGATATTTGAGTTATGGCTGATGATAAGTTGCTTATACATATTGGTGAAAAACTTTAATTATTTCTAATGAAGAAATATGTTAATAAATATTGGTTACAAATATGAGGAAACATATACCATGTGGTATCTGAGTGGTTTAATGCAATATAAGATGGGGTCTCTTCCTAAATTAAAAACCATTTCGTAACTTCGTGCTTTAACCCTGGTTTATATTGGATACAAACATGGTTCATAAATCATGGAGTCACCTCATATAAAGTCCATTATTGTATACACTATACAGATTCTTTGTCAGATGTCTGTTCATACTGCCTAATGATAGTGTTGTTGTCCGATACTGAGTATAAAGGTGTTCATGTACTCGTATTTATTAAATGAAATATAAATACTTTAAATTTGTGTCGTTTGATTTGTATTCAATTATCTCCTTTAAACTCTTCACATGTGACATTAATACTGTAACAATATATACCAGCATATCCTACCAGCCATGTATCCTTTTGAAACGGACACAACTTGGTACAATATCAAGGCTTCATATTTGCCGATCTCTCTAAATTTTCGAAGAACTATATGAACTAACTAAAAGCATCAAAAGAAAGGAGAGGCAAATGCCAGAGGGGAACAAACTGACTTTGTACTGTAAATTAACTGCCAGATATTGACAGTTGATCTTTGCCCTTCACAGAGAGTGAAAGTATAAAATACCAGACATTGATAGTTGACCTATGCCCTCCAGAGAACGTTACAATACCAGATATTGACAGTTGACCTTTGCCCTCCAGAGAGAGTATACAATACCTGACATTGACAGTTGACCTTTGCCCTTCGGAGAGAGAGTATACATGATACCAGACATTGACAGTTGACCTTTGCCTCAGTTGAACCTTTGCTTTTCTAAGAGAGAGTATACAATACCAGACATTGACAGTTGACCTTTGCCCTCCAGAGAGAGTATACAATACCAGACATGACAGTTGACATTTGCTTTTCTAAGAGAGAGTATACAATACCAGACGTTGACAGTTGACCTTTGCTCCAGATAGAGAGAGTTTACAATACCAGACATTGACAGTTGACCTTTGCCCTCCAGAGAGAGTGTACAATACCAGACATTGACAGTTGACCTTTGCTTTCCGGAGAGAGAGTATACAATACCAGACATTGACAGTTGACCTTTGCCCTCTGGAGAGAGAGAGTATACAATACCAGACATTGACAGTTGACCTTTGCTTTCGGAGAGAGAGTATACAATCTACATTGACAGTTGACCTTTGCTTTCCGGAGAGAGAGTATACAATGCATACATTGACAGTTGACCTTTGCTTTCCGGAGAGTGAGTATACAATACCATACATTGACAGTTGACCTTTGCTTTCCGGAGAGAGAGTATACAATACCATACATTGACAGTTGACCTTTGCTTTCCGGAGAGAGAGTATACAATACCATACATTGACAGTTGACCTTTGCTTTCCGGAGAGAGAGTATACAATACCATACATTGACAGTTGACCTTTGCTTTCCGGAGAGAGAGTAATAATACCATACATTGACAGTTGACCTTTGCTTTCCGGAGAGAGAGTATAACAATATTACATTGACTTGCTTCGAGAGAGAGATAAACATGACAGACAGTTGACCTTTGCTTTCCGAAGAGAGAGTATATAATACCATACATTGACAGTTGACCTTTGCTTTCCGGAGAGAGAGTATACAATCCAACATTGACAGTTGACTTTGCTTTCCGAGAGAGAGTATACAATACCAACATTGACAGTTGACCTTGCTTTCCAGAGAGAGTATACAATCCATACATTGACAGTTGACCTTTGCTTTCCGGAGAGAGAGTATACAATACCAGACATTGACAGTTGACCTTTGCTTTCCGGAGAGAGAGTATACAATACAGACATTGACAGTTGATTTGCTTCCGAGAGAGAGTATACAATACCAGACATTGACAGTTGACCTTTGCTTTCCGGAGAGAGAGTATACAATACCATACATTGACAGTTGACTTTGCTTCCGAGGGTACAATCCAACATTGACAGTACCTTTGCTTTCCGGAGAGAGAGAGTATACAATACCATACATTGACAGTTGACCTTTGCTTTCGGAGAGAAGGTAAATACAGACATTGACAGTTGACCTTTGCTTTCCGGAGAGAGAGTATACAATACCAGACATTGACAGTTGACCTTTGCTTTCGGAGAGAGAGTATACAATACCAACATTGAATTGACCTGCCCGAGAGAGAGTATACAATACCAGACATTGACAGTTGACCTTTGCTTTCCGAGAGAGAGTATAAATACCAACATTGACAGTTGACCTTTGCTTTCCGGAGAGAGAGTATACAATACCATACATTGACAGTTGACCTTTGCTTTCCGGAGAGAGAGTATACAATACCAACATTGACAGTTGACCTTTGCTTTCCGGAGAGAGAGTAGTATACAATACCATACATTGACAGTTGACCTTTGCTTTCCGGAGAGAGAGTATACAATACCAGACATTGACAGTTGACCTTTGCTTTCCGGAGAGAGAGTATACAATACCAGACATTGACAGTTGACCTTTGCTTCTGGAGAGAGAGAGTATATAATACCAGACATTGACAGTTGACCTTTGCCCTCTAGAGAGAGAGAGAGTATACAATACCAGACATTGACAGTTGACCTTTGCTTTCCGGAGAGAGAGTATACAATACCAGACATTGACAGTTGACCTTTGCTTTCCGGAGAGAGAGTATACAATACCAGACATTGACAGTTGACCTTTGCCCTCCGGAGAGAGAGTATACAATACCAGACATTGACAGTTGACCTTTGCTTTCCGGAGAGAGAGTATACAATGCCATACATTGACAGTTGACCTTTGCTTTCCGGAGAGAGAGTATACAATGCCATACATTGACAGTTGACCTTTGCTTTCCGGAGAGTGAGTATATAATACCAGACATTGACAGTTGACCTTTGCTTTCCAGAGAGAGAGTATACAATGTCATACATTGACAGATGACCTATGAACTCCAGAGAGTATACAATGCCAGACATTATCATTAGATATTTAATTTCCAGAGAAGATATAAGATAAGTAGCACCGTCCAGACCAATATCAAGACATTGACCTTTGACCTCCAGTAAATTCCCAGAGTATAAACGCTAGACGTTTTATCTACGATCTTCAGACAGATGACAGAATGCCAGATATTGTCTTTTGAACTTTGACATAAAAAAGACACTGCTATTTTGTCTTCGTGCATTATTAAGTACATAGGCCAGACCTTTTTGGTTTTGACCTTCAGACAGAGTATCAAGGTCAGGCATTGCCATTTAGTATCTGACCTTTTAAGTACTAAGTCTAGAGTTATCTGTCCGTCTTACTCTTTTACACATGATCAATGCAATTGGGTCTTTAGCCTTAGAGCTCAGCTATTGTTAATGGGTAAATACGTCAGCTATCAACTTTCACCATTTTGTCTTTGGCTTCCAAAAGAATACTATAGGAAAGTAGCATGTATCGCTACTAAAGTCATAAAGTTGTCATAGAATTTAACCAAATTTAGTCCGAACATCATTGGGGATGGGGATAAAACGTTTAACATTTAAAGACTCTTGATTTCCCTGAGGCTGGAGCCAAAAGGGATATTCCTTTAAATTGCTACTTGTCATAACGTATTTGATGTACTTTTACATTTGTGAGGTTTGTTTGTGGCATTGACGTTTGTAGAGACGTTTGTGAGGTTTGTTGGTGCCATTGACATTTGCAGAGGCATTTTCGAGGTTCGTTTTTGACATTGACGTTTGCAGAGGCGTTTGTGAGGTTTATTGGTGCCATTGACGTTTGCAGAGGCGTTTGGGAGGTTTGTTGGTGCCTTTGACGTTTGCAGAGGAGTTCGTGAGGTTTGTTGGTACCATGGACGTTTGCAGAGGCGTTTGTGAGGTTCGCTGGTGCCATTGACGTTTGTAGAGGCGTTTGTGAGATTCGTTGGTACCACTAACGTTTGCAGAGGCGTTTGTGAGGTTCGTTGGTACCACTAACGTTTGCAGAGGCGTTTGTGATGTTCGCTGGTGCCATTGACGTTTGCAGAGGCGTTTGTGAGGTTTGTTGGTACCACTAACGTTTGCAGAGGCGTTTGTGAGGTTCGCTGGTGCCATTGACGTTTGCAGAGGCGTTTGTGAGGTTTGTTGGTGCCATTTACGTTTGCAGAGGAGTTCGTGAGGTTCGTTGGTACCATTGACGTTTGCAGAGGCGTTTGTGAGGTTCGCTGGTGCCATTGACGTTTGCAGAGGCGTTTGTGAGGTTTGCTTAGGTCATGGACGTTTGCAGAGACGTTTTTGAGGTTCGTTGGTGTCATTGACGTTTGCAGAGGCGTTTGAAAGATTTGTCGGTGCTATGGTCGTTTGCAGAGACTTTTTTGAGGTTGTTTCCATCAGTGCTTCGGTGATATAGCACTATAAAAAGTGCAAAGTTTCCACTATATAAGAAGACACAACACAAATATACTGCCGTCTCCCAAAACACGCATCGCTCACTTCATGCACGCAACCCACCACATACATGGGAGGCCGTCCTTAATTACCCTGGCTGTTTATAGGACATTTCTTTCATAAGAAAACAAATGAATAAAAATAACCAAATTTATATTAACCAGCTAAAATTCTCAGGCCCCTGTGTTATTATAAATACTTTCAGAACCTGTTCAATACATAATTATAATGAAAACCAATTAAACCATTAATAGCGTTTTCTTTGTATATAACTATATTCTATACGTGTATGAACCATATTTACTTTAGTTTATCGATCATGACTTCTGACGAAAACCGACTAGGCAGTGAACTTTGACCTTTCTGATATTTAAATACGTATACACATATGGTATAGCTTCCCTAGCGACGGGTCCTGGCCTGAAAGGATCTATATGCTATTTACCGTGGGCGATTTAAAGGCTTGACTTTTGAACGGCAATACACATTAGCGGTATTGTACATGGTGTGTATGTCCATAACATTTACCTTAATGGGATGTGTAGTAACATATTGTGATGCGGGACCCTCCAGGTAAGATATAGATCGAAATATTGACCTAATATCGCCATGTGTTCTATGTTTTAGTGCAGGGGTAAGATATGGATCGAAATATTGTGTAATATCGTCATGTTCAACCGTTTTATGATGAAGTAGGTTCAAATATTGACATAATATCATCATGTCCTATATCTTTAGAATAGGGGTATAAAATATAAATTGAAATATGGAATTAATATCGTAATATTCAAACCGTTATTATGTTGTAGTATGAATACAGAAGTTTTCATACTGTTATAACTATGAGGTTTAGATTTTACCTGTAGAGCTGATATTACGAGACACAAAACAATGTCATACAAACGTGTACACCTGTACAAATCTGGTCGAATATTTTACTACTGTACATGTTTTGAAACCTTATTTTGGCCTTGTGTTTAGTAGCTGTGGCGTAGTTTTATTGAATGGACGTGACATGCCTGGGACAGCTATAGGCATACACTGTCCAGTACTTCAATTATTAGAATCATCTTAACAAAAGCCATTGTGCTGTAGTACTTACACAGGCTTTTGACTCTATGGATTCTATATGTGTAAAATAGAGAATTACACATATATAGAGGTGTCCATATATATCTATAAAGTCGAAAGCCTGTGGTACGTATTACAAAGAACTGACATGAAATATAGAGATCGAACAGGGCCAGATATTTTTTTCTGTCAAAATGTCTGAATTTGGTGTCAGGTTCAGAGGAAACTCGGAGTACACCAGATATTTGTATTGGTCTCAAGACAAGAGAAATGCCCAGCTTTACCAGACACAATCCTGTCCAAATGTCTAATTAGAATAGAAATTATCAAAATATACCAGACATCTTTCTCCCATATTATGAAAGTCGGGCTATTAGAACGTCTAGATCTTTTTTCTGGGATGGAAATTAGGAATATGTCTAAGTTTGGAAATACGGTCAGAGGAAATCCAGTCAAGATTCTATACACCTGTAAAATCTGAGGACAGGCGTGATCTCTGACCTCACCGGTACTGTTATATTATTTACACAATACATATTGTTATATCCGGATTTGATCCCATTGTGTCCGCGCTAATTCCGACATAACATGCTGACGATACAGTATAACGGGCCCGTCACGGTATATCATAATATTTCGACCTCTAATCATTAATCTAATAAATATAGTACACCATACACGTTACTTGACATAGGTAAACGGCGTTGATTGGAAATCTGATATTCTCACCTGTCGGTAACACAGGTATTCAACTACAGGTGTGCGTTGTCTACAGTTGACAACCTAGTTATTGTACTATATGATATCATTCGTATACATTCTGTATATAGCAATCGTTACAGAAATCCAACACAGACAGGTAAGACATGTCACACAAACAAGATAATATGAACAAAACCGACATTGTATGTTCATGGCGACTTTATTTTTGCGTTTTTCACATTTAACGACCGTTTTCACGCCAATTCATTTGTGATGTACTGTCATAAAACTTCTTCTATGACTGTTGTAAAAGCTTTGTCACAGTGTTTATTTTTTGAGAACCTAATCGCCCGATATAATTACATAACACTAAAGAAATTAGATTTATTATATGACTAACGGTAATACGTACTTCTATCTAAAAAACTGGACATATTTTTACGTTTGAAATTTGTATTAATTGATTATTAAAAATAGTACAATCTATTTCAAAACAGTCGAATTTTAAATTTATTTTTCTTAAATATCAATATCAATCGCTAGTCCGATATTCTAATTTCATATAACTTTCATATAATTTTCGTGGAGACTTATTTTGGCGTTTTATGCCTGTCGACTCGCCTATTAGACTTAATTATACCACAGGCGTTTGACTCTATACACATTTTCTCTCTCTGTATATGTAATACTTTGTTATACACATACACATATATAGAGTGAGAAAAATGTCTGTAGAACCAAACGCCTGTGTGTATACGTTGCAATATTGTCCATGTAACAGACTTTGTATGGACACCCACAGGGATTTGACATGATATCCCTGTGTCTATAACACACAGGCTCTTGTATCATCTCGTCAATATACACAATGAGATACAATAAGGTGTATTGGCAGACTATGTACGAATGAGTGGACATAAATGTATAAACGGATTTAAAACTTCACAATAGTAATCTGGATATATAGCACTGGAAAAGTAAATAGATCAGTTTAACTAGGCATGACAAATACTGAATAGGTTTCTGTATCGTAAATGTATGAACGTATTGATAACCGTCAGGACGAATGTTGGAAGTACATATAGTGTCTTGGTTCAATTCCTCTAAATCTATTTGATCTTTAACGGCCCGCTGCCTTTCCAAAACGGCTTCAATTTTAAAATTTGTTAATTGAATGATAATGTAAATTAAACATGATTGATAATTTTGCAGAGACGCAAAAGTTAATAGCTCAACATCAATACTGCACTTATCATCACCGTATGAACAATTTAATTAAATAATTTAAATGGTAATTTCCATAACGCGGGTCGTCTTTTTCCCGCCGTCATCCTAATCACTCGTTAGATGACTATCACTGTACTGCGCCAGACGGCAAAACAGTGAAATGAATCTCCACCGTTAACACTGGTGTTGTAACCTTATCTTAGACCATCAATATACAGTTTCCTGTGTTATTATCGTTTTCAAGAAACTTAATTTTTCTTTATGAAAGGTATTGGACATTTAAATGCTAGCGTCAGTTTAAATTCCTCTATCCAACTTACACTTATCCAGTTTATTCTAGCTTCCCAATAAAAAAACGTTTGATCTTTAAACGCCAGGCCGGAATTAAACGCCTGTTATACATTCTCCTGTATGTATGAATAAATATATTTTCTTCCTCTTTATTTACAGTTGATGAAACTTCAGTTTAACTGCTGGACTGATGAGCGAATCACAACGGGATTTGGCGCCATCACAGGTAACCGTAGTTTACACGACGAAATTGAAAACAACTTGTTTTGCATTTCACGCATTAATTTATCAAAGAAAATATATTGAACCCACGATAATTTTGGTGGACATACATTTTAGCGCTTTTCTCTGTTTTGAAAAAGTTAAATGATTAAGATATCCTTACACATTGCTACATAAAACTACCGATGCGGAAATCATCAAAGTGAAATTGACGCTTAAATATTAACTTAAAAGAGGAAATGGAAAATGAAAATGGAAATTCAATTCTTAAACATAAATCATTTTGTTGAGTTCAAAATGTTTGTTTTATCATCGCAGGGTTGGTTGTAGCCTCTGTCGTAGCCTCGTAGATCATCAAAAGAACTAATTAATTGAGAACTTCGATCATGGCTTCTTCTTTCCTTGGGCCCGAGACTCCTCGGCCTTTGTCGGTAGCTACCGAAGGATACCAGAATAGGTATCACATCCCACAATTAGGGGATTCCGAAAAGTACGTTTTTGGCGGGCAATACGATGAAAAACTATTCACGTTGATCCACAAATATTTGGAATTAGGAACAACAGATCGGTTTTGCTACATCGGGGACAGCAAAGGCAGCTTCGCTCAAAGGATAGTGGACAAATTCTGTCTTCTGGAGCCCGCAATGTCGGTCATTCCCGGTCACTATAGTTACCTTGAAACCGACACGGAGAAAGTTCTCTCCATACGAGTTGCGCATGTCGGAGCTGAGGAGTACTTCCGGCAGCTGGCCAAAAGTCGAGACACAAATAAACCCCAGTTTGACAAAGTGATCATAATAGATGCAATACGTTACTTTGAGAACCCCATTGATGTGTTTGAGAATATCATGAAATGTCTTTCAAAACAAGGAAAACTGCTGATAATCCACCGTCCCGGGAATATAACAACACTTCCGGTTTTCAAAGATGCTCAGCAAAGAGTTGAGGAAAACGAAACGCCATATATGGACATTATAAACGCACTACAAGCATGCAAACTGGACGTTCAATGGGAGTTAGAGTGCCTTCCGGTGATTGTGCCGAAACGGAAGTGGTACTCGATGCTGCGCGAGAAGTTTCCACCACAAATGGAGATCCTGAGCAGTTCAGAGATCACTTCCGGTGTGCGTGAGTTATCGGAAGGCGTCCTGAAGTATACAACAAGTTGTGAACCGGTAGAATTCCTGGATAGACTATTGTTTATTTCCGTCTCGCCTTCTACAATGGAGTGTGGCTATCCGAGATGTAACCGATACGGAGTCGGGGAAATGAGCAACATGGACATGAAAAATCTCCGGTTTTCTATGCAGATGACGCAGGAAATCAAACAATTAGTTCCAACACCGGCGGAAATCGCCAAGGCCAAAGCCAAAGTGCCAATGACGAAGAGAGAGCGAAGGGAAGCAGAAAATCCATGGGTTTGGAAAACATAGGACTTTAGTCAATTACTGATGGTGTTACATTTGTAGGTGTAAGTTATGAGGCCAAATCAGTATTATATATGTTTCACGTGTATAGTTTTTAGAAATTCGTTCGACACATACTTGCCTCAACGCTTTTCACGTTCTGTAAAAAAAAAAATGAATTTTAGCTTTTAGATTACCGGCAAAGAATATCGATCCGGGTACATTTTCTACCCGGGAAACTTCTTCACGTTACACCGGCACGTGCAACCTCATTAGATATTAAGAAGTATGCATGTATTCTTTTGAAAGTCAACAATTTCAGTTGTAGGGACTACAGCATTGTTGTAATTTCTATATTTACGTTTTTCATAGTTGATCTAGGTCAAAATATTTTTCATATTTTGAATTGAACAGATTATTGTTAATCTGTAGTATGAATATGTCGTAACCTAAATGGCAGTACAGTGCTAAATGTTGAATGTGATATCCATACCAATCGGTAACTTTCCGCACTTTCCATAAACGAAGGTTCTTTGAAAAATGCCCTAGGAGTTCCGATTGATATCAATACAAGATACAAATTGTAATGTTTTTGTCATAAAGTACATATTCTTTTTATTACTCTGTTTCATAGAGATTCTGACAACATCCCATTAGAGGTCACGTGCTGGTGACCTTTGTACGCCCTGTACTTCAGTCAATTTATTTTCTCCATGAAATGACATTTCTTCCAAACACACATATGCATTGTAATGCACATTGTGTGAAATTACTACGTACACAAAAATGATTCTGACCGCTCTTGCAAACTATTTCGTTCCTTAAAAGTAACAATTGTATTGGCTAATTCGAAAGGTCACGAGAGCGTGACCCCTCTTGGGATGTTGTTAGACCTGAAATGCTTCGTTAATCAATTTGATCACACTCATACATCGGTGAAGGGAAAACGAGACAAATAAATTTTGGTGTGCTTGCTAGTGCCAATGTAATTATGTAGTTCAATGCAAATATCTTGAATTTGATTTATTTTGTATTTATATGCGAACCTGTGAGGGTTTTAATACTATTATATATGGATGTAGGGAAACAAATTGTTGTTCTATTAAAGATGGACATTCAACTGTCTCAAATAATTATGAGAAATATTCCTGTTTTTATTTTTACCCAGTGTGATGAATTACAGGCTTTTGTGACTCTATAGATAGTTTTTTCTATATATACATTATGTGCGTGTAATACTACGGTATATAGACACAAATATCTATGTCTAATAATTAGTTAAATTCGTGTTCACAGGACTAAACAGAAGTAAAAACTCTTGAAACGTTTTCATCTAATTAAAAAGGAAACACGAATTTAAAAGCATACTATCTTCAAATCTTATCTTCTTAATTAATTAATTAATTAATTAATTGAGATTAGTTGACCTCCATTTAATTTCACAAGGTTTTAAAATGTTTAAACCAATTCATTTCAATGTCAATTACTTTAGATAATGAGCAAACTTTTTCCAAAATGTTTTGGTGCACTCGAACCAGTTTTCAGGTGAGATTGCTGAAAAGATCACTAAAAATTTCGGCCTTTTCTTGTCTTTAAAATGTGACTGCAATTTTATTTGTTACATGTTACCTACAAATTTGTGATCATGATATGTATTTATTTATGTTGCGAAAATAATATAGTTGGACGACATGAAACATGATCTTGATACCGTTTTGGATCAAAAAGGGAACCTTGTCATATACCTTTATTGATTAACTTTATTTTGGCCATAACACAGGTCCTTTGGACCTTTTGATTTTATAAACGTGTTTCAAGGGTTGATTTCATTGCTTGCTGCTGTAAAAAGCGTGAAATATACTTTACCACGGCCAATGTTCAAAGTTACTTGGGAAAAACCTGTCTATAAGGACCACATGTTGATTTGAAATTGGTCTAGATCCCCTCACACAGGATTTTTTTTGGAGTGTAGCTTGTACGAGTTACCTCCCTTCAAACATGATTTTGTTTTAAACCAAACAAACAAAACCCACTTTACAACCAAAACCCATTAACTCAAAGTTGTGAAAACATTACATAATCTTCGAATTACCATATTACCCGATTTGAAATGTGATTGTTCAGGAAAAAAAAAGAAAAGAAAAAAAAAAAACCGTTTCATGGTATACAGTATAACTTGGGTTCACCAGTGGACCAACAAAGCATTCGAGTTTTAAAAACGATGCCCGTTATTTGCTACACATATAGCTCTATGTGTAATAATGGATCTTGCATGTGGTCTTAAAGAACATTCGATTTAAACGTTTTTCGAGTTGTTCAAGTTCGAGTTATGATAACGATATTCAGTTATATTGTCGAAACAGTAAAGTAATAAATCAGAAAAGTAAACAACATAAAACAAACACAAAGTATATGAAGTGTGGTGTTATTTATTGATATAACTAAATGATTGCGACAAAACAGGCAACATTGTATCAACTCTGCTGTATCAAAAAGAAATATTCGTGGACATTACAAAGTTGACAAGAAATAAACCAAAAGAAGAAATACGAATTTCAACTGTTCAAAATCTTTATAAAAGTATTTATGAAACACAAATACACGGTTTTTTTATTGGAAAAATGCACACAGCTATGTATACGTGAACATATTTTTTCGTCTAATCAGAAACGACGTTACAAACGGTTCATCCAACCAAAAACGACATTACAAACGGTTCATCCAATCAAAAACGACGTCACCAACGGTAACGGCAAATTTCTCCTTTTGTGCTGATAGAAGCAATGTTTTTAACCAATGAAAATGCTTATTACAAACAAGATTGTCCCGACATAGTTCAAAGTTTCTCCATTTTTGTCAGGATGATTCCAGTCCGAGCATTCTAACCACTCAGCGTTTAAACATTCATTGTACAATGATAACATCGCCATGTGATATTAGCCCGATTATAATCAAATTTGTTATGTTATAAAGACTTAAAATGTGTTATATTATAACGGCCTACTTATCAAACTTGCTGTGCCCAAACCACTTGTTATCAAACACAGTATGTCCCCACCAACTTGTTATCAAACATGTGTGAACTCACGATAATCCGGACACCTTCGTTAATCTTACGGTAATTCGTCTTGTAATATTTCCGTCACGACTGAGATATTTTCGGATTATTGGCGTCCGGATTATCGTAGGTCCATTGTATAACCGCCCAGTTATCAGACCCTTTATGTTATAAGGCCCCTATTATCGGAACACTTTTTCTATTGGGCCATGCTACGAATCCTGTTATTCCTTATTTGAATATTAGAGAGTTATCTGCCCTTAGGGGTAGGTATTGATTGTGACGTTATGTGTTTGCGAACGTAACGTCATACTTTTCGGAAAAAACGACTTGAAATGCACTCACATAGAGATTGAACAGTGTTTTGATTGCGTTAAAGGTGGTATGAACGCAATGGGATACAGACATATTCAATGTAGCGCGTTAGCGCTACATGTAGAATATGTCTGTATCCCATTGCGTTCATACCACCTTTAACGTAATCAAAACACTGTTCAATCTATATATTTACATAAATAAATCTACCTTTACGTACAATTTAAAACGGTGATGGTTGCTAAGTTGGGTAACTACGGTAGTCAGGATGACCGAAGATATAGTTCCGATTGTTGAATGTTATAGCTGCAGTTTGGTTTGAAATACAACAATGACACTTTTCAATTATTTTCAACATATATTTTTTTTCAATTTGATAATATATATTAATAATGTCCATTTCGAATAAAAATTGAGATAACCAAGGCGGAACGACTACCGGTATGTATCGTTGTCAGGGTAGTGATGCGGTCCGAAGTGAAGCGAGCCGCCATATTTGATTTTCAACCGAGGAAAGTGACTGTGATAAAGCCTATTGATGGTATGACCGTTGAGCTGCTGAATGTTTGTCATGTATGTATCGGTCTAAGAACGCGATATACACTAAATTCTTCGCAGTCATGACTTTTATTTTATTGTACGGAGGATAGACAAGTGTTTGCGTGTGTGTAGGCCTATTTTGAATGCAAAGACGGGGCCATTTAAGCTGATGATACTGTTTCGGATAGGCTACCTGTAATGTTTTTTTCTGGAAACCTGTATATGATCTGTTAACCTATTGTTCGCTTAGGCGCTCCCAGAATTATTCACCGACAGTCAGATGTTCTGTATATTTAGGTGAGATGAGTGACCGTACACACATGTACATCTGACGTAACTATGGGATTCCCCGAACATTCCTGAGGAAAGCCCCCCGGTTGTAGCCCCGACCAGCGACTCATTTTGTAGTTTATTTCCGTTACAATGCTTGAACACATGTTTTGTTTTGATGTCAAATACATATTTAATTGGATCTAATAAAAACTCTTTATTGTTATTTTAAAATCCGTCAACTTGTGACACAAAATCTTATCGAAGCGTGAACTAGAAGTAGTCCGAACCTGCACTGCGTTTGTATTCATACGTCATTGCGTTTACGCTAATTTGAACGCAACTCCCCTCCCGTTGACTATATAGGGGCATATGTATATATAAAATAATAACGTAACAATCGATACAAACCCAAAAGGGAGATAACTCTGTAATATGCAAAAACGGATTATGTGAATAAGGGCATGCGATCACACGAATTTGTAATCTGTCACATGCTATATCATAATGGCCTGGGCCCAGTTTCACTGACATTCCTTAAGGAATTCCTAAACTTAAAAGTCCCCATTGGAAAGCATTACAGAAGTAAAGGAAAAGTCTCAAGGAGCGTTCCATAAAAATATGCCTTGCTCTCCTATGGGGAATATTTAGTTAGGGAATTTTTAAATTTAAGAAATGTTAGTAAAATTTGACGCTATATGATCAGATTATTCCACGCGAGTTTGTATTATATCACACTCACGGACCTCTGTGAAGTCATTTCTATACTCCGTGACGTCATACTCTTTCTTAATTAATAATTACTATCTAAAACTTCTAACAAGAATAAAACGAAATACAACACAAGTACTTGGTACAAAAGCAGCAGTTATAGGAAATCAAAACGCATTTGTTGTGTAAATTACACTAAGACTGATAAAATATGACTTTGATGCAAGGCTGAGTGATATTTTTAGATATTACGTATTCATTTCATGTGTACATTTCGTAATTGTTTTCAGAAAAAAAATGGATGTTGCGTCATCGTTTCTAGTGTACATTTCATATTTTTTCATATTAATTTTACCGAACAATGGATAGAACGTCAATCATCATTTCCTATATACATTTCCATTTTTTTTCTACAGAAAACAAAAAATCTGAATGTTACGTCATCATTTTCTGTGTACATTTCATAAAATTGTTTACAGAAAACAAAAATTGCCCAACAACAAAACAAACATAAACATTAAGGTTACATTAACACGTGACAGGAGGGATGTACAACGCAGTCTGAAAAAAATATGTGGGTAATTTTAACATAAAAATATGCTTTATATTTAATGAACAAATCATGATACAAGATAGTGATCAATTACACCTTTTATGATGTCTTATATTCACAAAGTTCTCCAAGGTGCTCCTCTTTAATACTCGTTTTCCACGTGGAGAACTTCAATAAGTTTGAGAAAATAATATGTGACGGAATATTTTTTAAAGTTAATTTCTGCAAACTTTGATTTTCGAGAGTGCAGTGGAGATTTTCTTCATGTTGAAATAAATGCTCTTTATGTGATGTTATTTGTTACTCAACTTGAATTATTCATGTGTGGTGTTTCGATGACAAGCACAATGTGTACACTGTCACCTTCATCAGAAAATGTGCACGAGTTTTCCTAGATTAAATGAAAGTCGATGATCTATACTCGATGTTGATATCGGCACTGCTATGCAATGGTATTTTCATAGGCCGAAATGACTGGATCTCGCTACTCTTTTCCTAATTACTGGCCATACATATGCGAGAGTTTTAAATGTGTCTCCTCGTCTCGATTTGATATTCTCTAATTGCTCTCTGGTGGGTTGTTTAACATATATCATTACATGAGTAACAATGGCATCTTATTGTAAGAAATTCACAATTCACGAACAATTCTCATTGTGAATTTGAATTTAAGAAAAAATGGTTAATTCATCGCGAAATTAGTAACTAAACAATATATTTCATGCACCTTTCATTCAATTAAAAAACGCCTTTCACCGGTAAAATCTCATTTAAAACCATTCGCATGACTTGTTAACGAAAATACTTTAAAAGAGAATATTTTGCTTTGGTTCGCTATGTCAGCCCTCAAACCGAAAATTTGCGGCGTGGAAATGTTCGCGTGGAATATCGTCTTTGAATTGTTTAGCGTAATTGTATAGATTTGCAACAGTCATGGTCATTTACGACATGTCAGATGAAGAAAAAAACGGTCATCTTTGGACCTTTCCGGTAAGCAAGGAATTCCTTCAAGAAAAACTACTGCAGTAAAGGTCCATCAATTACCCCACGTGGGATTCAAAGTCACGACTCAGAAGTGGAGAGCTTGTGGTGTTTTGTCGGAATATCATAGCGTTTATAACCATTCGGTCATGATTGCATCAGAAATGTCCGCGCAGTCATCCAATGATACATGTAGCTGTAATTTCTTAATTTTTTATTTAATAATGGACAGACATATTCCATAATCATTAGTGAATATTCCAATAGTGTCTGCATAGGGGGATCGGCGATTGATTTAAAAAAAAGAAGTTCGAATCATCATTTTTATGCCAAGTATTACAATTTCAATCTATCGATATATTCGCGTGATTTCATATTCGTGAAAATTTAATGTTTTGAAGCGAAATTTTCCACCCGATAACAATTCCACTTTCTACAGTACATGTCCATATAGAGCGAATGTGACGATTCAATCTACTGTGAATATTTCCCGGAAATAGAACTTGGAAATGTAAAGTTTTCTTACACGCTATTAATTACGCCTAGTAAGGCACTGACTAAAACCACAAGTTCGAAACTAAGGCGGCAGCTAGCTCCGGAAACGAAGCTCTCAGATTCTCCCTCACTTTGTAATTCGGAAGCAACAGACGGCATTCGGGTCGGCTTTTTCACTTCAACGGATAAATCACATTGTGCCATGGACATTTTTCCGTTGCGGAAAGCTAGTGGTGTCGGGAGGGAAATCGTTGAGATATTCATTGTGTTATTCACAGATACGATTTCCCAGTTAACGTCGGTGAGTTTGGAATCGGAGGTACATGTACCTTCCGTGAATACTAGTTCCGTGTCTGGGAATTGTTTGGAGCCCATCCGGATACTGCACTCCTGAGTGGACGCTGTCTGGTTGACCTCACACTGTAGCCGGGTACGGATTCGTCTGTACCAGATAATCCGACCATTCCGAAGGACGACCATGTACCGGGGATTGATCAGAACATCGGCTCCGGACGTCCTGGAAGTACATGAAAATAAATAACTTATATAATACTCAAGTTATTTCCCTTGTTTTATTTCGTCAATCTGATCTATCAGAGTTACTTCCCTTCGTTTAACTTCGACAAAAACGAAGGGAAGTAACTCTTATGGATCGGGATGGTTTGAAACGCATGCAGACATAGTAAATTTGATGTTTTTAAGTAAGTCAAAGTAGTTTTAAAGCAATATCAACGGCGTGTTCCGGGTAATACTGGATCCTTACAAAAGTAGGCCTGTAGTATACCATCCTCGATACTCTAGGGGTTATTGTGATAGCAACCCCTGGAGTTTCAAATGTATAACGACAGTGATAGCAACCCCTAGAGTATTAAGTGTATAACGACAGTGATAGTAACCCCTGGAGTATCAAGTGTATAACGACAGTGATAGTAACCATGGAGTATCAAGGATGGTATTAAAAATTTCTTCAAAGAGTAAATATGGGACAAGGAAGTTGTAGTTCAAACTGTGAAGAAAAAATATATTGTCGAATTTTCAAGGCAGTCTACTTCTTTATAAAGACACATACAGCAAGATCTGTCACATGATATAGACTAACCAACAGAAAATACGAGACAATGGGAACGTGACTGTGTTATATGTGTGTCTTGATTAAGTGGCAGACTGCCTTGAAAATTAGACAATAGATTTTGTCTACATGGCTGGAGTTTCTTCCTTGGCTCATTCAAATTACATTACCGTATTCGCCGTAATCAGCCCCAGGGCGCTTAAAGAATTGTAATATAGGTTCATTTAATATGGGGATGCAATGCTGATGTTAGAGGCATCACATTATTAAAACAATGGAATGGCGGCGTCTATACTTCCTCAACTCTTCTCCAGAAAAGGGAGGAACGTTTATAGGGGGAGGGGCACTAATTATAGCGAATACGGTACTCATATATAACTTGAGGCATGAAACGCATGTAGACATATCTGAGTCATATTTTAATTCCATTGGGAATCTTTTGGATTCAGTCAAACATATACTGTAAACAAAATGATTTTCCGAGCGATTAATTTTTGCGTATTTTTGCGAGAGATTTGTTATCACAAGAAGTAATTGCCGCGGAAATGCTTTATCCACAGGTACAGTAGAACTACATTTTGAATCTAAATTGCGAAATCAAACTGCCGTATAAAAGCTACAATGTACAATGTTTTTATAGAAATGAAAACGCGAAGTTCAGATATCGCGAATATAAATAGTTTTACAGTAAATCATTTTTCTATACCAGTTTTGGTTGTTAGAAACCAATGGTGTGCTTTCAGGAGACTTCAGCAGAAATATTGAAATTTTAAACCATAATTTTGCTGTCATAGATTTGTAATTGAAAAATATTTCATTATTTCTTTCACGAGTATTTTAGCTAGCCTACTACATAAAATTATGATTTTAAAACATACAAAATTACATCATCGTTTCTAATCTTGCCATTGGCTATTATAACGACAGAATGATTTCATGTGAAAATGTCCGCCAGAAAATATATACAGTAAATTGAATAATAATAATATACATATATGCATAATGTTAGGGAATTTTGCTGTTCATTTACATGCTATTTGAGTAACATCGCCATGAATGAATATTTAATGCGTTATTTCTTAATACTTATTTTCCCTCCTAGGCCTGTTAGTACGAAACTAAAGCAAGCCTCGGCATGAATCTTACTCACGTGTCTAGAAACGTCACATCCGGTGTCCAGACGCTTGACTGATTGACTTCTATGTAATCGACTGTGTCGAAGAACCAGGTAAGTCGTGAATCTGTCCACGTCTACAAAACACAAAACGGAGAACGTTTACGGAAATTGAAAAGAGGAATAATGCCTGAAAATAGAGCGACTGATATTTATCAATGTACAAAAGATAATGGATTTCAATTCCTTAATGCAGAGCGACTGAAGTTTAACAATGTTCAAAAGATGCCAAAAGATGCAGGCTTTCAATGTCTGAAAACAAAGCGACTGAAGTTTAACAATGTTCAAAAGATGCCAAAAGATGCAGGCTTTCAATGTCTCAAAACAGAGCGACTGAAGTTTAACAATGTTCAAAAGATGCCAAAAGATGCAGGCTTTCAATGTCTCAAAACAGAGCGACTGAAGTTTAACAATGTTCAAAAGATGCCAAAAGATGCAGGCTTTCAATGTCTCAAAACAGAGCGACTGAAGTTTAACAATGTTCAAAAGATGCCAAAAGATGCAGGCTTTCCATGTCTGAAAACAGAGCGACTGATTATTAACTACACGTTTGTTCAAAAGATGCAGGCTTTCAATGACGGACAATAGTTGAACACCAAGCATGTTTAGCAAGGACAGTCTCTGGGACGTGTCAGATTGGTCAAGGTGTTCAGATGTATCGCATTGTCTAGTCCTCCACGCCTGTGTTTCGAGTTTGAAATTCGTGTGGGACAGTTACCAGATGCTGACTGCTGACAGAATTTCCTACGGGTACTCAGGCTTTCCTTTACATTCTAAACCTGGTAGTCCTTAAACGAGTCTAAATGTTACTAGGACGTAAAACAAAAACCAACAAAACAAACAAGCACTTGTTATTTATTTTCTTGTTTGATTCATTGCATGTGTAGTCCTGTGACGCACGTGTACGTGCACAAAAATAATGGCGCGTGTCATGTCGAATTGATTGAAGACGTCTCGTTATAATGTCGTAAGTTAATCAGGACAAATTTGTAAAATGGCTTCGAATATGTGAGTTACTGGATATCCAGTCGTAATTGCAGATAATACGCTCATCAGTGAATGGCAACGAAACAAAAACACAAAAACACGATAGTTTTGGCAGCAAAGGTCTCTTCCCGCTGTGTCCACGAGTTGTTCTCAGCATTCCAGCATTGATTGACAGAAACTGATCAATGCCAGCTAATTGACGAGACATGCGTCTTTATCCCTGTCGTGCTATAACTAGCTCGTGTTTTAAATGCACGTGAATTACACGCGCACGCGCGCAATGGTTGAAAAAGATGCAACATGTTGTCAAACCCCAAGACACCAATATTGCTGTCGATTTTGAGCGCCATTCTTTCGTCAGATTTATTTCCCTTTGAGAAACGCGCAACAGGAGGGGCGTAAAATTGTACCTGCTCGTTATCGTAAAACATGACTTTATTTGCATCTTGGTTCTAACGAATTGCGTTTCTAATATTGTCTCTGGCTCCATTGTTGACCTTCATTTAATTGTTCAGTCCTGAAATGAAGGCATTCTCGGCTTTCCCATAGCCATGACATACTACCGATTAGTTTTGCAGGGATGGTATTTTCTCTATATCACGGGACATTGCTGTGATTATGAAAGTTTCGAGAGAAGGTTAAATAATATATACCATTAAAGTGAATAGTCGGGCAAAGAAAACCAGTCTAAATGCGTTCATTGGCCTTCCAAAAGTTCTCACATACTAATACGACGGTCAAGTTCTGCTTAGTTTCCCAGTTCTGACCATTAAAGTAAAGAAAAGTTGAAAGCATTGAAAGCGAGGCTGCGTGGAAATGTAACCACGGACATAGTGAGCCGGGAGGACGTTTAAGAATTTCCATACTTAAAATGAATTTCTTCGTACGCAGACAGATTTTGACGAGAGATTTTATTTTTCCATTTCATAAGAAATTATACTGGATACATTCACACCATTTTTACCGACTTTAGCCATCCTTGCCCGACTGTTCACTTTAACGACAGTCCGCAAAATATTAAATAAGTTTAACATTTTTACGCTGTTAACTTAAATTTTTACCCCCGTAATTAATCTGTTATACCAGAATCTATAACTCTCCTGGAGGTTAGGCGTAAAATGTAAGCCGCCTTCATTACATGACTGTAAAGGCGACTAAGTTTAAGATCGTATTTCTTGTTTTCTTTCTTTCTCCTTACATACTCCTTGACACCGCTACACGTTTGACCTTGAGTTGAAAGTTCATCTTTATGAGGTAAGCTCTCGGTTCAGTCCACTTGCCGAGACACACCATAGCCTATACATGTTGTAGTTTTTGCTTCTGCTTATCGCTCAACATCAATAGAATGGGACGATTGGTTTGTCCACCGCTTGTAAAATGCGAATAGATGTAGGGTATGTTGCTCGATGTCTCCGACAGGATACACGATTAAAATTACATTACCAAATGGACAAGAGTCCAGCTAGTGCATGGAAACACAAAATAGATATACCGCCAGTCGTCCCACTCCCTTTATGCCGAGCGTTAAGCAGAAGTAGAAACTATCACTTTTATAGACTATGACGCGCTTTGGTCAGAGGACAGAACTGTCTAGGGCTGGACATTCTTATCTATCTTCGTTTCACTACGTCAGCTTTAATACCACTTACTATGGAGAGGTCCAATGTAATGTCAAGCTCCTGTGTGTCGAGGTCAAGGTCATTGATCTGCACGAGACTTAGGATGACGGATATCCCGAGGGGGTCCTTGTTGTGGTTATATGGCCGCACCCTCTCACTGTACTTGTGGAATATCGTGGTGAACACGTGACCGGTGGCTTCTTGGTAATTTACCTTGTCTGATCGTGCTGCCGGTAATCTGAAATAAATAAATAAATAGATAAATTATGAAATAAAATAAATTAATACATTGCAGATGAACAATTAAATAGATAAATAAATGGGTTGATAAATTGTACAAAAAACATCGGTCGTTTGTCTAACAACTTGTATTTTGTAGTACAGAAACCATTTATACGGTAATCTGAAATAAATAAATAAATAAAAATAAATAAATAAATAAATAAAATAAATAAATAGATAAATGGGCTAATAAAGTGAGCAATAAATATGGGTAATCTGTCTTTGTATTTTGAAGTACAACGATATCTTTAATTCGGTAATTTAAAATAAATAAATAAATAAATAAATAAATGAATACATAAATAAATGGGCTGATAAAGTGAACAATAAATATGGGTCATCTGTCTTTGTATTTTGAAGTACGATAAACTTAATTCGGTAATCTAAAATATATAAATAAGTAAATAATTAAATATATAAATAAATACATAAATAAATAAATGGGCTGACAAAGTGAACAATAAATATGGGTCATCTGCCAGATAATTTGTGCTTTTCCGAATACTCCGGTTTTTTAGTACAGTAAAACCATTTATTCGTACTCCTATATCGAAGCCAAAAGGCATGATCAAATAAGATCACAAATTTTAAGTCACCATTCTTAAAATATAACCATGGCTTTGAAGTACTGTATACATGGGATTTACGCGAGGGATTATTTTACGCTAATTATGCGCGAGCTGTCCTGGAACAAAAGTTTAAACGACAAAAAAGATCATATGAAGTATTATTTACCTCTAGTCAGAGCCGCAACATTAGAGAGTGCTTTTATATCTTGTAAATAAATGTTATGTTTTGAGAGAATCTAAGCGTTTAACAATATTCACTTGCTGCAAAAACATTTCACCAATTAAAATTTTGATTCCAGTTTAAGCGATTTACACCCCGATAATGCATGTTGTGAAGTTTATATTTGTCTCGTCATGAGTTCCGCAGATGTCGGGCGATACGACGGAGCATTATATAACTCAATGCACGCGTCATTACGCGGTATGCTCGTGTGTAGGTGTGTACTATCATTGACGTATCTGCACGTGAGGAGAGAGCTATAAATAACCCGTAACTGATGGAGGAGGGAGGGGGTCTGTCCCACTCCCAGGGAGAATCTCACCTCTGCTCCCGTGTGTACGTTACGCCAGCAAAGCTTTCAGCATCGTTACTTCATTCGATTGATATAACAGGGTAATGGGCATAGAAACATCAGGACGTGTACAGATAGGTATGATACAAATCATTCTGTATCTTACTCATTGTAAAAACGAGTCTATTTTAGATAGAAGACGCGGTGGTTGGAAGTTACAGACGAATTTAGAATTAAAAATTGAATTAAATTGAATTATCTTGAAAGTTATCCGAACGAATTATTGTCTTAGGTCAGAAGCTTTACAATGTCTGTTTTATTGAAAAAGGTTCGAGGGTATTTTTGACGATCAATTGGGGTTGAAGGGTTTTTGAGATTGGGTTGGTTTGATTGAAAAATACGTTTTCAATGGAATGTATGTCTAGAGAAATATTGCGATGAACCCAGATAAATCTTATGCAAACCACCTTTGTATCTTCTGCATTGTAAAAAAGTAGTCTTTTAAAATTCTAAATTGAAATGATAGCGGTTAACGATTTTAGACAGTTAGGTTTTAGGATATTTTCTACTAATTGTTTTGAGACGAGGTCCTCAACAATTCGGATTGAGAGTATTTTAGACGATATCCATTGGGGTTCGAGGGTTTCTGAGATGGGGCGATTTTCAATGATAATTTCAATGGAAGAGCATTTCTAAAGTTACTTTGAACGAGTTTCGCGTTTTTGCGTGTTGTAGGGTATTATACTTAATGCTGTTCCTTGATGAAAATTGTATAACTTCGAAAAATATAACAAACGTAATACTGCTATTCCAAATTTTGGAACAATTTCAACGTAAAATATGCTGTGTCTACATTTGAATTGATATCGCAGTACATATTTTTGTATATTTTCAATCGCCCGCGAAATGCACAAAAATAATCGTAGACGTGATAAAATAGAAGTTGGTTATCAGCTGCGAGAACAAATATAGACACCAGGACAGTTTAATGTTCCATACACAATGTAAAACCTATTTATAAGGTCGCTATGTTATATTAACTGGGTGGAGTCCTGGTTATATAATCATAAATATATTTTGTAATCGTCATTTTGACAGCATAAGTACCGGGGTCTGGGAATATGATAATGTTACACTCTCGGTTGAGTTTAAACAAAAAATTATAACGGTAAATATGTCTTATTATGACATATTTGTCATTTTATCGAAGCATTGAGTAATAAATAAGACAGTTTGGGTGTTGGATTATGTAGGACGATTTACGGTAGCCCAGAATGGAAAGGCTAGTGCCAATCGCGATTCATTGGTTTGATATGGTTTAGTTTAGTATTTTAGGACGACCTCCCATGCGGTGTGTTGCGTTTATGAGTTGCAAGTTTTAGGAGACTGCGGTATATTCATGTTGTGTCTTCTTGTAATAGATGAAGTGTTGCCTTTTTTATACTGTTTTATTTATTATTTTAAAAATGCCGCAACCGACGCAATGGAAGAGTGTCAGACATCATACAGTAGTTATTAAAGTTGAGGTTAATTTTGTTACATAGCCACTAAGCAAAATTTGACATAAAAGTATTGTTCTACATTCCTAATGAAACATATAACAAGAAACAAATTTCACGACATTGTTCAGTATTTTGATTGATATTCTTTAGTACACTGGCAATCCAACCACTATGCGTAATGGCGAACAGTAAGCGAGTTTGAACATTTCAGATGCATTTCACTACCATGGGCTCTTCTGGCATATCACAGTAAAACCAGCTAATCTTATTTATGTTAGAACTGGTTTGTATCCGATATATGTGCAAATTTTAATGTACTGTTCGGCTGAATTGTCCGTTTAGATTTCACGATTTACTGATTGGAACATTTTGGCGAAGGTATAGAATTATCTTTATAGTCTTTTAAAGCGAAATTCGTACGACAGAGTGTTATATGGAAAACTATGAATTTGATAAATTTCGATTAACCGCGAATTTAACAAAATTATCCACACTGCGAATGATAGCAAGTATAGAGTTATCACCCCTTATACCACTGTCAAAGGGTAAGATTCAGAGTTCTACAAACGCGACTAAGTTGAGGAAGAGTAATGGTATGAATTCAGACATATTAAGAATTTTGTCATGGTGGTCCCGGCTGCTGTCAGGTATAAACAGGTAGATATGGTTCGGTGAATTTCGGCCACCATGGACATGACGAGTTCAAGAGATCATGCATGGTAAATGTTAAAATGTCGTTGATTAAAAACTCGGTTCCTATGACCTTCATATGATGGCCGACGCACAACGTAAATTGTAGGCTATACGTATATACTGATACATAAAATGATGATTTATAACAACAAATCGTTGCCATGTTTGCAAGTGGTCACGTATGTGTAAACGTCGGCTTGATACTAGAATGCGACCAGCGCATGTTCGATCGTTAACGCCGAAACGAATGTTCCGATGATGAATATGACGACTAGTAAAGTGACAGCGATAGTGGCAATAAAGTCTAACAGGATTATATCATCATCGGTAGATCATTCCAGAAAGTGTTGAGCAATCTTCATAAAGTATTCGACAGGCGTTTTAAATGCTGGATTGAAGCTAAAGACAAGGAAGTGTGACTTGTGCAAAACTAAAGTTTTGTACCTGGGTCACTTAATTACTGAGCAGGGTAATGCTATCGACAGTGTAATGTGAATGGTGTAGAAAGGCCAGGACGCACTTTCATGAAGATTGGAAGGAAGTATTGCGACAAGGAAAAAACGTGTCCAGTCAGACTTGTGACCCTTCTCGCTTTATGAAGAACCTTGGCAATTTGAGCATGCACCTTTATTTAGTAACTACAGTACCCTATGAAGAAGTTCCTTAACATAGGTGGCCTTGGCTCTTGTTCGGCAACCCTTGCTATACAGTCAATTCTGTCTATAAAGCCCACACAGGACAAGAAAATAACGGTCAAGTGTTCTTTTTCCGCAGGTCAGATATTGTTATGAATGGATATTTGGGACCATATGTGAGTGGTCGTGATAAGCAGATGGTCTTTATACAGAGGTGGTCACTAAGGCAAGTTTAACAGTGCTTGGTCATATATCAGACATTTTAACAAATCAATTAATCTGGTCAAAACACAGAAAATAAGTGGTGAAATATTAAACGTTTGACCACTCTATCCCTGCGATAGTTCTTGTTTTTGTAGGAAGACAATATTACTCTTTT
This sequence comes from Argopecten irradians, assembly GCF_041381155.1. Lineage (NCBI taxonomy): Eukaryota > Metazoa > Mollusca > Bivalvia > Pectinida > Pectinidae > Argopecten > Argopecten irradians. Next base: position 7,999,879 of record NC_091148.1, on the reverse strand, counting down.
AAACAGAACACACAATTTGACCTTGATCTACAATCAATGTTACGTAGATCAAATAGGCTGATTTTTTCTATTCTTTTTGATAATTAAAAAGTAGAAAACAGATAGTTGGTCTGTGGAATGTAGGGTAATGCACATTATGATAAAGAGGGGAAATCATGTTGTTTTCAACTTTTCAGATTCAAGATTAACTGTCTGATAAACACTCCAGAAAAAGAATCTATAAAGACTCTTTATCTGATAAATTGTAAGAGATACGTGCTGACGTGATGCAGTGTGAAATACACACAATTCGAGTGCGACCTTTATCGTACACTAGATGCACTAGCAGTGAATCTATAAATATATACAAACGTTGCCAGACATTATACAATATGATCATTAAGAGAAATATGAGCAATCGTGTGTAAAGTAATTTTATTATATTGTACAGCTGGCGAGTAGGGACAGGAGCCTATCGGAATCTGCGGAAAATGTCACCAGTGCTATTAATTGATATCACAATGTGCGTTTGTACTTCTGGGTGCGTTTGATCCGGAATACAAGTACCATGATAAACACGTGTATACTATAATTGTTATTAAATACTAAGATTAAAGGAAACCCAAGGAGGCCCATCAAGGTGTTTTTTCTACAACTGAACACAGTGAACAGCAGCTACTGCATAAAGTTATATAATAAACCAGAGGAAGCACGAAATCGGTATCATTATTAAAAGCTACACATACATGCACGTACATTAGAATATAGCGACCGCGGTGGCCGAGTGGTTATGATGTCTCGACATATTACCACAAGCCCTTCATATCTGGGTGGCGAGTTCTAATCACAGGTGGAGAAATGCCAATGGTCGGTGTTTTTTCTCAGGGGTCTCCGGCTTTTCTCCACCAACAAACTTGTCCTTAAATAAGTCTTGCTCTTAGTAGGACGTCAAACTATATAACACCAAAAATACTAGAATAGGATTTGGATGACAGGAGGTATCATATATTGGTGGTGAAGGAAAGCCGGAATTCCCGTAGAAATAACAACGACCTACTGCAGTATTGTCTGCTTGGCATTTCTTTTATTTAAGCATATTTTATTGGAATGTTCTAATGTGACTGGGCACATGCTTTCCAACTTAAATAAAGCACTCCCCCTGCTTAACAAGAAACGTCTGACCTTGACTGCGTTAGATTATCAGCCAAATTGGTTTAAAAATAATATCTCATTTTGATTCGACAACGCTATGTATATAATTTAGATACATTTGTAATTCAGCATATTATATCGGAAAAGAAGCTAAAAGCTGATGTGTATGCGAAGGATCACAAACTATCATACATGCATGGAAATTTGTGGCAGATTACATATGTCAAGGTAATTTTGCTATTTTGTTTTTAAAAGAAGGATAAGTCTCACTCGGTATTTCAATCATTGGACATCAAGACATTTGGCGAGTATTACTTATTTTCGTAAACGTTATAAACCCGTAGACACATGTTATCATTCGACTGTTCCGTCAAACTCCTGTAAAAATTATGCACTCGGTAATTTCCGTTTGTAGACATAAAATCATTCGGTCAATTCCGTCAACGTTAATCGGTTATTTCCGTGAGTGATCCATTAATTTTTTGTCGACGCCTTTGCGCTCGAGAAGACATTAGAGCTAAATATAGCCCATCTATTGTAGTAATTTCAACATCTGTAAAACAAATCGTGATTTACAGACTCGGCTGTGGTAGATTTGATTATCTTGTTTTCCGATGGTTGACAGGCATGTTTACAAACAACATGTAGAATGGAGTGGCTGCTTCATCGTTTCGTGTGCAGCTGGATATTACACTATACGGGTGTTGTCCGCAGCTTATTTGAACTAGCGTATCATTTATGATCTTATAGTTAACAGTCCATGAACAATACTTTATATTTTTTGTGAGTATACAGACATGCAGCCTGTATCAGTATCTCGATTACATTACGAGACATACACATACAGTAATGCATAAATCAGTACATGTATTTCAGTATTGCAGAATCAATGGGAGTCATAACGGGTTTGATCATTTGACGGAACTATGAATGATGATTATAGTCTGAAATTGAATTGTATTGATAAACTGTATTTCATTATGTCAGTGACTTTACTTTAGCTATAAACTCAATTTTATTTGGAGAGTTGATTTGGGTTAAAGTGTTAATTTGGATTTAATAGTTTGCTTTTGTAAGACTACTCATTTGGGCGAGAGAGTCTGCTTTTGTTTGAGTGCAGATTTTGGTTATAGAGTCTGCTTTTGTAAGAGTGCAGATTTTGGTTAGAGAGTTTGCTTTTGTTTGAGTTTAGGTTTTGATTCGAAAGTTTGCTTTTGTTTGAGTGCTGATTTTGAGGTAGAGTTTACTTTTGTTTCAGTTCAGGTTTTGATTAGAAAATTTGCTTTTGTTTGAGTGCAGATTTTGAGTTAGAGTGTTTGCTTTTGTTTGAGTGCATTTTTATGGTTAGAGAGCTTTCTTTTGTTAGAGTGTTGATTTTGGGTAAGAGAGTAAGCTTCTGTTAGATTGCAGATTTTGATTAAAAGTGGACTTAGGCATGGGGCTTTCTTTCGTTAAGAGAATTGTTATGGTCACAAAATTGAATGTGGTTAGAAAGTGAGAAATATTGATTAGAGAAGTAGTTTTGGTACGGGACTTGACTTTGATAAGTGATTTAATTTTGGTAAGAGAGTTAATTTTGGTAAGAGAGTTAATTTTGGTCAGAAACTTGAAACGGTTGAAATAAAATGCAAAGCAACAATATTAATTGACGAAAGCTTGATCATTTCATTAAAATATAAGAAAGTTAAAGACCTGAATTGGTTCATTATTGGAAGCATGAAATCGGTGAATGCATTGAAACTTAAAAATGTCTGGAGATTTCAATAAGGTGATTAAAAACCAATGCTTATGATGGTGTTGATTTCATGTTCTGTGACTATTCATCATGTTTGATCTGCTCTAACTAAGAAACAAGATTTGACATAAGGCAGAAATCTGTACAAGTCGTCACGGCAGTAATTGTTGAATCAGATTGAATACACTAACTGGGCGTTCCATCTATCTCTGTAAAAAATATTCCCGAGATTGACAGCTAAATTTAACCAGAAAGAAAATTTCCAAATGTTTTTCCGTCATCTGAAAAAAGCATGTTATGTCAGAAATCTGAACTCCATATTTCGTCGAGTCTCACTTTCAAACTGCGAATGGCATGTTTATCAAATATAATTCCCTGAGATGGGGAGTATTCATTACTTCGTTAACTAAGGGAGCGCCCATTATAACAGCATCCCTCCGATAAGAACAGAACAACAACTGTTTTATGTATTGTTACGGCGATGAACGGGTGTGAAAATTATCAAATAAGTTTCTTCTGGTAAATATTAAGGTTTAACGACTTATACATATGATAAGCGATATTGCATTGCAAGTTTAGAGAAAATAGATTGCAGATGGCCTCTTACGTACTTTCTTTCAAAATTCAATCTTTCCTCTCAATTCGAAATATATATTTTCAACTGTTATATAAGTCATATAGACTCATGGAGGCGCAAGAAGATGACTAGAGTTTGTTTTATATTGTAAAATGATATGCACGAAAAAAGGAAATTAATAAGAAGACAGAATTAAAAAAAAATAAGAAGAGAAAAGAAACAAACACAGCTTTTCATATCCCTCAAACAACAATTACATATATATTTGCTATAACGTAACCTCATGTAGTCTGTTAATAATTAATTAAATAAATGGATAGGTATCCCACAGCTGTAACCAAATGTAACATGCATAGGAACTGTCACCTATCCGAGACTGACGCGCTTGACTTTTCTTTACTCATTCGCCCATGAAGAAACATTAAGGCCCTTCTAATTTAAAGACTAGACCAGTCTCTTATGAAATTTCAGAGACGGTTGGGTTAAGCAACGTCGGGCGCGTCACTCCCTCCGATAGGTGACCGCCACAATGCAGGTTACCTTTGGTGGCAGCGGTGGGATACATATTTATATATTTATTTATTTATTTATTTATTTAACTGTATTACATATACACGGCATTCAACCGGGCAGTTACAAATGTTACCGATAAGGTCTAGAAGCGTGCAGCTGAATTGTTCTTTTCAATGAATCTTCATGCTACCTATTCTGTGCTATTACAATAAAGACATGTGCTGTATGACTATCTTACGTCATAGGCGATGAAAGATGGCGTCATTTTTCACGTTTAGTCGATTAACGCCCTTTGTTGGATATTATGATGTAAACGTTCGCCTTAGTTTGTAAATATTATTACAACAATTTAAGGTGTATTTATGTAATTTGGCACGATGCAAATACTCTGTATATAAACAGCGCTGTGGTTGGATTGCGCGGTTCGCCATTTTGGCAGCGAGCATGCCCTTTACATCAAGAGAAGAGTGATGGAATCAAAATGTCGTATTCATTAGCTTAAAAACGGTCGGACGTAGAATGTACTCATCATCGTTAATGTCTCTGGTTCCGTGGTTCATGTACAAGTAAATTATTTTTGTTAGACGGTACAGTCTTACAGCACAAAATTAAGAATATGATAGGACGGTTATGTTCAATGAATATATCGATATAACGACTGAGCGGTGAATTAGTCTACTATTTAGATTGAGAATGTATTGCTTAATTTACAAATAGCCTAAGTCTAAACCTATCCTTTGACTGAGAATTTGAGTCCCACTCTCATCCTCTCTGATTCGTGACTAAACCTATCGATAGACTGAGAATTTGAGTCCTACTCTCATCCCCTCTGATTCGTGACCAACCTTGGTCTAAACCTGTCGATAGACTGAGAATGTGTGTCCTACTCTCTTCCCGTCTAATTCTTGACAAAACTTGGTGTAAACCTTTCGATAGACTGAGAATTTGAGTCCCACTCTCATTCCCTCTAATTCTTGACAAACCTTAGTGTAAACATTTCGATAAACTGAAAATTTGTGTCCACCTTTCGACCCATGTCACTCTTTCCCTTCCATTTACACTCTAAAACCTATCATCCATCATAAGACTTGCCCTTTACCCTTACCACTTACCCTATTATGTAACACCTGATATCACTCTTTCTATCATACGCCATGTCATATCTCTCACCCACCACCAACCAACCGTCCCACATCAATCATCAGACACCACACCACTCACCCACCACCACCCGTCCCACACCAATCACCAGACACCACACCACTCACCAAACACCACCCGTCCCACACCAATCATCAGACACCACACCACTCACCAAACACCACCCGTCCCACACCAATCATCAGACACCACACCACTCACCCACCACACCCGTCCCACACCAATCACTAGACACCACACCACTCACCCACCACACACGTCCCATACCAATCATCAGACACCACACCACTCACCCACCACTACCCGTCCCACACCAATAATCAGACACTACACCACTCACCCATCACAACCCGTCCCATACCAATCATCAGACACTACACCACTTACCCACCACCACCCGTCCCACACCAATCACCAGACACCACACCACTCACCCACCACCACCCGTCCCACACCAATCATCAGACACCACACCACTCACACACCACCACCCGTCCCACACCAATCATCAGACACCACACCACTCACCCACCACCACCCGTCCTACACCAATCATCAGACACCACACCACCTACCCACCACCACCCGTCCCACACCAATCACCAGACACCACACCACTCACCCACCAACACCCGCCTGCACAGCTTTCCCCACACCGCCCGCTTCACACCAGACGACACTCACACCAGTTACCCGACACCGCTCTCTCATCCTGAATCTTCTGTCACCCTCTTCCTTTCCTTTCCAAGCTCGCCGCCGGTCTCCTGGTAGTTGATTGCATCCCTTTGCCAATTTCACAGTGTTGAAATACAGGTTTAGTTTACAAACATATAACCGACCCCCGGAGTAGCGATATCATGTGTTCAATGACTCATAGAACAAAAGGGATAATAAACTCTGTTTAGCTAATAAACACATGTCATCCATAATTCGTCAGTAAACAATCATAAAATTTAGTGGGTTGTTTTTTGTTTACAATTTACTCTATCCTCAACGATGGTCATAAAGAATACGTATCTTAAACTCGTCTCAAAGCTTTTATTTTCTTCTCAAGGCTCGCAAAATTATAAACTTCGAGAGGAGTTTCATAACATCGCATGTAAAACGAACACACATTTAAGATGTATTTTATCACATTAGCACAACAACCTACATTTCGAAGAATTTCAACGTAAAAAAGTGTTGCGAAAATTCAGCGAAGGCCGCCATTTTGCCCCGCAATTTTTAATCCAGAGGTCACTTTATTGGTACTGTTATGACGAATAATGTCATATCGAAAATGACTGTGATTAACATATTTACATTGTCGCACACGGTCATATGTCAGGACGACAAACCATTTTGCTACGGGATGTTAGGAGTTTTAGTTTTTGAGGGTTATGTCTCACTGACGGATCACAGTTGGTAATTGGTCGCATTGACAGAGGTCGCATGTGAGGTATCAAACTATCGTGTCATATCCAAATGGTCGGTATCATGTCATGTCGCCCCAAACACATATTACATAATCTAGCTCTACACGAGTTCCGATAAATAAACAAAATATGTAGTTGACGACGTTTTTTTTCCGCACTTAATGACAGTTGTAACAAAATGAAGCAAATAAATCCATCCTGTTGACAAACATAAACATTTAGCAATGAACGAAATACTTTTCACATGAAATTATGCAGTACACTGGCTACTGGCACATAACATATATTTAAAATGAAGCGCTTTCGAAGGGAAGAACCGCATTTTCTTTCATATCTATAGGCGTAATACTGGCTGGTCCAGTGCAATACACTCATGTCGCCTGAGGCTGTATTGCATGGCTATCCATGCAATAAAGCCTTGTGACGTCATGGCGTCAACAAAATCTCTATTTTCTCCGTAATTTTTTTTTTTTACAAATATGACTGGTTTTACTGTAAAAGATGCAAACAACGGAATTTGTGTTGAAAGTATCACACAATTTTTCATGTATGGAAATTCACTTCCAGTCGTGGATTTCTTGGAATATATTTCAAAATGGCGGGATATTATAGTTGTAAAATTGCAATAAAACGTCGAGGTATGAAAGAAAAATACTCTTTCATAAGTGGATATGAAGGATAGGGATATTCTACCCTCGGGATCACAAAATGTTGCAAAACATTCGGCAAGCCTCGGGTTTTACTACATTTTGTGACCCTCTGGTAGAATATCCCTATCCTTCATATCCACATATAAGAGACTTATAATATTGACCATACGACCGTTGTCGATAAAGCATACTTCTTTCGACACCGACTAAGTAACTATGTGCAAGTTCTCATTGACCATGTCCAGATACGAAACCAGCAATTGTTTACCACTCAGATAAAATATATAGAATGTAGTGTTTAAGATAAATGACGCGGATTGTCTGTGATCTACTACTCATCCAAGCTCTTCACTGACCATATGTCCAGATACGAAACTACCAAATATTTATTCCTGTAAGTAAGAGGTGGTGCTTAGCTTTTAACCTTGAGGAGAAATAACGGCGATTCTTCGACCTTCCGCCCGTAAATCGGCAACATTCCTTCCCCGTGTTGTTACCGTGTTCGCTGTCAGACAAAGAAGGGGATCAGACACCCTGACATGACGCCACAGCGCTGACGGACGGCAGTTTATCTTCACGGAATAACCTACGTCTACCAAACAGTAATTGGTTTTGACATATCCTCTACAATGCAATTGTTTATTATTTATTTTTGAGATAACCCATGTCTGATGTTAGTTTCGAAATCTCCCCAATTGTTTATATTCATTTTTGAGATAATCCATGTCCTATGCTAGTTTCGGAATCTTCCCCGTACAAATGCATTGTTTATTATTTATTTTTGAGATAACCCATGTTTGATGTTAGTTACGAAATTTTCCCCATTGTTTATTATTTATTTTTGAGATAGCCCATTTGCATTTTCTAAGCTTTCATTTTGACATCATCCGACAATTGTCCTTAATTTATTCTGACATCTCCCCCACACTACCATTGTTTATGATTTGTTTTTGAGATAACCCGTGTCTTCAAGTGCAGCTAGGCGTTTATCATAATATGATATTTAACGCACCGGAAGGTCCAAACGTCGTTATATATACGCCACCTAACCTCTCCGATATTTGTTGGTCGAGTTGATAAAATTTGTTCCAAGTCTTTTTTCGGAGCTATGTCGCTCACAACAACAGAAATTGATAATGCTTTTCCAGAAAGTAGCCTTGGTGGGTGTATTTGAATTCGAAAAAAAATATGACAAAAGCCCTGTGATTTTAGTTTGAGGTAATTCAAAGAACCTAGTGTTAAATCTTACAGAAACCAGAATTTAGCATCGGTTGCACAACGCAATTGAGCTATCATGCATCCGCCATGTTGAAATACTATTGACTGGATTATGTAGGGTATGTGTTTTAACATATTCACAGTGAGACATTGAAGAGAATCATCTTTGAAAAAAAATGCAGAAATGGGTGTTAATTGAACATTTCAAAACAGATGTTTAACATTGAGTTAATAGCGCAGAAACAGAAACACAGATAAATCAATCTATAAATAGTCTCGGCTATCCAAATCGTCCTAAACCACTTAAGAAACATCTGAAGTCTGCAGACATGTTTAACACTTTAACATATTCCGCAGTGCACTTGGAGTAGGGGCAGTTTTAAATCTGATTATCTACCGAAATGTACACATGCACAAGGATGGCCGTAACAGCAGTAGCATGTATCGTCTTTATCGTAATGTTCAGTTTCACACAGGAAACATCACATTTTCAATAAATCGGATAAGAAATATATTGTTTACGCTCAATTTACATTTAAAGTACAACTTGGTTGCGTTGATTTGATGATGTAAATGAAGCGTCGGAAGGTTAGTGTAAGTCGTTAAAATCCCGGCAGGGGCGTTAGTGTTTCGATGTGTAATGCCAGTAGGGGGCGGTAGTGTTTTGATGTATAATGCCAGTAGGGGGCGTAAGTGTTATGATATGCACACAAGAGCGATACGGGGTATTAAAGGACTAGAAGAGGTGCATTTGTTTTATCAATAAAACCGATAGGGGTGTTAGTGTATTGGATGGTAAAGCCAATGAGGCGTTATTGTAATAAACAGTGAGGATGGAGGGAGTTGATTTCGTTGATATTAAATATTTTGAAATAAATAAAATATGGTTTTAAGACAGATATGCATTGACGAGGAACAGACGTTAAAATAAAGGATCTGGAAGACTGATATCTTCGTTGCCAAGAAAAGTTATGAAATAAAAAAAAATATGAATAAAAGTTGTTTGTCATGGAAAGGGCGATTTCAAAGGCTATACATTAGATTCGCGAAAATAAGCCCCAGCGAAAGAGGATCAATCGCAAAATGTTATACCCGCAAAATTTAACAACTATACAGTATATCACAGATGATAAGATTTAATGAAGGGTGTTGATTTGTTTACATTTCCATATGCCCCTATATAATCAATGGGAGGGGAGTTGTGTTCAAAATAGCGTAATCGCAATGACGTATGAATACAAACCCAGTGTAGGAATGGACTACTTCTAGTTCACGCTTCGATAAGATTTTGCGTCATATGATAATCTAAATAAATTTGATTGATCTAAATTTTACCAATTCACAGATGACAGAATTACGTTGAGTTCATAATAAAACTAACGCGCTACATTGAATATGTCTGTATCCCATTGCGTTCATACCACCTTTAACGCAATCAAAACGCTGTTTATCTCTATGTGTTGCTAAGTATCAGGATAATGAAGATGGAAGGATGATTGGAGATGAAACGTTCCTTTTGTTATAGGTAGATGCGACGTTTGTTTATTTTCGAATGCTGTGCAGTGGTTGGGAGGTCGTCTAGAAGGAACATCGACGTGTAGAGGGCCATGTATCAAGCTTACATGTGATGTAGGTAGATCGGCAGCAGCTAATGATACAACAGTCTATTAAGGGATCAACCAACTAAATAAAAAAAGACCTTCGAAATGGCCCCTGTGTATACAAGATTGAGCCCAGGATAGAATTTTAACCCGGCCGCTGATTGGCTGGCTAATTATGAATTTCAAAAGTAAAAATGTTTTCTGACAGGTAATTATTCCTAGATAACCATGATATGAATTTGGAAATTCATATTGAGATTTAGGTTCAAAATATCAACTTTGATAATGAATAGGTAAAAGCATTAGAATTTCAGGATTTTTTAGTGCAAAATGCGCCTGATTTCAATAAAGCTACCCTGGTCGGAGTTTGAGCAGAAGGACCCAAACTTTTTTTTCTATTTAGTGTTATATGAGAACCTAGACTTTAATTATAGAACACAACAGCTAACTAATATTCCTTTGTTTTAATAACACAGTACAAAACTTAAACAAAGTTTAACACTGTGGTCTATGTAAAATCATTTAGTTGGTTGTTCTCTATAATAATCATGCAGCAGTAGAAAGTTTGTGTTAAAGGCATTTTATATCAGGTCAGATCGGGCCAGATAGCATCATGTCAAAATAAACAGGAAAATAAACATCGGATTAATTTCACTAACCTTTCGTGGGTAGTTAACACTTATAGAAATATATCGCTGATAAATTATGGCAGATATCAGCGGATCATTACACGAAGATAATTTTCAGTATCGGCTATTTTGGATCCAATTTGAACTTTCCTCGCGAGAATGCACTATGAAATAAGGTGTATTATATTTCTTGTGGAAGTTGTGCAGCGAGATTATAAAACAGTTAAAGTATCAGATAGGCTATCACTAGTGATGTATCTCTCAGCAGCGTCAATGTAAAGTTGACAGCTATTTTCTGTAGTTCTGGACATTACATTTAGAATCAATGCATTTTTGTATCGAGTCTTTTTGGAGGAAAGCATTGTATTTATTACACCACATCTTTTGTATGACTATTAGTCTGTGTTAATCGCAGAAATGTTGCTATATCAAGATAACTCTTTAGTTTGATTATCACAGCACATATAAATGTCGACACTATGGATAAATAAAAAATATAAACAGACGACAGATATGCTGTAGAAAGAATAAAAAAAAACGTTATCAGAAGGAAATTTATTTGAACAAACTTTGAAAGTCTTCGTCTAAGCATGATAGACTTGACGTTTGATAAGAAGTCATTAAAAGGGAAAAGGTTCTGTTCAACGGACGATGGACGATGGAAACCGCATACTCAACGACGTAAGTTCACTTGGCCTTCGGGCAGGCGCGTTGAAAATGTTAAAACTTCTTTTTATAAACTCTTTTAAGTAAAAAGCGTTTTGTTTTAAACCAATCCTTCACTTTGCCACATCGCCTCTTTATTTAATTACCCCAACACGTGTAAATGTCGACACTTGAGATGCAGACTCAAACAAGCATACGACAGGTGTGCCGAGAAACAGACAAAGCTTTATCTCCAATAATTGTAATCCCTACAGCTAAAGGCGCCTAACAACACCTGTGTTCCACTATACAAAGTCTGACATCACATTGTTACTGTTTACATTTTCTTCAGAGGGGGTATTTTTATCTTCATTGGGGGTAGTCCAGCTAATTTCCCTTGTCTAAATTAATTTTTTTTGGTATGTATTTTCTTGATTTCTTTTTTATCATTTTTTACCATTTGTTCTCTTAACAAGATGAACCTACCTGTAAGTGACCGATTTGATTTTCAGCAAACAGACAGTCATGGTATATATTCGTTTAATTTGCATTTTTATTTTCTCATGATGTATTGTGTATTTGTTGATAAGTTGATAAGTTCATTAAGGAGTAAAATGTTTTTATCGTATTGTTTTCCAAAGAGATGCGAGGTATGCTGAAACCCATCTTTAACGTGTCTCACATAATGTATTAATACGTACATATAACAATAAACATTTGAAATAGATACTAGATGAATGCGCCAACGTTTGAATGTACCAATGGTTGAATGCATCAATGACTGAATGCATGAATGGTTGAATGCATGAATGTACCAATGGTTGAATGCATCAATGGTTGAATGCATGAATGGTTGAATGCATGAATGGTTGAATGCATGAATGGTTGAATGCATGAATGGTTGAATGCATGAATGGTTGAATGCATGAATGGTTGAATGCATGAATGGTTGAATGTATGAATGGTTGAATGCATGAATGGTTGAATGCATCAAAGACTGAATGCATCAATAGTTGAATGCATCAAAGACTGAATGCATCAATAGTTGAATGCATCAAGGACTGAATGCATGAATGGTTGAATGCATGAATGGTTGAATGCATCAAAGACTGAATGCATGAATGGTTGAATGCATGAATGGCTGAATGCATCAAAGACTGAATGCAAAAAGTTAACGTGTGTAGTTATCGCGAAAATAGAAAGCCCGCAAAATGTTTACATGTAAAATTCGCCAAGTTCAATACGATACTTACAGAAGTGTTTCAATGACTCAAATCATACAACTCGCAAAAGACTGCTTCGTTTTCTCATTAACTTATCTTACTCATAACCAGCACGTTAATTTTCTTTTAAATTGATCTTCCTTGTTACAAGCTTTTTTATTGGCCCATTACTTGTAACAATAAATGTTATTGGCTGTAAGTAGCACATATCTGTTGATCTGCCAACAAAGTGTAGAACGAGATTGTGCCGCCATTTGTAACGTTAGCGTTGATTGGTCGTTTGTTACGTCACTGCTGGAAGGGTTATTCTGAAACCAAATCGTTATTGGCAAAAACATAAAGCAATCAAATGTTAATTCGCAAAGGATATGGTCTTTACTTTGGTAAACGTATTTCATTCAAATAAATTTCACATTTACATGAATGTACATGTAAATTAGATGATTTTTTATCACCATCTGGTGGCTTTCTAATTTTAATCATATTTTTTTCGTAAATGATACATTTTAATTTATTTTAATTTTTATTTAAGGTGGGATTTGGGTGTTATAGGGAACGATTTTTCACTTTTAAATTTCCATTTAGAATACAGTTTTCTTTCAGCTTAAAACATTTCCAAAGCAATACTGTACGAAGTTTTGATTCAGGCGTAAACAGTGAAATACACTTAGTAATTCTGCTTAAGATATTTCCAAATCAATTCTTCACGTTGAAATTTAGACAAAGACAGGAACGAAGTTTATAATTTTAGGCAAATAAAGGGAAATAAACTTTGTGTTTTTGCTTAAAATATTCCCTAACTAATACTTTACGAAGTTAAGATTTAGGCATAGAAAGTCACGAAGATTAGATTTAGGCATGGATAGTGAAATACACTTTGTATTTCTGCTTAAAATATTTCCAATCGATAATCAACGAAGTTAAGATTTAGGCATGGATAGTGGAATACACTTTGTATTTCTGCTTAAAATATTTCCGAAACAATGCTTTACGAAGTTTTGATTTCGACTTAGACAGTGGAATGCGGCTTAATGGGTTTGGGTGTAATTATTTGGTCGTAATCCCATTTCCAACATGATATCACGTTCTCTTACAACTGTACTGAGGTGCTCGAACTTTGCCATATGGTGTCGAGGGCTTAACGAAAAGAAGTAAGTTCGCACAATAAATCTGCCATATTGCTAAAACACGCTTTGGCACACGTCTCCTTAGTGCTTAACCCAGAGTAGAATAAACAGCGTGTCAGCATTAAGCCACAGGGGACTGACGTTGCATCCAAGATTCATTTATGTGTTTTAAATAGAAATATAAATGATCATGCCTCGCGATTTTCGCCAGAACCCTGTGGTAAGCCACTGAAGATATAGGATTATTTGTTTAATGTTCTGGATTTAATTGGCAGAAAAAAATCACAGACACGCCCTCTACCGTGTAATGTTTAAAATGCATTAAAACAGTTACCTAGCTCTAAAAACAAAAAGCACATAAAGAATACACAGGTCACTCGAGACACTTATAATCCCATTTCAGGATCGACCTTTCTTTGAAGAGTGCGTCTTTTCTATTTCATTGTTTAATCTACGATTCGAATGGTAAATATAGACTTACCTCCCTTTGTTCTGCTCTTTCTTAACAAGGTAGACTACGCTCTGCATCATCAATTCAGTTTAATTAGTATATCCCTTAGTTTTATATCTCTAATCCCCTCTCAGACCAAATGTATTTATTTTATTCAGTTTGAGAGTTATCTCCCTTAGATCTCTATAAATGGTTATCTCCCTTGATAAGATATTTCACAGTCTTTTTTTTTGTCAGAAACACACACATGCTTTATTTCCTAAGCGTGCCGTTGACCCAGACATCGAATTGACGCAGATGATATAAATAGTAAATCCAGTGGTATTTTTTGCCAGCCTATAAATCCGTGCGTTGATGCGATTTAACAGAAGTAAGTTCATCATCAGTTTGTCTGTATTATGGTTAACCAGGGGTTCGTGGATGATCTGCAACCTGTTTGTCTGTTTATAGATATCGATAAACTTATTGACAAATGTGTGATTTTCAGAGAATGATTACATGTATGTGACAATCATTCTTCGCAAATAGATACTACACAAGTAGGCTATGTCATCATGTTTACAAAGATTTAAAGATGCTCCACCGCTGACAAATGGTATTTTTTCACTATCAAAAACAGGAGCAGACGATTTGGTATTTTTCTTCAGTTACAAAAGTTACTTACTTTACACCATTACCACCATTGAAAAGTTTGAGCTTCTAATATTATTTTAAGTTAAAAATATAAAAAATAATTAATTGCATCCCGAAAAAATTCCGTAGCACTATATCCTATATGGAATGAAGTATTGATGGCTCATTCACCAAAGGCAAAATAAATTATTCTATATTATTTCTTGTGTTAATTTGACATAAATATACATAATTAAACACCAATTATTGTTCAAATGATGAATATCATTTATGCTCTGTCGGTGGTGGAGCATCTTTCAGGATTAATTCGAATAGATAAGATTTTTTTTATGTTATAGAAATATTAACACAAAAAAATCTGAGTTTAGTCGGTGTGTTTTATGATGAGAGTACACGCAGATTTTTGTGTTACGTCTCCATAACATAAAAACTATTCAAATTAATCCTTATCATTCAATTTACTACAGTTGACCTATTCAAAATTCAAAATTTATTTTGTAATTCAGTTCTATTTGAAATTATTTCGCCGTACGTTATTAAAGTCAATCAGAATCGGCGACGCAATTTCTCCTTTATTGGCTGAAAAAGTAAATATTAAGCCAATGAAAATACTCGTTACATACATAATTGAATTATATCAATGTATCATTAATGCATTTTCGGTGATTTAAACTCTAAAACATGATTTTAGTGCATTATACATTCTGAGGTATTTTTTTTCTATGGAAGCTGGCTTGATAAATGTTTAAGTTGTTGTTTTGATCTACTGTGTGTTATGATCCCTTTTGTATTGATGTAAGGAAGCAATAAAGTTGAATTTAATTGAATTGAATTAAAATATAATATTGTCGCAATGTACAACTCATAGCTACTTTCATCATCGATACTGCAGGGGTTACTGTCACTATATCCATCACTGAAATATCCCATTGTAAAAATGACCAATAACAGGCCTGCAGTTTTCCTTGAAGATCACAAGAAGAGTGACACCAAACTTCAAAGCAACATAGTCAACCAAACGGTACCGTTATTCGATTATTTTGATGCACACGAAAGGGCGAAAATTCCCGTCCATTTGTTGACAAAAAAATAGCTTTAATGTTTTGCTATGACATATTCCAGGGGTAGATATAACGGCAGTGATAGTAACCCCTTGAATCTCGAAAATGAGCTTAATTCACATGGAAGTATCACCTATAGTAAACCCTGTCCGACATTTGAATCTCTTCGACGAATCTTTCACTGTGGAAGTAAAGAAATGTGATCCGGTATAACCTGGATTCCGGACGGTGACGAAGGTTATTCGCCATTGAGAAATCGATCATGAACACATTACTGCTATAGACTCACATGCCGGTGTGATTACCATTCAAGTCACAAGCGAAAGACAAAAAGCCTACATTACACTTAAACAAAGGCATGTTACTGCATACAAATGCTTTTCATTTAACGTCTGCTGATTCCCGCCGTCTAGCCACGGTCAAACACTGATGCATGGTCAGCCGGCTAAATCGTCTGGTGGAGATAAATATAGAGCGGTCAAAACACAGACTTCTATTGCAAGTACCATCCAAGGATGGCAACATTTAGAGTCATTTATTTTGTCTGTCATGATGTGTTTTTTTTTTCTATTGATTACGTGGATGTACTGATCATGTGGTATTATGGCGTCCATGTTTTCAATCGCAACATTTCGGAGATTGCCGCCAAACTTCGGAAAGATATTGCCGGAAATTTCTCTACGCCCTCGGTCATTATTTAATTCTTCCAAGACGGTATAACTTAATATGGACCTTAACAAAGATCCATAATTGATTGATAATACTGTATGTCCGTCTTCTTTACTGTTACAGGCATATTAAGACGATGATGCTTAAAATAAATGGGGATTTTCATTTAAGCATAATTCTATTGTATCTAATATATACAGTGGGATTAGACACACATTTTCAAACTTATATAATGCCTTCTCCCAAGATGGAGAAGAAAGGATAACTGTAATGCTGTCTATTCGAACATTGACCTATTTTGTATTTTAGGGAGTTTTACGACGGCAAATATTATCTTTATTTATTGTTACTATAAATACATTTTGTTTCTCAACGCTGTTGTGCATCTTGGAAATTCTATGATGCGTTACTAAAAGTACGAAAGCCATGCTCTCCAGTTAAAAACATTTCATTCATATAGCTGTAAAGTTTTTAGGTATAGAGCTGAGAAAAAAGGTTGAATTTCGAAGTATTTTTCGGATATAATGGACATGGAAACAAAGCGAAAATAAAATCTGCATTTCAATCAGATAGTAAGAACCGTTAATATTCTTTAAGGGCTTTGGTCCAAGTACCGATTCTTATTTTCAGGTACACTGTACAGATGGATGAGAAGCTGTCTGAGAAGTAAAGTTGAATTTCGAAGTATTTTACGGATATAATGGACGTGGTGATTTGTAGTGAAGATCTTATCTGTATCCAGTCACCCTCCGCCTAAAACATATGAACATGTTCGATACCGACTAGGATATGCCGATATACTCCACCATTATCTCAAATTCCAGTTGGGCCCAGCATGATCAGTCGCTGTGACGACCCCTTTGACCTTTTGCCAAAGAGAATTTAATAAACATGGGTGTGGATCACGGTTTTCATAGACAACGTCAGCGTAACGGTAAAACGTTCGGAAATGATATTTATTACAAAGATATATTTATTTGTGTGTAAGCTCATTGACCGTATGAGAGACGGGTAATGATAAAAACACGATAGATATACATGTAGATAGATCTATGTACACAAACAGTAGCATCACCCCATCATGGAGATTGGCAGTTCTGGTGTCTGTCTATATAACCAGAGCCTGTTACTGTCTGTCGGCTCACAGAAATCGGTACTACAGGCATCAGACAGGTAGGGCCAGAAACCGCTTAGAACACACTTCACAATCACCACATCAACCTCACATCAAAGTCATCACAACGCTTAATTAGCACGGTATAAGTAATTGTGTAGTAAACATTCTTCGGAGTCTGACGAGTTTGTAACAAAAGAGACAAGATGGCTGACATTTATCGCATCTAGATATAATTATATACCAATTGATACAACGATTCGCGAGATCTATCAAAAGATATATGAAAGACATATTTAATAGGATCATCAGATTCCGGATTCGTTTATCACGCGGCGTCTTCGACAATTACTTTAAAACTCACAGGAATAGACTATCATTTTCTCAGGCGTTACAGAATATCGTAGATGAAGCGATGCTATAACAAGGCAATTAGGTTTTAATTGGGGTCAAAAATTCACACAATATTTTTTTTTCTTAATTTCGTGAAAAACTTATGATTATTGTTCGGCGAAAATGATAATGTTTGAACTTTTTTTTTGTATTTATGAACTATTAACAAGTCAAATACATACCGGTATCATCTAATTATGAATATAATGAATAAATATAGAAAAAAACATTGATTGCATTTGCATACCTAATTAATACATAAATTTGGCTATTAAACTATTAAATATAAACGACAATGTACATAGATAAAAATATGTGAAAATCCCCAGTTTTGTTACCTATAAAATTAAAAGATTCCGATAATATAGCTTACAGACATTTTTGTACTTCGTTTTTATGTCGTATTTAAATGATTTGGCTTTAAGTAAAGACATAAAAAGAAAATTATAGAATGGAATTGTTTATAGAAAATGTGTGTGAAAGGGGTTCGGATAAAAAACGATCATTTTTGAAATACAGAATACAAGTAATACATACATATATACAATTTAATATAAAGTATCATTTCATTTCTTGTTCTGTACATTAATTTACGAAAGTAGCGTGAAGTATATCATCAAGAAAGAAAAGGAATTTTGAAATAAGTTTAAAACTTGCATTAATCCATATCCTAAAGCAAAGTATCAATTTAAAAGTGAGAATCATGACGGAAAATATAAAAAAAAACATATCTTATACATTAGGTATTGGACACTATTTATCATAACGCTACAAGAAACGGGCCACGAATGGAAAAAAAAACCCACAAATTCACAAATCGACAGCTTTTTTTCATCGGAACGATTCCGGAATGTTTTTTTCTTTCGAGAAACAATTTAGTAACACACTCATCTTTCATCAAGATAGACTCAGTTCGCTTGAGATTCGCCGATCGCACGTGAATAGGTACAATGTATATCTACCATATCATGAGAGCTTTCTCCACATCCTACGATCTTACAATATATAACACTTTACATTCAACATGACTGTGTACTGTAAAAAAACTTTTTTTCGCGGCGTCATTACGCAAAATTTAATAACACGCAAATTCGATCGCAAAATACGCAAATATATATGTTAGTTTACAGCGATATATAATATAATTATTATACATTATAATACATATATAATAAATGGTACAGTTTCAATTTGCAATGTTCTCGCTACGTCATGTTTAACGTTAAGCATTGTTTTTATCATTTATTATGACGTCCGGAACTCAGAATCCGGTTTCCGGGTTTTCTCTTAGAATAAAGTAAGTTGTTAGATCACCGCCATTTGCTTCAGTTGTGTTTCATGTTTCAACCGTAGCCAAGATATTCCAGTAAAATGCTAAATAAGCATAATTAGTCAAGCTAATTAACAATAAATAATTATCGTGCAAATCATGATGAATAGAAAGCTGTCTTATGTCTAGCAATTAACGTTTAATTTACTGGTTACCAAATAACTCATTTCCCGTGACGTCACTTAATTAGGTTAGTGATGACGTCATTAACACCCTAACACGTCCATTACAAGTGCCATCTGTTGTCAGAGTGGAAGAAATGCACCCGCTGACCTAGATATAACGTGCATGTATCGAAATGGTGGATAGAAGAACTATATAAACAAACGAAACGCAACACTAATCTAGGTGATTATATGTACGTTAGATGTCTTATTCCAAACATATGAAACCAGAAATAAATAAATTACATCAAACTATAAACCATTCTCGCGTGCAGTTACCATAGTAACCTGTTGGCCCCTCCCCCGCATCTTATTCACGTGCATGAGACTCTTGAAGGTGGTTATAAAAAACCTCATATTTTGGCTGCATCTATCAAACACAACTTCCTTCAGTAAATCCATGCCGAGCGTCCCGTATGATATCATTTGAGTGTTATGCTGCTAAAATGAGCAAATGGAAATACTCAAACTCGTCAAATTAGATAAAGGAATTAAGATAAGCACTATGCAAGTATGATTTTCGTATGTCCTAAGACAGCGTGCATGGAAGATGAGTATTTTTGTATATCACAGTATACTATAACTATACTTAATAATAATATATATGCTTTAAGCATGTCAATAGAAATTGAGCAACAGGCAAAATACCTACATATACACCCTCTACATACATGTATATATACCATTTCCCTATACACGCCCTCTCCCTAAAATATAATTCGTTCATTCCATTGATACATTTTGTTTCAATAACTCAAAGCTGAATATTCCCTTTAATACTTCATCCGATTGTTTGAAGTGACTAAATATCCCGTCAAGACTGTAAAAAAACCCAATCTGACTCAGTTTCAGGATTATCGCTGTGTGCTACTGTTGAACACGAAATGTCTGTCAGTAGACCGATGAAGTGCGGCTTATACTTGTATAAATGTCATATTATATCACGTGGTCTAGCTCTAGAAGCATTCCAATAGATATCTACTCAGCTAAAGTGACATTCATGTTTAATAAATACTAAAATACTCTGAAGATCAAAGCGGCGAGACTTGGTACGGGAGACGAAGCGCGTGATGTTGTTGATGACAGCGCCGCGTAGTGACAACGATGAACATTAATAAAGCCTCACTTCGATTTGTGTGATAAACATTGATACACAGATTAAGTTTTACTTTTTAACTATAAAAAGAAATAATAATACATTGATGTGATTTGTATAAATTTGACGATAAGGTTTAACAGACCGTGTACATATTGGGGAAGTCAATAAATCAATTGCTTTTGTCGCATTCTTGGATAATTTGCTAGTACAATATAACGTACTTCAACTAAGGAAAACCATATACATAAATGTCAATTATATAATTATATAAAATGAAATTGTCATTACATGATAAGAGTTCATCATTATACACTACAATTATCAGCATTATATGATATGACTTATCTTTATATGAGACAATATTGTCATTATAAAATACGACATTGTCATTATATGATACGATATTGTCATTATATGACACGATATTGTCATTATATGATACGATAATGTCATTATATGATACGATATTGTCATTATATGATACGATAATGTCATTATATGATACGATATTGTCATTATATGATACGATATTGTCATTATATGATACGATATTGTCATTATATGATACGATATTGTCATTATATGATACGATATTGTCATTATATGATACGATATTGTCATTATATGATACGATAATGTCATTATATGATACGATATTGTCATTATATGATACGATAATGTACGATATTGTCATTATATGATACGATATTTTCATTATATGACACGATATTGTCATTATATGATAAGATAATGTACGATATTGTCATTATATGATACGATAATGTCATTATATGATACGACATTGTCATTATATGACACGATATTGTCATTATATGATAAGATAATGTACGATATTGTCATTATATGATACGATAATGTCATTATATGATACGACATTGTCATTATATGACACGATATTGTCATTATATGATAAGATAATGTACGATATTATCATTATATGATACGACATTGTCATTATATGACACAATATTGTCATTATATGATAAGATAATATACGATATTGTCATTATATGATACGATAATGTCATTATATGATACGACATTGTCATTATATGACACGATATTGTCATTATATGATAAGATAATGTAATTATATGATACGATATTGTCATTATATGATACGATAATGTCATTATATGATACGATATTGTCATTATATGATACTCCATTGTCTTTATATGATACTCCATTGTCATTATATGACACGATATTGTTATTATATGATACGATATCATCATTATATGATACGACATTGTCATCATATGATACGATATTGTCATTATATGACACGATATTGTTATTATATGACACGATATTGTCATTATATGATACGACATTGTCATTATATGACACGATATTGTCATTATATGACACGATATTGTCATTATATGATACGACATTGTCATTATTTGACACGATATTGTTATTATATGATACGATATCATCATTATATGATACGACATTGTCATTATATGATACGATATTGTCATCATATGACACGATATTGTCATTATATGATACGATATTGTCATTATATGACACGATATTGTTATTATATGACACGATATTGTTATTATATGATACGATATTGTCATGATATGATACGACATTGTCATTATATGATACGACATTGTCATTATATGATACGATATTGTCATTATATGACACCACATTGTCATTATATGACACGATATTGTTAATATATGACACGATATTGTTATTATATGATACGATATTGTCATCATATGACACCACATTGTCATTATATGACACGATATTGTCATTATATGATACGATAATGTCATTAAATGATACGATATTGTCATTATATGACACGATATTGTCATTACATAACACGATATTGTCATTATATGATAAGATAATGTACGATATTGTCATTATATGATACGATATTGTCATTATATGATACGATATTGTCATTATATGATACGATATTGTCATTATATGATACGATATTGTCATTATATGATAAGATAATGTACGATATTGTCATTATATGATACGATATTTTCATTATATGACACGATATTGTCATATATGATAAGATAATGTACGATATTGTCATTATATGATACGATAATGTCATTATATGATACGACATTGTCATTATATGACACGATATTGTCATTATATGATAAGATAATGTACGATATTGTCATTATATGATACGATAATGTCATTATATGATACGACATTGTCATTAAATGACACGATATTGTCATTATATGATAAGATAATGTACGATATTATCATTATATGATACGACATTGTCATTATATGATACGATATTGTCATTATATGATACGAAATTGTCATTATATGACACGACATTGTCATTATATGATACGATATTGTCATTATATGACACGATATTGTCATTATATGATAAGATAATGTAATTATATGATACGATATTGTCATTATATGATACGATAATGTCATTATATGATACGATATTGTCATTATATGATACTCCATTGTCTTTATATGATACTCCATTGTCATTATATGACACGATATTGTTATTATATGATACGATATCATCATTATATGATACGACATTGTCATCATATGATACGATATTGTCATTATATGATACGACATTGTCATTATATGATACGATATTGTCATTATATGACACGAAATTGTCATTATATGACACGACATTGTCATTATATGATACGACATTGTCATTATATGACACGATATTGTCATTATATGATAAGATAATGTAATTATATGATACGACATTGTCATTATATGATACGATATTGTCATCATATGACACGATATTGTCATTATATGATACGATATTGTCATTATATGACACGATATTGTTATTATATGACACGATATTGTTATTATATGATACGATATTGTCATGATATGATACGACATTGTCATTATATGATACGACATTGTCATTATATGATACGATATTGTCATTATATGACACCACATTGTCATTATATGACACGATATTGTTAATATATGACACGATATTGTTATTATATGATACGATATTGTCATCATATGACACCACATTGTTATTATATGATACGATATTGTCATCATATGACACCACATTGTCATTATATGACACGATATTGTCATTATATGATACGATAATGTCATTAAATGATACGATATTGTCATTATATGACACGATATTGTCATTACATAACACGATATTGTCATTATATGATAAGATAATGTACGATATTGTCATTATATGATACGATATTGTCATTATATGATACGATATTGTCATTATATGATACGATATTGTCATTATATGATACGATATTGTCATTATATGATAAGATAATGTACGATATTGTCATTATATGATACGATATTTTCATTATATGACACGATATTGTCATTATATGATAAGATAATGTACGATATTGTCATTATATGATACGATAATGTCATTATATGATACGACATTGTCATTATATGACACGATATTGTCATTATATGATAAGATAATGTACGATATTGTCATTATATGATACGATAATGTCATTATATGATACGACATTGTCATTATATGACACGATATTGTCATTATATGATAAGATAATGAACGATATTATCATTATATGATACGACATTGTCATTATATGACACAATATTGTCATTTATATGATAAGATAATATACGATATTGTCATTATATGATACGATAATGTCATTATATGATACGATATTGTCATTATATGACACGATATTGTCATTATATGATATGATAATGTCATTATATGATACGATATTGTCATTATATGATACGATAATGTCATTATATGATACGATATTGTCATTATATGATACTCCATTGTCATTATATGATACTCCATTGTCATTATATGACACGATATTGTCATTATATGATACGATATCATCATTATATGATACGACATTGTCATTATATGACACGATATTGTTATTATATGATACGATATTGTCATTATATGACACCACATTGTCATTATATGATACGATATTGTCATTATATGACACGACATTGTCATTATATGATACGACATTGTCATTATTTGACACGATATTGTTATTATATGATACGATATCATCATTATATGATACGACATTGTCATTATATGATACGATATTGTCATCATATGACACGATATTGTCATTATATGATACGATATTGTCATTATATGACACGATATTGTTATTATATGACACGATATTGTTATTATATGATACGATATTGTCATTATATGATAC
This sequence comes from Argopecten irradians, assembly GCF_041381155.1. Lineage (NCBI taxonomy): Eukaryota > Metazoa > Mollusca > Bivalvia > Pectinida > Pectinidae > Argopecten > Argopecten irradians. The sequence continues at coordinate 7,975,042 of NC_091148.1, read as the reverse complement.
GATATTGTCATTATATGACACGATATTGTCATTATATGATACGATATTGTCATTATATGACACCACATTGTCATTATATGACACGATATTGTTATTATATGACACGATATTGTTATTATATGATACGATATTGTCATCATATGACACCACATTGTCATTATATGACACGATATTGTCATTATATGATACGATAATGTCATTATATGATACGATATTTTCATTATATGATATGATAATGTCATTATATGATACGACAATGTCATTATTTGATACGATATTGTCATTATATGACACCACATTGTCATTATATGACACGATATTGTTATTATATGACACGATATTGTTATTATATGATACGATATTGTCATCATATGACACCACATTGTCATTATATGACACGATATTGTTATTATATGATACGATATTGTCATTATTTAATACAATATTATCATTATATGATATAACATAGTCATTATATGATACGATATAGACACTTCGTCTAGCGAGTGGACGATGATTCTTGTTTGTAACAGTACTTTACAGGATATTAACATTAAGGCGTTGTTGGAATTTTAAAAACTGTTCATGGACAGTTCATCACCCTCACGTTAACCCGTGGTGACATGACATATGTCGATTGTTATGTGTCGGGAATGCTTCTCTTAAGGGTGTCAGTTACTCATCAAAGGGAGACAACTCTTCACATGTTATAGGTTTAAAGTGTTATAATATCGTTAGCTGTTGACGGGTGACGGTTGTAGCTGTGAACTTCAGAGGCTGAATTAGACTCAACACTTCAATCTTCACCTCTGCCGACTCCCATGAGAGACTTAGGTTACAATTGCGCAATGAATTAGTTTAAAGTCATTGTCAGTTTAAGTTGTGAATTTCTGTGTTAGGTGTTACAGGGACCTGAGAATTAGTTACAGTTTATGTAATTTTGGACCCGCCAGAGTGACCATAATTCATTTTTAGACGTTTTAGGGGTCTAATGCTATGTAGAATATGATTTTTGATTTACTGACTTTTGATATACACCCCTAAAACGTCTAAAATAATCTATGGACACTCTGGTGTGTCCATAATTATATAAACTGTAACTAATTATCATGCCCCTGTGATAGCTTCCTCTGTTAGAAATGCATTGTACTTTCAAATGCTATTTGAAGACCTTGTCATGTGACACTTGTTACAAAAGCCATGTCCTATTTTTCCAAAACATGATTGGTTTTTTTTCTTTCCATTTCTTGTCCTATGAAAAGCTATGACCATCGAAGAACATGAAATAATTAAGGTAATTTAAGGACCCTAGTGTTCTTGGAGAAAAGCTATTGAACCGAACCGTCTGTACATTTAGTTCGTATTAGAAAACTAGTATTTCGTAATCGAACAAAGAAAAAATATAAATTCATGCTTACCTATAATAGTGGTATATACATGTACTTATATATCAAGCTTTGAAAATCCATAAAATATGCGGCATGGTTTTTTTTTCTTCCCCTTTTCCGTTCTCCTTTCATTCCTTTTCCTTTGATAAAGCAACGAATTACAGAGATAATTATTGAAAGTATATCTAATTTATATCAACATGTAAAACAAAACAAAATCGATAATGATTTGACTACTAAGAAAGTTAGCACCAGTGCCTGATTGTATATTGATTGTAGATCGATTGATTCTCAGGGTACTCTGACTTCCATCTGCCGCCTATAGTTTAACCTATAGCTTGTATGTTCAATGTAGATGTGACTGTTGAGAGAACGTTTAACAAAACAACCCGAAAACAAGCAACTAAGTGTTCTGTTTTTACGATTTTTCTCATTATTACATATACATTGTTTACTTATACATTATGAACATTTATTATTATTTTAGATTCTACAAGGATAGTATAACAGCTTTTTAAAGGTCCATCATTTTTTGTATAAGATATGTTCTTTTTAAAAAGTCAATATGCATATTAATACAAGAAGAACGATGGCCTTAAAACGCCACCCTGATAAACTCTACTTTTGGACGATGCGTGTTCACAAGAGCAATATTATAATTCAATATAAGAGCCGATTGTGACGTCACAACAGTAATATTAACTCGGTGTTTTTAAAAATAGAAACACCATGTTAATATGCTAAAAATCAACCTCCAAGTGACCATGGATTAACCAAAAACAGCATGGATGTTCAGAAAATACATAATATTGGAATTTATTTCCCGTAATTTATTTCCTATGTGAACAAATTTCTGTTCAGAAATTATTTGCTTTCCTCCAAATTATAATGAGAACACTATTTTAGCCAATCAAAAGCTTACTTACGAATTAAGACGTTATTTTAATACTATTTATACAATATAAGATCACAATATTCATGTGTTAGCCTTTGTAAAAGATAGCTAAAAACTAAAGGAAAGTGTTGTACATGTTAGACAACCCAGCTCTTGCTTCACAGTGTGTGGGGGCGGTATGCCAATTAGCCAGTGATTGCTTTATATAAACATACCACAAGGTTGTGGGGTCTAACTCCTCATACTCGAGTCTGTTAAATAGTGCCATTTCTAGTCGCGCTCCTGACGGAAGCCTTTCTATCACACGATAAGGATGAAATAAACATGGAACTATGATGTTGATTTCAGTTGTTAGCTTCGACACCGCGAAACATTCATATTCCTCAGCATTCTTGAAATGTAAACATTCATATTCCGTCAGCATTCTTGAAATGTAAACATTCATATTCCGTCAGCATTCTTGAAATGTAAACATTCATATTCCGTCAGCATTCTTGAAATGTAAACAACGAGAAACATTACTACGAAATCCATTTCCTGTCAAAATTATTGAAATAGATAGCATTGGGTCATAAGATGATAAAAATAGTAAAAATTGAGGCAAGATAATTTAATAATGAAAATAACTGCTTACAAAGGTACAAGGCAACGAAAACAGCATTATCCTGAAACGTATATGTGTTAATATACAAGGGCGAAATAAGAATAACTTTTACAAAAAGATGAAACTCACGTGAAAACACTGTATTAGAAGTGTGCTGTCATGTGATTACGTCATCTAATATGCAATGACGTCATGCCTACGTTTACTGTTTACATCTTGAAACCCAGTGCCCTACATCTTACAGATCTATTAATCTTATAACGCATCCATTTAGAAGATTATCTTTATCCTTTTATTGAAGCCTTTTATACCTGATAATATGGCCTCTGTACACACATTTTCTGTTATGTATTCGGCAGATTGATAATAGTTCACAACCCGGAACGCCCTACTCTCGTTATTATGATTATTTTCAAATTGGCCGTCAAACCAAAACCAGAGATGGCCACGTGTTCGATCATTGTCAGCTTGACGCTTAAATCTAAGTCGTTATGACGCTTTAATATTCCTCATCATAACACTTAAATAATTGTAAGTGCTATGAGAATTAATATACTAAATGCTTTTCGAATATTTGTATGAAAAGTAATAAGAAAATGAGTTAAAAGTTGATATTATGAAATAAAAAATTCAGGCTTAAAGTTGACAACGCAGACAGAAAGTGTGAACGAGGGGAGTTTGGTCTGAACTGCAATGGTGTTAAGCAGTATCGCAGATGAAATGGCCATATGATCAAACGTAAAAAGATAATGGCAGTTACTCGTCCAGTATATTTACAGTTCGTCGTTATTACGCCAGTGCTACGTTCCGGAGCCTTTAATAAGTGGTCCCGCTCGAGTACTACAAGGAACCAATTCCAAACCAAAGTGGCGAGTCATGTGATAGTCAGTAATGACGTCAGGGCGGAGAACTGGCCCGTTGGAGACGGCCATTGAACTTGAAAATAATGTTTTGATATACTTTAGTGTGAGTTCATTTTTTTTTAAAGGCCCAATACCTTTATCTTATACTGTTGTTATAGACTCATTGAAAGGTAGAATTCGGAGTTGCCATGGCAATGATACTGTTGTTAGAGTTGTAGACATTCGAAGATGCCATGGAAATATTACTGTTGTTAGGGTTGTAGATGTTCGGGGTTGCCATGGCAATGTTACTGTTGTTAGGGTTGTAGACATTCAGAGTTGACATGGAAATATTACTGTTTTTAGGGTTGTAGACGTTCGGGGTTTCCATGGCAATGTTACTGTTGTTAGGGTTGTAGACATTCGGAGTTGACATGGAAATATTACTGTTCTTAGGGTTGTAGACGTTCGGGGTTTCCATGGCAATTTTACTGTTGTTAGGGTTGTAGACCTCCATGGTTGTCATGGTAATATTTCGTTGTTTTAGTTGTAGACGTTTCTGTTGTTGGGGTGGTAGACATTTGGGATTTCATGGAAAGTGGTGTATATTTCGGGAAATAAATATCAGACAAACCATGCTTGTTGCCATAGAAACGTTACTATTGTCAGGGAGATAAAACTGTGTGTTTCTGTCAGCTCTCGCCCTTGTGAGAAAGGCTGTGGTTTCTGTCCCCCTGGCTGAGACACATCATAGTATATAAACGTGATAGTTTATATTACTGTTTAGAGCCAAGCATAAAGGGAGTGGGATGACTGGTATGTCCATTGTATAACGTGACCGGATGGGATGTCTTTTTTTCGGCGGTATGATTCAGTGAGATAGCACTATCAAAAGGACAAGACGAATATACCGCAGTCTCCCAAAACATAAAGAGAATCACACACACAGTGCACTGCATTTGTGGCATTTGTTTGGCAATAGACAATACATTGGGGCTTTGTCAAAGCTTTGTAATGTAAGCAGGGTTTGGTTGACATTATTTTGCTACTGTAGATTTTGGCAAGCTTGCACAAGAACCAGGAATTTTCACTTGGCACTCGATAGTAGCCCTCGAGCTAGAATTCTACACCAAGACGTGGATTTTTGTGTGTTTAAAAGAAAATACTCTTAAGTAGATAAAAGTAGATCGGCTTCCTATCATGTATATTTCGCATTAATCCCGGACTACTTTTTATGAGCGTATAAATAGCCCTCCGCCAACTTTCCTCTTTGCTACACGTCCTATCTGGCCTGTACATCACGCCAATAATCTCTTTGTAATCTACGCCTGTCACGGGTCTACATTAAATACCTGTTAACATAAAAGTGTCGATCATCAAATGTTTTAAGAGTTTACGTTTTAACAGAACCCCCACGGTGAGCAGGGGAAATATAAACCCAATTTCCCCTTTTAACAATAAGTGGTTTCAGAATATAGTCCGATACCATTAATATCTGGTTTTAAAAGATGGCATCCACTGATGTTCTCTCTAAATACCAATTTATCAGTTTGACCCCAGCGTGTGAACATGTTCTAACTAACAGCCAATTAAGAATGGATTAATTAGTGGTAAGGTCTCGCCTCAGCTACACCGGTTCGCTTTCTTGTGAAAATGTCGGTTCCCTTGATAAACCTTCCGGCAGAAAGGGTCTCCGCGGAGTTAGTAATATATCGACACACTAAGATGCTGACTGTTTAGACCCGGACGATGTAGCGTCCATTTGTTCTAAACGGAAGGTTGAGCTTCGGTGCGTCTTTCCATGAATGACTAAAAGTTGAGAAAAAGTGGAAGACATTTCTAAGTATATGGCATAACCATTTAAGCTCGATTCACTAATTAAGGTTCAACTGGAGTCGGTCAGAATGTCGGTTGAATACTCATAGCAACGTACGTGGCAATAAATTGTAATATTTGAAATAATTTATAAAACAGACTCTATTAAGTCACACGAAAATAAAATTTAACAATATATTTAAAAGATAATTCGTATTTTTTTTTAACTGTGATCCATCAAGAAATCGGTCATCACGCAGCCTAAAGATACAGTACGTGTATATGTAGCTACATGGAAATATACACACCATCATGTTGACGAAGACCAGTTCACTTTGGCCGTGCGCAGAATTAGAAAGCTATGCACAATTGCAAAAACACAATGAATGTATACATGTAGCGTTGAATACCAGCGATTACGTTTGATATTGAGAAATTTCAATTGTAATCCATTGTGAGATAGACTCGTATATTAAACAAAAAAACGTTTTTATGACTAAGACAAACAGCGAATTTACAAATGTATCAAAAATAGCGTAAATCCTCTGTAATTAGGTCACTACACGCCTATTTCCATGCTTATTAGAGAACACTAGTTATTGTTTGTGTTACGGAGTAATAACAAACTAACATTTGCCAATGTGTAAACAGTACATAATTATGTTTAAACATCAAAGACAGGGAAATTAACACTATGTACATACGGTTTGTACTCAGACGACCCTGTTTCCTCTCTCCCAGATATATGTATTAATAGTAAATGTAGATATTGTACGTATTATGTGTAGCCGTAGTACTATTAAGTACTACGTAATCAATTTCTGTGTTAAAATGACGTTTTCTTTGTAAAAGAATATTCATGGTAGCCGTATTGTGGAGGAGTATTCTTTGTGTGTGGATATTGAGTACTACGTAATCAATTTCTGTGTGAAAATGACGTTTCCTTTGTAAAAGAATATTCATGGTAGCCGTATTGTGGAGGAGTATTCTTTGTGTGTAGATATTGAGTACTACGTAATCAATTTCTGTGTGAAAATGACGTTTTCTTTGCTCAAGAATAGCCAAGACGTCATTCTCACAATCTGATAAAAACTTGATAATACGAACGTAGAGTATCAGAGTGTAATCGAAGATCTGGTTAAAAATAATCAGATTGCTATTCTCAAAAAAAATTGACGTCATTCTCAAAAAAACACCAGATGACTGAATACATATATTTTTGCATTATTTCTACTCTTTATGATTTGCCGATTAACAAAATTTCAATTGATACATGTTTTTTCCCAACAATGTAGTTTATTATATATGCAAAGAGTAGTAAAATATTGTTTTGCTGAGTTTCAAAGTCTGTGGTTTTTATGGCTCTTGCAACTGTCAATAATCTAATGTTAAGAGATGTAATGGACTGGAGATTTTGTGTTATGAAATTTAGATAGAAATAACAATGGGTAAAGAATTGAACCCTGTGGTATCCCAGATGTAGTTACACGTTCGTTCCTTTTTTTAGTTTTGATTATTTTTGCACAAAAACCTGAACGTCCTTATTTCAAAGTTTACACGTAACTCTCGCGTGATTTCGAGGTTTCTCTAGAGTGCACATCCAATGCTCGTCCCATTGTTGACATTCATAAATGTGCATCATATTATAAATACCGAACGCTCGTGCGCACGTGAGGGACAGTAAAACAGTACCACACATCTGGATGTGGGTATAGGGAATTGTGGTTCTTTTTTGACTGATGTTTGTGATAATCTCGTGCTTTATCACCTAACTCGCCTCATACTATCGAAATTTGAAGCCAAAATGATCGCAACGTTGCGATAATATTAAAAAAAAGAAATATAGAATATATTTGACCAAAATATCCTTTAAATGGTAATCGATATCTCGAACACCTGTTGTGAAAGCATCATTATCTCAAACATCACGCATGCAAAGTGTCTCGGATATCTCGAGCAGAAACGCTTAGGAATAAATGTTATATATCGAGCAGAAACGCTTTGTAATTGACGTTATACCTCGAGCAGGAACGCTTAGTAATATCAACATTATATCTCGATTATAACGAAATGTCTCAGTATTTCGATTATTTAAATGAAACTGTGAAAAAGACTCGGTTAACATCACACATTTTATATCAGTTATCCATGATATGAAATTGGGTAATTGTGCAGCCTCGATAATCCAGTGTTAACTGTCACTGCCGTAATATGATGACAGTGATAGTAACCCCTGGAATATAGAGACAGGTGATTGCGTGACGCACGTGATTAGGTATGGGGTTACCAGGACGACCACCTGCATGGATTTCTACGGAATGCCGTTAAATGTTGACCGGGTGGGGTGTGTTTCTTTTTGTCTGTGGTGGCAGGATTCTGTGAGATATAGGACTATAAAATGGGGGCAAACAGTTCCACTATCACAATAAGACACAAAACCGATATACCGCAGCCTCCCAAAACACACTATCACAATGACACACATCACCAATATACCACAGTCTCCTAAAACACTATTACAAGGAGATACAACACCAATATACCACAGCCTCCCAAACATGCACAAACTTCACACATGCAACACACCGCATACTCGAAGGACTGCTCATATGACCTTGGATGTTAATATTTTTAATTTGATTTGATTAGTTTAACGTCCTATTAACAGCCAGGGTCATTTAAGGACGTGCCAGGTTTGTTGGTGGAGGAAAGCCGGAGTATCCGGAGAAAAACCACCGACCAACAGAATGTTAATGATCTTGGATGTTAATATGACAAAAATAACGACGTTGAATGTAATAAGAAGTTATTTTAACCCAGCAACCAACCGAGAATAAAGTAAAGGTATATGTATATCGCCGTTAAGCTGACCAAGCTTTGTCGGAATGGAATTATTTGTGCTATTTCGTTTGTTTCTCTGACCCTGCCAAACAGATCATGGTTCTCATCATTAACTCCACGTTACAAAATAAAACTTGACGAGATTTCTCTGCGGTTATATGACCTGCTCCAGGCTATTAATAAAGAATATAATAACTTAGACGGCATTTTATCGTGAGGATATTAGAAAGACATAATGAAATTTGTTTTGGAACATCCCCCAAAATCATCCTCTGTCGAGATATAACTACAGTTATATAGGTCCGATGCTATAGAAAACGCAGGTGCGAACACAATTTAAAATAGATTGATGTTATAAAGCTACATTGCTTATTCAAAATCCCACATCAGCGAATTTGTAATGGGTTTTGGGTCTTCTCTATCATGACTAGAGTGTTTGAATTGAGGGGTCGGATTTAATTTTTTTCGCGTTCTATTAACAATGAAAATGACGTTTATTAAAAGGCGTGGCACATGTAAGTGAGAAAACACCGTAGTATCCAGAGAAAAACCATCGATCTGTGGTTCGATTGTTAGGCTATTGACAGCGAGGATCATATAAGGATAAGACAGCTTTATGTGTAGAAGAATGCCGGATTACCCAGATAAAAATTAGCTGACGCACGTATATGTACTCTTCTTGCAATAGAAATTGTATTGCAAGAAGAGTACGTATACGTGCGTCAGCGAATAATGTGTACTAGGCTCGATATAACAAGAGTGATATTAACCCCTTGGATATCGAGGATGCGATTATTCTAGAACAATTAATACATGAGATTAAGCTCCATAATTCAAATATTAAGACTGAGTAATGTAAATTATATGCGAGCTATTGATCGCTTGTCTCGTTTTTATTTTATTTCAGCCGAGTTAATTTGTTCATAACGAGGCACGGGAGCGCGATATGATGTTTGGTTAAAAGGACAGTACTAATTACACTGTGATAGCGAAGAGAAAACGTCTTTGATGACATCAAATGAAATTCTAATGTCAGCGCATTAATTTTCAACATTCTGTCCGCAAAAGTGATATATCTTGTCTCGACTTCGGTCGGTTCGGCTATCATTATGTACCTTCGTTATTCGAAGTCCAATAAAAACTAAATTAATAAAAATATCATCACTTGTTGTACTTTCTAAAAAAATAAACAAGTACAAATACCATAAACAAACCAACATTCTCGCCAGTGCTTGACATTGCATGCTTTCTTAAACCACGCAACTTGTTTTCTCGAAATTTCTACATAAGTGTTATATAAGATCTTCAATAATAGTCGAACGTTTGTTGAAGCACACTAGACGAATCACTTCAACACTTATGTAAGAACACTAGATAATCTTGTTAAAAACACTTATATATACTGTACATCTGAATTCTTCGGACAATTTGTAATTCCTTTGTTCGCATTATTCAAATTCCAATTGACTGATGCTTCAGGAAATATAGTCTTTGAAATTCTATACAAGTAGGGCTATTTGTACATGACCATCATAATTCGTCGAAAATGTGTCGTCGAATTATACCAGAAACACAGGGAGGGACCTGACACGAATTTGCACCGTGATCATGTCAGCAGATCGGAATAACGACCATCACCTTTGTGGGCATTGCACAGGGATTTGAGGATTAGTTCCAGTTCTCATCGATTGGTACTATACACATTACATGTAAAATACGAATTTTACCGATTTTGATCTATACCCCTAAATATTTAATTCTCAAATCCCTGTGGAGTAGTTGTGTAAGCCAGAGTTATGTTTGGCTAGACGATTTGGTGATCGAGTTTGAACCCCGACTAAGTCATAAAAGTGTCACCCTTCGTCACTTGTGTCTCTGATTCAATGTAGATATAGATATATGCAGATGGTTTGGAAATCGTACCAGGTCCCTGTGACCAGAATTGTCATTTTAAGACTTAAGTTATATCATTCATCATGGTCTTCGATGCTACTTTAACGCATTAAAATTCTCAGGACAATTTTTGTATCGTCCCCCACATTTTTCAGATTCTCGTTAAGTGTTAAGACTTCCACAGTGATTTATTTTACAAAGCGTATACAGGATATATATCAAGTGGTGTGATATCATCCCTAGCGGGATGACATGACCCGTGTCGTATAAAGGTCAAGTGTCAGTTACAGATCTAAACAACTGTAAATTTTGTTATAATGAACTGATGAACCGTGTTTCGTCAATGTATGTATTTGTCGCGTGGTTATAATCACAGGGGCCTGAGAATTAGTTACAGTTCATATGAATTCACAGGGGCTTTGTAATTAGTTACAGTTTATATAAATTCACAAGGGTCTGATAATTAGTTACAGTTCATATAAATTCACAGGGGCCTGAGAATTAGATACAGTTTATATAAATTCACAGGGGTCTGAGAATTAGTTACAGTTCATATAAATTCACAGGGGCATGAGAATTAGTTACAGTTCATATAAATTCACAGAGGTCTGATATACTTTATATAGTATGGACCCACCAGAATGTCTATATGGGACGTTTTTGGAGGAATTTTTTTGACGCGAAAATTAATTTACTACAAGTTAATCAGCATTTTACCGGTAAATGTCGTTAGGCATCACGACTGAAAATTAGGCCGCATCGAGAAGAAATAAGTTTACAGTAAACGGCATATGAGAGATTGTTTTGAAGATGCTCCACCTCTAACAGGGCATAAACAATACTCATCATTTGAACAATAACTGATGTTAAATCAAATATTGATCTGTCTAATTATCACAAATGTACATTTGAAATGTGCTTTTGCTTCTGGCGCATGCGCAATCAGTAGGTTGTTCCATTTAGGGCGTAGTGCATTGGATTTTTTTGAACGCCATTGATTATTTTAATATTTTTATCTTGAAGTAAAATTAGAAGCTCAAACTTTTCAGTGGTAGCAATGTTAAAAAGTAAGTTACTTCTTTAACTGGAGGAAACAAATACTAATTCGTCTGCTCTTGTTTTTATAGAGAAAAATATACCATTCTTGCTACTGCGATGTGGACTTATAATTACGAGCGGATTGCATTATGATAGAAACTCTATGAAACGCTAACACATAACAGACACAGTGTGACGTTCAACAGCTTTTCGGTATCACGGAGAACTCTTTGTTTTCACTTTCAACTAAACTGTTCAAAGTATCATAGAGAACTCCTTTATCATCAGTTTGTTGTATGGTTGGACACGGTTTGTAATATAAAAGGGTCATCTGTTTTGAAACAGTTTGTTACATCAAAGTGGGTATGCTTGGCTGAGCAGTTTGTTTTCAAGATGTATGCGTGCTTGGCGTGTTTGCTTTAAACAATGGTGCATGCATGGCGGAACAGGTTTTTGACAAATGTGTATGCAATTTATAAAAAAAAAATGTTTATGCGTTGTTGTACATTTTGTTTGATACAAATGTGTCTGCATGATTGAACAGTTTGTTTGATACAAAGGTGTGTGCACGATGGAACAGTTTGTTTGATACAAAGGTGTATGCACGATAGAACAGTTTGTTTGATACAAAGGTGTCTGCATGATTGAACAGTTTGTTTGATACAAATGTGTGTGCATGATTGAACAGTTTGTTTTATACAAATGTGTGTGCATGATTGAACAGTTTGTTTTATACAAATGTGTGTGCATGATTGAACAGTTTGTTTTATACAAATGTGTGTGCATGATTGAACAGTTTGTTTTATACAAATGTGTGTGCATGATTGAAAGTTTGTTTGATACAAATGTATATGCATGATTAAGCAGTTTGTTTTATACAAATGTGTCTGCATGATTGAACAGCTTGTTTTATACAAATGTGTGAACATGACTGAACAGTTTGTTTTATACAAATTTGTTTGCATGATTGAACAGTTTGTTTTATTTAAATGTGTGTACATGATTGAACAGTTTATTTTATACAAATGTGTGTGCATGATTGAACAATTTGTTTTATACAAAGGTGTGTGCATGATTGAACAATTTGTTTTATACAAATGTGTGTGCATGACTGAACAGTTTGTTTTATACAAAAGTGTCTGCATGATTGAACAGTTTGTTTTATACAAATGCGTGTGCATGATTGAACAGTTTGTTTTATATAAATGTGTCTGCATGATTGAACAGTTTGTTTTATACAAATGTGTGTGCATGATTGAACAGTTTGTTTTATACAAATGTGTGTGCATGATTGAACAGTTTGTTTGATACAAATGTGTCTGCATTATTGAACAGTTTGTTTTATACAAATGTGTGTGCATGATTGAACAGTTTGTTTTATACAAATGTGTGTGCATGATAGAGCAGTTTGTTTTATACAAATGTGTTACGATGATTGAACTGTTTGTTTTATACAAATGTGTAACCATGATTGAACAGTTTGTTTGATACAAATGTGTAACCATGATTGAACAGTTTGTTTGATACAAATGTGTGTGCATGATTGAACAGTTTGTTTGATACAAATGCGTGTGCATGGTTGAACAGTTTGTTTTATACAAAGGTGTGTGCATGATTGAACATTTTGTTTTATACAAATGTGTGTGCACGATTGATCAGTTTGTTTGATACAAATGTGTGTGAAAGATTGAACAGTTTGTTCGATACAAAGGTGTGTGCATGATTGAACAGTTTGTTTTATATAAAGGTGTGTGCATGATTGAAAGTTTGTTTGATACAAATGTGTATGCATGATTGAACAGTTTGTTTTATATAAATGTGTGTGCATGATTGAACAGTTTGTTTGATACAAATGTTTGTGCATGATTGAACAGTTTGTTTTATACAAATGTGTGTGCATGATTGAACAGTATGTTTGATACAAATATTTGTGCATGATTGAACAGTTTATTTTATACAAATGTGTGTGCTTGAATGAACTGTCTGTTTTATTCAAAGGTGTGTGCATGATTGAACAGTTTGTTTTATACAAAGGTGTGTGCATGGTTGAACAGTTTGCTTAAATATGTGAATGCATTTGTTCTTGACAAAAGAGTATGCATGATTAAATAGTTTAATTTAAAGAAATGTGTGTGCATGGTTGAACAATTTCATTGCATCATGATAGGTAAAATTTGTGTCTGAAAACGATGGACATTTTGCCAAGCTAAAAGCAAAACCCAAAGAGTTCCTTCACGACCTTGACCAGCATGCGCTGGACCACAACGTGCTTGACCAAAACCATGTACGAAATAAATAATCTACGTGTAATTAAATGAACGTTATTTGGGGACGGACATTGTCTGAAGATGTTTAATCACATTAGCACTTCATTGTACAGTCACGAGCCCGTCCGTGTAGACATTGGTGGTCGAGGTCACGGGGTTAAGAGTACATTCCAACATACCCACTTTATAACTTCCACATGCTGCTGAAGTCAAGGGTGAAATTTACAACACTTATCCAAAGATTATTGTTGAAAGGCTGACTAGCACACAGCCGTAATGTATTAACTTGGTCTGGCCAGATTGTGAAGGCGGAGAGCCATGTATACTACATCATAGGTAGCAGATATTCTGATATACATGTATTAGTAGATCGTATACTACGTATATTAATCTACATGCATGTCGTTTGAATGTCACCTGACACATTGTGACATTAACCAGAATAATTTTCATCATATTCCCACGATGTCACTTTTTAAATGTGATTCGATGATAAGAAATCAAACTTGATATAAAGCGATGTTACAATAAGCGACTAACATAGGTATATATGATTCGATCCAACGAATATAATGTAAATATATAAGATAAATCAGAACTAATACAGACATATCCACGTGTATTTGTATGATATACCTTAGCTTGATCTCACATGAATGCTCGTTTCAGCAACAAGAATATGTCATTATGATATTAAACGATATGACATTAAGCGGGTCGAAAAAAAGTATTCTGAATTAGAGTCGAAAAATTTCTATGCCTAAGAGTTTTTTTTTTTTTTTTTTTTGGAAAGTATCATTTATGTTAGAATATTTGTTTCATAAATTATGTGACGTTTTCATCATTTTCATTCCGTTTACAATCTTGTATATCTATGAACATAATTCATAATGCTGCCAGGTTGTTTGTCCCATGAAGGTGCCAGTGCACACTTCGTTCTTGTCGTCGGAAATTTCACATAAAATATTCACTGGTTGTGTGCCATATACTCTTTCACAAAGAGATCTAAGTTCAACAACCAAACATATGCATGACACAGGACTAGTTCACCTCTTGTCTATTTTAGTCTGTAGTGCTTCATTTATAGTGAATGCTTTATCAACGTTGTACTCTGATAACTTTCGAAATGAGGGCTGACTAATTAAAACCTATTATTATCTATAAACATACGATTCATCACACATGATGTAATTAGTTAGATGTGAATAAGAGTTTCATAATTCATAATGATACAAGCAAAGATGATTTATTTGGACAAATTGAAAAAAAAATAAGACTAAATTGATGGTAGATTTGACTTTTACCGAACTGCAGTTAAGGTATTATCTCCCTTTTTAAATTATTGATATAATTACTAATTTTGTATAGTTGGACATGATAAGCATACAATATATCAATGTTTGAACGGGGAATATATCACTTCTTATAAGGAAGTCAATTCTACTAAATCAGTTCTATACGAACAGCATTTAATATCGATATTTAATGTTGATACCAGTGATTACGATAACAATGTTTTAAAATGCTAAAGTCTTATTTCTAGTATTACATTATTTTGATTATAAATGACATTTGATTTCTTTAACTATGAACGCAAGTAACACATTATATTGTAATGTTTAGTTTTTAATCTTCCGTCGTATTTTCTTTGTAAATAATAACGACATTTAATTCCTTCAACTATGAACACAAATAGCACGTTGATGAATACATGAGCACGTATTATGTTTAGTTTTTATTTTCCGAACTTATTTTCTTGGTAAATAATCATGACATTTGATTTCTCTGGCAGTTAGCATAAATATTGTAAATACATCTGTGTATACATGTACATGTTTATTTTAATGTTTGCTTATATTTATTTGTTAAAAAAATAAACAAACGTATCGTACTTACCCAAATAACGTCAGCATCATTCCTATTACACCTCCAACGGTTACCCAGGAAACCATTTTGAGAAAAGACGATAATCCGGAGATTAGGATAAGCTATAATAAGGCACTATACGAAATGGACGGAACACTCCTAAAACACTTTAATAAGTCTTCTTATAAATCAACGTTCAAGCAAAAATCCACCAAAAACAGTCGACGACGTTACTGATTAATTTTTCAGAATTAAAAAAAAAAATCGAAATTTTAACCAGCCGATGCACACCTTGCGTTTAAAATCATTTGAGTATTTTAGGGTCTATCCTTATTGTGAAACGAATGCACCTCTGACCAGGGACGGATTCGAATGCACCTTCTTCTGTGTTGACTATCAAAAGTTGACGGACGAAGTATTATAATAGCACTTAGATAAAAGTATGTGAAGTACCGACTCCGTAGTAATAATTCGACCCACTGTAGTGACAACAGCGTAATACACAGACTTGGTATCGTGAAGAGCACGCGCGTGTGTACGGGCGCTCGTGAGCAGGTGCGTGATGGCTATGTCCTGGGCCGCTGGAGAAGTTCGTATCAATACGATATCTGTCACTATAGAGCGTAGCGCACGTGTATAGTTAACACAGAAATGATGTTATATCCTCCCATTGCACACTTTATAATACAGTACCCCACAGTACGGTGCTATACACAGGGGTTTGAGAACCAGTACATGTGCTTGCCTTAATTACAAGGACCGAAAAATATCGCGTGCCGAGATCAAGATGCCACGATCTTGTCTCAGTATCGCAATTTCGTATCGCAGTATCGCCATCTCGTATCATAATCTTGTATCGCAGTATGGCAATCTCGGCTCGCAGTATCGCGATCTTGTTTCTTAGTATTGCAGTCTCATTTCGCGGTATCAGAATCTCGTATCGCAGTATCGCTAACTCGTATCCACAGTGTATGAACGGAAGTGTATAGTATTTTTTAAATTCCGTACTTGCGAGTCTGTATAGCGGTTCGCGGTCACTTGCTAAGACAAATGAAACAATCGATCATGGATAATTTTTGCCAATTTTATTCATTCTGTATGTTTTGTTGTAATCTTCGGTTATAAACGGCGTTATGGATAGAAATTTGAACAACCAGTGACTAATGAAATGTTGAGGGTTAACCAGCATTAACATTTGAGACACTTTTTGTGAGTTGATCTGCTGTTCATCATCGAAGAATTGAGACACCCGCCTAATATTTTGCACTATTTTAAGGTATTCTGTCTGTCTTTCATTATTTCTAGCACCATCACAGGTCTATAAATGAATCCAACAATATAAAACACATAAATACATCTTTATGGACACAATATCTTTTACTTAATCGTATTTTGAAGTTGTAGGGTGATCAGTTAAAATTGTATAGTCACTTGCATTGTTTTGAACTGGCGATGTATAGTTGCTTGCGAGGACACTTGTATAGTCGATGTATTATTTTCAAAATCATGTTCATGAATTTGTTTATATACTTGTTATGAAGACTTCTATAATGTTAAACATATTTGTAGTTACGAATAATGCCGATATTTCGTGTTTTTACCGACCTGTACACCATGCCTGTTTTCATTCATCCCGCTTCGATACTCACAAGTGACGATACAAAAAGCAACTAATGATTATAATATACACTTCCGTTCATACACTGTGGTATCACAATCTGGTCTCGCTATATCGTAATTTCGGCACGCAGTATCGCAATCTTGTTTCACTGTGTCACAGTCTCATTTCGCAGAATTACAATCTCGTCTCGCAGGATTGCAACTCGTCCGCAGTATCGCAAACTCGTATCACAATCTGGTCTCGCTATATCGTATTTCGGCTCGCAGTATCGCAAATTCGCGTATAACAATTTCGTCACGCAAGCAAATCTAATCGTCACAATCACATCTCGTAACGCAGTATCGCACTCTCGGCTGTAATTTCGCAATATTGTCTTATGTTATCGTTATCTCGTCTTGCGGTATCACTAAATCACAATATCGGCTCATAGTATCACAAACGCTTGGCAATGAGGTATTAGATATGTAGGCCCAAGTCAAGGTAACTCAGTGCTGGTCATATCGACGGTGGGTATGTTTTATTCGACTTTCTCCTACCTATAGAGCAATCACAACACATGGGAGAAATTTCTAGCAATTTTAGAAAATATCGATAATTTGTCGATTTACAGTAATTGTGTCCCTGTGATATTTTACAACAACATATTGATGGTGTACCCTCAATGGTTCACGTGTGTAACACAGGGACTTTACATGGATTTCCAATCAACGGACAATATATTTATATATGTATTATAGTCGTGATACTATAATACACATTTATGTTGACAGTTAGGTGAAAAGTCGTCACTGTGGTACGTAATACACAGCATTCATAGCCTATCAATATATTATATGTGTTTCAATTGTATTAATATTTAATATAAATTCCCTTTGTTCTCAAGGATATCTGTAAATCCGTCTCCAGAAAGAGCCAATATCGCTTTTCTATTTATTGATAAAAGAATTCTCTATTCTCTTTGTATTCGTACGTGTTACTCATAATATACTGATGTCGGTCATCCTTTGTCCATAAACGCTAAAAGCTAGAAAATATGAATGAAAAAAGGAAAAATGTAAAAGATGTAATTTTGAAGAAAATTGTCTGATAAAGCTGCATGGGCATTTCAGGCATAGTTGTAATTCTCTAAAACTGTGTTAAGGGTCAACCTTTAATATTAATTTTTATATCACCCCGTTTAAAAATCATCTTAACTCTAAATGTACCGATAGAAGCCTCACTTAATCAGTCTTATCACTTTAAGAGAAAAACAAATCAGAAGTTTTTTTTTGTTTTTTTTTTAATTCGTAAATTTTTTATATCTGATGTTTGTATAATTAATCTAAAAAGGGCCTATTACAGCTACCAATGAATTTTACCCACATAACAATTTGGCAAAATCTACTAACACTTATTATTCGAACATCTGTGATCGATATGCTACGTTTTGACGGTCAAGTACAACGGAGTTGTCTCCGCTACTATAGCTACATGCACTATGTATAGTAGGCAAGGTACGTCTGTTCGTTCTACCCTCCCCCATGGTGAATACATAATCCTCATCATTCGGAAACCTTCGGCACTTTCCGTACCCGAAATATTATTTCATGTTTCTGGAAATTAAAGTGTCGAAGTTTATCGATTGCTGTCCTAACCTATAGCCTGGGATTATAACAACAATACCATTATTTCTAAAGGATAAATCAACAACGCAGACGGTTCCGTTTCTCTGCTTCTACATAAATACATCAGAACTTCTAAAGCTTCATCCCATTGATGAAGGTTATAAGAAAAAGACTAACGATGTAGAGAATAGAAAGGTACTTTATTGTGATGTCATTCAAGTTTTTAAAATGTTGTTCAAATTAGTAAACATATTAATTATTCACCCCTATAATTCCATAATGTACTGCCATGTGTTTTGTTGTGGAAGAGTTCAAATGTGGCCCCATAGGTGAACGGAGTATTTAAACAATTGCTGACCCCCAATAAAGCTATATTTTTTGTACCGAATTCATATTTAGTAAATAATTTCTCGTTTTATTGAAAACAAATTTCAGAAAGTTAAGTATTCTATAATAATAACATTATAACATGATTTCCTGTTTTGTTTGAACCATCCTCGTTTTTTCCATAGAGGTATGTAAAAACAGAATCGACCAATCAGAAAGATAAATATGGCATGGAGAGAATAAGAAGTACTATATTAAAGCAAGAATAAGAAGTACTTTATTAAAGCAAGTTAAGTCATGCGGAGTATTCTCCCTTTTAGTGTTTATGCAAGTTACCTCCCCTCCTATAGAGAAAGATCAGTTGATTTCCGTGAAAAGTCAGGCAAAGAAAACCAATGTAAATGCGTTCATTGGCTTTCCAAATCAAAACGACGGTCAAATCCTGCATACGTTGTCCAATTGTGACCATTGAAATAATGGAAATGCCCCGTGTAAATTTAGCACAGTTCTAAAAACTAAATTTTGAAACCGAGGCTACGTGAAAATAGCCCTATAATATAAATCAACTTCTTCACATGCAGAGCGATTTTGATAAGAATTTTTTTTCTTCTTCATAAGAAATTACACTGGATATGTTTCCTTTGCCAGACTATTGAATTAGATATGTAATTGGTTATATAAAAAAAGTATCGTATAATTTGTTCGTGATCCAGATTGGTCCGAAAAAATAATCTAATGTCGGGGTTACTTTCACTCTCGTTTTATCCACCCTTGGAATATGTCATAGCAAAACTGATGGCTCTGTCTGGGACAACAAATGAGCAAGTAGTTTGGTCCTTATTGAATAGCTTTGAAGTTGGGCGTCGCTTTTCTGTAATCTTCAAATGAAGTCTCTGCAGGCCTGATGCCTCTAGTATTACTACGAGGCAGTCGAGAAGTGGATATAACGACAGTGATAGTAACCCCTAAATTATCGAGGATAAAACAACAGTGAACCCCTGAAATATCGAGGATATAACGACAGCGACAGTAACCCCTGGAGTATTGAGGATATGACGACAATGATACATGTAGTAACCCCTGGATTATCGAGAATATAACGACAGTGATAGTAACCCCTGGATTATCGAGGATATAACGACAGTGATAGTATGTTTGTTTGTTTGTTTGTTTAGTTTTACGTCCTATTAACAGCCAGGGTCATGTAAGGACGTGCCAGGTTTGTTGGTGGAGGAAAACCGGAGTACCCGGAGAAAAACCACCGATCAGCGGTCAGTACCTGGCAACTGCCCCACATGGGATTCGAACCCGCATCCCAGAGGTGGAGGGCTTGTGGTAATATGTCGGGACATCTTAACCACTCGGCCACCGCGGCCCCCAGTGATAGTAACCCCTGGATTATCGAGAATATATAACGACAGTGAAAGTAAACCCTGGATTATCGAGGATATATAACGACAGTGATAGTAACCCCTGGAGTATCGAGGATATAACGGCAATTATAGTAACCCCTGGAGTATCGAGGATATAACGGCAATTATAGTAACGCCTGGGGTATCGAGGATATAACGACAGTGATAGTAACCCCTGGAGTATCGAGGCTATAACGATAGTGATAGTAACCCCTGGAGTATCGAGGCTATAACGACAGTGATAGTAACCCACGGAGTATCGAGGCTATAACGACAGTGATAGTAACCCATGGAGTATCAAGGATGAAGGTTCATAGAACCTCTGTATATATTAGAGAATAAATATGAATAAGTGACAGAAAATGAGGAAACACAATTTATTGAATTAATTCAACCTATTTACATTATATACAATTCATTCCATCTAAGTTCACAAATAGTTCCTTACATAGCATTTATGTTTTGTATTTTTCTCATTGAAAAAATAATAATAATTATATAATTAATAATAATAATAAAAATAAGGCAGGATAGAATACAGCTACAAGATTATTTTAAATTGTTAAATATAATTTGTTAGATCATCAAAAATAGATGAGATACGCTATATGCAAGACACAAAACATCTATATGGGTTTCGCTACATAATATTAATGATAAAAACAATAAAAGTTAAAAACAAAAAAACGATAATAGACAAAAAATATAAAAGAAGGATTCAGTCAAGACTAGACATGTCCATTGAAAAAAATATGAACGTTTTGATTTTACAATTTATTTAAAACCCATATTTTTAACGCTAAAAATCTGCGAGTCATACGCAACGCCTAATAGCGTAAGTTTAAAGATGCTCCACCGCTGACAAATGGTATTTTTCACTATCAAAAACAGCAGTAGACGATTTAATATTTTTCTTCAGTTACAAAAGTTACCTACTTTACACCATTGCCATCGTTGAAAAGTTTGAGCTTCTAATTTTACTTCAAGTTTGAAATATCGAAAATAATTAATTGTATCCCGAAAAAATTCCGTTGCATTATATCCTATATGGAATGATGTACTGATTGCGCATGCACCAAAGGCAAAATAAATTATTTTATATTATATTTTGTGTTAACTAGACATATATGTACACTATTAAACACCAATTATTGTTCAAATTATGAATATCATTTATGCTCTGTCAGCGGTGGAGCAACTTTAATTGAGATATGGATTTTAATGAGAATGTGTATTTGTACAATATCGTATCTGATAATGCTAGTACCACTATGGTGTTTTTCAGGAGAAGTTGGCGTGATTTTCAACCTCATGAATCAAGAAGAGTTTTTAATAGTATGATGATATCACGAAAAGTTACAGCATATGTTTTAACTATACATATCAACATAAATTTTGCCAGTACTGCCCGAAAACATGATATTTACTTCTAAGATGCAATGATATGCGTACACATGGTCTAAAGGAAAGGTTAAGTTGTGGTCTACAATTTCATTTAACATTTTTACAGCGATATAAGTAATCATTATGTGACTTTTTCAGATGAATTTTTACCTAACAGGCATAGACCATTAAACCAAAAATCATTACAGTGAATATAAAGCACTATACTTGTTTGTCCGGGAATTTGAATGATTTTCACAGCTTAATTCACGAAAATTCATGATTTTCAATAGATTGCTGAAGCAAAAAAAAAAAAAAAAAAAAAACGTGTAAAAATTCCTCTGGGTATGGCACATATACATGCAACTTAAGACATAGAAAAGGTAACGGCC
Organism: Argopecten irradians; assembly: GCF_041381155.1. NCBI lineage: Eukaryota > Metazoa > Mollusca > Bivalvia > Pectinida > Pectinidae > Argopecten > Argopecten irradians. The sequence goes on along the minus strand of NC_091148.1, from coordinate 7,952,854 downwards.
TCCTAGCAGATAGCCTTGCGTAATACCTGTATTTGTTCACTCACACTCAAAATATTTGATAAGTTACTGCAAACCAACGACATTTTCGCGACGATTTAATTTTTCATTGTGATTTTATTTCACGATTTAAAGTCATTTAATTCTACTTTATATGATTATAACAATTTCATGGCAATTAATTTTCGCATTTTATAGTGGCCTTCAGCGAACAGGCTCATCCAATTAGTTTCATTATTAGTTTATATGAGAACTGAAGGCAGGTATTAAAGAAAAATGTAAATGTAGGATAGGCCAATTTTTCCACGGTGATTTTATTTCACGATGTATATATATTTTATTGCATTCTACTTTATATGATTATAACAATTTCGTGGATATTAATTTTCGCGGTATTTTTTGTTTGCTAAATTTATTTGTACACGAAAATACATTTTTTAATTTGTTAGACCTATAACGTGACATCAAATATTCAATATTTATTCATTCAATAACTTACTCTTTTACCGCTTCGATCAGTTTTTTTTTTTATCTTAATTCATGGAAACAAACCACCACATATTCAGTGTCATCATAGTTCTTTTCATAACATATTGTGCCTTAAATTAGAAACCCAATCTTTGCTGTTTACACCTCAAAAAAGCAATTTCCTTTTATAAATTCAATTTAATATGGGCTATGTAAGTGTAAAAAAATGATAAAAATGAAAATAAAAAGAATGAATAAATAATAAGAGACGCCGCAGGTATTTACACATTGTTTTTGGTAAACATATACAATTATTATATTTACTTACACTTTATGATACGATCTATACGAAGGTTTTCTCCACTTCCCCCTGCTACATTGGATATTATGGTATTATGGTATAAACCAGGATGTGTACCCTAATTAAATCAATGAGAATAACTTTAAGGGAATTTGCAAAATAAAATGAAATTTGAATCAACTTTGTTTTCTGTTAATACCACGGAGGTGTGATTTGCAGCAGGCGCTTCGTCAATTCGCCTTTAATGTAAAGTTAAGTAGTTCAAGGTGAATGTTTCTCAAAGTATGGATATTGTTGTAGCTGCGCCATTAATCTAGCTACAACGTATACTGCAAACTTTTTTCTCGAGTTTTCATGGATTACGACTTTTTTCACGCCAATTTAAGTTCACGATTTTGAGTAATTTGATTCTACTAGAAGTATCATTAGAAAAATGTCGTGGTGATTGATTTTCGCGGTAGCTTATCGCTGGCGAATTATGCGGAATATAATCGCTCGCCAAAATACATTGGTTTACAGTAGTATCATCCTCAATACTCCAGGGGTTCCTATCTCTTACGATCGCCACACCCCTGGACTATCTAATAGTAAACTGAAGACAACAGAACAGAACAAGTAATTTAGTCCTTTGCTGTACATCAATAGAGCCGTATAACGGTACTCTGCAGTTGACTGTGTGGCTTTGAAGTTGGACTCTGTAGTTTACAAAGATATTTCTGCAGGCATGTGACTGGTTCAGATTTGTTCCCCAGAACTGCCTTCAGTTTTACTTTGAGATAGTCCAGGGGTGTAGAAATCGTAAGTGATCGGAACTCCTGGAGTACGAAGGAGGCACAACCAACTTCAAAGTAAAAATTGTACACGAAATGTAATTGCGGCGAAAATAAAATAGTTCACAGTATGACTTTGGTGTGACTTTAAAATTTGATTAAATTATATCCACAATACATGCACGCGAAAATAATTTGGTTCACAGTAAGTATGGCTTTATTCTGACGTTTTGATAGGTGTGACGACTGTTGGAGACTTGTGATGCTTGATCAACACCAATACGATGAGAACAAGGGAGAGAACTGCTGCTGACACGTAGGTGGCGCCACTGACAAACGCCTGGGTGTAGCCTTCCTGTGTGACGGTCTTCAGGATGGTAGTTGGATAGATAACGTTTATGCCATAGCCTTGAATTTTTCTGTCCTTCTTGAAGTCGATAACGGACTTCATTATCAATCCACCTGAAATTATAACGGGAGAGAGAATACAAAAATTTGTATATACTGGTTTCTAAAAGCCCATTACCTTTCCTAAATTTTTAAATTGAGAATGTAAAACGAGATTGATAATTTGATCACAAAAGTTATAAGCTCACCGTTAACACTACACTGCTGTCATCACTTTCTAAACAATGTAATGAAAATAAGTTGAATATCAATTTTCATAACGCGGAATGTCTTATGATTGCTATCGTCGTCCTAATTACCGCGCGATTACTCACTTTTAGCATAGATTACACAGAGAATATGTGTTTCATGTTGTAACCTCATCTTAGGCCATCGAAAAGCTTTTGAAAGACCCTTAATTTTTGTTTCGGAAAGGTATCTGGCCCTTAAGTTTACATTCTAGAATGAGAAGGTAAGATGATGAATTAACAATAATAAAAATTTAATTTCAGGCCGAACTCGCTTTTAACTCAAGTCCGACCGGCCCAACCATTTGACTAAATCCTGGATTTCTTTGTTAACTGGCCGACTTCCTTGAACAACGATGTTCTAGATGCTGAGGACTAAGAAAGGAACAATGGCTAGGCAAAAAAAAATTATATATACCTATGTTTGTTTAGGGTTACATTGGCAAAAAAAAAAAAAAAAAAAAAAAAAAAATAGTGTCGGTCGGTCGGTCGGGAGGATTTTTTTTCTTTTTCTTTTTTTTTTAGCGTTTTTCACTCTAAAATGACGGCCGGAACCGGAGTCTGAGATCAAAACGCCGACTTTTTGAAATATTTTTTCGTAGAAAAATGGAAAAAAATAGGTTCGGGGGTAAAGAATTAGGGTCGGTCTGGAAACCCTAAACAGACATATTTTATTTTAGCCTTATATCGGCCAAATATTCCGTGACATCCAATTTAGACGAGTTATTCTATATTTACATGGGTAATCACTGACTTACCACTTCCTAGGGCAAGAAGTGCAACCGCTGTTAGCAAAACGACCTTGACAGCTTTATGAGGATGGACAAAGGTCAAGGCTACGAGGACTAGTTGGATGAGCGTGCTTGCTAAGCCTAGGGCAGATGCGATACCCTGGAGCTTGATAATTGGTTTCTTCCAGTCCTGCCAATCTGAAATTTTACAGATTGGAAAATGAATTTCAAATGATGTCTGCAACAAATTCAAGTGTAGTAGGAAACTGATAACTTTTGATAAGGCATTTACAGTTGGATTAAAAAAAATCGTTTTGGATATAAAACCGCAAGTAAGATATATCCATCCGCGATATTACTATTACTGTCTTAATTATTGACCCGGGACTATGTCATAGCACAACTGAAGGAAGTTCAGACGAAAACACTTAGACCAATCCCAGGCCAGCAGAAACTTCTTTGGAATATGACAGAGAACAACAGTTGAATAAATAATTTGGTCCTTTGATGTACATCAAAACAATCGACTAACGCTACATTTTGGGCGTTGCTCTACATAGTCATTCGAAATGGACAGACACACATATGGAAAGCCATAGCTGTCTTATGCTGTAAATCTTTAATATATTATGTGGTTTTGTCGTTATATAATGTGGTTTGTCTTTATGTGTTGTAGTTTTGTCTTTATATGATGTGGTTTTGTCTTTATATGATGTGGTTTTGTCTTTATATGATGTGGGTTTGTCTTTATATGATGTGGTTTTGTCTTTATATGATGTGGTTTTGTCTTTATATGATGTGGTTTTGTCTTTATATGATGTAGTTTTGTCTTTATATGATGTAGTTTTGTCTTTATATGATGTGGTTTTGTCTTTATATGATGTGGTTTTGTCTTTATATGATGTGGTTTTGTCTTTATATGATGTAGTTTTGTCTTTATATGATGTGGTTTTGTCTTTATATGATGTGGTTTTGTCTTTATATGATGTAGTTTTGTCTTTATATGATGTGGTTTTGTCTTTATATGATGTAGTTTTGTCTTTATATGATGTAGTTTTGTCTTTATATGATGTAGTTTTGTCTTTATATGATGTGGTTTGGTCTTTATATGATGTAGTTTTGTCTTTATATGATGTAGTTTTGTCTTTATATGATGTGCTTTGGTCACTATATTATGTGGTTTTGTCACTATATTATGTGCATACACCAATATATTATGTGCATACACCAATATATTATGTTGTTCTTTCTTTATATCGAAACATCTTTATATCTATAACCATCCTGGGAATGAAATTTGTAAGTTATCCCTTCTTCGGACTTATTAACTTTAAGGACGTTCCAACAGCTAAGCTAAATTTTTATATGACCAAAACAGTTAACAGTTCTTTTACCATTAGTAGGTAACAGAGTGATTTAGAAAAAGACTGTTGAATGTTAAATAACAGAGTTATTAGATCTATACAAAATATCCGTATCCGATTTTGATATTGAAAATCAATCGGTTAATTTGATTAATCGATTATCAATTTCCAACCGATTCCCATCACTAGTAAAAATAGATTTATTACCGAATGTTGTCGGAAATGGATGTAGCTTAGCAAATATTGTCTGTTCAAATGCTGTCGTTTTTGTGTTTGTTGTTGTTTTTTTTGCAGTAAATAGTGACACTTATGGTCGATTTATGAATTTTGAGTGTTTTATACTTAATAGCTATCGGTTAACTCGAGATCTTTTGTAGCATTTGTGTGCAAATAATACCATTCACTGTTTGGGAAAATAGTGTTGTTCATATATTTCCAATTTTATTCTTATTTCTTCACCCATACTTGCAAATATTTCAATTTGAAACAGCAAAATCATTCAGTTTCCACTGAAGAAAAAATATTTCTCAAGAAGACGTTTAGATGTGTGTTGGTCAAACAACGACCCCAGAAATTTAGTTCCAACTGAATCATTAAAACGTTTGATATATTGGTGTTTCGATATAAAGAAATGACCACGTAATATATTGGTGTATGCACAAATATATATTGATGTTTGCACATAATATATTTGTGTATGTACATAATATAAAGACAAAACCACATCATAATAAAGAGAAGACCACATCATATAACGAAAAAAACCACATAATATAACGACAAAATCATATAACATATTAAAGATTTACCGCATAAGACATCTATGGCTTTCCATACACACATATAAACAGTTTTTGTTTTGTTTATTAAGGTATTCATTAGCGAAATTGTTTTTTTAAATATTGAAAGCACTGTTAAAAGATTCTACGCAATGAAATAATAAAAAAAAAAATCCAAATCAAAGAAAAACCTCATGGATATTTTAGTTATACACTATACAAAAATTGAACACGAAAAAATAGTCATTTTTTTTTACGCTGAGCATGAAGCTTTAAGATAATAAATATATCCTTACTAACTTCCTTCCTTGTGCTCAGTGAAGAGGTAATCCGCTCCAACTTGTCTGTATCCCCAGAGGCTATGATAAATCCTCCCCTCAATATTGAAGTCAAAATAGTAGTCGTAACCCCAATTGGAATTGAACACACATTGGGTCTGAAGACCGACCGATGCAATCAACAACCCCAAGACGCAGAACTTCATAATAACAATAATCACAGTCAAAACCCTTTTTCCCGTCTCCATTTTGTCGGCATTTAGCACATCGGGATCTCCGTTTCCAGACTTGGCCCCCTTTGCTGATTCTTGTTTAAGGTTTTCTGTCCATTTGTTTTCCTTCACCTTAATTGTGGTTGTCTTGGCGGTGCTTGTTTTGCTAACGGTATGTTGTTGCGGCGGAACGCTAGCGGTTGGTATCTTTTCGTTAATTTTTGAAGCCATTTTCTTCTATCACAGTAAACAAAATCCCTCGGCACAAAAACTCATATACGTTGACTAAGAGTTGCAATGTTGTGTCTAATTCCTTAAGAATATGTTGTTTAGATTGTCGAAAATCTTCACTGCTTTGATGATTATTCTTCGTTTCGAGAATCCCTTACCGGTTTCTGATCACACTCTACAGAGGTATGTGTATTGCCTGTGTGCTGATACCACTCAAAGACTGAAGCGCCGACGATAGGTTATTTCAAGTCATTAAATATATCGGGATTTGATACAGATTACCTGTCTTCTCGGGTAGATGTTTAATATCATTCGGACACCTCTAGAGCTGATAACAGAACCGATATGTGTAACTGTGTACAAACAGTACACTGCTTCGTTACATACTGTATTTATCGACGTCAGCCGACCAAAATAAACAATACGTTACATAAGTGTACTTCTGTTAACATGGAACATTTATTAAGTATGGACCTTTGCTTAGGTTAATATGATTTTATTCCACCCTGGAATAATACAATAATGACCAAGGGCATAGACATGGTGGTATAATAAGGTCCTGAAGATTCTTTAAAAAATATTAAAAGGATTATCTCATGTTAATTAAAAGAAGAACAATGGTCATAGGAGACCACCCTGATACACTCCTCATTACGTCGACAGAGTTCATAATTACAGTTTCGAGACTATGACGCTGTATAAATTTTATTTTAAACATTATTTTTTTCATTTATCGATATATGTAGATACAAAACAAAATATCTAGCAATTGGAAAGCAAGATTAATTAAAGCTTATCAAAGTTCTTTCTCAAAATTTAGAAGTCAAAAGAAAAGAAAATCCCACCATTTCTTTATCAATATCTTTTGTGCTATGCCACTTTATGTTGCAATACATTTGTTATCATATCTTCGCTTATATGTCTATCAACAGCTAATACTGATAATGTTATGTTCTTATCCAGTTATCAGTTTTGAAAACATTTCTTATAACATGATAATTATCCCAAGTCAGCTGGGTTTTTTTTCAAAATCTGTTATATTTTGTAAATATTCTGGGCCCGGCACCATAAAACTATTCTCAGACAATTTTTTTTACTCAAGTAACATAGGCTTGAGTAAAAAATCTATCTGAGAAAGTTTTATGGTGCCGGGCCCTGAACTCTAGTTTCATAGTTGACATGAGAACATTGAAGAACATTGCAACGTTGGAAGGCATCACACAGTCATCGGGAGGTCCCCTCAATCGGTCAATATATTGGCTGACAGGGTGGTTAATGTGTCATATATTAATGCTAACTCTCCATTCCTGGAAAGAGTACATAACGTATTGACCTCTCTAAGAGGTAAACTTATTAGGCATTCTGTCTCCTGTACTTTCACTCCATTTTATGGTTGATGAATGGTCACTGGGTTTTATTTTTTCTTTCCGTCCTAATAGTCTATAAATTATCTAAGTTCTTTCTGACTTCTTCCTTGACACCACCTCACTTTTGGCCTTAACTTGAGCGTTCGCCCCTTTGAGGTAGACTTCGGGATTTGTTTTCGTGGCCGACACATAGCATAGAGTTTAAAGATCATAGTTTCTGCTCCTGCTAAATGTTCAACAAAAATAGTCTGAAGATTGGTTGTTAGTGCAACTTTGTTGAATGTATTCTTCAAATTATTCAGCGGCATGCTTTCATAAGATAGCACATTAATAAGGACGAGAGTTCCACTATAGGAAGGAGAGAGGATGGTCATTCACACACACACAACATATAACTTTTACAGGATGGAAGTCGTCCTTACAAGACCCTAGCTATTGATAAGACGTTTAACTTAATCAGTCAAACTTTAACTTTGTCGTCAGCCATCCAAGAGAAGAATAGCTAGTGACATAATATCCGACATTATGTCACTAGCTAATCTTCTCTGGAATGGCTGACGACAAAGTTAAAGTTGAAGCCACAACCCTTTACTTTGGAGATATGGTGGTAGAGGTATCTAGTATGTATCATAATTCCTCTACAAGGAGACAAAACACGAACCTGCCGCAGTCTCCCAAAACACTCACCTCGCACTTCACACCCGCTACACACTGTATACACGGGAGGCCGTCCTTACATGAACCTGGCTGTAAATAGGACGTTAAAATAAGCACAAACAAACAAACAAACAAACAAACAAACAAACAACAAAAAAAAAAAAAAACCTCCTCTACATTATGGTTAGGTTACAGTAACATGTACATTTTTAAACTCAATCTATCTTGGTGGTTTTGATATCTGAAACTAGAACGGAGTTTCACACCATATGACCAAATCATGACTCTCCACCAACTGATTCAGTCTACATTACCAAAACGGCTTTTATTTTAAGATGGGAAATTAAAACGATATTTATAATTTTGTCGCAATAGTTATGAGTCTACCGCAAATAATACACTTATTATGATCTTCTGAACAATTTAAGTAAAATTATTTAATTGTTTAATTCCATAACATGGGTTGTCTTATGTTTTTCCGCCGTTGTCCTAATTAACGCGCGTTAGTTGACTATAACTGCGTGTTGCGGCAAAACAGTGAAATGAATCTCACTCTTAACACATAAAACGGACAGAAACTTGCAGTATGCTTGGTAGTGTAACATCATCTTAGGACATATAAGATATATAGTTTCTTATTATTTCTTATTAAGTTATCATTGTTTAAAAACTCTTTTAGAGAGTGGGATATAAAATCAATTTATATAAAATATATTTTTGGTCGGGATTTCCCATATCAATATGTCTCCTTCCCTATTATACATATGCCACTGACCTTCCTAAGAGGGTAAAGATATCAACCTATTTTCTCAGGAAGTAAAAATATGCAGTGACCTGATATTTTTAGTTGATGACCGATGGGAGAATTAAAGGATATAGAGTCCTATGTTCGAGGGGATCAATTCGGTAAGTATACAGCCATGGGGATGAACCAATCCATAGTAATCAGTAAATATAGGTTGATCCCCCGGGGGAGATAGCGCGACTGCGATGTAAGGCAATATCGGGCACACAAGGAGTCACCGCGATTACAAAGGTCACAAGTCCCTGATTGAACGGGTTTATCGAGATTAGGTTCTTATATGAGAACATGTCTAAGATATTAAAAATATGATGTGATCTTGTTCACTTGAAACAATTAAGAAGTTTGATAAATTTATTTTTGTTTTTCTTTTCAATGGGAAACATAAGAGTGTGTACGACACTGTTTATACTAGTCATTAAATGTTGGCCCTATTATTGAATCAATTAAAATTGTTATTCATGCGAAAATATACGTATAATATAATTCGGGGAGTTGGACCCAGGGGAACGCAAATCCAGGCATATACGTTCAAAGTGAAACGTGATCTTTATTGCCAGCTTGTTTCTATACACCGGTTGAATTGTGTTGAACTTAATTGTCATATATGGGAAACAAAGAAAGTGACCTTAATCAGCAGGTGGTATTTATACAGAGGTGGTCGCTAATGCAGGCTTTATATAAGTTATATATTTGTTGTTTTTCCAAAAACATATATGTTCATTCATCTTTAATGCACTTTTTATAGCCGGAGGGGGTTACGATATCTGTATTGTAAAAGAGAATGCTATTATTATTAATGTATTTAAAGTGAAAATAAAAAATCAGTCGATTTGATAATTATCGATATTCCACGATCAAACGGCACAGTAGACTTTGTAATCCCAGAAATGTGACATAAGATAGTCTATACTACCCATGTTTCTGCATGGTAATCCCAGAACTAAGAATACGTTTGATGTTATGTGGAAAATAGATAAATTGTACCCTAAAATAATACTACTTAATTTAAAATACTTTTAAAGTAAGGGTATGGGCTACCGATTTTATGTGAGGATTACATACTGTTAAATATAGCCTGACATGGAGTTGTGTCATTTGACCTTTAAGAATAGCATTCTGGTGAGTTAGGAACGCAATGAAAATATTTCAGATTGTCTTTTAGTTTGATGTACCAAAACTATCTTGCTGCATAATCTTATAATCTTAGATATCTGTAATTTTATAACCATTTATTTAAAACTGTAATGCTGCATAATCTTAGACATTTCTGTTATTTTTATAACCATTTATTATTTATTCAACTGGCTTCACGTTTTAATCTAGCTTACTTTTTGAAGAGCTTTCCTTCATTAGATTGTTTTTTTTCTTCTATTCACTGGACATTCACACATAGTTGAAAAATTATAATATACTTTGTAATATTTTAAAGAACAAAATTAAATATTTTCTCAAAACAGTTAATAATAGCCATTCGCTAAAATCATCCATTTAAAGGTTGACTCCCAAACAAATGAGGTCAATGGGTCGTTATGAAAATGTAAAACTTCGAAGTGCAAATACATGTAGTTACCCAGGTATTATTAAAATATAATTGATATTTTCCAGTTTGCGTTCCTGACTTACTAAATAATCTATGTTAATTCCGCACTTTTCTCTGCAAAACCGTTACACATCGCATAACTAATTCGAATCCATATTTTTGTGATAAATTACTAGTTATTTTAAACTACATGTGTAGTCATAGATACACCAGTTTGGTTTAGTTTTGAGGACATTGCCTCTGACAACGTTTATGATTGATTACAAACAACTTCGCGGTGTCACAGTGATCAAAGAACAGGTAAGTTCTGAGGATTAGAATCATAACTTTCGTCTGAGGGTATGGTGGACTATATGTGCCACAATGTTTGTGTTACCTAGGTGTCTGTTAAGATATATGATATTAACTATTACCTCATGGTCGCTGACTTACTTTAAACCAACATATTTTCGAGTGAGAGAAAATTTGGCGGGCAAGTAGAAAAAGCAAAAAATAGTAGTCATGAAAAATTGTCAAGTATGGGTACAATAGAACAAAGTGACTGTTAATCGCGAGAATAAATCACCGCGAAAAAGTGGCAAGGCATTGACGCGCGAAATAAAGGCACCACGAAAAGAGTTGGCTACATTAGCTAACATAAGTACTCGCCGAAGCCTCCTCCTCGCATACATGTATATGATTAGTTTATTTATAAATATCTAGGAGGTTAATGCAATGTTTTCTTGTCCTTATTTATTTGGCAAATCTAATTAATTTTCGAGCATGATTTGTTTATATGTCGAATTTCTATTTTAGTCTGAATTCAAGAGAAACCAGAGCGCTAACAAGCAAAAGTGCCGACATGTAAATATGAAAATGAGTCAATACTTTATACCTTTCTTTCGCGAATACCTATTTTTTGCGATTTCAGTTTCATAGCATTTCCGCAGTGATTAAGATTTGTGGATTTTAAAATGAATAGAAATCCCTTTGGATGTGGTGATGCAAGACTTGTAGGAGATATTAGATATCGCAGAGACATAACTTTAAAAAGAGTTTACCTTGATCGCGAAATTCGCGACAATATATCGCACGCAAAAGAAATTTGCTTTATAGTGTCGATAAAATATAGCGTCTGCATACTTATTGCAAGTACAATGTATTATTAAAAATAACATATGCATGGAATGAAGGTCAACAGGTGTAACGTTATGGCCATAAAAAATAACCCATAAATACAATCCGGGAGAACATGGTCTCAATCGGAGTTCACTTTAAAATCCGTTTGTCACACTTATGATTGATTATAGGGAATGTTATCTTGTCTTATGACAAAGGTAATCATGGTTTATATCTGTGTTAACACATATGCAATGTAAATATACTTAGATAGTTGACTTTAAACAACACTCAACTTGTATTATAATCAATATAGGTTTATTGTAAAAGTTTTACCAAACGTGACCATTATGTATGACGTCACTAATGTTATTGAGAACGGACACATCAACTGATCAACGTCAAAATGAGTGTTCCAATCGTTTTCTTGTTCAAACCTCAACAGCTTTAAAGCAAGAGACCCCCAAAATGAATGAATAATTTAAAGATAAATTTATATACTTATATGTAATTAATTTTTATATGTTTTCATAGTAAATCCGACTTTCTGATTGGCAGATATTTTTTCTCATATACTATGAAGGAAAAATTCCGAGAATGGCGCGAAAACTCGACGTTATCATGACGTCACAATAGAGACATCGATGTTGCGTATTGATTTAGATAAAAATAATCCAATGGAAAGTCAATAGAATCGTACGTTTAAACGTATTTTATGTTATCAAGTAGTCTGAAAAATTATAATCATATTCATATATTCATATTTATAATCATATATTATAATTATAAGCATTGATGTCACTATTTTTTTAACTTCATCGGGTTATGAAATAAATTTTGTTTTCAAACTTTTGTGAGAATCTGCTACGCAGATTCACACTATTTGCAAACAAAATTTCTTTCATACTCCGATTAAGTTAAAAAATAATGACATCAATGCTTAAATAAAATATCATTTTATGAGACATATGATCTATATACTTTTAACATCTTTTTCAAAGTAAACCATCCTTTCAAAATAAAATTGCGGAGTAAATTTGTGACTCGATTTTTGGTTCTATCCTTACTGTAAATTGTACTAAATATCTTCTCATTATGCATAATTTGCAGTAAGAATAGGACAAAAATTCGGGTTGCAAATTCACTCATCTATTTTTCTTTGATAGGTTAATTTCCTTTGAAAAAACCCCAATGTATTCCGTACAAACAATGACATTCCACCCTGTCACTTGAGCAAAAATACATAGAAAATTTGGCATTCTCCCCCGTTATATTAATGAAATCCGTTATCGATTTTAAGAAGGACAGAAACATCCAGGGTTATGGCATAAACGTTAACTTTCCAACCACCATCCTGAAGACCGTCACACAGGAGGGCTACACCCAGGCGTTTGTCAGTGGCGCCACCTACGTGTCAGCAGCATTTCTCTCCCTTGTTCTTATCCTATTGGTGTTAATCAAGCATCACAAGCCTCCAACACTCGTCACAACTATCAAAACGTCAGAGTAAAGTGACACATACTGTAAACCATTTTATTTTAGCGTGCACGTGTTACGGATATTCCGTCTTTGCATATTACAGAGTTTCCTTCCTTACGGGTAGGTATCCATTGTGACGTCATTACTTTGTGAGCAAAATTCACGTCATTTTCCTTGAAAAGCATGCCGTTACGCTCGCAAACAAATGTCGTCACAATCAATACCTACCCGCAAGGGTAGATAAGTATGTATAATATGCAAACCCGTGAATATTTAAATCAAATTTTGCGGATTTAAATCTAAATGGTAATTCCTTTGAATTTGATGATGCAAGAATTGTATAAGGTTTTAATTCACGGAGATCAATCTTGATCGACAGTTTCGCAAAAATAAATCGCACTCGAAAGAACGTTGGTTTACAGTAAGTGATATTGTTGTTAAAATAAAGCGTCTACATAGTAAATTACCGGTAATAATAGGGTCAAATAATAAATTGCCAACCACCATAAAACATATGTATGGTTTAAATGTCACCATGTGTAAACTGTTTGACCAGAATGAGCCTCCATAGTACTAGAGTACTAGAGACCTTTAGATCCGGGAGAACTTGGTCTAAATATGTTTCCACTTTAAAATCCATATGATTGATTATAGCCTATCTATCTTGTCCGATTACAAAGGTATTCATGACTTAATATCTATTTTAATACATATACAGTGTAAACATAGATAGTTGACTTTATCACTCTAACAGTGAATTTGTATTCTAATCAATATAGTTAATTGATACGGTGAAGTTTAACTTATTCTAGTTTTCTAATTTTTACCGTTCATTTTTTCAAAACTACATTTTGTTGTAGGTTTAGTTGTTTTGATGTCCTATTTAAATTAACTGTGTCTTAATTTTCATATTCAGTTCAGGAAGAGTTTTTTATATGTCATTCAACGGCAAAATTGACCAATCGCAAGGTGTAATATAGCCACGCCTCGTGCTCGCAAACGCACGTGTTTTTATTCAATGTACACAAAATACAAAAAAAAAAAAAAAATGCAAAGTCACGTGTGGTTTGATTGACAGCTGGCGATCCGTCAATAAGAACCATTTTGAGAATCACAATACTTACAATGCATAGGATTAATTTTACAAGTACAAATATGAGGTCAAAATGATTTTTTTTGTAGTACTGCCAAAAATCATAATATTTAGACTGCAGTAAAATGAGTACATACAGTCAGACCATGAAGCCAAGTTGTGGTTATCTAATTCATTTAACATTTTACATTCTGAAGGTATGTTTTAATTTAAACACAAATAAGGCAAAAAAAAAGAAGAACTTTACAGTGCATAAATTCTGTATTGTAATCAATGTTTGTAAGGCATACTTTATGTTTTCCCATTCCATTTGAATGTTTTTTACAGCTTAATAAATAAAACCTGTATATTTTCAGTAACTGAATTAAAAAAATAACTATGTAATGATAATAAAAGCCAGTCATTATTTTTAAATATTTATTTTTTCTTGTCACAATCATTCTATAATCTAACCAAGCCGAAGTGAAGTCTATGTTGATATAATTGACACCGAAACCTGACCAGTATGACTTCACTAATATTGACGTGGACATGTCACGAGATCAACGTCAATATGGCTGTTCCGTCATATAGGTTATATATTATTGTTAGCAAACGGTTTTCTCGGTCTAACCTCAACAAACTCAAAGCAGATAACTCAAAAGGAATAAATGATATCAATATAAGCGTAAACTATTATTTCAGGATATATACAGTTGTATGATCTACATAGATTCCCGATTTCCCAGACCATATACTCATAATGCGCCAGCGCGCATTATGAAGATTGTCTGAATCTATACAGACTATATTTCATGTATAGACAGTTTGATGCCTAAATAAACTGATGTAAGAATTCAGTGACATAGTGTAAAAGAATTACAATTATACTTATCAATAAGCCACAGTAACATGCTTATATATTAACTAGAATTACACATTATATATACATTGAATGAACAATAATGTTATGCGAGTTTCATTGACAATTGGGTAGACAGTATAAGACTTTTTACGTAGGTTGAGTCACTATTTGAAAGTTATTTTGTATTGTAAATTAAGTTTTTCTCAGATATTTATTTATTAATCTATTTTATAAATAAATTACAACTTAATTGCATTAAAACTCAAGAGAAGGGTCAGAGTACATATTCAATTATCCAATAATATTAGTAACACAGTTTGTTAGTGACCAAATACGGAAAAAATATTGAATCTCAAATAAATTTGTATCGGGCGTGACGTCATGTTAACTAACAGGCATACAATATTATTGCCTGAGACTTTTGTTATATGTTGTTAACGAACATTTAATGGTGATACTATCACAGCGAAGTAACACGTAAGTAATAAATAATTTTAAAGTTGAATATGAAAGTAATTTTTCCATATATAGTGTTTCTGGTGACCCCACATTACTGATGAATTATTCACTTTTCATTATCCGCACTATCATAATTCCGTCGATTTTCATATATCTGCATTAAAGGCCGAAAACCTTTCCGAAACCAAAAATAAAAGTTTCTTCAAACAATAGGGCTAACATGAGGTTACAACACCAAATCAATGCAAGATTTCCTGCGAAATCTATGTTATCAGTAAATATTCTTTTCGCTGTTTTGCTGTCTGGCCCAGTGACAGTCAACTAACGCGCGGCAATTATTACGGCGGCAGGAAACATAATATGACCCGCGTTACGAAAATTGACATTTAATTATAAAAATTAACATTTTATTATGAAAAATCAACATTTAAAAAATATGAAAATCAACATTTAAATAATATGAAAATCAACATTTAAATATTTTGAAAGTAAACATTTAATTATGAAAATTAACATTCAATTTATCTTCATTTAATTGTTCAGAAGTTGATGATAAATGTAGTATTTACTTTTGCGACTCTACACAATTATCGATCTTGTAATACATTCCCATTTTGAAATCAATATCCGTTTCAGAAAGTAATGGATGTTTCAGATTATGAATTTAAAACCGGAACTAATTTAGAGAAAGTGCATGATGCGTAATGGTGTTCTATAAATCACTGAAATACATAAGTATGTCTACTCTTCCGCTCAAGGTCCGTCTTTTTCTACGGATATGACCAACTCAGGTGTTTTCGGTTTCTTGATGTCGTCACTGTCCTTTAGTCGTTTTATGACGTCATCACTTTTCGGTGACTTTGATGCACACGTGATCAATACAAGGATGACGTCGACTACCCCGGCTACAAAGTACAGAACTCCGGCAAGCTTCGCCTCCATTCCTCCGTTTTCCTCCGTTATGTCGGTCACCATATTAGTTGGAATTGATGTCTGCTTGAATCCGTAGACCGGGCGGTTGTTGGTGTATTGCATGCTCGCAATAACTAGCAGTGTACCTACCAATTACATAATACAAAATACACAATGATACATGGTTAACAGTTATAAACTAGGTTTGAGGGAGGTTGTCATAACCAGCAGTGCACTTATCAATCAAAAATACAAAAATACATAGATAATAGGTAGATATAATTGTAATTACTAGTAGTGCAACTATCAATTACACAATACAATAATACATAGTTAATAGTTAGATCTACTCGTAGTTACTAGCAGTGCAATTATCAATTACATAATACCACGGTACATGTTTACTAGTTATGATTTGTTTGTGTGTTTGATTCAATTAACGTCCTATTAACAGTCAGGGCAATGCACGGACGGCCTCCCATGTATGCGGTGACAACGGGTGAACCAGTCGTCCCACTCCC
This sequence comes from Argopecten irradians, assembly GCF_041381155.1. Taxonomy (NCBI): domain Eukaryota; kingdom Metazoa; phylum Mollusca; class Bivalvia; order Pectinida; family Pectinidae; genus Argopecten; species Argopecten irradians. The sequence goes on along the minus strand of NC_091148.1, from coordinate 7,936,313 downwards.
TTTAAGCTGAGCGGCAAGCTGGAGCAGAAACTACCACTTTGAATGGAACCAAGAATGAGATCAACGTATTTACTGGCCATGTCTAGCATGCACCTATCAATTACATTATACAATAACACATGGTGCATATTTATGAACACGGAATGCGGTTAACACAATCTAATATTGATCATAATGAATCAAACCGGATATTACTTCAAATTTATTTTAGATCGCATATTTGAATCGAAATTGTGAAATTCCTATTCGTTTAAATGTTATAACTTCATATTAGCTTACATAAATAAACATCATCCTCGAAATTCTAGGGGTTACTATCACTATCGCAATATACACTCCTGGGCTATTTCATAGCAAACTGAAGACTGTGTGTTCGACAACAAATGAGACAAATACGACGGTTCTTTGATAAATCAAGCGTACCTCTCTGTAATCTTCAGAGGAAGTTTCCGTTCATGCCTGTGATCGATATGTTTTCCTAAAATACCTGAAGTTTTACTATGTTGTACTCGATGAGTGGATATAATGATAGTGATAGTAACCCCTGCAATATGAAGGATATTTAGCATAGAATGGATATAATAACACTTATGGCAATAAACCATATAGGGCGGTTATCGGAGGGCACCTGTTGATTTGGTAACATGTTACCTAAAAAGGTTATGTCAGAATTGCTGACGAGCTATTCCCCCTCTTTGAATGAAGACAATTTGGTACAACGACAGCTTTGTTATAGGTTTATGTGAAAAAATAATTGGTTTGAACACTCAATTTCTTCACCCTCCTGAAATCCCTCCCATTGTTGGTTTTTGTTTCTGCTGTTGTTTTCTTCTTTGTGTTTCATCCATGTTAGGAGAAGGCAGGATCGTCACGGCTCCTGGACATTGCACATGGTTCTACTTTTTTTATCAAAAGACTATTCCACAAATCATTGAAGTTTGTGTTAGTGACAGAATTTTCCGTGCGGTTTCTGGTGTTGCAGATTTCGCGGTACATATTAATGATATATATTGATTGATTGACATCATATTGATTATATATGCTGTTTATATATATTGACGTGAATCAGTAGATATCCGTTTCCTAGTATCACTGATCATTATTGACATTTGATTGATTGATTGATTGAATTTATTGTTTAATTGATTGAGAATGGTTTCCCAGAATCAATCAATTTATTTGATAATAGCACTTTATCACATAACTGGCCCGTCCAGCCATGTCATACGGCCATGTCTTAGATATCGCAAGGCACATGTGTAATAACACTATTATGATGTCACATGTAGTTTTGACGTCATAATATATATATGACGTCGCATGATTGTTTCGTTAGACGGAAACGTCATATCCGAGCCGAGACGGATTTCTACTGTTTTATGTAGAGAAGAAAGTTTTGCTTTCATTTCTATTAATAAAAGTTGTGTGATAAACATAATCTTACACTCGTGACTATGTGATATAAAATTTATCAAACTCGTTAAATAATTTGAAATTTCAAATTATTGAGCTCGTTTGATAAATTTTATATCATATAGTCACTCATGTCAGATCCTCTATTTATAAAACGTAGTGGCTTATTTGAAGTATAAACAACAGGACTTTGGCTCTTTATTAGGAAATCATATGTTATGGTGAAAAAGTTGGTGGTTACCTTTTGGAATGTTAACGAGAATAAACAGATTACTACGAAATCAATATAGAGATAAACTTATGGGATAAACAATTTTATCAAACCGATAGTGACATTTATCATCTTTATCTGAACTCTCGATCGTTATTTTTCGAATTATATAAATATATTTCAACTTACGTTAATGTCTTTTCAAAGTATGAAAATTTACTAACTTGAGTTTGATAAGCATGCTTAGCAACTATCACTTGTTGTGGTATATCTATTTAAATCGTGTCACTTTTGCAAAAAATTTAATATGTAAGTGTTTTCAGATACCTAAAAGTTTTGTATTTAGATGATCTGCTTGGTATTTCGTAAATAATCTACTACATACTTTTAAAATACTACTGAACAATTATTTTCGTCGAAACATTTATATGTAGCATATAAATATATTCATCACATACATATGATACATATGCTATTATACAATAGTGATACATTAATTTCGGTGAATATTTTCTGTAGGTTCGTATCACACATCTTACCAGCCTATATGTTTATCAACATAGCTTAAAGAGCATTCCCCTTGAATTTATGATTTATCAATCAATGTAAACATGGCGCTCGGATGAAACTAATATCTACTCATCTGATAGGAAACAAATTTATTCAATTTCTTTAAACTGTTGCTATCCATGCGCCAACAAAACTACAACTGTAATAGCATAAACCGGCTACGATTACGAGGTCATCTAGCGACTCAAATGATAGTCACATGGATAAGTTTTTAGACACTGCAAACGTTTCATAGTCCATTTTACATACTTGCACGTCTTTCATCTCATATTTCACATTTTGTTTTCAAGAAACACAGTAAAATCCAATTTGATAATGCTTTTGGCAGAGTGACTTCCATCATTGTGCTTTCATTTAAATGAATTAATTCTGACGTGTATTTACGAGCTATGACGTAGTGACTATGTTGGGAGAATTTATGTTATAGATGAGAAAACATTGGTTTAAGGAATTTTATTATATTCATTTCTTAAAGATGCTCCACCGCTGACAAATGACATTTTTGTACTATCAAAAACACGAGCAGACGATTTAGTATTTTTCATCAGTTACAAAAGTTACTTACTTTACACCATTACCACCATTGAAAAGTTTGAGCTTCTAATTTCCCCTCAAATTAAATTTACAAAAAATGATTAATTACATCCTGAAAAAAATCCGTGGCACTATATCCTATTTGGAATTAAGTACCGATTGCGCATGCACCTAAGGCAAAATAAATTATTTCATATTATTTTTTGTGTTAATTAGACATAAATATACACGATTAAACGCCAATTATTGTTCAAGTGATTAATATCATTTATGCTCTGTCGGCGGTGGAGCATCTTTAAATCATACTTTGACCAGCATCACATAAATGTGAAATAGATACTCATAGATTATTTTTGCACAAGATAGACTAAATGAAATTTGCTGTGATTTACAAACAGCAAGGAGAGTTTACGTTACTAACTAGTGAACCGAATGCGTTGCGGTAGTATCTGAAACAAAAGTTTAAAAACTTCTATAATGTCATAATAATAACGGTACCCGATATGTGATAAATGCAAAGCCACCCGTATGAGCTGATTTGACGAGTCGGATTGCACTAGTTTGTTGCGCGGATGGAAAATATCTGTACTACTATGCACACTCGTTAAAGATTCCTCCGCACAACAAACTCATACGATCCGACTAGTCAGTTCAACACATATGGATGGCAGTGCTTGTATATTACTAAAACCTATATGCAATTTTCAAAGATCTAATGCGACTGCGATAAAGTTGTAACGTTCAATTTCCGCAATTTAATCGTACATAAGCAGAAATTAAAAACAAAAAATCAACTGACCTCCACCACAAGCCAAAAGAGCCACAGACGAAAGGAGAGCCATCGTTTCACCTTTCCTGGGGTGTAAAAAGTGCAGGAAAATGATTATCCCATGAACAAATGCAGCTGTGAAGCCGAGACTCAGAGAAATAATCTCCAATCGTATTAGTGGTCTTTTCCATGCCTGCCAGTCTGAAAACAAAACAAAAACCATTTCAGTCTCAATTTCTTGTGTAAGGTTTTGAGAACAAAGAAACTCTTCAATGTAAAAAAACCACCACCAAAAAACAGGACGAGTCACGTAAGAAATGATTTTTCCGCTGATCTAAAGCATATATATTTGATAGACTTGTACCGAAACTATTGCAAAAACATACGAAAAAGATTATCTATAACAGAAATCTCCTTTGTTGAAAATTGACACTAGCACTTCAAAGTCAGATGCATCTTTGTCTATCGTTGTTGCAAAAACTAATAATTCAAATAAAGAGTCTGACATCATTAAATCAATGTTCGTTTATATGACTGATCATTTCGCATTAATGCCTCAACATTACTTGTAATGTATTCATGTTCATGTCAGAAAGTATACTTTGTAATGTCAATTTAACGCTAACATAATTTTTTTCTCAATGAATGAATTCATGATGAAATGAGATTCCGACTGTTCTTGACGTGCTAATGTTGATATTCATGTATTCAAATTCATGCAGCTTTGTACATTGTTGGTTTCTGCATCGTAAAATTGCATTTCCAAATTATAGAACAACTAACTAAAAAATGTGAAGAGGGATTATTAGTGGATAAGACAGGTTCCGCATTTTACAGTTTATTTACATAATGTAGTTACTATAATTTATTAAGGAATATGCTTAGATCACACAATTTAATCGGTATAGACAATTTTCTGAATTGTACAGGGTTCGGTTTAGACACTCCATAATATCAACAAAATTACGTCAACTAATCAACTTGCTTGTAAAAAGCATTTTCCTTAGTTTAGAAAATATGTTATCAGCCCATTATGTCAAAAATGACGTCGCGACGGGTGATCTGGTGGTGGAGTGGTTAAGCCACTGGCCTTTCACCTAGCCAGCCGAGGTTCGATCCCCGGCACGGACGTGAAAAGTTTAGAGGGTCACCTTCCCGATCGCGTGGGTCTTCTCCGGGCACTACGGTTTCTTCCCACGTCCCTCGTGCGCTTACATTCGAGCTATCGAGTGATTTGCATAGGTTGTATAACTTGTTTCGTAATCGATGTAAAATAAAGTTTATAGTTAATTGACGTTGCCGTTTATAACGAGGCATTTGATAGGCTAATGCGGCAGCAGAATAATGTCTGAAAGATATCAATAAATGCGGAATTACAGGTAAAAAGTTTAATTGTAAGGATTATATTAGATATATTTCTCTATGTAAAACATCTATTTAATGTAATCCTTAATTAAAATAAAGTTTTCAAAATATAAACAAAGCATCACATTGTGACACATTTAACACAAATGCATGTAACAGGGGAAGTTCCCCAAGCGGTAGTTTTTGTAATTCAATTATAATTAAAAGCGGAGTATCGATAATCCTTAATTGAAAAAAAAATCAACTTTCTCTCCATATAACATATACACATACAAGAAGTCTTAGTAGGTTTTGTTATCCAATCATAAAATAACATAATAAATAAACACGACTGAAATTTGTTTCTTTGTGTAATAAGCGTTTGATTATGATTGTCACACTTACTTCCTTCTCGATGGAGTGGATAGATTTGCCTGTCCCCTTCTTCCGTAAACCCGAAGAGTTGGTGATGTATTTTACCATGGTGTCCGTTCGTTTTGTCTGACGCGATGTCTGTCGCCCATGTGGCTGTGAATAGGTTATGTAGATGGACAGCGAACGCCACTACTAACAGACAGCTATTAATACACTTTAACCCGAAAAACAATTTCGGGAAACATTTTTTAGATTTCGATTTGGATTCACCAGTTTTCTGTTCTTCCATGGTTCCAATATGTTTCCCGACGTTGAATTTGCTCAGAACTGTTTGCTTTCTTGAGTTACTATACTAGCCCAACCGTCTAAAATTTAATTTGTTTAATTTATCAAAAGTTTTGTCGGGGGTTTATCACGATGGAGGCTTTCACGTAGAGAAAGGGGATCTATCCTAAAATCCCTAGTGGCTATTAAGGACAGTGGCGAGATAGAGTATAATCCCAAGGCGTTGATGATACCCACAGCACATGCAGAGCTTACTATCGATTCCACAAAGAAGAACGTGATCAATATGAAAAAAACCACAGTATTATACGTATTAATAATTTGGATATGTTCCCATGGGGATAACACTAGGTTATACTTCCTGGCCGAGACACACCATAGTCTATAATTCGGGATGTGACGAACATTTAAAAAAAGTTAAACGTTTTGGATTGTGTTAGTATTTTAAGTGTAGACTGTACTAGATTGCGCAAATTTTCTTTTTAATTATACTGTATATAAAACATGTCCCAGATAATTGTAAATCAGATGTGACCTATTGATGTTATAACCGTTCTTCTTCCTCTTTCTTTATCTGTTCCCATTTAAGGAAAATAATAATGATATAATATATGAAATATCAAGGCATCTAATGAAGTATATATTATATGTGTTGACTTTTATTTTTTATATTTGTTGTATATCTTAAACTTGTAAGTTTGAACTTAACTTCGGTCCGATCCTGTTGCAATAATGACAACGAAATATGTTTAAACTAATTAGACGATGACAATGATAATAATGGACATTATTTTCATTCGATTGTACATTGAAATAAAAGACTCCTATCACGTGTGGCTGAATATTTAAATGTACAGTATTTCCAGCACATATTGGTAGATTATATTCCTGCTTAGCGCTCCGAATGAAGAAGGTGAATGAAACGACTGATTTGCCCGTTGTCAGTGACCCGATATGACCAGATTGGGTGTATTGTTCGGTGTCTTCGGGGGCATATTTCAGTGAGATTGCACTATAAAAGTCAAGTGTTGCACGATTACTAAGTGGCACAACCCGGATATACCACAGTCTCCTGAAACATACAGACGTAATATTCTTGTTTTCTTTGTGGATGTCGCAGATTATGTGTTGTGTGTGGAACTGAAACGCAAACTTTGAAGCTGTGATACGTCTTAATTAGGAGTGACTGAATACACATTGAGAACTTGCGTTTATAAACCAATATACAGAGACATTAAACATTAATATTTGGTCATGATTTTAATACATCAGACAACTAAAACCGCGATAGCCTACAGGGCATAGACATGTATCTGTCATGTATAGCATTACTTCCCCTCCCCCTTCCCCCTCAAAGGCTACACAGTTACGCAATGTTGCAAATCGTTACACATTTTCATGACCCAATAGTTTCAAATTAGAAGTTATACAATGAAATTATCACATTCAAATTAAGCTTTATACAAAGATGTATATATATATAATTGAAAATAGGCATACATTTTCATGACCCCAACAGATTCCAATTATAAGTTAGATAATTACCTCAACAGATTCCAAATTAGGAGTAGGACAATGACCTCAACTGAATCCAATTAGGCTTTACATGTATAAAAAATATATATGCCATTGCAAATAGGTACACATTTGCAAATTCTAAAATCCTAATCATTATCATATTACACAGACATCCACACATCGCAACACACTGCATACATGGGATGTCGTCATTAAATGGTCATGGCTGTTCATAGGATGTTAATCTTATAAACCAAATAATACAAAATCGTTTCCAAATGAAATAATAAGTCGCGTCATAATGAGATTGATCATGGTTGATTTTATTAACGTCCTATTAGCAGCCATATTCGTTTAAGGATAACTTCCTGCGTATATAAGTGTGTGTATTTAGGGAGGCTGCGGTATATTGGTATTGAGTCTCCTTGTGATAGTGTTTTGGGAGGCTGTGGTAAGTTTCATTGTGTCTCCTTGTGATAGTTTTTTGGGAGGCTGCAGTATATTCGTGTTGTGTCTCCTTATGATAGTTAAACTCTTGCCCCTTTTTTATAGTACATTATCACTGAAGCATTGTGCCGAAGACACCAAGTAACACCCCTCCCCCCAACTATGTCACATTAATACCGACAACGGACGAACCAGTCGCCCACAATATGACTGTCCATTGTCATTTACAGTTGTATATCGAGTTATAAAACAATTCATTTCATCAAACTAGAACCCGTATACGTTGTTTTGTATCTCGAAGGCCATGTTAACACAATATACAGTAAAACACGTTTAAATCGTACATGCTAACAACGAATTCATGGTGATCACGTATTAATTTAAAACTTCTAGTTTAACTTCAAGATAAAATATAAAAAAAATAATTTACTACATCCCGAAAAAAATCCGTGGCACAATGTCCTATATGGAATGAAGTGCGGTTATGGCATACATCAAAAGGAAAATAAATTATCTTATATCTTTTTTTTGTCTGAATTAGACATATATACACGATTTAACACCAATTATTGTTCAAATGACGGGTACCGTCTATGCTTTGTCGGCGACTGAGCATCTTTAATCGACAAAAATCTCTTTTTTTTTTAAAGCATAATGAAGTTTTTTTTTATAAAATACAAAGAGTTAACCAAATAATATTCCAAAAGTGATAAATGTTTAAAAAAAACGGTCAACCGAAAATATGTTTTTATACTAAAATCAGTTTTTGGCTTTTTAATATCAAAAAGTGCGAAAATGTAAAAATGTCCGGAAATAAGCATTAACAGTTTTTTTTTAATGTCCTTTTTGTGATTGGTCTTGTCATAATATATACTCGAGTTTTACCAGTTATACAAAATGTACATATATGCATAATGTATAACACTTAACATCACATAAAGGTGAATATTACTGTCATGTTTTTAATGTGTCTATTTATATATTTTGTCATTTAGTGGAATAAAGTGTGACAATTAGATTTATGTAAAAGACAAAAAACTGTCACCTTAGGGCACTCGCTTTCACGTACCACCGTCCTTCTGTCGCTCCAACAACAATTAGTAAAACAATGTCAAGGTAAATAAATGTAAAAATTAAATATATTTGAATATTTTGGCTATTTATGGCCACAGGGTATTCAAAAAAGGAAATATAAGAATACGTTTAAGTGATTTTATACCTTTCTGAAAGTCTCCGTGTAAAATTAAGGCTGAATTCCTTTTACAAAGTAAGTTAAAGTCAAAATATGTCTGATTTGCAATACATATTCATTTTTCAATCTAACAACAATAAATGTCAAACTTGTCTGACTTGCAATACACAATTATTTATCTTAAGGAGAATTAATTACCAGCTGTGAAAGATGGACAGGTCTAACATCTTATATCAAGGGTTCTAACCTAGCTCTAAGTTATGTAGCTTTAAATACTGAGACATATTCTGGAATAATTAATTTATTTATAAAAAAAAAAAAATAATCAAAAAACAAGAAAAAAAAAAGAATTAAAAATCAAAAAACAAAACAAAACAAAAAAAGCACCCCGCACCTCAAAAAAATAAAAAAAAAAAAACCACCAAAAAACACAACAACAAATAATAAACATACAAACGCAAACATTATATATACTCTGGATTACTAACACTCTCGTTATACCACCTCTGGACTATATCAAAGACATAAAAAAGTTTCGGAAAGAATACTGAAAACCAACTTATTTTCGCGGTGACCTGATTTTGCATTTTCATAGATAACGACTTTTTCACGGCGATTTGATATCGCGATTTATATTCACTTGGTTCTACTTTATCACTGACTACAACAATTCTCGTGGAGATTTATTTTGCGCGGTAACCTAATGCTCGCGAATTACGCGAGATTTATTCGCTCACGAAAATAAATTGATTTGCAGTATCACTGAGCAGTCAAATATCTACAGAGACTGCGGTCAACAATTACTATGGAGTGACACCCAACTGAATAAATGTAAATATAAAATACATTTGAATATTTCACCTAATTATAGTCACAAAGTATTTTAAAAGGAATCTAGGAGTCTTTAAAAGTGTTTTTGTATATTTCTGAAGTTTCCGTGTTATTTAAAGACGCTCCACCGCCGACAGAGCATAAATGATATCCATCTCTTGAACAATAATTGGTGTTTAATTGTGTATATATATGTCTAATTAACAAACACAAAAAATTATATAAAATAATTTATTTTGCCTTTGGTCCATGCGCAATCAGTACTTCATTCTATATAGGATATAGTGCCACGGAATTTTTTCGGGATGCAATTAATTATCTTTTGTAATTTTAATTTGAAGTAAAATGAGAAGCTCAAAATTTTCAATGGTGGTAATGGTGTAAAGTAAGTAACTTTTGTAACTGATGAAAAGACCTAAATCGTCTGCTCCTGTCAGAATATGTCTGAATAACACTACATATTAATATGTATACTTTTCGGTTTTATTTTTGCTATATAACCTTACCAATTGCGAAATCGTTTACACTTGCGTATACGCAGTGGTTGCTATGCAAGAATACACACACCGGAACACCGCAAGTAGTGTGAATGAGCATCAGATTAGGCCTATTGTATCTGTATTGAATAATGTTCAATATAATGCATGTATGAATGTAATGTAAATTTTAAGTTATATATCAGAAAATAAAATATTTATTAAATATGGTATAAATGGGATGAAAAAAGATATATCATAGAAACAAATACAGAAAGTTCAGGATAAAAACACTGAAAAACCAACTTATTTTCGCGATGACTTGTTTTCGTGTTCTCATGGAAAACGACCTTTTCACGTCGATTTTATTTCGTGATTTATAATCACTTGGTTCTACTTTATCACCGACTACAACAATTTCGCAGAGATTTATTTTCACGGTATCCTAATGGTCGCGGATAGCGCAAAATTAAAACGCAGGTGAAAATCAATTGGTCTACAGTAACGCTGACCTATCACAGTTCTACAGAAACTGCGATCGACGATTACGAAGGAGCGACAACCAACTTCAAAGCGAAAACAACCCATCGTTATACGATCAAAACATATTTTTTGATGTACATCAAACGACCAAATTCTGTATTATCTTATACACGGGTTCTCACAACCTCTATATCAGCTGATTTGACACTAGACTTATTGATATAGTTTGTGAGCTCCTGGATATAAGTTAGGATTTTGTAAAATGAGGACGCTCACTCTTCATTTGTAAATGGGTTTATTTTCATTTCAGTGTTTTGTACTACATATATGTTTATTTATAGAAACATAGTTGAGACGAACCTTTGGATAAGTCTAATAGTTTACCTGGTTCTGATGACTTTGACTTACATCCATTCTTTTGATTGTAATTCGGTTTTGGGATGATGACGGTATTTTTTTATTTGCCTAAAACCCAGATATTTACGTCACAATAAATGACACTATCCAACCGGTAACGGACGCCATATTTGGGCATACACGTGTTACGTACGCGAAAAGACGAATATTTACGATAAAATATGCACTGTACGTGACAATTACGTTTATATTGATTAACAACTGGCTTTTAACGTAAATACAAATTACCTGTTATAATCCCTCCCGTATTTAGAATTATCTTGAAAAAACCAAACCCTATGTACATTGTACATGTAATAGATATTTCTCAAATGAATAAATTCATAAGTTTTACAATTAATTTCATAAATAACATGAAAAGGTAAATTAAAATAGGATTAGAATGACAATTGATTATCAATTCACACGAGACAAAATTTGGCCGTCAATCTACAGCAGGGAGTCATGAATTCGACCTTTATTTCATTAACAGTGAACGTATACAACAACAAGAGGCCCAAAGGGCCTTAACGGTCATCTGACTACCTTGGCAATAGTAAAATTAATTATATATGGTGTCACTTTGTCAGGACCATGTCAGGATCATTTTCAATTTCTTTCAACAAATTTTATTTCAAACAAGAGGCCCAAGGGCCTTAACATATAGGAAATTAATTAAATATAGTGTCATGGTAGCCTTCGATTTGTGATCAACCAGAGATGTAACAATACTTTGTCGGGACCATGTCAGAATCATTTCATGCAAGTTTCAGCCAAATCGCACCGGTAGAACTTGAGAAGAAGTTCAAAATGTGTTTTCAAGATGGCGGCCATCTTGGATTTCGGATCGATTCGAAAAATAACAACACTTTTTCGGAACCATGTCAGGATCATTTCATGCAAATATCAGCCAAATTGCACCGGTAAAACTTGATAAGAAGTTCGAAATATGATTTCAAGATGGCGGCTGTGGCGGCCATCTTGGATTTCGGATCAACCCGAAAAATAACAACACTTTGTTAGGACCATATCAGGATCATTTCATGCAAATATCAGTCAAATCGCACCGGTAGAACTTAAGAAGAAGTTCAAAATGTGTTTTCAAGATGGCGGCTGTGGCGGCCATCTTGGATTTCGGATCGACCCGAAAAATAACAACACTTTGTCGGGACCATGTCAGGATCATTTCATGTAAGTTTCAGCGAAATTGCACCGGTAGAACTTGAGAAGAAGTTCAAAATGTGAAAAGTTAACGCACGGCGGACGGCGCACGGCGCACGGCGGACGACGACGGACGGCATGACGACGACGGACGAAACATGACCCTTCGGGTCAGATGACCTAATAAAACCTTTACGTCACGAAAAAAAAATGATAAATAGTATAAATTGTTCCCTGTGTTGAAATGCTGGTAATAGGCGATCATGATTTTTTGGACAAAGTTGTCGAGGCTAATGGAATGAATATACTTTATTACCCATTTTCTTTGGGTACAAAAGTCGAATTCAACAATGTTTTATGTCAGTAAGATCTATGGAAATTCCTGAATAAGCAATTGATATAGATGTCACTTTACACCAAGGAAATTTAACCGTTTTGCGTAATGACAAAAAAAAAATATTTTCAAACTGTCAACTTTAATTACACAAGCAGCATTTCATGCATATATTTCCCTAACTAGTAAATTGTAATATTCCACTTTGATCATAATTAATATTGTGTTTATAAGACGGGAATACTAAAATAAACAAATTAAAATGAATAATAGCAAGGATTATTTAGTACATAAACATATTTCCTACCTTGGCACGTGTGATGCATGGGTATTTATCAATGATATGGTATCATCACTAAAATAATTTCACTCATGACTTGTTCATTTGGCATGTGGTGTTACTTAATATTCACGACGGTTTGCATAAGGAGGGATTATGTAAATATAAGGTAATTAATTAGTGATTCGTGTAATTATACATGTATAAAACAAAGAGACGAAATTATGTGACTAGTCACGTTTTATTGTTTTAACGACATGACTGGCAGTGTTCATCTTGCGATGGAACCGTATGTACAAAGTATTTAACAATATAACAGAAATACCTTTACAGACAGATCTATCAACAAGATATTGGAGTTTATGGACATAACACCACAATCTACGATCTGAACAAATCAAGGTAATTCAACATTCTTTAGACTTTTAATGCACGGTTCTTTTTAGAAACACGGTGATACTGGTTAGATGAGGTATTTAAATTGACATTGACAAGAATTCCAAGCGTTTAAAAGGGCCATTGCATAATTGGTTTTTACAACTTCCTACTTTAATACAACTTTCATTATTGTTTGAACTAAATTTTATCAAAATGTTGAACAATGTTAATAGAGTGAAATATGCTTGAGTGCAATTGTATATAAACATATTGACAACATATATATGATAAAAATGTACCTAAGACTTTCATCTATAGATCAGTTTTATTCAAAGCAATGTTCCCTGAATTTTCAAAACTATCTTCCCTTTAAAGATAATCGGCTTTTTATTTTGTTCTGTTCAAATATGATGATGCATAAATCATAAGTATTAAGTCAACAACTACATACTTACTGTTATGAAGTCGACAATTTATCAGTTTAGAAGGGCAGTTACCGTCGATATTTTGTAATTTAGATTATTTTTTCTTTTTGTGCCTTGATAAAATTGTAGAATTGAATAATGGCAATATTTACCTCATCCACTGGACTATTGAACTATTTGCAATGAACATCTGTCGAATATTTACCGATAACCTCCCGTTATATATAATGTAATTAAATCTCGAACTAGAAATAAACTAATCGATACCGAGAGAAAAAAAGCAATTTTACACTTAAGATAGATTTCAACACAGGCAGCGATAATCGATAAATGAGTCAGAATCATATTAAAACAAGGTCATGATAATAAATGACACTTTAATTACTGTTTCTACTTTCGTCCATACATTGCTTCGCAATATAACAATGCTACTTCCTTTATCAATTGGATGTTTAATCTATTGCTGAAAAAAACCTAAATTCGATTTCCTGTAGTGGAAAATGAATACAAAGAAAACGTGTAGAGTGTTTGTGAGCTATTTTGCCAAATTCATTGCTGTCACTTGCAGCTTGATTCGTTGGTTAATTATTGTAACTGTAAACAACCTCATTTCGTGACATTTTATTTTTGCTATATTTTATTTTCATGGCATAAGATATTTTTCGGGTTTTTTTCCCGTTCCCAGTAGTTTGTTTTCACGGCGATTTGATTTCCTGATATCTACTTTAATAGTTCTATCTGTATTTGAAACATTTTCCACGATTTATTTTTTTGCGATTTCTTGACGTCCGTGAAATACGATAAACTTAATTGTACGCGAAAATGAAAATGGGGGTACAAGTACAATTCTAATGGCAGATTGGCATGGGCTTGGGTCGTCCAAGGATTGTCCGCGAGGAGTAGTCCTATCGGAAAGATTTACTGCTTATATCCTATTAATAGTGAAAATCAGTTCCGGTAGGTATTTGTTTACATGCGTATTGTTAAAATTACACATTCCAATCAGTAATAAATATTTACTATACTTAAGGTAAGTAATTTAGGTAACTTTATCTAAACCAACCGACGCCAAATAGAAGCCAAATCGCTCCTACGGCCCTATAAAACGATAATCGCATAATACGGATATCTTAAAGACAATTTCGATAATCGGGGAAAATTCATTTATAAAATTAAGTATTAAGCTTATCAGTATAGATTCAACATCACGAATTAATTTCTGTGGCATTTAAGTTTATTGTAGATTTCCCGTTTCAATTAAGACGTCAATTGATAACACATGTTGTTAATATCAGCTTTAAAATTTGGGTTTGTCGACCTCAAAATTAAAGTCATTCTATCACTATACTAGACGGTAATCTCGTCTGGTTTTATTTCGCCTGACAGCTGTGGAGCTTACCTGAGAAATACACTAGGAATTAGCCCATACAATGAACGAATTGTGGTGACTGGATATTCAAGTTGTAAATTATCCTCAATAGATTGATATGTCATTCATATTGTGATTGTATCGACTGTAGATTATGTATACAATGCCGTTATCATGTTTTCATGAAATGAACCAAGTTCACTTTTTACCTATATATAGAGTTTAGGAAAAGTATATCTTCAGTAAAACCATGATTTTGCTACCTGTAATGTGGTCTACGTTAATAACATGGCACTACAAAAATTTGATCTTATTTTGAAGATAATTAAAAAAAAATCTACCAAGTGCCTGGATCTAGTATTGTTTCATATTATTCCACAAAACAATACTCTTCAGTATTCATTTCATGAGGATTTAACTTGCCAACGGTTCATAAGCTTATAGATAGAGAACTTTGACATATGCTTGATGCAACCCTGTGTTTTTTTTTCTTCGTGGCAGTAATTGTTAGTTTATATTGTAAATTGAAAATCCTGATTCGTATGTTTTAAAAGTGTTTCATTTTAGGTAGTGTTCAAATTTGGGTAGCGGCATGTTAGATTCTGATAAATACCCATCCCAAATAGGTATTAGTGTCTCTGTAGGATCACAGCTATTTGAACTGCTGTCATCTTTCATTGAACTCTCGATCCCTCACCGGAATGAAAAAGTTGAAAATGATGACGACACCCAATATGACATATTGGAATAAGCTTTAGATCGAATAATAAACCGCAAGCACTGTCTAACATCACTGTGATTTGGTTTAATGTTTTATTTGGCATTCTTTACTGCTTGAATGATTGTATTTTGAGTGACATGACGTAAGGTCTTTTTTAAAGAAAAAAAAAGGAAATAGTTCGGCGGTCACATAACGTACACAGTGATAAAACTATCTTACAACCTAATATTCATCATAGCTATTAAAATATACAGCAATCAATGTATTCAAAGTGTTTGTTTGTTAAAATTATAAATTTATCCAAGCTATTGATGTACGTAAATTCCTTTGCGTTGATGAAAATAACCCAATGAAGTTTATTTATTAATATTAATGTTGTGATTTTATTCAAGCTATTGTTGTGAGTTAAGTTCTTTTTTTCATTTATAATACAACCCTCATGAATTGAATGTATTGATTTTATCTTTTCATTATAGATCTTAAAATGATTAGCAGAAATAATTCCGTATTTACATAGTTGCTTTAAGCTACATTAATTTCGAGTTATTATAATAAAGATTATCACGCATGACTGACATCTAATTTAAACGAGTTTAAAAAAAAGTATATTGTCATTCTAAATGCGATGTCTTAATATCAGGAACCAAGGTAATTTCTTTAACCTAATTACCCCTATATTGAATTAAGATTTGATGTGTTTGGTGTAGCAAAGTAGGAAAGAGACAAACCCTGAAAAAATGATAGAGTAGATAAAAATCAAACCGAACCGAAACGAAACCGGCTGTAGTTATTTTCTTAACCATATAAAGGATATACTGGTTGAAACAAGTGGGAGGTGAAAACCAAATACACAACCTAGCTATGTACTTTAAAATTCACATCTGGTCCGGTCTAAAACGTCAGATCAATACATACAAAATATACAGGTCAGTGTAAATCCCTGTGGTATTATAGGAATTAGTTATATTAGCGATATCATGTCCTAAAGATAACGATATATATCTACAAAGCATGGTCATCTTCCAACGGAATCAAATGCTGTAAATTAACCTATTTTTCGTGGATGATTTATTTTCCGCTAATTCTTATCGCCATTGAACTACGCAAAACATATGTCGCCAGGAGAATCATTCATCTATGAAAATATTACGAAATAAAAATGGCACAAAATGTCGTAGGGTATGAAAACGCAATTCTAAGTCACCGTAAAAATAGGTCGTTGCACTTTTCTATAAACTTCATAATTTTTGAGAATGGTATTCTCGATATCTTCAGATAACTTGTAAAAGTTTTCTTCATTTTTATTATTTTATATTAATAAACACTACAAGGTATCAAAATGATTGTCTGACAACAGAAAATTCATACGACCATGATCATTAAGAAAGGAATGTATCATATTTCCAATTCCATAAATCTTAAGTCGAATAATAAAGTTATTGTTTGCATTCATTTCAATTCATGTCAAGCAGGAATGAAATTGATAACTCAAGGTACTCATTTCATAATGCAATATCAAACAATAGTAGTTGTGTTTCTAGGTATACGCCCCTATACCTTTTATGAAGGTCACACTGTGCCTATATGAATGAGCTGTAAATTTATATTCCTTGTCTAATCCGAGAGGTGTTCCAATCTGAAAACAGGTTACCCAATTATGCCTTAATTATGAGATACCACATACTAATTAGTTGTTTGTTTTAAGCGAGTTAGTGTTAACCATGCTATTTTTGCGTATACAATTTTTGCGCTTTTTCAACTATTCCCGAATAAAAATTTCTGTTCAAATGCACTTACTGACAATTGTGCATTCCTACATGCGTTTTATACAGTTATTCGTGAGAGCTTTCCCGCGAAATCACGCTAAAAATTAGTATCTTGCGAAAAGCATGGGGATGACAGTATTTAATGTATAATAAATATCATTATTTAATACCTACTCGTAGATGATAATGAAAATTTAAAAAAAAAAATGAAAAATAAAATATGTTTAAGTCAAAAGCAAATCTACTCGTACAAACTATGTTATCTTCTAGTTGTGCCAAAACGATTTGACCTTTATCATTACGATATGACCTTACATGTTTACCAATGAACCCCCACCGTTTTAAAACGTGATGGCGAGATATTTACACTCGACGAGTGGTCATTTTGTTTTGTATCAATTGTCAAGTTAACACCACGAGCTCAAACATTAATAAAGGAAAGAGTTCAATACTTTTAGCCATACTGATCTATAATACAAGTTGTTCTCCTAGGATTTGGATTCGTTATCATGCTGCGTATACTCCTAACATTGAGTTTAATATTCCGTAAGCTATATGTCATTATGGTATTTTGACAATCCAAACAAGGCAATACCATTATATGTGAATTCAATTTGGAATATTCGAACGTTTTTTGAATGTTTTTTTACTTTATTTAATTTTCACACATCATAAAATTTCAAATCATAATATAATAATTAAATTCCCTAACATAAAATGTTTAAAATACTATGATGTAGATCTGTATCCGGATTAGGAGACACTAAAAAGAGATAAAATTAGTATGCGATATTTTACATATAATTTAAAGATACTAGTATTATCATATAATAAAAGCATACATTTGCGGAGGACAATATTTCCGTCAATACATTAATGAACTACATATGTATATAAGACGTGTGATCAATATAGTATAAAAATAAACAATGATGACAAATAACAATGTATAAAAGAACTTAAGCAAATTTATCATTTAGTTACTTGCGAGTAGAGTTAAATAATGGAGAATGGCTTTGACGATCAATAAATATACTCAAAACAGATATGGAGACGTTTATGTACCTATAAATGACACACAGACTGACGTTCAAGCATTATTATAGACATTTACAGACTATACATATGTGTAGACATTTATGAAGTTTATGAATAATAATAAGAGCATATATTTGATGACAGACACAAGGAATATTTAAAAGAAGTTGCGAAGGTTACATAAATAATTCGACTTTTACATGAATTCATACAGATGTGTACAGATACAGATACAGAAATAAAAACACGGGAAAAAATTAAAACCATACACGAAGTCAAGAAAATTGATAGAAATCAATAGCGATATATAAATAAAAGATGAAAATATATTTTATTTTATAATTTTCAGACACGCATAAAATATAAAGGACAATTTATTTATCGATGTAAAATTATGATTTAATTCACGTTTATAGCATCAGTTAGACAATTACATCAATTTTATTTAATGTAAGTAATTTAATGTAAGTTCCGAATTGTAAATTTTAGTATGCACTTTTCATATAAAATGCTGGTCTTATTGAGTTTTGAGGATTAAATCAATTTTTCAATCCGCGAATACTTATCTTCGCGAACTTGTTTTGAAATGAAAATCGTGATATTTAACAGCCGCGAAATATAGTTGGTTTATAGTAATCACAAAAAGCTCACTACTATTATAATTGATGAAAATTCATGAATGATTCTGTATTAAAGTGTTATCTGCCCTTGCGGGTAGGTATTGATTGTGACGTCATTTGGGAGCGTAAAGTCATACTTTTTTCAGATAAAACGATGTTGGGTGGATTTTGCTCATAAAGTGATGACATCAACACCTACCCGTAAGGGATGTAACTCTGTTATCTGCAAGATGGAATATACATTTGTGGTACATTTCGTACACAAAATGTTGACGGCATAATTGATACCGACCCATAAGGGAGATAACTCTCTGATATACAAGACGAGATATTCATGGTGGTATAAAAATAATACGCCCCACACGTAATGTCACTGTTTGTGGTGTGAACCTGTTGTCTGACTCAAATGTATTACCTTATCAATAAATCTGCGTGACAAACGCCGTCAAACTGGGGACCTATCGCGTGCGAATAAATCAAACGAGTGTTCGTATAACAAATTGACGCTTTTAAAGGACACCTTACATAATATGCTAATCACCTACATTTGCATAAAAACAAGTAATAAGTTAAGAACTTAATCAACGTGTGCAGTAATTTAAAAGATATGAACAATAATTATTGAAATATTAAAAAGACTCGCATCAAATGTAAAGTTTTAAGAAAACCCACTTTTTCTTAGTGTGTCATGTTCGCATGACGCAAATGTAATGCACACTTAACATCCGCCCGCCCCTTACATGCGCATTTCAATGTTACGTAAATCTTTATACATTTCGGTAAAGATATTCCATGCCCTTTGTAATGACAGCTGAGCTAGTATTGCTTTTATTATCTGTTATATATAGTGACACACCCTTTGATATATAATTCTCACCTTTTGTGAGTATGTTGGTCTTAAACTTGACCTTTCTTTAGGTGCGTGACCATCTTATGCAATTTCGATCAGGACACTTGGCGCCCCTTATATAAACAACTGCAGCTGCTTTTATTATTGTTTTTATAGTGTCACATCATTTTATGAAATAATTCCCACCTTTTGCGACTGTGTTACTCTTGATAAACTAGACCGTATTGTAGGTGACTGTCTTAAGTAATTGCAGAAGTTTTTCCTGCATGCAAGTGCAGATAATTGCGTAATATGATAAATCGTAAATACAAAATCATGAATTTTATTGAACTGATTTAATTTCATTAAATCTAATTGAATGTTCAATTTAACGTCATTTTCGCTGCAAATAATGACGTCGTGCGGGCAAATACATGACACAGCGCTTTATGTCTACCCGCAAGGGTTGAAAACTCTTTATCATAAAAAAAACCTAGAAAATCCAAATAGTATTTATAGAACCTTGTGGTTGTAAAGAACCATAACTTCATCCATTTGCGTTGTTGGACGTTGTGGTTGTTTGTTTTGATTTTATCAGTTTAACGGCCTACTCATAGCCAGGGTCACGTAAGGACGTGCCAGGTTTGTTGGTGGAGTACCGGAGTACCCAGAGAAAAAACACCGAGCAAAGTTCAGTGCCTTGCAACTGACCCAAATGGGATATGGTTGTTAATTGTGTTTTGTTATTTTATATTCCATGTCAACAGACAGGATGTCAAGAATCAAAGCAGTTACTGGGATGGGGTAATCTGTGATCAGTGATCGTCAAGGTAAGAAATGATCAATGGAGCATAAACAGCAATATTCCTTTTTCTCGGGTGATCTATTCAATATAACATGCAAAATAGCAATATGTTTTCCTTTCGTAGAAGTACTCGCACACCATTTCCATATTTCATTATTTTATTTTCAGACAAGCTTACATCACTCTCTCTCTATTTAAAAATAAATAAATAATAGTTTATATTTGCACATATCTAGTTTGATGTTGCGAACGCTAATGGCATATGCTTTATATTTTGTATTTTGTTTTAAACAACGTCGTCTACATTTGAACCAAACGTATTCGGTTGATATATTTAAAAAATAGTTTTCTAGGGTTGATAATGAAGTGCCCTCAACATAATGTTTTCGTTGCATAAAATATATCTACAGTAGACAGTTAAGGCTTATATGTACATCTTAACAACGCCTTCTGTACATTTCATAAATAAGTTCCCTTTGGGAATTATCCGAAGTTATAGATTTCATTATCGTGTGTAAAATCTATCGTATTCAGTATATACTTAGAACTTATTGTTATAGCGCGATAACATATTTCATTGTTGAAATATTTCAAGAAAAAATGTCTCAATATGCTATCCCATAATAAACATAATTCGCTTTTTTTTTTATAAAATCAATCAATCATGAAGAATGAACAAAAATTATCACGCCAACTCAGATTTCAATTTTAACAAATTTTATAGAAAAAAAAACACATAAAAAAACTAAACTAAAAAAACCCAAATAAAAAACAAGGAAAAATGGATTTGGTATCAGGCAAAGCCTATTCTAGCCATCACAATTGTTCAAAAAGACGTGTTAGCAGTAAGCATTATATCATATCTTATCAACCAAAACAACATTTAATCGAAACAAAATTTTCCGTTTTCAGCAATGTATTCTGATATACATTTATAGGTACAGTTTTGACATTTTATTAGGTACAGTTGTATGTGTGCTGAAACCCACAAATGTATTCTGATATACATTTTATTAGGTACAGTTGTATGTGTGCTGAAACCCACAAATGTATTCTGATATACATTTTATTAGGTACAGTTGTATGTGTGCTGAAACCCACAAATGTATTCTGATATACATTTTATTAGGCACAGTTGTATGTGTGCTGAAACCCACATTACAAAAGTGAGAGATGGTCAGATAAAAATAAAATTCGAAAACTTTTTATTTCAAAACGCAAAGGAATTGATATATAAAATGTACAGTTAAGCGAAATCCAGAAGAGATATTGATGATATTCGGGCGTTCTGATTGATTTATTAGGGCAAATAAGTTAATATATTTCACTTTCAGTGACTTCACCTAGATAAATATTACATATCAGAATAATTACAAGTGTAAGGAAAGTAGGTTTCAATTTTGCATAATTATTTCGACGTATTGTTGTCAAACTACGGCTCATTCAAAGCATGATACACAAATATATCATCAAAGGTCGCCAAAAAGGAAACATTATATTCATTAATTTGTATAATATAATTATTAAGGAACCATAATTAATATTTAAAAGTTGTGCTACTGTAAGAAATGCCAGGGTAAATCTATATGGACTTCCCATATACAAGAGTTTCACTATAAGGAGATATTGAAGTACATGACTGGGGACTGGAAGGTAAGATAGAAACTATTCAGTATACAATAATTTCCATATATTACATGTATTTTCTTTAATATTTATACTATAATCCACATTATCTGCTTGTAAACATATATCCCACGTCGTGATCAAGGGTAAGTTGCATATGGGTACGTAAGATAATTGATCTGGCTACTGTAAACGGGGAAATGTCAGCTAATTACGCTAAGGTCGCTTGATCGTAAAATTTCCGTCATGCGTAATATATTTTAACATATAGAAACTTTGTTGTTAAAAGTCTGACAGATTTTGGCATGTCAACCCGAGGCTTGCCAAATCTTTCGCGAGGATTGATATATCCCTGTCCACTTGACAGACAAATGTAAGATTCTTTTTCTTCCATACTTATCTAAAACAATATGAAATTCACGTTGCTTTCCAGATTTTTTATCGCGTAATAATCACAGGAACGTCTTTATGGGTCAAAATTGATGACGTTATCGACAATGCATATCTAGCGCGTGTAAGCTGTCTAACATCCCCCTGTATAAGATAGAGTTATCTTTTCTCTAGCAACCGCGGGATATCCCTGTGAAGTATGGGAGAAATAATAATTCTTTACAGTTGAAAACATGCATAAAAACTGTCATTACTTCTGTATATAGACTATAGGGACCACTTGTCTCTTAGGTGTGCTTTATAGAAATTTGTGTGTTTATATTGAAGAAACATGATCAAAATTCCTGTTAATTGTAGATGACAACGATTTTATTGAACATGTTAACGTTTGTTCAAGACATCAAAATTGTACTAAGAGTGTAAATATAAAGCGAATACGATTGAAATGTTTACAAATTGTAGATAGAAAAGAACTTGTTGATGCCTGTATCAAAATATAAAAAATGATACCAAGAAAGGATTTCCGTAACCTCTGATGTCGGTTCCAGATATAAAAATGATCCAAAGATGATCAAAAATACAAATGGAAATTGTTTATTGCAAATAGAAAAAAATTGTTAACATGTTGACCTCTGTTCTAGAAATATTAAAAGTAAATAAATAGATAAAAACAACTTAAATTGCGGTACGATGTGAATTTGATTAAGTTCTTTTTATATGTTTTTTTAAGATTGAAAAAAAATATATTAAAATAAATTCGACATATTTATTATAGGAAGAACATATTACGGTATGTTAACCTGTTGACATTTATTCCACATATGAAATGATACAAAAATATAAAAAAATGTTTATTGTAGTTTTGTTTTAATGTCTATTTCAGATATAACAATGATACCAAGCCTGTGGTTTATTGTCACACTTTTATACCTACTTCACTCACCACCAAATGTTCACTGCGTAAAACATAGTCCCCAAACCAACCGGATTCTGGACAGAATCACACATTTCATTGCAAGCAACGCATCACATGAATCCAAGGCGAAGCTTCTAGGAGTAATTATGAATGTAAGAAACTGAATTCCTTACCACCTATAAAGGTCCACAACTTTTCTAGAATGGTTTTTAATTTTCAAAATGGGAGTGTAAAACGAGATTGTCAATTTTGTTTCCCGCCGTCATCATAATTACCGCGCGTTAGCAGACGGCAAAACATCGAAATAAATCTACACTGTTAACATCAATATATAATCTCTAATGTTTTCATTGTTTATCAGAAGCTTTTGTTTTTTTTCGGAAAGGAAGTGAACCTTTAAGGTCATGTCCATGACTGACATTTACTCAAGATGTGTTAATGCTAGCTTGTAATTCGTAATGAAATATTCCAATATTGAAACTTAAAGTTATACTGTATCATAAACTTCTAGGAGTTATTATAAATGTAAGGAACTGTATGAATTACAAATGTAACGTAAATACGACTGATATTTACGTTTTATGTTAATATCTTTGTATTTCGACAGTCAAAGTCACATTATGTATCAAAATACTTGAAAAAACGTTAAGATTCATTAATGTAAAATAACATTATATTTCAACTTAGGTATGAAATAAATAAAAAAACTAATAATAGCAATCGTAGGCTGAAAATAATACAATCGATTTTACATGTTTGCTGTATTGATTTTGTCCATGTATATACGTGTTTGAGAAATATATTAATTTCGTTTCAATCACCAATGATAATTTTCGTTAAACTGGAGATAACTACTCTTGAGTTTGAGACATATCTTATTTCGTTTTAGTCAGCAATGAAAATGTTCGTGAAATAGGAGATAACTCTCGCATATACGTAGTAATAAACTTTTATTCTATTTTGTGACCAAAATCGATTAAATGTAACACATATTCCGAATTTGCATATTACAGAGTTATCTGCACTTGCGGGTAGGTATTGATTATGACGTCATGTGAGCGTAACGTCATACTTTTCGGAGAAAACGACGTGAATTACGCTCACAAAACAATGACGTAACAATCGATACCTACCCGCAAGGGAGCTAACTCTGTAATATGCAAAGACGGAATACCTACTATGGTGTTATAAATTATCAGTATGTGACACTAATCATGCAGAAAATGAGCAGAAATCTGCGTATCTGAAATATACAACTAAAGCGCATTTCCTGTAGATAAGAAGTTTAATAATCAAAGGCAACTAAATTTGGGATACGATATTTTGTGTCTGTTTTGAATTTATTTCTTTGAAACATATCCCGATTATCTCTCGCGATACTCTCCAATTTTCCACTTGGAGCATGTGCCCCATAAGAAATTATTGAGTAGTTATATAGACATAACAGGATCGCTTATTGCCAGCATAACGTGGTTTGATAGGGTTTTCTTTTCGGAGTCTTGGTTGTGTTTTCGAGTAAGATAGCATATTGAAATGGGCAATGTTCAATCATCACAAGGACTACTCAAAAACTCAAATACACTGCACACACTTCCTACGACAAAATGTATAATAACTATCATACTAACAACAATCTTAATATGCATTGTTCTCCAAAAGTTC
This sequence comes from Argopecten irradians, assembly GCF_041381155.1. Lineage (NCBI taxonomy): Eukaryota > Metazoa > Mollusca > Bivalvia > Pectinida > Pectinidae > Argopecten > Argopecten irradians. Next base: position 7,911,149 of record NC_091148.1, on the reverse strand, counting down.
TGTTACACGTGCAGTTTTACAAATAAACATTAAGTACAGAAATATGTAAATATTATTTACACAGGCATTAGTATATAGTATTCATCAACATTATTCCTTTTTTATCCAAGAGTTTTGTCAGAGATGAATTGCCAGCAAATTTTCAAATATGTAACAGAACTTTTGGAGGGCAGTATACATTTGTAAGCTATGAATATATGCTGCTTACCTTTTTATTATTCCACAAATGAACACATAAACACAATTTAACATTGATACTTGATTAATAGCATGTTTTAAGTGATTGTTTATCTATACGATTTTGAACTGCGTAGTTTGAAAATAATAATTAAGTTGAGTTAATGCCAGATTTAGTTGGTATATCGAGTTATCAAAGTATATCGAGTATCAAAGTAAATCGAGTTATCGAGTAAATCGAGTTATAAAACATATCGAGTTATCAGAGTATATCGAGTTATCAGAGTATATCGAGTTATCAGAGTATATCGAATAATCAGAGTATATAGAACTGTCAGAGTTATCATAGGAAATAGTTTTAACTAATATATCGAGCAAACGAGTTATCAAAATGTTGTACATTTCCAGGTAACAGATACCATTCCTCTGCAGAGAACTACCGTGGTAAGTATACAGACAGCACCGTGACTTTGATAAAGTTGGGAAAAATCCCATTTTTTTAATCGAGACATACGGACCGATTTCTTATCTGAAAGAAAAATGAATGAAAATGAAAAAGGTCATTCCTTTTTGTACTTTGATAACTCGAAGGCCCTCTAAACTAAAACAATTGATTCATTGCAATGATACACGTACTTGATTATCATTCACAATCCAGAAAAAATTATTTCCAAGACTCACAATCTCAATTATGTGAAATTTAATTCGTTACATAAACATATGCTGGGCGGAAATGATATCAAACACATTAATCTCTTTTCATTCTTTTTTACCCCTTGGTTTTAGAATCGCTACAAGATTATATAAAACCAAACGTTGCACGGTTATATATTTTGAAATATTCAATTTTGTTTTTGTTTATGATATACAGAAAACAGATCCCATACCCCCTGAGGTTGTGAACCATCTATCCGAGCTGCCGCCATTAGAACCCATTGACCAACTATTAATGGACGCTGCTGGTAGGCTCTGTAGTGAAAGAATTGTCATATAGTATACATAATTCAATTTTGCTTGATACGAGCATTTTCATTGGTTTAAAAATTTACTTTATCAGCCCATAAAGGAAAAAATGGCGTCGCCGTTTGTGACGTTGCTTCTGATTGGCTGAGATGACGGCGTAATGATTTCATAGACAAAAGAGTCCCAGAATGAATTTTGAGTATTGAAGAGATCATCTTTAGTAATTTGAATTATAAGGATTAATTTGAATAGATTTTTTATGTTATGGAGATATAACACAAAAATCTGAGTGTACTCTCATCATAAACCGCTTCGCGGTTTATTTAGAGTACACTCAGATTTTTGTGTTATATCTCCATAACATAAAAAATCTATTCAAGTTAATCCTTAAATAACTTTATTCTGACTCCGTTTCAGAGACGATCCAAGATTATCCCATTGGTAGTCACGTTCTGGTGACCCTTTAGATCAACCAATCGTAGTAATATATTTCTTGAAATAGATTGCAAGTGATGTCAGTATTCTTATCATATTTGCATGCCTGGACAATATGTCATTTTAAGTTGATTAGCAATGTGGAGTAACTTCATTTGAACTGAAACACAGACAGAATAAAGTTTATCAGAAGGTGACCACTAATGGGATGTTATCAGGTCCTATATTAAACGGCGTGACTTATTTCATTTTATTATAAAGCCAATGTCATCAATTAATGCTTTTGCTGTTTTTAACGCAACAATGTTTTTGTTTTTCGTACTTACTATTTTTATATTATGAATCCAACTTTTGCAAACATTGCTATAATAGACATCTTTTGCAAATGATGTAAAAAAAAAATTTTTTTTGTTAAACAAAATTCCAGAAATGAATTACTTATAAAAATATCGTTACGTTTCAGAGCCCGGAACTGCATTCAATGAGCCGGAACTTTTGGGAGATTCTGACGTTGTGAAGTTTGATGGCGATATCCTCATGCATATCGAACAATTCGCCAAGCTACAGAGAAATGTGTAAATAATTCTTACTATAATCATTTATAAAAAAATCAAAAAGAAAAATAATAAGACACAAAATAGTGCTGGATTAAGTTGCTTGGAGAGTCACGGTGTATCGATACTGTTGAGATATCAAAGTTTTAATTTGTAAATTTCAATAGCTAAGTTCGAATAGAGGAACAGTTTAGAACAAACATGCATTATCCCTTCTCTTTTAAAAAACGGTATAAACAAAACAAAATCAAATTACTAGTTTTTGTTCTCACTGGTGATTGTATGGATATTTTAATCAGTTCTACAAGGAAAATGCTGCATTTTACAATAGTGTATTGTCAAAATTGAAATCTAGGGCGTCGTTACAAAAATTCTTAGAAATTCACAATAGAGAGAAGTAATGCTTACAATTAAAGTTACTAAATAGTTGACTGAATATGGAATGAATTAAAAAGATGTCAATTTGTATCGTATCCAATACCACTACATTGTTTTTCCAAATAGATATGATATGCTATCGCAGAACAAATTCAATCAATGGTAAGACTTGATATCGGGCTAGTGGCATGCTAGGGTAAAAGGCTACAAAATGTGTTGAAATGTATGACGTTGACCTTCATTGCATGTCACAGGGTACAATATGCTAAAATCTTTACAACTTCTCGTAAATAACTAAGAGACACATAGAGACCTGATATTGGGGCTATTAAATTTGATCAAATGAATGAAGCATATTGCAAACGGAGTCATTAATGTAGTATTATGATTTTCTTTGAAGAACTCTGAGTTTATTTGAACAAGCCTTAAACAAGAACCTGGGAAAGGAACGGAACAACATGACGTTAATAGGGTGGATGAAATCATTGATGCCGTTGTCTCGGAAGACACGTGCAGCCAGACGGGACAGTCGGCGTCTTTGGAGACACGGTGTTGTCCCTATTCGGATTGACAGTACTGACTTCAGTAAGGAGATTTTTTATACCTCAAAACAAAATATGCGGAGTAAATTGATGTTGTTTACCTTCTTTTATGATCAGTTGACCTTATTATCGTCAAATGAAATTGAATTGAATTTCACCTCAATTTACATCCACACAAACATTCGATTGTTTACTGAAATAATTTTGTATCCTAAAGATGTTTCTCTTTAATGAATTGACACGTATTCACTCTTTAGTGTGCCATATTTTACAGACAAGTGTTAATATTTGAAACTTTAGAATTTGGCATCAGCTGATCAATTAATCAATATAAATAAGAATAATGATGCATATTGTATTAAAATCTTATCATATTTTACCAGGAGGAAAACACAAAAGGAGAATAGCGAAATCCATGAATCGGATTTCCGAGATCTCGTGTATCTGCTTCAAAATAATTTCAAAGGCGGAAGCCAGGGCATATAAACCGCACATAAGAATAATCAACGGCAATGGGTAAGTACATGATGTATGAACAGATGTAAAGAAAATGGATATTAGATTCAATTTTATTTGTGTCCACGTGTAACTTTTGCATACATACCAGCATATTATATAAGTATGTTATTTGATAGATGAATATGCACTTATATATTTACAATGTCGTCTTTGTATAGTACAGAGTAACCGCTGGGTTGTTTGCTTGCTAAGAGCGCAATAGTAAATATGTGATATATTTTTTGGTATACACACAATATCATTGCGGTATTTGTAGGTGAACTCTAAATCTGCATATGACTCATTTTAGCGCAGTCACATTTTAGTGCAAATATAAGAAGTTGTAAACTATTGTTTATTAACGCGGATATATTTTAGCACAATTCAGCGATTTAGAGCCAGAATACTAGTTTCGGTTTGGCACCAACTTATTTTCAGTTTATTTCGCTGTGTAACGTGATTCTATGGAATCCCCTACAGGTTATAAACTGTGGTTATATATTTTGCAAAAGTTGTATTTCCACATGATAGATTTGCAAAATACAATATGACGGTTCTTTAAAATAAATTGTCATTTTTATGAAATGGCCATTACAATTCATACGTGGCTTCGAGTTTTTGTCAGAGCAATAATAAATACCCTTTTACATAGTATAACGATGTGCATGAATTAGCGATCATACACAACGCGAAAAATAAAACTACCACTAATATTAGTCCGTTTACAGTATGTGGTTTATAATTACAGATGTCGGTCTTATGTTGGTTACGCCGTTCGGTTTAATAACGGCTATTTAGCCCAGGATCTTACACTCGGTCGGAAATGTCGAAAGGTGGGTGTCCATTGTTGAATGTATGCCGTAAAGTTTTTAATGAGGGTGATGTTATGATAATCATTCATTCTACTACTACAAATATTCACTTCAAATTTCCGAATTCATTTTGGAACTCTTTTTATTCCCATGAAATCATTACGCCATTATATATTACCAAGTCTGAAGCTCTTTAGTTCCTTTATTGAGTTATAAAGATAATTTTTAAGCCAACAAAAATGATTGTTAAAAGAAACATTGATTTGTTTACAATTGTAGACACGGATCTCCACACATGAGTTACTACACTCTCTAGGATTATTCCACGAGCAGTCGAGGCCTGACAGAGACGCTTATGTCGATATCAAGATAGAAAATATAATTCCTAGAAACAGAGGCAACTTCAATCGTTTTGGCCGCTCAATAATAAATTCTAGAGGGGTTCCATACGACTTTACCAGCATTATGCACTACAGTAATCGGGTACGTATATAATATTAACTTTGAACCATTCTACCTACTATTCAGTAAGAAAAGGAGGCAGTGATTGCAAGTGCAAATATCTATCCTCGCTATAAGAACCATTAAGCTATTCTACCCACTTTTCAGTTAGAAAAATATATCCCAAGAAAAGGACTGTTAACGGTACTTAGAATTACGTCTTTGCATATTACAGAGTTAGCTCCCTTGCAGATTGGTATCTATAGTGGCGTCATTATTTTGTGAGCGCAATTATCCGAAAAGTATAACGTTACGCTAACAAACACATAAGTCACAATCAATTCCTACCCGCAAGGGCAGATAACTCTGTAAATATACAAATACGCAATAGAGCCAACGCTGTATTGTGTTGCATCCTTACCTTTCTTAGACGATATTTAGGCCTTTCTTTTTAGGAGAAATATTTAAAGCCTAAGACTATTGCTTGTAGAGGTGATTGAAATAAGGAATAAATTATAATCAACCTACAATACAGCGAGGTATTGAAACACGCTTATTGAATCTAGCGATAAAATTGATAAATTGTTTGATAAAATGATTGAAGTTAAAAACTGCAGTCATATTGAAAATATCGAAATATATTTGTTAACATGTGTTTATTTTTATTTCAGGCTTTCAGTTTGAATGGACAGTATACAATTGTGCCTAAAGGACTTGATAACAGACTTAAATACCTCAATAAAATTGGCCGATCACGAGAGATGAGCCATGGCGACATAACAGCAATCAACCTTATGTATAAATGTCCCCGGAAGAAATCGAAAACGGAACCGAAATGTGCTCAATATCCGTATGTGTTTCCTTAGTAAACCACAAATCAATGTCAACTCTAGTGACTTTTACCCTACTTCGAAAAAGCTGCAATAGACGTTTGCATATTAAATGTTCCAGCGTGAGAGACCCGTGTTCACTGTCTGGGAGAACATATAAAACTATCCAAATAGACCGAAGATTTCCATTGTGAATACCGCTTCAAGATATACAAATCACGGATAAATTAAAGTACCTCCACCCACGTGACTGTAATATAGACTTATGCATTACGATTGGTCAGCAAAGACTCATTTCCCAGCCAATGAAAAGATTTAAAACTACTCAAAGAGATTGAAAAATTGCATTGTGAATACCACATCAAGACAAACATTTCATCCATACAGTTATACATGTAATGGACACTGATATCTACTCCAAAGTGTCTTTATAATAGTCAAGCAAAAGGTTAATTTGTACTGTCCAGGAAACCATCTACTGCTACTAAAATGACTGAAAATGACTAAATAAACCAAGAAGGCATTCATTTCATCCTGGGATAACTTAAACTACAAGATTTCTTCTTCACAGCCCAAGCCCAAATACACTGAATAGGGCACTGTATACAGAGGTTACTTCATTTACAGTGTTCCCCGAAATGACTGTCGCGTCCCCCCATATGTGTATCACGCATTCCTGTTCAAGATGAATGTGCAAAGTTCGTGTGTCTCTGAGAACAACTGCCTAAGACTTTGTATAACCGCTCGTATGTTTGTTAATTGTGCCAGTGAACCTTGACACCTGTAGTCATTGCGTTTTATCAGAGTTACGTCCCTTTTTTGCACTCTCCTTCAACACCTCTGATGTATTAATGGAGAAACATTCTGATAAATAGTAATTTTACGAGAGGATAAATACAACTACTCCATTTTGATTATGTGTGACATGCATGAAATGGTGTATATATGTTTATTGTTCTCTTTGTAGCATAGGAATAATCGACACGGACTTCAAGGCAAACTTAGAAATAGTTATGAATCATTCTTCTATTAGTACTTGACAATGTTCAAAATATACGCGTACGTAGAAAGGTTATTTTACGGTACAGTAAAGCACTGTTATATACCCTACTACTGATATAGTAGTTCTTCCCTTTCATTACATATCGTATTGCTGAAATAGTGATCCCTCGATCATTATATACCGTATTACTGAAATAGTGATCATCCTTTCATTACATATCGTATTGCTGAAATAGTGATCCCTCGATCATTATATACCGTATTACTGAAATAGTGATCATCCTTTCATTACATATCGTATTGCTGAAATAGTGATCCCTCGATCATTATATATCGTATTGCTGAAATAGTGACTCCCCTTCCATTATATACCGTACTACTGAAATAGTGGTCGCCCCTGTCATTATATACTGTACTACTGAAATAGTGGTTTCCCTTTCCATTATATACTGTACTACTGAAATAGTGGTCCTCCTTTCGTTATATACCGTACTACTGAACAAGTGGTTTCCCTTTCCATTATATATCGTACTACTGAAATAGTGGTCCTCCTTTCATTACATACCGTACTACTGAAACAGTGGTCACCTTTCATTATATACCGTACTACTGAAATAGTGATTCCCCATTCATTATCCATCGTACTACAGACATAGTGGTCTCCCCTTTCATTATATACTGTACTACTGAAAGAGTGGTCTCCATTTCATTATATACTGTACTACTGAAATAGTGGTCTCGCCTTTCATTATATACTGTACTACTGAAATAGTGGTCTTTCCCTTTCATTATATACCGTACTACTGAAATAGTGGTCTCCCCTTTCATTATATACCGTACTACTGAAATAGTGGTCTCGCCTTTTATTATATACTGTACTACTGAAATAGTGGTCTTTCCCTTTCATTATATACTGTACTACTGAAATAGTGGTCTCCCCTTTCATTATATACTGTACTACTGAAATAGTGGTCTCGCCTTTCATTATATACTGTACTACTGAAATAGTGGTCTTTCCCTTTCATTATATACTGTACTACTGAAATAGTGGTCTTTCCCTTTCATTATATACTGTACTACTGAAATAGTGGTCTCCCCTTTCATTATATACTGTACTACTGAAATAGTGGTCTTTCCCTTTCATTATATACTGTACTACTGAAATAGTGGTCTCCCCTTTCATTATATACTGTACTACTGAAATAGTGGTCTCTCCCTCTTTCATTATATACCGTACTACTGAAATAGTGGTCTCGCCTTTTATTATATACTGTACTACTGAAAGAGTGGTCTCCCCTTTCATTATATACTGTACTACTGAAATAGTGGTCTTTCCCTTTCATTATATACTGTACTACTGAACAAGTGGTTTCCCTTTCCATTATATATCGTACTACTGAAATAGTGGTCCTCCTTTCATTACATACCGTACTACTGAAACAGTGGTCACCTTTCATTATATACCGTACTACTGAAATAGTGATTCCCCATTCATTATCCATCGTACTACAGACATAGTGGTCTCCCCTTTCATTATATACTGTACTACTGAAAAATGTGGTCTCCATTTCATTATATACTGTACTACTGAAATAGTGGTCTCGCCTTTCATTATATACTGTACTACTGAAATAGTGGTCTTTCCCTTTCATTATATACCGTACTACTGAAATAGTGGTCTCCCCTTTCATTATATACCGTACTACTGCAATAGTGGTCTCGCCTTTTATTATATACTGTACTACTGAAATAGTGGTCTCCCCTTTCATTATATACTGTACTACTGAAATAGTGGTCTCCCCTTTCATTATATACTGTACTACTGAAATAGTGGTCTCGCCTTTCATTATATACTGTACTACTGAAATAGTGGTCTTTCCCTTTCATTATATACTGTACTACTGAAATAGTGGTCTCCCCTTTCATTATATACTGTACTACTGAAATAGTGGTCTCGCCTTTCATTATATACTGTACTACTGAAATAGTGGTCTCGCCTTTCATTATATACTGTACTACTGAAATAGTGGTCTCCCCTTTCATTATATACTGTACTACTGAAATAGTGGTCTCCCCTTTCATTATATACTGTACTACTGAAATAGTGGTCTCCCTTTCATTATATACTGTACGTACTAAAGTGGTCTGAAATATACGTAGTGGTCTCGCCTTTTCATTATATACTGTACTACTGAAATAGTGGTCTTTCCCTTTCATTATATACTGTACTACTGAAATAGTGGTCTCCCCTTTCATTATATACTGTACTACTGAAATAGTGGTCTCCCCTTTCATTATATACTGTACTACTGAAATAGTGGTCTCGCCTTTCATTATATACTGTACTACTGAAATAGTGGTCTTTCCCTTTCATTATATACTGTACTACTGAAATAGTGGTCTCCCCTTTCATTATATACTGTACTACTGAAATAGTGGTCTCCCCTTTCATTATATACTGTACTACTGAAATAGTGGTCTCGCCTTTCATTATATACTGTACTACTGAAAGAGTGGTCTTTCCCTTTCATTATATACTGTACTACTGAAATAGTGGTCTCCCTTTCATTATATACTGTACTACTGAAATAGTGGTCTCCCCTTTCATTATATACTGTACTACTGAAATAGTGGTCTCGCCTTTCATTATATACTGTACTACTGAAAGAGTGGTCTCGCCTTTCATTATATACTGTACTACTGAAATAGTGGTCTCGCCTTTCATTATATACTGTACTACTGAAAGAGTGGTCTCCCTTTCATTATATACTGTACTACTGAAATAGTGGTCTCGCCTTTCATTATATACTGTACTACTGAAATAGAGGTCTCGCCTTTCATTATATACTGTTCTACTGAAAGAGTGGTCTCGCCTTTCATTATATACTGTACTACTGAAATAGTGGTCTTTCGCCTTTCATTATATACTGTACTACTGAAATAGTGGTCTCGCCTTTCATTATATACTGTACTACTGAAATAGTGGTCTCGCCTTTCATTATATACTGTACTACTGAAATAGTGGTCTTTCCCTTTCGTAATATACCGTACTATTAGATTAGCGGTCCGTCTTATAACTTGTCGTTCTGCTGAAATATAGTACTATGTTTATCATATGTGTTGTTTTTTGTTTTTGTTTTTGTATATTTATTAACGTTTATAATACTGTAAACCAACTTATTTTCGTGTGCAAATAATTTTCGGGTGTTTGTGAGCGATAACATAGCGCAAGCATTAATATCCGGGATATATTTTGATCATAAGTAAACTACAATCAAATTAAACTAAATTGCAAAATTAACACTTCTATAATATTTGGTGTATCTCGGCCAGGGTACAGAACCCAGAGCCTATCTCACAAAGTGAGGCGGTGCCAAGGGAGACGTAAGAAAGACGAAAGTAATTTAGGAAGAAGCGAAAAGATAAAATCCTAAATTTAGTCGCCTTTTACGCCCCATGCAAATATTGGCAGTAGATACTATTCTAATTATAAATGCCATATGCAATGAATGAACTGGTTAAAATTTAACCTATAATGTTTAAAATTCATAGTTGAGTGAACTTGGTGCAGATTGAAAGTGCTACAGTACTGAATTGGATTTATAGAAATACACATGTTGCCCCAGCTCACAATATATTGAGCCTTAGACGCATTTGTTTTTGTTTATATTGAAAGACACACCACCGCCGACAGATCATAAATAATATGTTTCATTTGGGCAATAAATAATGTTTGATAATTTATATAATTATGTGTCTAATTAACAAAAAAAAAAGTGCAAATAAAATAAAATATTTTGCTTTATTTGTTGTCTTCCAAATCAATACCTTATTCCATATAGATTATCATGCCATGGATTTTTTCGGGATATAATTAATTATTCCTAATACTTTTATATTGAAGTAAAATGAGAAGTTCAAACTTTTCATTGATGAATTTAGAAAATGGAAAAGTCATAGATAGTGAATATAGACAAGTTCCGATGATCTGTTAGTCGCCAGTCTTAGTACGTTTATGTTTTGATTTTGATAAGACCCCTCTCTATCATACATTTATTTATTGATTTTGATACACCCCCCTTAATATAAGTCATACGTTTATGTTTTGATTTTGATACGACCCCCTTTCCCATAAGCCCTACGTTTAAGTTTTGATTTTGATACGACCCCTCTTTCATATAAGTCATCTGGGTTCGAGTTCATATTACTCTACTAGTTATGTTGACTTGTCATTGATGATTTAATATATTGCGTACTCATCAATTTTTTCTGAACGTGATTGGGAATGATTATGATCTCAATGGCGACCTAGTACATATCAATTACCAGCTCTTTGAACAGCTCGAGGTCATATTAGCTCTATAGTAACTTATATATATATTAATGTAACGCTAGGGTTTACACCGACTTTCAAATAAGCAATTTTTTCACAGTTAAATAGGCTCCGTTTTAAGGGATTACCAGTTATCTTTTACCTGCAATCACATATTTGGCGACTGAGAAATAGGCGAAGACTATTTTTTAACATATTTCTTTTATTGAGACATACTAAATAATGTTGGCCATTAAATAAATATTGATTCAGAATGAAAAATAAAAACATATTTTCGTCATACGCGCAATTAAACAATGTAACAACGAACAAATAGAATTAAACATATAGCCCTCATTTACCATGGATGGGAATGAAAAAATAAGTTTTAAGCCTATTTTACTTACGCCTTATGTTCGGTTTATATCAGGACAAAGCAAATACAGAATGGATGTTGTTGGGTTGAAAGCATAAGCGTCCGGGTAAAACCACCGATATTGCGTCTCAAATTTGAGAGGTAGTGGTAACATGACGAATCGTCTCAAAGTCTAATCTGAAGAGTTTTACTAACAAATAGACATTATCTAAACTAGTAAAGAGATGTCAAAGTTCATAATATTGAGAAAATGAATAATACATTTTGTTTTAATTTGATTGTAAAACTGAAGTCACTGCAGTTCTAATGACTGATATATTATGATGAATTGATAATTAATTCAATTATATGTGCATTATCAAAAAGACGATTCTTGAAATTTGGTTTATTCATTAAATGTCAAGGAGAAATTCTGATAGTCAATTTTAATGATTTCGCTGTAAAATGTCTTGTCTATCTGATTTAGTATACCGTAATAAAATCGAAAATATGTTATCACTTCTCTCGAATGAATTGAACTGTGTTGCATACTTTCATGGCCGGTTTTGATTTTTCCCCATTGTTGCTGGTGTGTGCATTTTCTTTCGCGAATTTCGCTATCCAAGTAAATTCGCGAAAGTTTATCTCCACGAATTACCATTTACAATATATTTATTGATAGGAAATCTCATTCGATTTTTCAATCAGCGAACTTGTCTTTAAATGAACATCGCAAAATTCAAAAGCCTGGAAAGAAAATTGGGTTACAGTATTTTCGAATTATATCATCGTAAAATGGAAGTCAGCTATCTAAATGACACGGCAAGTTATCATTTATGTCTCATTTACATAGTACTATATTCTAGAACACTGACCTATAAAACAATTGAACACAGCTTCAATTTACCTTTGTGATTGACACCAACATTGAATAATAAAACAGTTATGTGTGGTAAAATCATAAAATATAGATAAAATATTTGCATAAATTCATTCGACTTACTATAAGTAAAACTACATGTAAGCTTGAAGAAATATGTCTTACTGACAAGAGTAATCGGTGTCAATTCATTCGTGATCTTTTAATTAGTTCGTGACAGTCGGCCGTATACACATCAATTAACGGTCGTTATCATCAAGCGAAGATGTCGGTGGGACAAAGAAGGGGTCTGTACTTGGCCGTCGTCCATGTTGGGATAAGCGTTTTACTGCTAACGTGCAGCTGTACAGGCCAGGCGCAGACTGGATCGACGTCTTGGATCAATGCACTACTAAGGTCCCCACCAAATGTTGTTAACTCCTTATTAAAAGTAAGTATTTTATAATTTACCGTTTGAAGATGCTTCACCGTTGACAAATGCTAGTATTTATAGTTTGAAGATGCTTCACTGCTGACAAATGCTAGTATTTATATAGTTTGAAGATGCTTTACCGCTGACAAATGCTAGTATTTATAGTTTGAAGATGCTTAACCACTGACAAATGCTAGTATGGTATTATTCTGTATCAAAAAAGAAGAAGACGAGTTAGTAGTTTTCTTCAAATTAAAAATATTAAAGATAATTGATTTTAATTTCGAAAAAAATCCATGACAGTATATCCTATAAGGAAGGAAGTACTTAGTGCGTATACACCAAAAGTAAAATTAAATTATTTTATATCATTTCTTGTGTTAATTAATTAGACATGTATACACCCCATTAAACAACACTAATTATTCAAATGATGGGCATCGTTTCTGTTCTGTAGGCGATGGAGCATTTTTTTAAAGAATGGATAAAACATATTCAACATCCTCGGGGATGGTGTTTGAAATACTGAAAACAAGCTCGTTTTTGCAATGACTTAAAGGGACAATTCAGTCTAAGAGAACATTAAAAGTTGTACATATGGCGAAAAAACCCACAGTTCTAATAGAAATTAGATCAGCCGGTTTTATTGTGATATGCCAGAAATGCCCATGGTGGTGAAATGCGTATGAAACGTTCAAACTCGCTCGCTGTCCGCCATTTCACGTTGTGGTAGAACATCTTGTATGCCGAACCCTGTCCCTTGCACGTAGAGCAATGAAACTTTTGTCTAGAACTGCTCAAATCGCTCTGATAGTAGTTTGTTTACCTTACTAGGTGAATTGTCTTGCCTAAAAATCATTTTGTCGCCTCCTCAGTGGTTATGTAGTTCATTTGTTTGATGTGCGTAACTTTTGCTCTGGTATGGGTACAGCGTACATATTGTACCAGCTTAATCGTATTGATCAATAATTTGTAATTACAACGGTATCAATTAAAATACTAAATAATGACGTGGGATTCGTCAATATTTTATGTTATATGTTTCATAAGAAATGTAGAACAATACATTTATGCCATATTTTGCTTCTTGGTTATGTAAAAGAATTAGCCTGAGTGAATTGTCTCTTTAATGTAACGTTTTCCTGCCCAAAGACTTCTTTATTCCCGCGATTTTCCTTTGGGGCGAATAATGTTCGCGAATTCTAAAAAATAACGCGAAAATAAATCAGACCCAAAATAAGTTCATAAAATAGGTTTATAGTACCCACACGACGTGGGGAAATTACGATTTAGCATCTATTAGTCTCATCTTCCGGTGATTCTGAGGTCAAAACTCAAGACAAAATATGACGTCACAATCACTGAATGGTGGGACTACAAATTGACTCACAGGTTTACGCGCGCAAAAAAAAAAAAAAAAAAAAATCAAAAAAAAATCTAGAAGTACTGAAAGGTTGTTTACTTAGCCCTGTATCCCATTTCCAGAAAATGGGGTCATTAATTTTAAAATGCTCTGAACACCACAAAAATCATCCGATCTGAATATTCTTTAGCTTTCACTGAAGACAATTTCTTACTGGTCACTATGGTATATGATATGATGGAATTATGGGCGAATTTTATTTCATATCGAAAGTTAAATTACGAGGATTCGTGTAAAAATCGTTAGTCGGAAAAGTACACGCTACATCCCCAGGTCACGATTCCCTAATGAGCACAGACCGAATAAAATCGCTATCTATACAACGAATGCATCCCTGAAGTGCAGATCCTCAATATAAACTCACTTACTTATGAAAATTGCACATACGTATCCCTTAGCGATCCCCACGCTCCATTTATTGTCATGCAGAACAGATGATCACCGATCTCGGCCATTTTTTGTCTGTCGTCTCCGATTTGTTATAAGCTATCTGATTGGTCCACTCGCTCCTAGGAGTCAATCAGAGAGCTTGTATCAAATCGGAGACGGATATTTTTCCATAGACCGAAAGAAAGGTGGTGTTCAAGCTAATGTTAAAAATCCCATAGAAACTGCCCACTGCCCAATTTTCTTGAAACTTTGCATATTGAAAGTACAACTAATTGTCCTTTTAAAATGACACTTCTTTTTCCTTTTGTGATTTTAAAAAGGCCCAAAGGGCCTGAATTCTTTGTAGTCATTTTCATTAAAACTACCTGCACAAACATGCCAAAAAAGGTTAGCCTTTGTGAAATATTCTACATTTTTTATTCATAAATCATTTGAGTAGATCGTATACTTTATATTTAAGTCATTTCTTTTAGATTTTTAACGGAATTTTTTTTGAAATAATATTTTTTCAAGTAACACTTTTTGGAAAAAGCAAAAACGAAACATTGCTCTTTGTCATCTCATTTTACCCTGTTACTGGTTTTGTCCACAATTTTACCCCCATTTAAAAATACTCCCATGACATTCTTTGTCAATGTGTAAATTAGGTTCAAAATTAAAATCCGGGAAAACTGTTTTTGAGTGACTTCAAAATAGAGAGTGCATGTAGCAACGGAGCACTTCTTTGTTAGTATACCTAGATATACATTTCCAGTTTATGATTCCAAAGTCTGATGTAAGTGAAAATCAGTGTACAGTAATAATTTTTGATGCTAAATATAATGGTAACATCTTTTAAAATATTGGTTGCCATGGTAACAAAACGAAGGCCTCTGATTGGCTAAAATCTAAATGATGTCAAAATGAAGTGAAAAATGGTATATAGAGGTTACAAGGTATGCTGAATAACATGGTAACACTTTCAAAAAGATTAGTTGCCATGGAAACAAAATGGAGGCCTCTGATTGGTTGAAATTTTTATATTGTCAGATTTAAGTGAAAATTGGTATATATGGGTTATAAAATATGCTGAATAACATGGAATCCCTTTTTAAAAGATTGGTTGCCATGGAAACGAAATGGAGGTCTCTGATTGGTTGAAATTTAGATATAATTAGATATTAATGAAAATTGGTACATATGGGTTATGGGGTATGCCGATTGAGATAGTAACAGTTTTAAATACATTGTTGCCCTTGTTTCGAAATAAAAGTCGTCTGATTGCTCAAAATTAAGATTGTAGCCTTTGTGGTGTGGTATTATTTTTAAATTATACATACTTTATTCGAAAATCAAATGTAACTCTGTTTCCCTCTTTAATCATTTTTAATTCAATTTAAGATAGTTTTTATCTACATAAGAGAGATGAATAATCTTAATTTGTATCTTTTGCGTTTAAGTTGCTGACGAAAATATATTTCTTTCCAATAATTATTTGATTTTTAATATGAAAAGAGAAACTATTTGTTTTACTCAAGAGCATATCTAGTTGTTAGGCTTTTTTGTACTGTTAGGGAAGATGCATGAATAGAAATGCAATAATGTTAGAGTACATATGTTAGTTAACAAAACATTTTATCACTACCTGTTGTTTTATTATGGTGTCTATGATCAATTTTAAATTTATGGTCAACTAGGGCAAATATTGATTTTTTTTTGAAAATTCCCCTTGCTACATTTCAGCCTATAAAATGCTATTTTCCCGGATTTCAATTCTTTTGAAAAGTATCTTTTATGAGATTATGACTATAGCGTGTTTTTAAAATGGTTTAAAAGTGTGGACAAAATCGATAACATGCCAAATATTTCGAGCAAACCCAATATCCTCAACAAAAATAATTAAAAAATGAAAGTTATGTTCAAAAGATGGACACAAGGGGTCCACTTGCCATATACCCAAAGTAATTTTAGAAAACATCATTTCAGACCCTTTATGCCTTTTTAAAACATACAAAATAAATAAACAGCACATAAAAAGCAGTTATGTACCTAGACCTTTAACCCTGCAAAATTTGAAAAAAATCGGCACGTGGGCGGATTTTGCAACCCCACCTTTACGTCGAGTATCATGACGTCATACATAAAGAATATTTTCGCGGGAAATTTTGAAAGAGACACTGTCATTGGCCAAACTGGATTATTGGATAAGATATCAATGCACCACTACTATATTTGTTTTATTGTAAACGCAAGTAAAAGCACGGCAATTAATATATAATTAGTAACTCATTAAGTTAATTAAATTAAATAATAAGCATTATTCTCAATATATTCATGAATCCAAAAGATTATGAGAATAATGTTTAAATAATTAACAGCGATACATATGATATACAAATTAATGTAGTATTGGGTGGATACAAGAAATCAGATTTCAGCGGATGCTGTTGTTTACAGTAGTGTGTCAACATAAATAATACTGCATGGTGTCGGCCAAAATTACCTGAACACTAACGAATAAAAAATTAAACTTAATGCCTGTTGTTCAATCCCTTTTTTAATTAAAGTCGAAATTGAAACTTAGGTAAAAAAAAAAGTCTGTTTATGGTTACCCAACCGACCCTAATTTTTTACCCCCGACCCTAATTTTTTCCCCCTCTTTTCTGTGAAAACAGAATTAAAAGTCGGGATTTCGATCTCAGACTGCGGTTCCGGTCATTATTTGAGAGTGAACGACACTTAAAAAATAAATAGAAAATGAAATTCTACTGACCTACCGACCCTATTTTTTTTTTGCCAATATAACCCTCAAAACACATATTAGTTTTGTTTTTTTTAGAAATGGCCTCCGATAGAATATTGATCTGTTAGAAATATTCTAATTTGATAATTGTCTACCATTTTTCTTTGAAATAGTATATGCAGTATTTAACTAACAGAACACCCGTTAGTAATGTTCAGCTCAACCAATCTCCTCAATTGGAACCGATTGAAAACATTCTACAAGTATCGGAAAAAGGTAAGTATCCAATAATCTCAATGGTCGTTGAACAATTACTTAGGGATTACACAGTGCACGCTGAATTGAAACAGTATATCGACACTAACTTTACGTTTAAGACACTTACATTCGTTCAAAACACGTAGATTACATTCCAAACACGTACATTACGTTCCAAACACGTGCATTACGTTCCAAACACGTGCATTACGTTCAAACCAGCTACTTCGCGTGTAAGACACTGACCTTGTCGTTATATAAGACACGTATCTTACGTTCAAGGCACTGACATTACGTTCAAAACTTTGCGTTCATAACATTTTCCTTAAGTTTAAAACACGTACATTATGTTCAAAATATTAACTTTGCGTTCAAAACAGCTACATCACGTGCAAGACACTAACTTTGTATTCAAGACGTTGACGTTACGTTCAAGACACTTTACGTTTAAGACACGTTACGTTCAAGAAACTTTCCTTTCGTTTAAAACACTTATTTTGCGTTCAAAACAACTGCATTATGTGCACGACACTGAACTTGTCGTTAATGAATTGACGCTACGTTCAAGACACGTATTTTGCGTTCAAGGCACTGACCTTACGTTTATAAACCTTACCTTGTATTCTTTACTTATATTACAGAACCACAGGGAATGTTTTCGTTTCCGGATAAATCTAGGCCTGATATAATCCAAACAGATGTCGATATATTAATGGCCGTCCATGAGTTTCAGGAACTACAACAAAATTCGTAAGTTGCTTATCGTTAATTTATAACAAAAAGTGCATTTTTACAGAAAACAGGTATGAAAGGGTTTTTTTTAAGAAAGGAAGCGTTCAAAATGTGATATTTGGTATCACGGGTTTCCCACGTACGTTAATTAAGTATACACACCAATAGACACATTATCAACCATTACCATTAAGGATGCGTCAGGTTTATGAGATGGAGGGAATCTGGAGTACCCAGAGTAAAACCATCGACCTGACATCTTCCTCACATGAAATAGGAACTCGAAAACCAGAGCTAGGGGTAGTAACATGTAAACATATCACTTTGTCATCACCCCAATCCCACCTCGCCACCGGAATTGAAACATTGAAGTTTGTTCCTCTGTGGCAGATACGAAAATGCATGAAGACAATGTTCTGTCAAGAAAAAATTTCAGGCTTTTGCTGTTTTTATGTAATAAAATTAGAAATCCTTATATATAATTATATATAATGTATGGTTATTCAATGTTGGTTATCAAGTACTATTTTACGTTAAATCCGAGTCAGCTGTGCTGTATTGTCACAAACTAGATGAGACGACTCTAGGCTGGATGTAATACTTAAACAGCCGCCATCTTTGTGTTAGCTTGGCAGACGTAGCAACGGTTGATATTAAATGAAGATATTTTGGGGCGTGTTTAAGGGGGCAATTGTTCAATTAGATATCTATATCAAAGACATGATTAATCAATAATAATTAATAAGTACTATTTAACGTTCAATCTGATAAGTTGTTTGGTATTGTTACAGAATAATCGATAGGGCTCTTCAACGGATGCGAACTTTCCAGTCGAGCCGAGGTCATTCCCGTCGTTCACCTTTCAACCGACAAGCAGTTTTACGGGTTTTGTTGCGTCGAAGTCAGATGAGAATCCGACGTCGTCGAGCAGCTCGGAAGGAGGAAACTATCTACTGGCCAAACGGAGTCGTACCAGTACGAGTTGACTCCGCCATCTTCTGTATGTATACTAAATCGGGATTGTCAACTCTCACGCACTTGTCGGGAGACTCACGATTTTTAAATTATGTTTCACGAATTTATCCCCCGTATTTTATGCAAGATACACAAAACCTTATGACGTTTCACGCATATATTTGAAAACGTTCAAAAAGGAAACAAACATTTAATAAAACTTTATGGATCTTTAATCAAACTGTTTTTACAATTTCGATGAAAATAAATACAACAGAACACGCAAGAAGGCACTCTATTTAAAAATTTAACAAGATGGAAATTCTTTAACAATTTGTATTCACAATTGTGCGAGATGACCTTTAAAATTAGTGATGAATAACCAGACTTCATTAACCTGGACACTGGCAAACGCTTACATTGTGTAGTCTATGGGAAATCATTGGTTCTACGGTCGCTAAATTCCAGTGTGGCAAAAACATATTATGTGTTTATTTGGATGGGTCGTTGGTGTGTACCATTCGTGTCGTGGAAAACTCAAATTGATAATGTAAAATGTAGATATTTTCGGGAGTGCTTAGTTTCGCGATTTGCAAGAGTAAACATTTCATGACAGTGTTATTTTCGCAATAGATATAACTTCGGGCTTTTGGTAACTTCAATTTTTTAAGGAACAACCAACTAAATGAAAAAAGACCTTCGAAATGGCCCCTGTGGATACAAGATTAAGCCAAGGATAGAATTTTAACCCGGCCGCTGATTGGCTGGCTAATTATGAATTTCAAAAGTAAAAATGTTTTCTGACAGGTAATTATTCCTAGATAACCATGCTATGAATTTGCCTGATTTTAACATGGCTACCCTGGTTGGAGTTTGAGCTGAAGGACCCAAACTTTTTTTTCTATCTAGTGTTATATGAGAACCTAGACTTTAATTATAGAACTTGATATAACTAATATTCCTTTGATTTAATAATACATTACAAAACTTTAACAAACTCTAACACTGTGGTCTATGTAAAATTATTTAGTTGGTTGTTCTCTACAGTACTGAATTGGATTTATGAAAATACACATTTTGCCGCAGCTCACAATATACTGAGTCTTAGACGCCATATGTTTTTGTTTAACACTTTAACACTGTGGTCTATGCAAAATTATTTAGTTGGTTGTTCTCTATATTCAAACAAAATTACGTGCAGTGTTGATTTTGAGGGTAAAATTGCCCTCGTGTAATTAGCGAAAATCACACCTCGCGTAAATGCCAACGTTAACAGTATTCGCTCGTATAAAATAAAAGGGTTTCTCAAACATAAAATTACTACACTTATTCTCTTGACATAGGGAAAAATTACCATGATATATATAAAAAAAATTGTTGGAAAGAAAAAGAGTGTCATAAAAATACAATACAAATACAAATAAAAATACTTAATATGTATGATATGCAGAAAATATGCAAATGGTAACTTAAGAAATCTGAAGGCTTCGTTTTTATTTCCAGCAAAAAAGGACAAGCAAGAAATTGCTGATGCTATGACAGAATTATCGAATAAAACATGCATCTGTTTTAGACCGATCAGTAAATATGAGGCTCGTCGTAATTTTATTCCCCACCTTCGATTTGTTAATGGAACAGGGTATGTACTGTTGAGGTCAATAAACCGTTGATTAACCAAATAAATTCCAATATTGACCGAGGTCGAATCCCGATATCAATATATGAAATCATCAAGGTCAGATAAACTCAATATTGCCTAAACCAAAACTCTTCAATTTCAAAAGAGATCCAAATGTTTGCAACTGATTAATGACTGAAAATAATTTATTTATTAAGTTTTTTTGTTTAATTTTCTTGATGTGAACTGATGAAAATGGTTTGTTTTAATTATAAGATGTGCCTCATATGTTGGATTACGGCTTCGAAATCAGAATGGTTCGTTTTCACAAGACCTGTTTCTCCATCCAAAATGTAGGAGGGTGAGTATATAGGGCATGGGGGTGGGGTGGGGATGCGAGGGGGTGGGGATGGGGTGAGAGGGGGTAGGGATAGGGTTTGTGTTAGTGTGAAAGAGGGGGTGTGGGTGCGGGGTTGAGAAAGAAAGGATGGGGTGGGGTTGGGATGCGAGGGGGTGGGGATGGGGTGAGAGGGGGTAGGGATAGGGTTTGTGTTAGTGTGATAGAGGGTGTGTGGGTGCGGAGTTGAGAAGGGTAGGTTGGGGTGGGGTGGGGATGCGAGGGGTGGGGATGGGGTGAGAGGGGGTAGGGATATGGTTTGTGTTAGTGTGATAGAGGGGGTGTGGGTGCGGGGTTGAGAAGGGGTAGAATGGGGTGGGGTGGGGATGAGATATGTGTTAATGTGAGTGAGAGGGGTGGGCGTGGAGGTGGTGTAGGAAGGGGTTTAAGGGGTGGGTTTGAGTGTGACTGGGTAGATTTGAGAAGCATTGGGGTGAGAAATGATGGCGTTGAGAAGCGGGAGGATGAGAAGGGATGGCAGTGAGAGTGGGACAGTCTGAGAAAGGATAGGATGAGAAGGGGTGGGATGAGAAAGGGTGGGATAAAAAGGGGTGGGGTGAAAAGGGTTGGAATGCGAAGGTTGGGGTAAGAACGGGAGGAATGAGAAGGGGAGGCTAATTGGATGATTCCTAAAACAGGTACTTCTTTATATTATAAAACAAAATTAAAATAACTCTAAAACTGATGGAGTAGTAGGGAATAAAAACGACGCTTTTTAGACTAAGCTTCTCTCGTCATAAAAAAAAAGAAATATTTCGCGGCGATTCCATTTGGCGCTTGTTTATAAATCACAACTATGCGACAAACTGAGTTTATTACCAGTAAATAAATGTTTTTAAAGAATTGTTTCCTATAACAGAAAAGGATCGTCATACACGAGTTGTTGCACGCCTTGGGAATCTACCACGAACAGTCACGGCCGGACAGAGACAAATACATTAAAATCAATCTAGACAATGTCAACCAGACGAATCGGCATAACTTTAACAAGTATGGAACTGATGTGGTGGACTCCAGAGGACTGCCGTACGATTTTATGAGTATAATGC
Organism: Argopecten irradians; assembly: GCF_041381155.1. Taxonomy (NCBI): domain Eukaryota; kingdom Metazoa; phylum Mollusca; class Bivalvia; order Pectinida; family Pectinidae; genus Argopecten; species Argopecten irradians. The sequence continues at coordinate 7,889,015 of NC_091148.1, read as the reverse complement.
AATACAGCTCTAAGGTGAGTTTGTTGGTCTCTATAGCAACAGTACAACTGTTTCCATAGCAACATTGACATGATCAACAAATTAATAACGTTTTTGGAAATCTGTGATTTTTAATGGTTTTTAGATGTTTAATCAATAAAATTTCGTTACATATTAATCGAGTTTCAGCGCAAAATCTGGTTAATTTCAGTAAAAATGCTTTACCATACGACGAAAAAGGTATTATTCATTTGCCAAAGGTTTTTTTAAGTAATACATGCATATCCTATAATAAATGCGTTGTTCATATATGTCTGAATAGATGTAAGTGATATTGTTTTGTTTTCTCGGTCTAAAATGTTAGAAATAAAAAACAATACAAAAAAAAAAAAAAAAAAAAAAAAAAAAAACGAAAAAAAAAAATAATAAAAAAAAAAATTCAAATGTTACATGTTACAAGGTTTTTTTTATGTTGTGTGGTATTTATCTATTTATTATCTTGAACATAAAGACCATACTCGAATGTAGATGAAAGGATGTTTTGTTAATATATAGGGTATTGTAGCCCAATGTTTTTGATATTAAGAATTCACTATTCACTATTAATGACAAAAACTATTTTTTCATCCGAGGTGAAAATACGTTTTCCTCCTTTTTATATGAATATCATTTTTCCATTCCTAATATTTATACAAATACAAATTTAAAACAGTATTGCGCTAAATGGATTAAGTATTCTGCTTGTGGCGTTGACATTTAATATTTTTTGTTGAATTTATCGTTGATAAAATGTTCAAAATGTACTAAAATTAAATTGCACCAAATGAAAATCGATTGCTGTAGTTTGGAAATGAAATTCTAAAATAAGAATTATTATCAGAAAGATTATTGATACTGATACACATCATGTTTTTGTTAATTTTCATATATGAATTAATTTGTTGAGTTTTGTAATTGTTCTTAATTTGTTTTTTAGGCGTTTAGTAACAACGGGAATTACACTTTAGAGCCAAAAGGAGCCGGTAGGGACAAATTTATCGATAAAATGGGTCGAGTAAATACAACAAGTGTTCGAGATAACGAAGCCATAAACGCCATGTACAATTGTCCAAAAGGAGGGAGGACATGTAAACATTACCCGTACTCGGTAAACATGTTCCGGTAATACGAAAAATCATGTAAAAGTTTTGTTCAATAAAAATGGGAAATATAAAGATATATACCAATCTATTGATTATCTTATAATATCTCCAAGGTACTGAAGTTGGCGTTGGAATCCATAAATAATTGAAGTCAATTTAAATCGTTTGTTTCAAGCAACGCTTTTAACCACAGTACGTGTCAAGTGGTTTTGTTGCCAAAGACCGCCAAAGTGTCGGGTTCTAATGTCTTCCATTCAATCAACCGGTTGAATTTAGGCTGAAACACCGGCTGACACCTACTCAAAACCCGAATGGTCACCCGTATACTGGGACCGACTCCTTGCGACATGTTGTTGACGAGTGTCGGAGATTAGTGGAACAAAGGACTTGGCTAATGATTGACATGTCACTGCAAGAAACATTGGTGTGTATATAAATGTATATCAATTTAATTTACGAAGGTCAACGGTACTTAGTATTGGCTAAATAGAAATGCACGTAGAGTACTGATACGACACTCGCTCCGGTACGACATGAAACGTGAATCATAAAATTGTAAACAATATTTGACATACTGTAAACCAGCTTATTTTCGCGAAGACTTATTTTCGCGTTTTTATACCTAAGGACATTTTAGCGAAGATTTAATTTTGTGATCTAGACAATCGGAGACCTATTTTACTTGTATTAAAAAAGTTCCTTGGATATTTGTTATCACCCGGGAAATCCTCAAAAGTTAATCGCACGCGAAAATAAATTGGCAGTATGTCAAATATTGTTGACAATTTTATGTTTAATGTTTCATGTCGTACCGGAGCGAGTGTCGCTTATAACATCTTACAAAGTTAAACATAAAATTATTATAACACATTGGGAGTCCATGAAGGAATTATGATACAAAAATAAATTCTTGGAAATGATAACGAGTAACAACTTCAAGAAAAACACAAAGATGAGGTATATTTTCAAGAGTGAGCGAAAATGTTTCATGACCAAATAGTTGAAAAGGAACTCCAAATGTATTACGACCGTAAGGAACATATTGTGTAGTTGCTAATATGCGTGAATTCGTTCAAATTCGCGAAACTTAAATCCTCGCAAAATTTATAAAAAAAACTCATTGTTTTACATACCAAAGCCTTTAGTGGTAATGTCGTTTTTAAGGGTTACAAAGTTTATTTCGCGAAAATAAACTCCCATGAATAAGTTCTAAACGGTACAAATCTTGAAATTGAAATTACAATTTAAAATATTGAAAGCAAAAACGCCTGATTACTGCAAACTACGAACAAAAACAAAATTACGAACAGACATGTTGAGTATGTATATACAATGTAAAATGAAATATAACCACTGCAATAATGGATGAAATGAGAAGAGAAAATATAACCAATGCAACAATGGATGAAATGAGCATTGAAAATATAACCACTGCAATAATGGATGAAATGAGAATTGGAAATATAACCACTGCAACAATAGATGAAATGAGAATTGAAAATATAACCACTGCAACAATGGATGAAATGAGAATTCAATAATGGATGAAATGAGAATTGGAAATATAACCACTGCAACAATAGATGAAATGAGAAGAGAAAATATAACCCATGCAACAATGGATGAAATGATAATTGAAAATATAACCACTGCAATAATGGATGAAATGAGCATTGAAAATATAACCACTGCAATAATGGATGAAATGATAATTGAAAATATAACCACTGCAATAATGGATGAAATGAGCATTGAAAATATAACCACTGCAATTATGGATGAAATGAGAATTGAAAATATAACCACTGCAACAATGAATGAAATGAGAAGAGAAAATCTAACCTCTGCAATAATTGATGAAATGAGCATTGAAAATATAACCACTGCAATAATGGATGAAATGAGAAAAGAAAATATAACCAATGATGTAAATAAATAAATAACTAAAACAAAAGTTGTAACCGACAGAAAAAATAATGGAATCAATATTTAAGGAACATTATTTGAACGCATCCTCATGACAAATAAACGATGGATAACGATTAAGGGACAAAATCATACACAATTTGTTAATTTTCTCTCTGTAAATACACTACATTCAACAAGTTATCAAATATTGATACCATACTCTAGAGATAAAGCGTTATTAGTTTTACAAAATCGCTTTTTATTATTATCTGATAATCCTAACGTCATATTTAATTAGGTCATATTTTATCAGTGACGTGAGATAGATGGCCGCTTTAATTATTATCTGATAATCCTAACGTCATATTTAATTAGGTCATATTTTATCAGTGACGTGAGATAGATGGCCGCTTTAAATCGCTTTAATTATTATCTGATAATCCTAACGTCATATTTAATTAGGTCATATTTTATCAGTGACGTGAGATAGATGGCCGCTTTAATTATTATCTGATAATCCTAACGTCATATTTAATTAGGTCATATTTTATCAGTGACGTGAGATAGATAGTCGCTTTAATTATTATCTGATAATCCTAACGTCATATTTCATTAGGTAATTAGGTCATATTTTATCAGTGACGTGAGATAGATAGTCGCTTTAATTATTATCTGATAATCCTAACGTCATATTTAATTAGGTCATATTTTATCAGTGGCGTGAGATAGATAGTCGCTTTAATTATTATCTGATAATCCTAACGTCATATTTAATTAGGTCATACTTTATCAGTGGCGTGAGTTAGATAGTCGCTTTAATTATTATCACTATATTATCATGTTCGTATAATCAGTAGGAAATATATCGTAAAAGCTAAACGGAATACCTATCCTACGTCCAGTAGCATATAACATGTAAATAATTATTATTGTCTTACTTCATATCAGTTTCAATATACTATAAAGTATTATTTGATCTTATTATAATCATTAAAATGACACTTCAACATTAATATTTTAAAAACCCAATACCTTTCCGAAACGGCTTTTGCTTTTTTTTTAATGTGAATGTAAAACAAAGATTGATAATTTGTCGCAAAAGTTATTAACTTCACGTTAATACTATACGTATTTTCACCTTCTGAACAATTTAATTTCAAATATTCAATGTTAATTTTCATAACGCAGGTCGTATTGTGTTTCCATGACTATACGTAGCTGCCAAATACACGACCGTATCCATGGCGTGACGTTACTAACCACGAGTTTTGGGACTCACTTTTTAATCTGAATATTCTATGATCAGGTGATACATAGATATGAAACACAATACACATTTTGTATCTAGTAATATCAGCATAGTACTGTAACAACAGAAATCTACATTAGAAATAGTGAATAACCTTAAAATCAAACATCCATTATTTACGGATGTTATCTAGAATAATCAGTACCCTTCTGATACAGATAATAGTGGTCTGTATGATATAGCAGAGTATAAACGTTATCAGTGACAGTGTTTAGCAGTAAACATTGATATCAGTGAATAGTGATAATGTTATAGAAGTCTAAATCGTGGGAGACCAAACGTTTAACAAAGAAGTTTTTGTTTCTGCACTTTTGGAACGATGGGAGAGGATATGTTGTTGAAATTTACTGTCTTTATTACGTTTTTGTCTGCAGGTAAGATGTTTTATAAATTCCAAATAGCTTATTGACAATAAGATATTAATATGTCAATATGATCACTGTCAATATATTACCTATCTTAATCCTTTCATGAAAAGCTGTTGTTAGTGTAAAATTGCAGTTTTGAAAAGAGAACAAAAACTAAGCGATGAAATATACATAATGTGTTAAACATGGTGACAAAAACTCACGATACAATACCGAGAATTCATAATTAATTTCATAGATTGTTATAGAAAGCCCAGTGTAGATACTGGCATGGGAGGTGTTTTAATTAAACACAGATAGTATTGTCTTCATACGCTTCTCAGACAACAAATAGTATCAAAACAGACTCTGTTAGTTAGCCAATGGAGCGATCGATTGATTGCTATTGACACCCGTTTTATATTTCTGGTCCGAACAATCGACAGGAATGTATATTGTTCGTGTACTTCTAAAATATATATTTTCTAAGACATAAAATTGAAAAGGCAAGGCCGTTTAATAGCATTCCCATATCATTTCAGTTTTTTGGTCATTGTATTACTTTTCAATTTGCATGTACACATGAAAACCTCCAGACATAAGAACATAGTTGAGATTTTTTTTTTTTAAATTATGATTTTGATCTTGTATGCTTTTGCACATAACTTCATCATCTTTTTATATTGTGCCTAATTTACATTTCCACAGCATTGTTCCATTCTACTGATGCACACAGGATTATGATATATTCAAAATCCTTGCCATTGTTCTATGAGTTTATATCCGAGTCAACTACATGGAGTAAGGCTTCCAGTGTCTGCGTGAAATCCAATGGCAGTTTGGTAACTGTGAACACAAAACCTAAGTCTGACGACATGCAAAATATAATGAACCAGGTATATAACGGCACCGACAAACAGACATTTTGGATTGGACTTCATAGAGCACCTAAATGGACTTGGGACGGAAGTAAGACCACAATATAGATAAAGCAAATGGAAAAGTATAATAAAAGTTTCGATATGTATATGATGTTAAGTGGTGCGCCATAGCATTGAAATCAATATGCTTCTGATATTAAATGATATTCTTTTTAATTAGTATTGGCATTGAAACTATCTGATGGTAAATGGTACATCATAGTATTAAAACTAATGCGTATCTGATGTTAAATAGTATACTGCTACTAAAAGAATAACAATAAATGTTGGACATGAGAACAATTGATAACTAAATAACAATATCTTGAGTATGCTTGATCACCACAGGTAACGAGGTGTTGAAATATTTTGATTGGCATCCGGGAGAACCGCGCATAACCGATACTACAAAGCGGATTGGCCTAAGGTAATTCAGTGATAAGTGAAGCTGCCTTCTGGAAGATTAAATTCAGGTCAGTTTTACCTGACATATGCCGATTTACTTGAAAAACAGTATATATTATCTGAAATACACCTGAAATTGACCTGAAGTTTTCTTCATGACGAAAGTACGTCGTTTTCAGGTGGCATTTTATTTGATTTTCAAGTTTAGCTTTTTTGTGTAAATTTGAACTAAATAGATTCATAGCTCCATTGATATAATCATGAAAATCAACATCCCTTTCCCGATATACCTTCCATAATCAACAATTTGTCTCTAAAAGAGTGGTGTTATTTTATTTGTTTTTCAGTATATATAGCATCACGCAATCATATAATTGGATAGCCCTGTCTGGAAATGAGAAAATTGTGAAACCCGACAGATTTAATATATCGAGCTTCTATGTTTGTCAAACAAACTTAGGTTGGTACACATTGAAGTGATTCGTGAATAGAACGTATTCAACATTGTTTTAAGTAACCTCGCAAAATGTTTTGTCGTCGTCAGTCAATAATCAGAGAACTTAATATTTATGCACTAAGAAGGTCGGCATTACATTTTTTAATATATAACATCGTCCCGAAAAAAGTCCATGGCACTTGCGCCAACAGCAAAAAAAATATTCGATATTATTTTTTGTGTCAATTAGATATGCATTTGCATAACAAAACACTGATTATTGTCCACATGAGTAATATAGTTTATGCTTTGTCAGCGATCGAGCATATTTAACTAGGTCACGTTATATATTTATGTCTTAACATTTGACACGTTTTTAGACAGAAATTACGTTTATTTTATATTGCAATTTCTGGTATCATAAAATGGATAATTTGAATTCTCCCTTTGAACTTTGACCAATGAAGTTATTCAACATTTTGAATAACATTTGAAATAAGAAGCTCAAACTTTTCCATAGTGATAATAGTGTAAAGTAGAAAACTTTTGTTTATGAAGAAATTTAGTTAATCTACTCCGGTTTTTTTATACAGAAAAAATACCTTTCGTCAGCGATGGCACAACTTTAAAAACGCTCCACCGTCGACAACTTAAAGGATACCCGTCATTTGAACATGAACCTATATCTAATCGTGTATACATGTGTCTAAAAGTTATGTAAAATAATTGATTTGGCTTTTGGTTCATGCGCAATCAGTGCATTATTTCATATAGGGCACAGTGCCATGGATTTTTTTTTCGGGATGCAATTAATTATTTTTGATAACTTTATCTTTAAATAAAATAATAAGCTCAAACTTTTCAACGATGGTAAATTGGTAATAGTGTAAACGAGTAATTTTTGTAACTGAAGAAAAACACTAATTCCTCTGCTCCTGTTTTAGATAGAGAAAAAATACCATTTGTCAGCGGTGGAGCATCTCTAAGTCATTGTTTAATTTTTCAATAAAAGTATAACTCTAACCAGTTGCATGATTGATATTGAAGTTTATCACATCTTGTGAATCTCTGTACATGTAAGATTTAAAAACAATGATAATACACTTTGTTATTCCGTTTTCACTTTTCTTTTTTTTATCTTCCATTTTCAGTTAACCACGAGTGTCCATTTTCTGCATGTCAGTCGGATCAACGTCATTGCTTGGATCATAATGGAAGTTGCTACTTCTTTGCTCAAAATTCCTTAACATGGAACCTTGCAAATAAAGCCTGTAAATTACAAAGACTTAAACAACACCTCAATGGTAGTAGACATTTAGCCTTTATCAAAGATGAGGCAACAGAACACGCCATTGCGGGTTTTTTAAAGAATCCACACTTAAACGGAAACTACTGGTTGGGCGCGTCTTTTCAGGGTAAACACTGGATGTGGCTCTCAGGTAAAAAGCTGTCATAACTCTGTACTGTATAGCAGGTGATTTGGGCGGGAGTGATATTTTCGCGATTTCGCGGTACATTGATAGCTATGATTTCTGACATACTGAGAACTGTTGAATCATAGATTGGAAAAATAATTTTCTCTATTTTCTCTTATATCTCAAAAATAACCGATATACGGTATAGATATTTCATTATTCTCCGCTTGACTTTATTAACTGTAAATTCAAAGATCAAAATGATATTTAAGTATTGATGTCACGTTTTTTAACTTCATAGGGATATGGAAGAAATTTTGTTTGCAAACACAATTAACACTTGATAACATAAAGTACGTTTAAATGTACGATTATTTTGATTTTCAAATGGATTACTCTTTCTAAATCAAAATGCAACGTCGACGTCTCTATTGTGACGTAATTTCGCGCCATTTTGACCCCTTGTCGAATGATGTCGTATATTCTGGAACGCTGTGGAAATTAGGATATGCATTTTAATCAGATTTATGCTGTGATATTACATAACTTGTTCTGCCATATCATACAGTCGCAGTCGTGCAATAGGCATAACAACCATATAATGATACTACTATTATTACTTGGTAAGTTTGACGTCATGATCAATACGCATAATTGCCTAATGGAAAGAAACATAACATCATTTTGGATTTCACCTGTCTAATATTTCATCATTAACGTGATTAAATTTGTTTCTACCACAATAGGCAACATCAACACTCAGGACATTGAATAAACACTACAGCTGTTGATTAACAATTTGTTCATACCACAAGTGGTATCAACTCTGTACGCATTCTGATTGGCTGATACGGTGAACTTTGACCGAACTACTCATTTCTCAGTGTCACGTTAGTTAGCGTGTGCCTATATCCTGACATTTTCTCTGTGATACCCCTGAATTTTATAATGGACTCTCCCATGTCTTGAGGAAGAACAGTCCATATAGGTCTTCAGGGGTTAATAAGTTATGGAACTTAATAATCGATTAAAATTTATGTGGACAATAACAACTACAAATCGTGCATTTTTTTCAAATAGTAAAGATTAATTTTCCATTTGTTTCTCTTTAAAGATGCCCCACCGCTGACAGAATATAAACGATATCCATTTTTTTAACAATAATTGGTGTTTAATCGTGTATACATATATGTCTAAGTAACACAAAAAATAATGTGAAATAGTTTATTTTGCTTTAAGTACATAAGCAATCAGCACTATATTCCATACAGGACATAGTGCCATGGATTTTTTTCGATATTTTTATCTTGAAGTAAAATTCTGTTACATAACCACGAAGCAAAATATGACATAAATACATTGTTCTATATTCTTATAAAACATATAACAAGAAATGTTGACAAATTTCACGACTTTGATTTAAGTATTTTAATTGATACCGTTGAAATTCCAAATCGTTGATCAATACGATTAAGCAGGTACAACATGTACGCTTTACCCATACCCGAGCAAAAGTCAAGCGCACGTTAAACGATTGCAATACATAGCTACTGAGGAGTGCATGAAATTATTTTCAGACAAAAACATGGATCTAATAAGGTGAACACACTACTGTAAGAGCGTTTTTGAGTAGTTCTAGACAAAAAAATCTTTACTACACTGGCAAGGGCCAGGGTTCGGCATACAAGACATCGACCAATATATGCAATGACGGACAGTAAGCGAGTTTGAACATTGTACATACATTTCACTACAGTGGGCTTTTCTGGCATATCACAGTAAATCCAACTAATCGAAATCTATTTCCGATATATACCTATGTGCAAATTTTAATGTAATCTTAGTCTGAATTGTCTCTTAAAAAGCTCAAACATTTCAATGGTGGTTATGGTGTAAAGTAAGTAACTTTTTTAACTGAAGACAAATACTAATTCGTCTGCTCCTGTTTTTAAATAGAGAAACAATACCATTAGTCAGCGGTAGAGCATCTTTAAGCAGATTTGTTCATTGCATTTGTATGGCTAAACAATTATCTATCAGCGAATCGACTTACAGTATACAATTATTTCAAGATGTTTCAATGATTAAACTGTTTCCGAACAACATAATGAACAAATTATGATTTTTTTTGTTTTCGGACACTCCATTTAAATCAAGTAGGCAGGAAATCCAAGAACACTATTGCAATGTAAGAAAATAGTAAAACCTAAGAACCTAAGTAAAACCATATAACGTTACTATGAAACAGTGCTACTGTTGCTGTTGCAGACCTAGTAATAAGTCTAGGCTTAACGACATTCACATGTTTTATGAACACATTCAAATATACTATATATTAATGCAGAGTCAAGTATTAAAAGAGCTAATCGTTCTCATTAATATTATAGAGTAATCATTTAAACGTCGTCAGTTGCCTGCATTGTTTAATGTAGTGCTTTCCTCTCATTGGTATGTAAAGTATTTTGTTCATTCTAGGTGAACCATTTGCACAAGAAGATCAAAATCCTTTCAAGACTACACCAAATGCATGTGGTGCGATTGATCCTAACGTTTGGGGTTGGATAGATAAAGCATGTAGTGAACAGCACGTTTTTATTTGCGAGTATGGTAAGTCTTTTAAACTATAAACTTAATTTGTTTAAGATCGATTGCGACGAAAACGTTATGCAATTTACACAAATCACTTTCATTGGTCCAGATGTAAGCGCCAGACGCGGTCGTACAACCAGAGTTCCAGGATAAACCCCCGTACATGTGCATTGGGCAAGTAACCTCTGACAATAACTCTTTTACGATTATTTTCAAATTAATCAACTCGTGTCTGAAAGGTCCGCTGAAATTCACGACATTTCATTAGAGGCAGAAGAAGAGGTTTTTAGGTATTGAATGGTTTACAGCTAACATGCATGTGCTTCTACGTATTAATGCGGAGCTACAGAATTCACTAGTAGAAGTTGAACACTATTCAATCAAGTGTCAATTGCATGAGCAATTCACGGCGGCCAAATTCTTCATTTATCAACAAAACACTTCAGTTTGAGGAAGGAGATGAAGCGAGTTTTTTTTTAGCTAATCAATTAATTGTTTTCTCAAACTGTTGTTGATATGAAGAACTAGTGATACTATAGTATACTTATGGTATACTTAAACTTACGCATTGTTGCTAATAATAGTGGAGATTTTAATTTCGTATCCATCCGAATTCGCGAAATTAATCAAAATTATGATTTTACACATTATAGTATATATATATGTATATGAATGACTATGTATATAATTCACGAAGATAAAACTCTGCTGAAACATTTCAAACAGTAATGTGCGACATTGCCCTCCCTCGAAAATGTCACAATGTCAAACAATACTCTTGTTTTAAGATATTTGTATATTTACAAAATTCCACTTCACTTGTTTAGCTTACCAACCAACGACGACAACACCAACGACACCTACAACAATTCCAACAACTACAACAACTCGAACAACTACAACTAAAGCAACTCCCACAACTACACCTACAGCAACTCCATCAACTACGTCCACAACAACTACACCTACAACAACTCCATCAACTACGCCCACAACAACTACACCTACAACAACTCCATCAACTACGCCCACAACAACTACACCTACAACAACTCCATCAACAACTACACCTACAACAACTCCATCAACTACGCCCACAACAACTACACCTACAACAACTCCATCAACTACGCCCACAACAACTACACCTACAACAACTCCATCAACAACTACACCTACAACAACTCCATCAACTACGCCCACAACAACTACACCTACAACAACTCCATCAACTACGCCCACAACAACTACACCTACAACAACTCCATCAACTACGCCCACAACAACTACACCTACAACAACTCCATCAACTACGCCACAACAAACTACACCCACAACAACTCCATCAACAACTACACTTACAACAACTCCATCAACTACATCCCACAACAACTACACACAACTATCAACTACTCCCAACAACTACTACAACAACTCCATCAACTACGCCCAGAACAACTGCACCCACAACAACTGCATTCACAACAACTCCAGCAACTATACCTCCAACAACTCCAACAACTACACCTACAACAACTCCATCAACTACACCTACAACAACTCCATCAACCATGCTCACAACAACTACAACCACAACAACTCCATCAACTACGCCCATAACAACTACACCTACAACAACTCCATCAACAACTACACTTACAACAACTCCATCAACTACGCCCACAAAACAACTACACAACAAAACCTACAACAACTCAAACAACACCCTACTAAAACAACAACAACAACACTACAACAACTCAAACAACTACAATAAACAAATCCAACAACACACTACAACATCTCTAACAACTACACCTACATCAAAAACACCACAACAACCCCAACCAATAAACCAACAACAACTCCAACAGCTACTACACCTACTACAACCCCAACAACTACACCAACAAACAATAAAACAGACAACCATATTTACGACAACCGCACCAACAACACGATCAAAATTCCAAATAGGTACACACATTTCAAACCCTACAACCTCACCCACAGCAGTTGGTATACCAATAAAACCAAAAACTGCGACCACTACAACTCCAATATCAACATTTACAACTCTATCACAAACAACTCACATATCCCCATCCGGATTAAGTCCCACAACTTTACCAACAACAACTCCAACAAGAGTTAAAATTCAAAACAATACCACAGTTTTTGAAACGTCACCAAATAGTCATAATAAAACATCCTTCAAACCAATAAAAGTTACAAATCCTTTAGTACATCTCATGTCAACAACTACAAACTCCAGAAATGATATAGCATCTTCGACGGATCCCCAGTCTACCCCACCAAATGTGTTCCTAGCAGGAGATACAGACAAGAGCATACAAATAGGTAAGGAAATTTAATAACCGATAAAGATAAATATGAATTCATGCAAACATTTTGCATTAAAACCTGTCATAGAAACTACCTCTGTATAAAAGTTATTTGCTCAATAAGACCACTACTCCAATATCCCAAATTGCCAATTACAACATCCCATTCATCCCATGTATAATGATAATTTTGCCATTTTGCCATAAAGACAATGTCAATCTCTCTTGTATGGTCTATATAGACATATTGGACTTGTGAAAATAAAATATATTAGAGTAGATATTATTGAATATGCACAAATGAGTGATCAAAGATAGAGATAATGGAGATTTGTGTGGATACGTTTTGACATTGAACAAAGAAGATGCCACTGTACTATGCTCTGTGCCATCTCTAGGTACATCTAAGAGTGATCTCGGAACCAATCATTGTTATCTCAAAATCTGTCTTGGCTGCAGTGTTTACTTGAATCTTCGCGTTTTGTTTCGAGAAATCGGACCAAGTCCTTTCCGTGTACCCATTTTTTCCATCGTATATGTATTTGTAAACATATATTTTCAAATACATGTACATTGTATGTTTTGTATGGAAACGTGCATAGTAGCATTTTCGACCAGAAGTTTATTTACTTAAATTCGTGTGGTAATCATACAGAAATACAGATGTTGTTGCAAACTGCTCACTGATAAGTATTCTCTCCACCTTGACACTATATACCAGTGTGATACTAGGGAACAACCAATTAAATGAAAAAAGACCTTCGAAATGGCCCCTGTGTATACAAGATTGAGCCCAGGATAGAATTCTGACCCGGCCGCTGATTGGCTGGTTAATTATGAATTTCTAAAGTAAAACTGTTTTCTGACAGGTAATTATTCCTAGATAACCATGATATGAATTTGGAAATTCAGATTGAAATTTAAGGTAAGAATATCAATATTGATAATTAATAGGTAAAAACATTAGAATTTCATGATTTTTCAGTGTCGAATGCACCCTATTTAAAAATGGCTACCCTGGTGAGAGTTTGAGCAGAAGGACCCCCTCTTTTTTCTATCTATTGTTATATGAGAGCATATACTTTAAGTATAGAACATGGTGGCTCATCAGAATTCAATTGTATTAGAAGTAGATGCCATAACGTTAACACTGTGGTCTATGGAAAAGCATTTAGTTGGTTGCTCTCTACTAGTAAGTAAAACACGTTTAAAACGAACACACTCACAACAAATTCGTTTTAACGAACTAACAAGAACAAAAGAATTCAATACGCCGATTCCGGGATACAACATTCAGTCAGTCTAGTCATATGACTTTCATCACCACGTGACTTAATATAGGGTACATTTGAAACAAAATGGCGGCATATGTAATAATTGTACACGGTGGAAATTTATATATCATGACAGAATATTAAACATTAATTATCAGAACAAATTGTATTAAATTTAATCTAAATATGCACAAAAATTGAATTTGGACACTTAATAAGGAAATGACATGTAAATTACGGCATCAAATGGAGTTGTCGCCTAGCAGTTGGAAACGGTAGCTGACGTCTCACTCACATATATTTTATAACTTACCTGGGTGCATTTTCCCAAAAATCAATAACAAATAAGAAACACAAAACATAACAGTTTATCTTAATTCCGTTATCGAGCAAGTATTACCGACTATGACCTTTACCCGGACATTGGTATTCTCTGCCTATAAGTGTCACCGCCATGACGGAAAAAATGTGCCCTAAATTTTTCGCGGTCACATGACCAAATCAATGTTTTCTACCTCCTACCCAGAAGAGTTCCTTGTATCCCGGAATCGGCGTATTGCTCGTGGTCACATGACTAAATCAACGTTTTCTACCTCCTACCCAGAAGAGTTCCTTGTATCCCGGAATCGGCGTATTCGTTATAAACACAGTTCCTGATACACATATTACATCCTCGATATTCCAGGGGTTCACTTACGATCTCTACACCCCTGGACTATCTCATAGTAAAACTGGAGACAACAGAATAGAAGATGTAATTTAGTCAATTGATGTACATCAAAAGAGCCGTATAACCGTACACTGTGGTTGACTGTGGCTTTCATGTAAGGCGTCGCTCTCTCTGTAGTCTTCAAAGGAAATATTTGCTAGTCTGTGATTAGTCAAATGTTTTCCGCTGAGCTGCCTTCAATTTCACTGTGATATAGTCCAGAGGTGAAGTGATCGTAAGTGATCGGAACCCCTGGAATTTCGAGGATGCACACATTGTAACAATAAAGGAACCTTGACTGGGAATAAATATCACTACGAAATAACCATGAATTCATTATATGTTATTTATAACGTATTTTACTGCACATATTGTATATTCATAACGAGTTATAATTGTTTCGTTAGTTGTTAGTGGTTCGTCATAACCGAATTTTGCCATGCCTTCAAGAACTCGATGGACAAATGCTACAACAGTATAATGTTTGTTACAGATACAGATATTCTGATGTACCTGGGAATAGCTGTATCCTGTGTTATAATCATCCTCGTAGTTACAGGCTGTTTCATCAGGTAAGGAGCTCGAGACGTGATGTGGTTTTTTAAGACAAGAGACCATTTTGATGTACTGATTATGCATATGAATTTTTAAAAAATCTGGAAATAGTGTCCTTTTTCAATGACACACATACAGACATATTTCCAAGTGTCCAATTGTTTTGATTCAATATTGGAATTACAGTAAAACCTACCTCTGTATACCTGTTTCATAAGACCAATTTTCGTGGTCCCAAATGATTAATTTCAACACAACTTGTGCTGTTTTTAACGAAAATCCGAAGCGCTTCCTGTCTATAAAATCACCTGGCTATACCGATCATTTTCACCTGTCCCTCGGTAGATCTTTATAGACAGGTTTGACAGTATTTGTAAGTTTGTTTTCTTTCACGTGTTTGCTTTTCATTTTTGATTCTAGGAAGCGAATGGCTAAAAATGAAACTGTCTCGCTAGAATCATATGACGAAGACTACCTTCAGATGACATCAGATAACGAACCAGTGACATCAGAATGGATCACGGAAACGAGGCACAACTTTTCCGATGACGTAGAACACACATTCTCTAAACCTAAGATCGGGCAACATTGGCCATCTTTACCATACGATGATTGTAACCTATCAGGAATACATGGGCCAACGACAAAGTTTAATCCAATGTACGACTGCGATTTGAGTGATGTTGAAGTACACACTTATAAATATTCGTCAGGACCCGTTCCACTACCCCACTACGACGGGGCGAATTTGGACAGCACAGATGCTCCTAAAAGTCTGTTCAACAGGGATGTGAATAGACCCTTTGGCTTTGAAACTTGTGGAGAAATAACTCCCCCGGAAGATTACAGCTGATATAACATAATTATCATAATATTATTTTAATTACTATTATTGTTTTTCCTTTACTTGTTTACAGAATAAAATTCCAGATTTTTAGTTTCACTGTTTCGTGTTTTTACCCACCATTTCCCATAAGGCCGCTACTTACATAAGTGTATTACTGCAATATTAGCGTCATGGCCTCCTCGATACCCCAGGGGTTACTATCACTGTCGTCATATCCAGATACGGAATGTGTCATAACCAAAATACAGCCAGTTAAGGAGAAAATAAGACCAGTCGCAGCCAGCCAGAAACTTACGTTGAAAGTCACAGAGCCACTGACGCCCTACTTCAAATCCACAAAAAGGTTTCGTCGTTCGTTTCTTTTGATGTACATTATAGGACCAAATTATTCCAAGGTTTTTTTTGTTTTGGTTTGTTTATTTTTTACGTCCTATTAACAGCCAGGGTCATGTAAGGACGTGCCAGGTTTGTTGGTGGAGGAAAGCCGGAGTACCCGGAGAAAAAACCACCGGCCAACGGTCAGTACCTGGCAACTGCCCCCACATGGGATTCGAACCCGCTTCCCAGAGGTGGAGGGCTTGTGGTAATATGTCGGGACATCTTAACCACACTCGGCCACCGCGGCCCCATTTATGGTTTATGCGCGGCCCCATCAAGGGTTTATGCGACTAAATATATGGAATATCGAGGGCGTCATGGTTATATGGCAAAATTTGCTTTACTGAGCAATTAAATCATATTGTACATTTTCTATATTGCGTTATTGAAAAAAACTCCCATAATAAAAAGGAACAATGGTCTAGCAATAAAGTCAGAATTTAAAGCTATGACATACGTAAGAGTTACCTCCCTTATTTCATTGGTGGAAAGCAAAATGTATCTTATATTGTAATTCATCTCTCGAAAATTATAATGTGAAGTCCTGACATATCTCGAAAAAATAAAACTTCTGCAAGTTAGTATCAAAAATATTTTAATACTCATAAAAATACAAACATTGGAAATCGTTATAAATAATTTGTTTTGATATACTTAGAAATACATCAAGACTTATGAGAAGAAGTAATTAGCACTATAATTGTATCTAAATCTGATGTAGACTCTTGGCCTATTCCATTGAGTCGCATTGTATCAATAAACATTATCCAGATTGATTTATCCTGCATTTATAATCGGTCTAATCCAATAAATCGGGGCGTTATAAATAAAGCTATTTGTAATAGCATCAGAAGACAAGTCACAACCCGCCGCGACATCAGATTGAACAATTATACTAAACCTTTTAGCGAATGTGTCATAACGCTGCTTGAACTATCACTATGATTAATATGTTAATCTTCATGGTCTCATTGAGTGCCAAATAATAACGGGTTTACATGTTAGTTTGATCAAACTATTTAATTAAATAAGAGGGACTCTTGTTATCTAACTTTGTGTACACACGCTCCGACTGACAATATCATACATGCACTGCGCCAGTGGAATAAATAGGGTTATCGAATGTAAACATATAAAATTATAATTTCAAAATAAGACAGACAGTTCGTATAAGCATAATCTCTTCCGACATAGTATATCGTTGATAATTAAGGATTTACTATGCAAAGATGGATTGAAAAAAAACCCACCCCAATGTTAATTTTGAATTTAAGTATCTTTTTGGTGGCTCTGTCGAATGATTAAGTCGAGTAGAATATCGATATATGGAATGAGCGGTCCTTTCCAAACATCGATAAACTACTCAACTTTAATCTTTGATAGAACCAGAAACATATATACATAGAGATTGGAAACTCCTTCTTTGTCTATGTTGACAGGCAGAGGGACCTCCAGTTTATAGGCATTTTCCCTTGGCTAACTACATTTAAGTGTATTCTTTTAAACATGATTCTTTTGCATCAACACAAAGTTTAAACATTATATCGTGGTTTGATGTGATCAGTTTTCCCAATTGATATTATTTAATATGATTTTTGAAAATATGAAAATGAGCAATTTTACCTGGTTTTTCAAAAATCAGGCATTCAAAACCGGAAGTGCATTTTGTTTTATTAACATATAAGTTAAAATATTATTTTTTCTTTCCAAAATAGTACTCAAACTATCTGAAAATTACTTAACTTTTATAACATATCAAAGTTATTCTGCTGTATATTACTATTTAAGAGTTTATCTAAAAGCCCCTAGGGACGTACATCTGCCTATCGTAAAAATGGCGAAGTTGCCAATCTCTCTCTATATATTTTTCTGATAGAACCACCAGAAAGATACTTAAATTTTAAATGAACATTGTTGTTTTCGGTCCATCTTTACATAGTTATGTTGTTGTCATGCTAAATCAAATACTTTTGGACTATGTTAAATGTTGTTTACGGTCAAACCCGAGAAAAAAAAAACATCATGGGTCGGTGTTTTTTCTTCGTATCCGCCTTCTTTATAATGGTAACAAAAACATGTATATTTCAGATTATTAATGTTTTGTGTGTCAAATGTTATCTTTAATTCATAACTGAAACTAAACATTAATTTTCATGCGAAACACCTTACTGAAGGCAAATTAATTATTGAATTATGATCATACAGTGTAGATACATTAGTACGATTTTGTGGAAACATGACCTCATTACGTATTTAATTAATCGTTCGATTGTGTCGGAAATGAGTTCAGCTGTACGGTAAGATGAAGTCTGGCCTAAATACATCTTTAATTGATTGCTCAGAATTGCCGAAAATGAGTTAATATTTAATGTGAAATGTGAAAGCATGCATGACTTGGCACTATGATATGATATACACATACTGTACTTTAAAATGTTGTGGCACATAATCTAGTCGTAATGAATTTAGCATGTCAAGGTTCGTCGGTAAAGCGTTCAGGTTTTTTTTGTTCCATTTAAACTGTGATAAAATTCCACATGCAAATATACTCAAAGTAGCGTATATTATTATTGTGACAAGCTTATATTTTACTCGTTTGAAAAAAAAACTCGACATTTCGTTGATTAATGGGTTAACGATAGTGCAAGATGGCGTTTGTGTGTTCACAATAAGCATAGACGGTCTCGACCAACAGAGTTTTTTAAATACCCGTGTCTGTTTTTCAATAAGAAAATAGTGGTGACTTTTCTATCAGTGATAAAATTCTAAGGTTCGCTGAAGGTGGTTAAATAGACTGCTTAACATCGCGTACAAAGTTTACATAGTAATGTCAACAGACCGAACGCCTAGTCTTACAACGAACGGTCGGCTATTAAATCCGCGGAACAGACAATGAAACTTCCATGGGTCAATACGAAATCTCTCCTGACAATCTAACTGACCATTGTTGTTCATACTTGGGTGTTTTGACCACTGTCCGGAGACCGGTAGGTAGTTACATGTGGTGAGCGCAGGACATCGGATCAGCTGTATAGTGGAACTGTTACGAAGGTGTGATATCTAAGAACATTAAATTGGATCGGGTTATTGGGTTAAGTGTGAGGTGTGAAAACTCGATTGGTATTATATTACACTTGATTAAGGGACAATTCCTTTACAGTCACTACAAAAATTTTGGAGGGTACGGATCATATGAAAAGCCCGTTTCACCACTACTGTAGATCCACAGTTCGTGAATTACAAAGAATTGTTCAATTCTTCAAGTTTAGTGATAGTCTGTTTTCGGATATGCTGACCGATTGTACCTAGTTTCTTCTCGGATCTTCTGGTGAATTGAGGATAGATTTTCCCCGGATAATTTGACGGGTTCGGAAGTTATATTTCGATATACTGTGACCACCGCTATCCTTGTTTGAGATTTTTGCTGGTGTATCGTACTTCGCCGAACGAACATGAGCGAACAACAGGTAAATATTACACATGTATAACGACATATTGATTTCTTTACGATATAACCTACAATAAGTCAAGGAGATTCGGCGATAGAGGGGGAGAGGTAAATGGGGGAATTTATAACACAAAGTATTCTTCTATGATCGATTTTCATGGTTGATTAAAGACGACCAATTTAATCCATAATATACAAGTACATGTTATCAGAACATATGTTTCTGAGGCTCGGAGGCAGGTTTAAAATTTAGATTTATTAGATGTCTATGATTTCAAACATATGAATTCTTGCCTCGTACCAGTACACGTTTTATTAGAGGCGATCATATAATGCGTCTATACACTTAAAGCTAATATACTAGCACAGGCCCCTATTATGAGAATATCGATCTTTAATCTTAATTACTGACAAAGTTAATTAGTTAATGGAAATAAGTAATTAATTCACGCACTGTGTGTTATCAAATGAAAAAACAAAACAAAAAACAAAACAAAAAACCGACAGGAAATGTCTTCCGACTTATCTGAAATGCGTTAATTTATACGTGCTACATATAATATGCATTTCATCTTTGGGTGGGGGAGGGGGGTACAAAGTTTAATACATAGATCACTCCTTTTAATTTTCATGACTCATAATTTCCTTATGAACTTCATTCTTTCAGTCAAAATAAATCGGAACATGCACTGCACTGTCATCCCCATACAAGCGCACTTGAAATACGTAAGACGTTACATCGCCGAAAAAGCTTAAACTATACTCATCATTTGAACAATAACTTATGATGTTTAATCGTGTATAAAGATGTTTAATTAAAACAAATCACATATACAATATAAATACTTTATATTACTTTGCATACGCAATCGTGCATAATTCACTTCATATAGGACTTCGTGCCATTGATTTTTTTCTTCTGGAATTTCGATGGAATATTTTTTAAAATATTTTTATATCGAAGTAAAAACAAGCTCAAACTTATCACATGTGGTAATTGGTGTAAAGTAAGTAGCTTCTGTACCTGAAGAAAAATACTAATTTGTCTACACCTGCTTTTGATAGAGAAAAATACCGCAATCTCACAAGACACGCACCACACTCTTCATACACTCCGCGCGGGTGGGGTGTGTTGCTCGGTGTCTTCGGAGGCATGCTTTAGTGATATAACACGATAAAAAGGCAAGAGTTCCACTATACAAGAAGACACATCGCATACTTGGGAGGCCGTTCTTACATGATTCTGGATATTGATACGACGTTTATTAATCAAACAAACAAATAAAAGTATATCTAATTTTGTTACACAAATACATACAATCATGTGAACATATGTTTCAATTGTAATTACTGTGTAGTAAATGAGTTTGGTGATGCATATTACATTTTGTGTATAATCAAACTAAAATATATCAAATGATATTGTTGCGCCCAAGAATTAAAAGACACAAGCTACTTGCAAGTTTAACTAATTCCCATAATTAACTTTCACTTCTGTGTAAACGTATATTAATTGTATAATGATATAAGCCTCGATTGTGTTTCTAAATTCACTGGCGTTGGATTTGAAATGTTTGTATTTCATTTGAATCTTGGGGCCAAAGGTCATGACATTGGTAAGATGAACGATATCATCACTACTTTCACTAAAGAATGACATCAATATTAATGATTAAGACATGGTTGAAGCCTTGTAAGTATGTGTTAGAAAAGTGTTGTAGTATTTTAGTCAACTATTTTCATGAGAAAAAAAGATGATAAACTATTTGCAAGAAAGGTTAACAATTCGTTTTGGAAAATTGAACATATTTTATTACTTATGCCTTGACATAAGGATTACACATATATCCCATTCTGTTGTCAGAGGCATAATGCATCGGAGTTACTCTACATTGTCTATAAAAGTGTTGTTCTTCATGTTCTCTTTCTTCAGATGGAGCATCGTCGGCTACTCACATAGACAACAAACTACTTGCTAGAAAGGCTAAGACATTATCGTTGTGAAAATTGAACCTATTTCCTGAAATCAGAATTAGACATTTGATGAATAGGAGACTAAGTGTCTTTCAGCGAAAAAAAAAATAGAAAAATAGTACTAATAATATATAAGTTTTTGCCAGGAGTTTGAGAAATTGAAGGTAATCAGAAAATATATTGTCTACCAAGTCTAGTTTATTCCGTACATTCTTCAGATGAACCATTATCAGTTAATTACCTAGATAATCAGTCTAAACTGGGTGGGTTACAAACAATTTCCAATGGCGCAGATGAAGTAGATACACTCTCTACATTTAAATATTAATACTCAACCATGTTTTAACATTCTGTCAATCATTTTCCAGCAAGAAGAGTCGAAGGTCGCAGTCGGCAATACAAAGTCAAAGGTACGTCAAAACTGATTATTTTCACTTTTTTCCATTATGTACATCATTATTTTGCAGTTGTTTGTTTGTATTGATTGTATTTGTTTTAAATCTACATTAAACATATATCGTGAGATAACAGATATGACACCAAACACACATACTCTTGTACTTTGCAGTTGTTAACTGAAAAGAATCCTAACAGAACTTAGAGATAGTTATTATTTCTCTATATGTGATATAAATCGAAAATAGAAATAAGTTTAGTGTCATATTTATGTAAATCTCGCCCCTTTTGAAAATATGTGTGTTGTGAAGTTTCTCCCCCATAGAACATTAGTTTGAGACTCACGGACGGTTCAGAAGCTATGAATGTACATTTTTTTCCTATCATAGTTTGACGAAGTTGATTTTCACAAACAAGTACTGTTCAAGTTGAACACTACAAGTGACTTATAATTTATCTATATCATAAATAGTACGAATGCTACTAACTATCTGATTGTTTGAGACAGATTTATCGATTGAAATAATAAAATATAATGTAAATGTGGATTTATTGCGAGTGTTTAAAATCGCGTATCATCGCGAAAAGGGTCAAGCATTATTACAGAAGATCGGTATGACTCTATAAATTGGAGCGAATAAGTAGTTAGAATAAGTTAGTTAAAACGCGAAATTAAGTCGTCGCGAAAATAAGTTGGGTTACAGTATTTTCGCGTTCATGAGGTCTTTATGTTATCCGTGTAAATCCCCCCTCGCGGAAATGTCCACGTTGACAGTATTTATAGTGAGATACATGTAAATAGAACCCTCAGGACTTATTATAAAGGTGTCATGTAGCGCTATATTGAAGACATATAGTGCTGTGTTGTTTCTTAGTATTATACGAGGATTTATAAGTGAGAGACCCGCTTATAAATCCTTGGTTTTATATCAAAACATTTTCTATAAAGAGTAATATGACCTGAAATCAACTAACTGAAAAGAATACAAACGGAATCTTTATCACTGTATGAGAGGTAGATTTTCAATTAATTTATCTTTGTTATTGTTCTGGACCTTTAATATATATGGTCAACCAATAAACATGAAATAAATTAATAAATCTTGAAATGAAAACATACATTTAGCAAATCCGGTATTTATTTGATATTTACGTATTATTACTTTAGATATTTTAGGCTTGGCATACATAAAATTCAATGTACGTTATATCGTAATGGATATGGAGTGTACTTCACGGAAAAATCACTTACGTCTTGTTTGACCTTTCCTACAGTAAATAGTCCGAGAAAGTCTTTAAAAATCACAGCCATGTATTGTTTAGGTATTAGTGGTACCATGTCACGGCCCGAGGACATAAAGAGCGGAGATATTGTTGTCACTTTGTAGAGGGTATATGACGAACGTTTGTTTGTAGACATACCTGTATTTTGCGTTTTCACCGTAAACAGTGTAATAACTTCATTGTATTAAATGTATCGTGTGTATTTAATATAATGCGTGTTTTTCCCGAGGTGTCACGGGGTCATGACTATGTGCACTGGGCAAGTTTTTCAAAGTCTATAGCTGAAATAACCGTATGTTTATTATGAAATTTCGTTACATAGACTAACATTCATTGATTAATTTCGAAGTTAAATATTTAGTGGAGAAAAAAAACCTCTACTTTGAAGACTTTCCATAGTGTTTTTGCTACTCCCCTAGCATAAATGACACGATATTTTCGCTTCGTCCTGTTAAAATGAATTTTAAAAGTATTTCTCTACTTTAAACACAAAATAAAAAGTATTATAATTATGTTCCACTTGAAGGGTTGTAAGTAACAGCTTTATTTCCTCCTTCTTTTAATATTTAAAATAAGTTAACCTAGAAAAGTCCCTATGCACAATGACCTGTTAACTATGTTACAGATATATATGCCAAACGTGTTTAATGCAATATGCTAAGGCGAAATATCTCTAATACGCTAAAATGAGTTAACCGAGAAAAAGTCACTATGAGCAGTAACCTATTAACAATGTTATATATAATAAACGTTTTATAAAACAGAGGATTACTTCATGATAAGAGAATACCTGCGTTAAAGATATCGGACTCAAATTCACAAACTGACACTTAAAAAGCCATTTAAGCCTTATCTCCACTTTATGGCAGTTAAGATTCGTTTGTAAACACCATTTTCATGGCCTATTATTAGTGTTATAACAATACTTTATAATATGGCTAGTCTGAGTACTTGACAAATATCGAAACCTATAAACAGCCCAGGCCATGAAAATGGTGTTTACAAACGAATCTTAACTGCCATAAAGTGGAGATAAGGCTTAAATGGCTTTTTAAGTGTCAGTTTGTGAAATGGAGTCCGATAAATTTATCGCAGGTATTCTCTTATCATGAAGTAATCCTCTGTTTCATAAAACGTTTATTATATATAACATTGTTAATAGTATAGGTTACTGCTCATAGTGACTTTTTCTATAGCTATAATGAAATGTAAAAATTGGATTATGTTACTAAAACGTCGAATGTGTAATGTATTTGAAAGATTTAAGCTATAATGAAATGTAAAAATTGGATTATGTTACTAAACGTCGAATGTGTAATGTATTTGAAAGATTTAAGCTATAATGAAATGTAAAAATTGGATTATGTTACTAAAACGTCGAATGTGTAATGTATTTGAAAGATTTAAGCTATAATGAAATGTAAAAATTGGATTGTGTTACTAAAACGTCGAATGTGTAATGTATTTGAAAGATTTAAGCTACAATGAAATGTAAAAATTGGATTGTGTTACTAATACGTCGAATGTGTAATGTATTTGAAAGATTTAAGCTATAATGAAATGTAAAAATTGGATTGTGTTACTAATACGTCGAATGTGTAATGTATTTGAAAGATTTAAGCTATAATGAAATATAAAAATTGGATTATGTTACTAAAACGTCGAATGTGTAATGTATTTGAAAGATTTAAGCTATAATGAAATGTAAAAATTGGATTGTGTTACTAATACGTCGAATGTGTAATGTATTTGAAAGATTTAAGCTATAATGAAATGTATAAAAATTGGATTATGTTACTAAAACGTCGAATGTGTAATGTATTTGAAAGATTTAAGCTATAATGAAATGTAAAAATTGGATTGTGTTACTAATACGTCGAATGTGTAATGTATTTGAAAGATTTAAGCTATAATGAAATGTAAAAAATTGGATTATGTTACTAAAACGTGGAATGTGTAATGTATTTGAAAGATTTAAGCTATAATGAAATGTAAAAATTGGATTATGTTACTAAAACGTCGAATGTGTAATGTATTTGAAAGATTTAAGCTATACTGAAATGTAAAAATTGGATTGTGTTACTAATACGTCGAATGTGTAAAGTATTTGAAAGATTTAAGCTATAATGAAATGTAAAAATTGGATTGTGTTACTAATACGTCGAATGTGTAATGTATTTGAAAGATTTAAGCTATAATGAAATGTAAAAATTGGATTATGTTACTAAAACGTCGAATGTGTAATGTATTTGAAAGATTTAAGCTATAATGAAATGTAAAAATTGGATTGTGTTACTAATACGTCGAATGTGTAATGTATTTGAAAGATTTAAGCTATAATGAAATGTAAAAATTGGATTATGTTACTAAAACGTCGAATGTGTAATGTATTTGAAAGATTTAAGCTATAATGAAATGTAAAAATTGGATTGTGTTACTAATACGTCGAATGTGTAATGTATTTGAAAGATTTAAGCTATAATGAAATGTAAAAATTGGTTTATGTTACTAAAACGTCGAATGTGTAATGTATTTGAAAGATTTAAGGACTATAAGAAGGATAAGTCACACTGGGTTTTGGGGAAGTCCGAGGCAGGCGCTTTTGTGTTTGTGCACTGACCGTGACGTTGGGCGACGACTGATTTTCCTTTGATATCCGCCGGCGCATCCTTTGATGTAGCTTGCGGGTGCGAGGGTTACCGTCTTACTTTCTGAAGCGGTGCTGTCATTTCATGAGCTGTCAATTTTTTAACGAAAATTTAAGACATATCCCCTAAATATTCCGTCTTTAAAGCAAGTTATAAACGTCGTGAAATTTAATAAACTCTACAATGGTGTTTCGTTTGACTCGATAAGACAAGTATTTGTTGAGAAAAACGGTTTTTTATTCCCGGTTCATAGGCGTCTCGCGTGGTGTTTAATGTAATGTAAAGAGACAGACACGAATCCTTCTCACTTATAAATCCTTGGAAAGATTTAAGCTATAATGAAATGTAAAAATTGGATTGTGTTACTAATACGTCGAATGTGTAATGTATTTGAAAGATTTAAGCTATAATGAAATGTAAAAATTGGATTATGTTACTAAAACGTCGATTGTGTAATGTATTTGAAAGATTTAAGCTATAATGAAATGTAAAAATTGGATTATGTTACTAAAACGTCGATTGTGTAATGTATTTGAAAGATTTAAGCTATAATGAAATGTAAAAATTGGATTATGTTACTAAAACGTCGAATGTGTAAAGTATTTGAAAGATTTAAGATATAATGAAAGCTCAAAGTTGGATATTGTCGATAAAAGTCGATTTTGTCGTAGAAACAGCTTTCTTCTGTGATAGTCATTTAGCAGATACGCTATTGTACCAACTCATTGACAAGAGCATTATAAACTTTTGATATAGTATTTGAAAAATTTAAGCTATAATGAAATCTCGAAATTGGATTGTGTTACTTAAACGTCGAGAGTGTAAAGTATTTGAAGGATGTAAACTAAAATGAAAAGTCAAAATTGGATTATGTTACTAAAACGTCGAATGTGTAATGTATTTGAAAGATTTAAGCTATAATGAAATGTAAAAATTGGATTGTGTTACTAATACGTCGAATGTGTAATGTATTTGAAAGATTTAAGCTATAATGAAATGTAAAAATTGGTTTATGTTACTAAAACGTCGAATGTGTAATGTATTTGAAAGATTTAAGCTATAATGAAATGTAAAAATTGGATTATGTTACTAAAACGTCGATTGTGTAATGTATTTGAAAGATTTAAGCTATAATGAAATGTAAAAATTGGATTATGTTAGTAAAACGTCGAATGTGTAAAGTATTTGAAAGATTTAAGATATAATGAAAGCTCAAAGTTGGATATTGTCGATAAAAGTCGATTTTGTCGTAGAAACAGCTTTCTTCTGTGATAGTCATTTAGCAGTTACGCTATTGTACCAACTCATTGACAAGAGCATTATAAACTTTTGATATAGTATTTGAAAAATTTAAGCTATAATGAAATCTCGAAATTGGATTGTGTTACTTAAACGTCGAGAGTGTAAAGTATTTGAAGGATGTAAACTAAAATGAAAAGTCAAAATTGGTTTGTCTACTAAAGCAAAGGTATTGCTATACAAATTGCCTAAAATTAATCTGCATGTGCGATGAAAATGTCAGTAGTTTTAATATTCGAGATCTTTTCAAATATATATTTCAGATACCTTGGTATTCAAACATCGACAAAAGCTAGGAAATGTAATCAGTCGAATTTTCGTGGATTGTTTGGGAGTTTATGCTACAAAATTGCTTTCTTTGAAATCTATACTAATTTTCTTTTCATCTATAGCCGTGATAGCCAAGAAATCTAAATTGTTTTCGAACGCATTTAACAAGAAACATTATATCATCATACAATAAAAAACGTTGATCTTCCTTAGAGATACTATTGCATTATCCAGATGCCTCACAAAATTACCTTTGTAAAATATAGCTAATATACTGCAACAGGCATTGCGTATGCCCATTAAAGTGTATTTTATCACATTTAAAGCATTAACGATACATGCGAGATATATATCTGGGTCATAAACATTAAAAATACATATGTATTTTCAAAAGCAGGAATGTTAATAACGTGTTTGAGATCAATCTCTGCATAAAAAAAATGTATTAAAAATCGACGTTTTGGAGAAGCATATTATTTTTAAAAACAATCTTGAATTGAAGTAAAGCAACGTTATTAGATCGAAAGATGCAAAGATGTCTCCAGCACAGAGAGAGTAAAACCAGATAAATTAAAACGAAACGAGTGCCATGAAATACATTACATGTGGTATCTCAAAAATCAACAGCATGGCCCATGCGAGTTTCACAAAGGATAGCGAACCTACAAGCGAAGTATGCTCAAATTGCGCCATCATTGTTTAGATGCTTCCATGCCATTTTAATTTAAAAAAAATTGTATTTATTTAAGTATCAGGTCGTTGTATAGTAATAACCCACACAAGCAAGAAATCTAAATCATACCATACGTTGTGGGGGGATAATTCCATTGTTTATATATACATACCGATTTTCGTTTCTACGTATACAATCACACGCTCGATCGATTCTGTAGTCCGTGTCCTTGGAAGTTAATAATTACTTACTTGAAAGTTTGTTTATGGCGGAATTCAGTGTTCCGACGACAATACAACGAGGCAATTAAGTGCTCGTTTATAGAAATACGGTGTATCGATTCGAAGTACTCGATGACGTCACTCGTCAAGTGGTTCACACGTGGAAGGCTCTATCCTGCGAGTGAAATTGACATTTTCATATATTAGTATATTGCAGTTATGAAAATATGACACAGGATTTCATCTAATGATATTTCTATACAGAAATAAATATTCCGTTTGTAAGTTCTGCGAGATTTCAATCAATATTAGAAAATAATGGTTCTGACTTATTCAAAAATTTACAAAAATATAATTTTGTTTCTCTGCTGTCTTCTAAACATGTCTGAGTTTGTTTGTCATTTGGAGTCTCTATGTTTGTACCAGATGTGGATTAATTATTGACTTTCCATATAGAACACAACGTTAAAGATTTTCTGATATTCTTCCTCCAGGAAGGACGTCATGTTATGACTAGTAGTACACGTAACTGATTTTTTTGAGTTTGAAATATCATCCACTTCCTGTTATATTTGATATACAAAGAGCTATTCTATTATTATCTGTAAATTTCAACTTCAATTTCAGTTTCATTAATGTAATATTGATAGGTAGTTTTATACTGCCTTGCTTACAATAACATATTTATGTATCATATTCCGCATTTGCATATGACAGAGTTATCTACACTTGCGGGAAAGATAATAAGATTTTAAACGTTACATGTTGGGATGTTCTGTATTTGGACATTGCCCTTGCATGTAGGTATTGTGTTTGGGAGTTTCATTCACAAATAATGACGTCATAATTTGTACCTACTTGAGAGGTAGCTGTAGTATATGTTAAGACGAAATACTATAGTATGATTAGATCAAAATCGATATAATTTACATTGCAGGGAAAGAAAAAGGAGCGCAACCTTGATGCAGGTGAGAGAATGTTCTGATTTTATTTCTCATATAATTATGCATTATAATAGTTTTATTTGAAATGTTTATGGTTTCCTTGGCATTTGTTGTACAAGTTCGTGCATAGAATCATGATTACAAATATAGCTTTTGACCCTTAACTACAAAATCGAACATAAGCAACCGTAAAGTATCATTACAATAACGTTTATTTCGAACGTCTAGGCCCAGTTGCTCAAAAGGTGATTGGACTAATTTCAATTTAACGATAATTTTCAAATCAAAATAAAATAATTTCTGGTAATACGAATTTTACAAAAATTTTATACGAATTTTAAGAACTCCATTGTTTAGTTATATAAAGATGTCAATTTTTAATGGATATGAATGATTGAGAGGTTATAATAAGTTGATGATGAATATAATTATCTTTAACTTAAGTGAAAGTGGTGAATGTTTGTGTTCAAAATCAGAATAATCAATTTAAGTATGAAGATTGGTGTGACAGCATTCCTTCTATGAAAGGAAAACATTGTTATTTTCATGTCTATTTTTTAAACCAATGTAATCACACATTTTGCAGTTTGCAATAAAGAAAATAACTTCTCTGCTAAACTAAAACCATCATCTCGACCTATTTGTATCGGTATATATTTCTGACATTTGTAATCTTCAGAGATAAAGGAGCTGTTCCATGCGTTTGATGAAGACAAGAGTAACTCGATCTCCCTGGGCGAACTAAGAAAAGCCATGAACTTCATGGGTCTTTCACCGACAAAGAAAGAAGTCCAGGCGGCAATGAAGAACCTCGACAAAAACGGTAATGCTTAAAAGATCAACAATAACTGTAACCATTAAACCTCAACAAAAACGGCAACCCAGAAATTGAATGAAGTCTTTCTTTTTGTGTATATAGCTACAGCTAAGTGTCCTGTACATCATTTGTTACCTGACAAGGAGGAGCCCCTTTTGGCTCAGATTTCATAGATGGTGAACATTTTTATGTCGGATGAATTTTGTTATGAAAAAAAGAAAAAAAGAATAACCTTATCAATCTAAATAGCATTTAAAAAACCCAGCTGAATTATCATAAGTTTATATTTTTTCTTCTAATTTTGGAACTTTTCGAACCGATGAAGGCAAAACATTACATAGGTTCAGTTGGTTCATTAATACCATGTTTGCAATTGTATATATTAAGAAGTTCTCCCTGAAAACCAAACGAAACCGTAAAATTGAGTTGAAAGAGTTATGCTGTTTCTTCAAATCGAGATAGAGTAGAATAGTATTAATGTATAAAAAAAAAAACAAAAAAAAAACATCGAACATAAGTCCATATTTCACTCTCGGCATTGATTTACAGGAAATGGTAAAATTGAACTTAAAGAATTCAGAACCTTCATAAAGAGCGAGATGGAAAAGAACCCTGGTAGTTTAGACACAGAAGCCTCTATCAGATCAGCCTTTAAAGTGTTCGACAGAGATGGCAATGGCTACATTGACGGCAAGGAGCTCAAATACGCCATGAAGAGACTGGGAGAAAGTATGACCGATGACGAAATAACGGACATGCTGAACGAGGCGGACGTGGATGGTGATGGTAGGATTAATTATGAAGGTACGTCAGTTTGATATTGTTTGTGGAGATATTGGTTAGGTAGATTAACGTCATTTTACCACCCAGGGTTTTTATGATGGCCTACCCGCATATGTGGTGTGTTGAGTGTGCGTTGTGCGCACATATTTTTTGGAGACTGCAGTATGTCCATGTCTATGAATATTATCATATATTAAAAAGAGTCATTTAAGGACACCCCTTACCCTCCGCGTATGCGGTGTATTGCGTGTGTGAAGTGCATGCGTTCGTGTTTTTGGAGACTGTAGTAT
Source organism: Argopecten irradians (assembly GCF_041381155.1). Lineage (NCBI taxonomy): Eukaryota > Metazoa > Mollusca > Bivalvia > Pectinida > Pectinidae > Argopecten > Argopecten irradians. Next base: position 7,857,410 of record NC_091148.1, on the reverse strand, counting down.
GTTCATGTCTAAAAATTCTTTCATATATCAAAAAGAGTCATTTAAGGACACCCCCTTACCCTACGCGTGTGTTGCGTGTGTGAAGTGCATGCGTACTTGTTTTTGGAGACTGCAGTATGTTCATGTCTAAGAATTCTTTCATATATTAAAAAGAGTCATTAAAGGACACCCCCTTACCCTCCGCGTATACGGTGTGTTGCATGTGTGAAGTGAAGTGCATGCGTACTTGTTTTTGGAGACTGTAGTTTGTTCATGTGGTATTTTAATTTAGATTTGTGTGTGTTGGATATTATTGTAGCGTAGCAATTAATCCTGGGTGTATTCAGCATTTGTATTTGTTTGTAGTTTAATCGGGTAGACCAGTAAATTTCATTAATTTATTATTTATTATTGTGTGGTCAACATTTTCATATATATCGGTTGGCATATAGTTTAATCCCGGATTTATTTGTATTTCCATACGCTTACAGTCTACGTTTTTCTGTATTACGTATTATGATTAAAAGTAATATCATCTTGTATTGAAAAAATGATAACACATCGTTTGTCATCTTAGAATATTATTATAACATTTCACATACAATATCACATTTACGAATAAACTATATTGGGAGGGTAGCTATGTGATAAGGAATTTATTTATGATTTTGATGGAACTAAATGAGCGAAGTTGTGTTTGCAGAAAATATGTATAATGTAAGATTTTATCTTGTTTCTAATTTCAGAATTTGTTCGAATATGGAGCGAGTCTTTATAAAGAAAACAATCTACGGAAAGGATATTTATTCATTAACAACATCTACAAATTATGCTTCCCTAGAAAACAATATACTTTGGCCATTGATATGTTAAGGAATTTTGTACAGGTTTATGTAATTCTGTAATACATTTCAAACTCTACACGTCAGACGATTAAAACAAAAATGACCTGTACCGACACCACGTTACAGCAAACTGTACAATTATTAACTTTCAATGAGGGTGACATTAAGATTTATCAACCCTACAAGTCCATTGTAACATCGAGTATAAACGAACGATTTTTTGATAACATTTGTGGTTCGTAAATCCTTTTGATTTTGTTCGTCAAAAGATTTTTTAGGGTATGAGCAATTGCACTATTAACTTTTTACTCTGATCTCGTCTGTATGACAAAGGAATCATTTTAAAACTATTAACTGGATATTGTACAACAAAATTCAAATATGGAAAGTTTTCGGGATGTCTTTGTATGTCTGTCATATTGCAATTTGAACTAAGGATTTAAGACGAGGATTATACAATGAGCTGAAAAGTAAAAAGCCATTTCAAGGCACAATAGTCAACCAATTAGGAAATGTACCTTAACTTATTCTCAAATAATATTTTAGCGTTTCTCTACAACATGTTAATGTTGAAATTGATAAGCTGTTAGATTTAAAAGTTTTCAACATTATAATCATCATTGTTATTTATATATTGCTCGACTATTTTTACAAAACCTTTGTAAATATGCGAATGTTTACGTCATCTTGTATATGGTGTGATTCCACGTTATTGTGATAAAAATGTACCAACTTTTTATGTTTACTATATATTTTATATATTTATATTCTTTCTAATGTGATAGATAAAACTCCGTGCAATAGAGACCGAGTTTATTCTGGTCCTATCTCCATAAATATTATGTACTGTAAACTACTTATTTTTCGCGAGCTATTTAATTTCACGTATTTCTCGTAAAAATCATGAAAATAAGTCGCCCGCAAAAAAACGTAACCCATAGATTCAGTGGAATATTATGACTTAATCATGAAATCAAATCGTCACGAAAAAGATAGGAAGGCAAAAAAACACCTCGAAAAAAACCCAAAGGTAGGCATGAAAACGCGACATTAAGTCACCGCGAAAATTAAGTGGTTTACAGTATCGATAAAGAGACGCAAAGTATAACCGAGTTTCTGCTGTCTCAGACATTACCTGTTAGAATGTTAGAAACATGGGCTGCGTTCAATGAAATAGAACATTCAAATGGTGAAGTGCCGTGTTTTAATGATATTGAATTACAAATGTACATCGTTTCTTTATAACTGCTCCAATGCCATATGCGTGTATCTTTCTCATGGCTTTATATTTACAATTTCACTATCTATTGTATGTAAACTTTATAAGCATTAGACTGCATTCCGTTTGAAATTATGGAAGTATCAATGCCAACGGGACAGCGGCAACTTCAACACGTAATGCTCTTCATTAAATTTACGATTGTCCAGTTGGTATTCATACTCTCATCAATGCTAACTAAATACAGTCCAATGCTTAAGTATTAATGTAGAGTCAATTCTGTCACAGTGAGGAGGAGGGGGTGCGGGCCAGAATGAATCATGGTTTTATAAGAATGTTAAGGTATCATAAGATAGGTTTTGGATAAATTTAGTGGTCACTGGTTTTTTTTTATTGAAAACGGTAACTAATTTACAGATCAGACCATGTATGTGATGTATGTACCTGTACAATATTTTTATTTCAACAAATTGTATTGGCATTGATGATGATTGAAGTCCCATTGCAATTTAAAGTCTTTTTTTTTATATAATATTTCCTGTGAAATTATATTAAAGATTTGTTCTGTACACTATAACCAACTTAATTTCGCGAATTTTTCGATCCTAGTAAATTCGAGAACGTTTATCTCCGTAAATTAACATTGACGGATTTTTTTATTGATAAAAATTTCTATTTAATTGAATTCCGCGAATACTTATCTTTGCGAACTTATTTTGAAACGGAAAATTATAAAATTAAGTAGCCGCGAAAGTAAGTTAATTTACAGGACTAAGTTCGGGTACACTCTGACAATCTTCTTTTTTTTTTTTTTTTTTTTTTAATTCCAATTTTCTTTCGCATTTTCTGTGATATTGTTGTCAAATGAAGATAGTTACTAAGCAAAGAGGTTTTCAACTGATGTCGGAATTATTTTTTATCGTTTGATCCAAATTTGAAATTACATTTGGCATATTATAATTTATCTGAAATGCATTACCTCTTTGCAGTAATGTCTCTTGAGCATTTTGTATATATCGGCTCACAGATGAATTGACTTTATGTACGCTCGGTTGTTGTGTGTATTTCAAATGTATATTTTGTATTATATTGTGATATTTTTAATTACATTCTGTATATACAAATCGTTTTACTCTTTTGAAAAAATGTATGGTTTACAAGAATAAAAAATCGTTAAAGACTTTATTTTGAACCGTGTTCTGTTGTTTGGGTTAAAATCGTTGTTCCATCGATAAACACAAAAATAGCGTTTACAAATATTGTTTAGTAACAAGGTGTTCAACTATTGCTAATAGACAAGGATTTCAAATCAGTAAGTATATTTAAGCATGAAGTCATAGATAAAAAACGGAAGGTCATTCCTCACACAAAAATGTCCGTCCGTTTTTTTGTTTATGACTTCATAACCCCAAAAGACCGTGAAAATAATGCTTATAATTTAATTCAGATAACTCAATAAGGTACTAATTATTATTTGACTTACTTTGACAATAAAACTAATTGAATTGTGGCGCATTGATATCTTATCCAATAATTCAGTTTTGCCAATCAATGATTGTGACGCTTTTAGAATTCGCCGCGAAAACGTTCTGTATACATGACGTCATAATACTTGACTTACAATTATTTCGGTCTATGGAAAATAGCCTAAAAGATCTAATCAATAGAAAGGAGTGCAACATATAAACATGAAATTATTGTTATATGTTCAATATTTTGACTCCATTCCTGAACTGAAGAAACCACCAATCGGGAACTTTCGGCAATTTCCGTACGTTAACGGAAAGTGCCAAAGGTTTCGACTGAGAAAACACGTGTCTCGGCTGCAAAATAATTCTGAAATATTGTTGTCTATCTCTTTCTTTTTATTTGGAATATAGATACACATAGGAGAGACAATATACCGCCCACAATTGCAAGTTTATTGTAAAATACATTTCGACGTTTGACTTACAAATGAATATCTGAATAAAACATAGGATCTTAACATACATCCTACGATGTACTGACTGCTGGTCGGTGGTTTTTCTCATGAGCCATGCTGTTAATGGGACGTTAAACTGAACATCACTTCTGGAAACTCGAATTCTATACCTGTTAGAGAACTTAGTTTATTGATTTTTTGTTCTTAGTCAATTCAATCAATACAACAAAGCGAAGTAAGGTTAAGGTTTTATTATAGGTTCAGTTCGATAAAAGACAATATGAAAGTGATTTAAAAAAAATTAGTAAAGAAAGCTGTCGTGTCCCTACAGAAAAGATATAACTCCTGGAGAAGGCAAATTTTCATTTTGAAGAGAAGCAAAATAACATTCGGAAAATCATGGTCGATGAATATCGCATCATTGAAGATTTATCCGAATACGATCCCGTGGGGGTCCATATGGGTATTAAAGATGCGGAAATCCCGGTAGAGGGTGTATGTGTCGTCTGTCGATGCCCAAGATGTGTCGTTGCCTCCAAAAAAGGTTGAGAAGAACAATCCATCGATGTGGATATGACTGTTGTTACGGTATACCATATGTGAAGAATGGTAAACTAGATCTGTATCGAGCCAGACCTTCAGTGCTCCATTTTTTACTACCAACGTCGTTCAGTTTCACGTACTGTGTCAGCTTTTGCCAGCTATTTAGAAATACATAAACACAATGAGTAATTTACATGTACAATCCGCCAAACACACTTTTTATTCAAAGTAAATCATCCTGTTAAATTAAAATTACTGAGTGAGTTTACGACCCGAATTTTGGTCCTGTTCTTGTTGCACATTGTACTGAATATCTTCTCATTATGCAAAATTTGCAGCAAGAATAGGCCCAAAATCCTGGTCTCAAATTCACTCAGCGATTTTACAAAATACTTTATTTTGAAAGAATGCCATCATTTTTGTGTGATTCGGGGGTAATTAGAAATCGTGAAAATGAATTGCCGTGGGAAAGCGTGAGGCATAAGAATCAAAAGAATCTATTGACTCTTAATTGCGAAAATAAGTTGGTTTCCAGTACAATGTATGTGATTTTATAAGTTAACATACGTTTCCTTCTGGAAGTGAAAATTCCCTCTTCCAATGGACTGGCCGGAGTTGTCATGACAGATCATATTGCTGGGAGAACACCAGGAGCTGAAACTTGGATACTGATCGTGCGGGATGTAGGCGTATACTTCGCCGGCGCCTCCCTTGCGCCACATGTACCGGGTGGAGAAACACTTATCGGTATCACGGTGTCCGGAGCATGTCTGGGAGCCTCCCCACAGTCCAGGCAGCTTCCCACCTTGTACCCAATCAAAGTTGTGAGGAAAGTAAACGTCATAGCTGAGTGTGAGTTCAGAATGACCTTTGACCCCTGGAGGCTGCGAGTAAAACTGGACGCCTCTTGGGATGTTCTTCGTATTCGAGTAGGAACCGTCGGCGTACTTCACTTTCATTACGTTCCGGTGTGAGTCGGTCGGATCATGCGCATGCGTAAGTGAATCGTGTTCACCAAATGTCCCATGACTGATGACGTAGAAGTGATTCCTTTCGTCCCCGGTATCTACACTGTGGGGACTTTCCCACAACATCCGGGCTCCTACAGTAGATGTCATCAAATATTTTTAAAACAGTCACAATATGTGTTTTTAACAAGACCTATACGGTGTTTCTGGAACTTCATATTTGCGAATTTTATATACAGATTTTTAAAAAGGTGTGGTTTAAGTCAATTTTATACACAAAATAGATACGATAGCATCCCCAATACGTTTTAGTAACTTGGTTTAGTTTTACTGTCGTTATGTTGAGTTCCCCTGGACTACGTTATGGTAAAATCGAAAGCAGTTAAAAAGAACAAAACTGATCGATATCAAGCCTTCAGAGTCTTCCTTTGAAGATTACAGAGATCGACGGCAAATTTCAGAGCCATGCTTTCAACCGCAATGGACCGTTATTCGATTCTTTTAAGTACATCAAATAATTAAAATACTTTTTTCATCAAGGCCTTCAATTGTACCACTAGATATTCCAATGGTGGATATTACAACAGAGATAGTAACCACTAGATTATATCGCAGTTTTGATGTATAAACAATTAACAAGATACCTTCTTCAGTTTTCCAGCATTTGACCCCTCTCGATCGTGGATACAAGAAAGATTTTCCACATAAAATTTTCTTTATGAAGCACCAGAAGAATTTAATTTTAAATCATGGAAGTTTCAGATAGCTTTATAAATGTTGCAAGTGACAAAATGGTTTGAAAGAAGTTTTATACATGGTTCTTCTATTATAATATTTCAGAGAAAGAAAGAAAATAATTTCATTCCGCTGAAAGGTTAAATTTAGAAAATAACCTGTTTGGTTTTAATCCTCGCAATTCTGTATTTGTATATAACAGATTTAAATGCCCTTGAGGATAGGTACTGATTGTGACATCATGTTTTCGTGTGTCATGTTATACTTGTCAAAGAGCTTTACTCACAAAACAATGACGATACAATCTGCAAGGGAAATAACAGATGTTATATGCAAAGATGGAATAGATCAACGGAGATTTATCTCTGTAGCTTACCTGCCAGACCGACCCATACAGCTATCAGTGCCAGAGACCTCATGATTACAGATTCACTACTGATGATAAAATTTACTTTTATATGTATGTCTAAATAGGAAGATAAGATAAAAATGACCCATTTTCTGGATACATCTGCGCACTCACAAGTCTACATTTAAAAGTGATTACTATGAATACATACAAACTTTATTTCACTGGCCGACATTGGCCTCGCCCCGCGCGTTGCCTGACCCTAGTAATGACAATCACAGATATATCGATATAGTTTGCAGGATTATCAATCTCTACTAAAAACGAAATGGAAAAGCTCCTACTATTAATATTTCAGAGAGACACATTTTTGTGCGACATCGCTAAATGTAGTGTTAAGCACATTTATGATTTTTATGAATCTTTGATTTAAGGAATAGATTTTTATTTGATGAGGTTATGAGTGTATAATGGAACACGTGTAAATTACATTTCCAATGAAATGGATGAGGCGAAAAACGTCGACATCATATAACTCATTTCCAGTAAAACTTTCGACAGGGTCCCTCACAAAAGGTTACTATTGAAATTGGAAAAATATGGTATCAGTAGAAATGTTTTACATCGGATCAAAAACTTTCTCATTGGAATGAACCAGCGGGTCTGTTTTGACGGTGATTTCTCCTACGTAAGTTAAGTCACAAGCGGTGTCCCCCAGAAGAGCATTTTAGGGCAAATATTATTTTTCATTTTCGTGAACGACATGCCGGAAGAAGTGCAAACTGTAATAAAAATGTTCGCCGATGACGCAAAACTATTGAAAGGAGTAAGCAACGATGATGACAAAGAGGATCTACAGAGAGATGTTGAGAACATTTGCAAATGGACCGAGACCTGGAACATGAAACTTAATGCCAAAAAGTGTAAACACCTGTGTATCGGTAACTCTAAGGACAACATTAACAAACATAACATCGAAAATGAAGATCAAAAGAGTGAAATTACCAAAACTAAATCCGAAAAAGATCTTGGCGTAACTTTTGATAGTAAAATAAAATTTAGTGAGCATGCCACCAACTGTGTTTCAAAAGCTAACAGATTACCTGGTCTGATCTTCAAATTCTTTATCTACATCGATACAACAATGTTCCTTAACTTGTACAAGTCCCTGATTCGGCCTAATATGGAATATGCATCCTGCATTTGGAACCCTATGTTACTTAAGGATAAAATTATGATCGAGAATGTCCAGAGGAGAGCGACCAAAAGATTAAATGGATTAACCAACTTATCATACGAACAGCGACTGAGATCCTTAGGATTACCAAGCCTTAAGTATAGGAGAAAACGTTCCGATCTCATCCAAATTTTTAAGATTATCAACAACATCGATAAAGTCGACACAGATAAATTGTTTACAATGTCTCCCATAACCTTCACAAGAGGTCACTCTAAAAAGATCTTGAAGCCAGTATCCAGACTAGAAGTAACTAAACATCGGTTTAACAGGAGAATTGTAGATATTTGGAACAATTTGACAGAAAATGTAGTGTCTGCAAAGTCTGTAAACTCCTTTGAATCGCGCCTTAAACAGCACTAGCACAATGAACACTCGAAATTCTCTCCTAATTGTTATAGCGCTACCTGATCGATTATTTGATCATATACAAGGATACGCCTCCAGAAGTCATCAGGACTTAAATTGGTGTTTTAATTACATGATTACATGATTTTGTCACCCCGGGGAAGCTTGGAGACCTTCCTACTTCGAGAAAGAACAAGCTAGATTGGACTTTTACCTTATATCTTATAATTTGTTACCAAGTGTGGCCAAAGCAACTACAGAAGCGGAATATAGATCTTATCATTCTTTTCCCATGATTGATTTTAAGTTTAATGAATTACAGTTTAAACGAGGCAAGGGGCTCTGGAAATCTAATTCCTGGCTATTATATGATGAAAAATACCTCAAAATAGTTAAGAATATTATTGTTGATACCAAAAGTCAGTACTGTTTACCAGTCTATAATAGGAATGACATCAGTAATGTTCCTGTTAAAGGTGTTCAGTTTATCATTAATTACCAACTTTTCCTTGAAATCCTGTTAAAGGAAATCAGGGGTAAAATATCTTTTACTTATAATTTAAAAAGAAACAGCGTAATTTGAAGGAAGACAACCTAAAAAAAATCATTCAGGACCTAGAAGAGCAAGAGTATGTAAATGCTAAAATATTAGATGAAAAGAAAAAAGCATTTAGAAAAATAAGGCGTCAATAAAATTGAAGGTAGTGTTATTCGATCGAAGCAAGATGGCAAGAAGAGGGTGAAAACAAACTATTTTTTTAAGTCTTGAGAATAGAAATTTTATTTCTAAGATAATACTTTGGATTGAAAAAAGATAATAATGTTATTTAAAAGATCAAGATTATATTCTTCTTAAAGAGGTTCATTTTTATTATGTAAACTTTATGATGACAATTATGACATAGAGAATTTTAATCCGATTACTTAGATTAATATGATGTAAAAAAAATAACTCGGGGTCTTAAGATTTAAAAGGGATGAATACTTTAGAAGAGGCAGCTAAAACACTGAAAACAATGAGAAATAACAAAAGTCATCTTTTTATTATTTTGCAACGAGGCCAAATAGCATTCTACCAGGATACCGGAAACGACCGACGTTTGCCGAATGGCAAAATAATTAGCAGTCGTGTTGAATGATGGCGAAGCAATCAGTGCCGCCAAGAACGTGATTAGCAATATACATTGTATACTGCGTGGATAAAAGGAATTAAATATGATAAATCAGAATGATTTTGACGTAGAATATAGCATCATTGAAGATTTATCCGAATACGATCCCGTGGGGATCCATATGGGTATCAAAGATGCGAAAATCCCGGTAGAGGGTGTATGTGTCGTCTGTCGATGCCCAATCCGAGTCGCTGCCTCCAAAAAAAGTCGAGAAGAACATTCCATCGATGTGGATATGACTGTTTTTACGGTATACCATATGTGAAGAATGGTAAACAAGATCTTTATCGAGCCAGACCTTCAGTTCTCCATTTTTACTACCAACGTCGTTCAGTTTCACGTACTGCGTTAATTTCTGCCATCTGTATAGACATAGAGAACACAAAGTAAATTAGATTCAGTAGAAGTACTAGAGAGTACACTTAAATATGTATCGCTTTGTCGTTATGTATATCATATGGAACGTTATATCAATAAAACAAGATGCCCAGAAGGCCTGTATCGCTTACCTGGTTTACAATGCCAGGGGATCAGCCAATATTTATAAGAAATTTTGTTCCACTTCCACAATGACGTTTCTGGTCAAACAAATGTGATTATAAATCCATGCAGAACCCCATGACTAGTAGAGATTTATATGGAAATGTTGACGTACGGACGGACGACAGACGCCGCGCCATGGCATGGCATAAGCTCATCGGCACTTCGAGTCAGGTGAGCTAAAAACTGAGACCTAGCCCCAGTATCATGAAACTGCCTTAAGAATGACGCTATTTTGTAACGTCATCTGTGACTGGCGAAGTCTAAACTTAGACCTATGTTAGAAGACGGTTTCATGTAGTCCGCTAAACCTGCCTATATTATTAGGCTTTTTTAAAAAAAAAAAATTTTTGGCCTAATATATAGTCAGCTCGCGGCACAGGGACGTGGCACGAAAAATTTTAACCAATAGTATACATATATATATTATAGTATCAAGGGTATGAACTCGGCGGTCGAGAAAAACGGACCTATTTTTTTTAAAACCGTGATTATTTTAATAAATGGGTTCTATACAACATTGACGGATATCTTACCTTAAAGAGAAATAATTTATCTTTCCATTGAGTGCTTGATGAACAAAATTGGCCAAGTATTGACGAAGTTATGGCTTGATGAATCGGGAAATTTACGAAAAATATGCTAGGTAGACATTTCCCTGTCCGGTCGAAATGTCGTCTCGGCTCTAATGGGTACCTCATAAACCAAGCCAAAATCACAAAATCTACGCTTGTGGTGGTAAACAGTACCCATAACTGTGTTCATCCACAATCTCCTTTGGAGGTGTCATGACCCTTACTTTGTAGAAACTCCATTTAAACATCGTGTAGCTCACTTACTTCAACCGTCACCGCCATGTCCGTTTTTCTCTCGGAACGCTTCTCGAGTTTAGCGACAAGCACAACATAACATAATTTGCATAATGTAGTCACGATATGTAAAGTCGAGAAGCGTTCCGAAAGAAAAATGAACATGGCGGTGACGGTTAAAGTAAGTGAGCTATACGATGTTTAAATGGAGTTTCTACAAAGTACGGGTCATGACACCTCCAAAGGAGATTGTGGATGAACACAGTTATGGGTACTGTTTACCACCACAAGCGTAGATTTTGTGATTTTGGCTTGGTTTTTGATGTGCCCATTAGAGCCGAGACGACATTTCGACCGGACAGGGAAATGTCTACCTAGCATATTTTTCGTAAATTTCCCGATTCATCAAGCCATAACTTCGTCAATACTTGGCCAATTTTGTTCACCAAGCAATCAATGGAAAGATAAATTATTTCTCTTTAAGGTAAGATATCCGTCAATGTTGTATAGAACCCATTTATTAAAATAATCACGGTTTTAAAAAAAATAGGTCCGTTTTTCTCGACCGCCGAGTTCATACCCTTGATACTATAATATATATATGTATACTATTAATTAAAAATTTTCGTGCCACGTCCCTGTGGCTCGCGGTACCTCTTAAAAATGTGAAATCGTAGGCCAGATTTGGCCTACGCTACGTCAGCGGCATATTTCTAATATATCGTCCATGCAATGCCGGGAAAACGTACACATACCTTTAAATTGTTGGAATGAACCAATCAGATTGCTAGGATTGGTGTCAAGTTCCATGACATTAAGCTTTGCCGTACTCTAAGTACGCTAAAGCCTAAAACGTGACCATCACTGGCTTTGAGAGACGTCCTTTAAAGTTATATGTGCCGTAACTGGGCGAAAATTTTGGCATGTTAATTTTTCTACATTAATGTATTGAAACCCATCAGGTTTGAAGAATTAAGCCATGAAATTCATTCAAATGGCTTCAGATGCATTATAAACACTAGTTACAACACAGAAATTATGTACAGTAAGATTCTTGTTTTTATGGCATATGTATGATAAGATGGAAACTTTCCTGTAGAAATCACTTTACAATTACTAATAGCACTGTAAAAATGTTAAATAAAATTGTAGACCACAATTTTGCTTCATGGACTGACCATTGGTACTCATCACGCTTCACTATAGATGTACATATAATGGGTTTTGGCAGTACTGCTAAAAGCATTTCTGCTCTTATTTGTATTTGTAAAATTAAAAACCAATGGATTGGAAGTACTATACTTTTCAATATGTTAGTAACTTTTGGTGATGAAGAACACACAAGAAGCTTATCTTGATTTGTGAGTATAAAAAATACGGCACATATTACTATAAAGATAACAGAGATCGACGCCAAACTTCAAAGCCACATAGTCAACCATAGTGTACGTTAGTGTTAGATTCTTTTGATGTACATCAAAGAATCAAAGGTACCAGTGTTTTCTCTACAATACAATACATTTTACAATACAATAACTTTTATTTAAAGTCGCATATTTCTTACAAATAACATTAGCTCTTGTGAGCTATCATCGCGACAAACAAAAGTATATGTTTTGTTAACAACACACTGATTATATTAAAATGTGGAAAATCAAAAGACATAAGTTTGTATATATATCACGGAAATTAGAGGGTAAAACAAAAACGTTAGTTAAATAGAACACTCGATTTTGTACACTGTTACTAAAGGTAGGGATTAAATCACTATCAGATAAGTGTAATGTACATGTATGCTAACATAGCAAACAGAAAAATTTGACGGATTATACACTAATATAGTGTGAGTTAAAAGGAAGCATTTTAATTTGAGATCGTAAAACGCAATATTAAGGCCATATTATATAAAGAAAAAGCGTCATAAACATAGACAAATGATAAACGAAAAACCGTAAACACGACAAAGCTTTTTTTGCCGATACATATAGTGTATACACAAGCTGCATAATACAGAATCTGTTGCCTTAGACTTTGCTATGCCATATTCAATGGGTGGATATAACGTCAGTGATAGTAACCCCTGGAGTGTCGAGGATGGTTTGGTTGGGAATGATGTGGCGATTACCATTATAATGACAGAAATAACCTAATGATGCACCAGGCTTTTGTGAAGGAAATGAATGTCGCACATCTACGCAACTTATCCATGGTGATTTCAAGCACATCCTAAGTATAATAAGTTCTTAATTTTACTATTGAATTAATCCAGCCTGTCTCGCATACTCGACGCTGTGACTAAGAAAATAGTTCGGAGAAACCTTCAAAATCCATATAGTCAATGAGAAATATACATAAAGATTCCAATCTAGTCGTAGCTATAGGTAGTTAGCGTACCCATACAGCATGGTGAATAAACACCCTCCGAACATCAAACCGGTAATTATAAAATACCACACAAAACAGAAACGGTCTATAGTCTCAGCTACGTCCCTCCAGGTCAAGGCATCCTCATCCGTATCTTCAGCTGAAATATCTTGGACCCAGGTCTGTTTTGATTTGTCGTCTTTCTTATTCTTGCCATTGGATGTTTTGTCGTCTTTCTTATTCTTGCCATTGGCACCCTCCTCTTCTACGTCAACTTTTTTATTGGGACGGCGAAATCCTTTCTTGCATGACAAGCAAGCTAGGACTTGCGTTATTCGTTTAGTTACACAAGGTATAGGTACGTCATCCCCATGACCGCATATTTTGAGGACGTAAATCGAAACGATGATTGACAGGACTGACAACATCAGGACCATCAGCAGTAGTATGCCTGTGGATAAAAATGACAACATTTCATACAATCCAATTTCACTTCTGATTATGCTACACTGACCGAAATCAGCATTGCACCGTTTTAATTTCTATGCAAATTATTAAAATAATACTCGACATGTATTGCATGTATATGTTAACGCCATTTCTCAAAAATGAATGAAAGGGTTATTCTTAAATTTCATATGCTGGTGTATAGCTTGGTTAAAAAAATCCACGTAAGTGGATGTGTCGCCTGCACAGCAAGTTGAAACATCACATAAAATAGTTATTACTGTTGAAAATATTGTTAATAATTAGGTGAAGATATCAAGTCCCCTAACTCTTGCAAATAATGACGGATTTGAGTAGTATCAAACCCATTTGAGATTTCAGTGACAGAAAGCAATATGCTCAGTACATAATTTGGTTAAAACCGGATAATAAATACAAAAGTTATCGAGCGGAAGCAAAGAAATTATCTGTTTTGAAGATTTTAAAGTCCAGTAACACTTGCAAATATTGACGAATTTTGACCAGTATCAAATCTGTTCTAGATCTCATTGATGTAAAGCAATAAACAAATTTGGTTGAAATCGGACAATAAATACTAAAGTTATCGAACAGAAGCCATGGTTTTATCTGTTTCGACGATTTCAAAGTCCCGTAACTCTTGCAAATATTGATGGATTTGACCAGTATCGAACTTATCCGAGATCTAAAGTTATCGCAAGAGAACCCTTTTCCGGACGCCGCCGACGACAGAGAGCAATCATTCTTCGATATAGATACATAAATATTTGTAATATGACTCTTCTTGAACCAATGTTTTAAAGTGTTTTTAAAAATTTCTGAATATTTTAGGAAGGTACTATAATGATAATGACGTATTTGTAACGTAACGCAACACAATCTTATAAAATATCAGTCGTTCAATATTTTAAAAAAGGAACGGATTATGTGTCTATTTATTGTCTTAAATACTTACTCAGTATAGACATATGGTCAGAGGTGGTGGGAATGTGGCCGGCTACCAATGTTAAGTAGACGGCGTAGGCCAGTAGAACAGTCAGAACAAACCCAATCTTCCCTCCTGCATCGACCTGGAGCGCAAAAATAAACCCATTCAAAAATCCAAGAAGCATTATCGGTAATATCGTATTGACGATGTGGAACTGTGGCCGACGTCGGTATTTAACCGAAATCACCAGCGTTATGGATTCACTGCCGGCTCGCTGGACAGTCTGTGTCGATGAGAATGAATCGACGTATTCCCATTCGCCGTTGGTATGGTAAAAATCCAATGAAAATACGTCGCCTGAGGCTGCGACCAATTCTACCAGGTCTGAAGAATATGTCCAGGGCGCCATGGCAATGCCACAGGTTTGCGTATCAAATGGATAGAAAGATGGATTGGTATCACAATGGACTTCAAATTTCCGAAGAGGAAGCCATTCCATTTTACCAGAAGGGAACATCCGTATAGGAGTGATACCATCGTACAGGATCTCAGGGTCACCTACTCTGAAAGATAATGAAGAAGCAATTTGAAATAATTTCTAAAAAAAATTCTTCAAGTTTGAAAGCATGATTTATGCAAAGATATTGTTACATATACCGCCAGTGAATATTAATGTGTGATGTTGCGATGACTAGTACCAATGGTGAACTTTAATCTTAGAGTACTTATGCTGTCTGGGTCCAGTTCCATGCAAATTCCGATTTAAGAAATTCTCTTATAATTCTCCATAGAAAAGCATTACAGATTTAAGGAATGCTCCTTAACTTAACATTTTCCCTTAAATTCCGTATTGCTTTCCGTATTGATGGAAAAGTAAAGGAATATTCTGTTCGTGAAACTAGATAGACTCAGGACAATCTGACGAAGGTGACTGTGTGCAGACATCAGACATGCGTACTGTAAACCAACTTTCTTTCGCGGTCATTAAATTTCGCGATTTCCATTTCAAAACAATATCGCAAATATTAACATTTGCGAATATTAACAATTGAATGATAATTCCTATCAATATAGATGATGTAGATATTAATTAGCGGACATTTACTTTTGCAAATTTATTTGGATCGCGAAATTCTCAGAAGTTAATTGACGTGAATGAAAGGTGGTTTACTATATTAACTGGTATAATATGATAAAGGTCACAAGCTGCGTAATACCATCATGTGTATTTCAACCAATCATGTTCATTTCTAAGTTACCATTGATCATCAATCAATGAAGGAACCGTGTGGTTTTAAAATATGTGTCCTCACATATTATAACAAGCCACTCTTCTCAGAGTCGCGAGTTCGAAAGGAAGTGAAACCAAACAATCAAAGCTTGAAATACTTCAATCCCAAAATAATCAAGAAACATCTATAATACTCCCAATTTCCCGAATTCCACAGGCCGTTTGCATAACGTTATGCTATTCTTCCTACAGAGTCAACCGAAATAGGTTGAGCTCCCTGGTTTTTAATGCCTGTTTTAGCAATTCAAAAATGACGTTATGAAAACCAACGTAATCTTTATTGGATAATAACGTAAAGTTCTAAGCCAATGGAAACGCTCGTTTCATAATTATAATATATCAACTTACGAGTTAACGATTGCCAGTGGCGGGTACCATACAGTATCTTCACTTACTGTAGAGGCCAGAACACTGGAGTAAGCGCCGGACCAGGTCAAACGATCGTCTGTCCATTCCTGAAACAAAAGTCAACAGGGATAACATTCGGTTTCATCAATGTTCCTTATAACACATATAAATATTTCTAATAATGTTTACATCAAGTTTCATTTAAGTGTTACTTATATATATTTCTATATGTGAAGCATTAAAGAATTAACTGAAATTGTCTTTCCCATGTCCATATACCCTATTGTTGTAAGTTACAGTTTGTAACAGGTTCAGATGAATATAATTAATATTACTAATAAGTTAACTTGATCGACATATTGCCTGTATGTCTACATATATCTAAATACCACATTCACTTTACCACACCCAAGATATCCTGATATCTGTATATGTTTATATTAAGTATCTTTCCATCTCGAGCTATCCGAATATGTCTACATTAAAAACAGTCTTTATCATATATCGACGTTAAACCATATCGAAATCACCATCAACTTACCACATCGAGATGTTCTGATATTACCATTTCGAGATAACCCGATATGTCCTTTCAAAGATCACGTGAAACTTACTACCTCGAGATATCCGGATATATCTACATTAAAAACAATGTCTTCAACATATATCGAGGTTAAACCATATCGAAATCACCATCAACTTACCACCTCGAGATGTTCTGATATTACCATTTCGAGATAACAGATATGTCCTTTCAAAGATCACGTGAAACTTACCACCTCGAGATATCCGGATATGCTCATCGTTTGAGATTTTATGTCCTACAATAAATTAAACTACATAAATTAAATGGACAATTGAAAAGTTTCCTCATTATTTGATGAAACAACACACTTACCATGAAATAATGATAAATTAGTATAAATCGGAAAACAAATATCATATATAAAACATATAATAAAAATATTATTAATCTTATTATTGATTCAAGATTGTCAACAATTTTTTTCAAAATTCTTATATAGATATTATATTTGAAAATAAAAATGTCATAAAGGTAAAATAAAGTAAAATAATACTACTGTAACTGTCAGCTTCTCTACAGTAGACTGGTGTTGTTTAATATACACTGTCTCATACATTACAATGTACGTTACAGTTTTTTGACAAACTATTGTCAAAGTCGAAATATTCGTGGCATGGAAATCTCGCTGCATTCGATTTGAATACATCTCCTCGAATATAATTTATTTTCTATGTACGAATATATCGGCGAGTGCATTATTTAACATGTGAATACTGTAACTAGACTTATTATTTGATACAAAACGTAAGCATTATCACATCGTGATATTTTTAATGCTGACTTAGCGAAAATGTCTACACACGAAAATATCCAAGTTTTCAGAATTTCCTATATAAAATCAAGTAATTAATGAGTTGATGAGTTGAAGGAGCTATATAGATAAGTTAATAATGATATCCAATTGTAATATATAATCGTAAAAATATTTTCTGTGCTTATAACATAAAACATATTCTTGGAGGACATTTTATTTCTTTTTATGATATCTCTAGGGAGTTATTTCCACTAACCAGTTAGCTGAATAACAATAATTACGAGATATAATAATAAGAATAATACTAATTGACTTTATTTTCATTCGATTGCACATTGAGTCACAGACTCTTCTCACATGTGGTCGAACAATAGTTTTTACAGCATAGTTAATAAACATACAGTAATTATAAAAAATGAAATCAAAGATATCACAGAATAAGTAAATCATATCACAGATTAAATTATCATATCACAAAAATAAAAGCATAATATCACGAATCATAATATCACAGTCTATAAAAAACAGAAAATTACCATAATTGTACACATAAAAGTCATGCAAACATAAAATCTCATGCTGCAATTATATTTGATGAAATAATAAACACAAATATGTGTCTTGTATACATATATGCCAATATGGCAAAAAAATAAAAATTGACAGATTATACACTAATATAGCATACATTAAAAACAAGAAGTAAATGTTATATGATAAACTGAAATACTGAAATAAGGATTTAAAGATTAACACATAATAAGATACGGATAAAGGAATTCCAGTTGTAGTCCATGTACATATTGATATCAATGATTTTTATTATTATAAAGTTCAAAGCAATGCAATCTGCATTCGACCTTGAAGGTGTTAAGAGATGCTTTTTCCGTGACGTTTGCAGGAAGGTTATTCCAATGTGCTCGACCATTATATTTAAAAGAATTTCTGAACTTGGCTGTTTTATACCGTGGTAAAAAAATTTCCCATTGTGGAAGATCTAGTTTGAATGGGATGAACATTACTGACTAAGATGTTACAATTTAGGTAGACAGGACATAAATTATTCATAATTTTATACATCAAGACACATTCGTTGTATTCAACCCTGTGGGTGAAAGGCAGCCATTTAAATTGGACAAACAGTTGTCCACCTGGAACACTATAATCTACATCTAGAATAATTCGTTTTTAAACAAATTTCTGTGAACAGTGTCCCCAAATGTTGGAACAATAATCAATATATGGTAAAATGATTTTTTTTAATTCTGCACTGTTGATAAAGTTTAAAATTTATATTTTTCTAGACATCTTGCACTTGTATATCCCAAGATAGATGGCCATCGATAATCACACCTAAAAGCTTTTCTTTCCTTACACTTTGTAACTGATAATTTTCATCTGATATACTAAGTTACTAAAGGGGGGGGGGGGGGGTATGTTCACTTACCAACTCATGGAGTGAGATCGCCACAAACTTCACTGTAACATTGACGAGGGAAGAAGGACGAACAAATCGGTTGTAAGTGGACGAATTGAAAAGGGATGAAAGCAGTTCTGTTTCTACAGACGTGTCATAGCTGTGCACCATCCCATCTAAAAAATAGAGTTATATGTGGCGCAATAAATACTTGCGAATCAAGAGTAGCTTTTAATGTCTTATTCTTCATAACAAATTACCAAAATTTTCAGAATTTCAATACTAAGTATGCACTGGTCTTAATTTTACAAGTAAGATCAGAAAATGAATTTTGGCAGTACAATTTTAGCAGTACTGGCAAATATCATTGTATTTATTTCTACGGTGCAATAAAATGAGTACATACGGTCAGACCATGAAGCCAAGTTGTGGTCTTCAATTTCATTTCACATTTATACAGTGTTAGTAGTAATTTAAAAGTGGTTTCTGCTGGTTAGTGTTTCATCTTAAAATGAACATATGACATAATAAACAAGAATTTTACAGTGTATCAATTCTGTGTGTAACTTATTAATGCTTTGAAACAGCATTCTTAAGTAAGCTCGGCGAACCTGTGCACATCTAAACAATAAAACCACTCCGCGATGAAAACTGAATGTTGTTTTGTTCATTTTACATATTACTTGATGGTATGAATAAATCGAACCTCAGTATTCAAAAATACGAACTTTGAATTTGTATGTATTTATGCACCATAGACGGTGTGTTTTGAGTGTTCAGTTGAGACTCTTTGATTTTGGTCGCGTTCACTCGACTCCCGAAAATCACAAACTACGCCTTCTTCCATGTCTTGTTCCGCGGCAGACTTTCGGTCAATTTTGGATTCAATCCGATTGTGTATGATTTGTTTTTCAATTTTAAGTAGTTCATGCTGCTTATTGATTAATGTAATGAAATGTAAGGAAGACATTTGCAATAAAAAGTTCTTATAATGTTTATAAAGTTTTTTGTTTTGGTTGCATTTACGTACTTTATCTGATGATATTATTGCGCAGTGAAAGTTAATAGTTTTGAGTACGAGTTTCCTCACTTGTTCTGTCACTGGGAGTTGTTTCATTTGTTTATCGACATCTGCGTCATATTGAAAATGGAAAAGTACAAAATTTATTAACATAAACTTACAAAATATAATGATGATATAGATCTATATATATGTACGAGCACCTTAAAGTGACAAATGAAATTATATTGGTGTGTTTCGTACGGTAGCCTTACGAAGACTTGCTAGAGCCCGATGTACAGTGTATTGCATGAAATTTTCTTGATGTTAGCGTTCTTATGAATCCAAAATAAATTTGTGTGTTATAAGTAACCAAACAATGTACCTTTCACTTGGCAAAAGTATCTGGCCATGATTTATTATTTGTCAAAGTCGTCAAAGCAAAAATCTTGACAATATGTTCTTCGCGTTAATACGTCGCCAACCAGTTAACTGTTAGGCTTACATACGCAAGACCTGCTTAATTAAGTCCGATGCACTACATGAAGTTTACTTGAGGTAAACGACTAGTGTTCATGTGAATTTTACAGATGCGCCACCGCTGACAGAGCATTAATGATATTCATCGTTTGAACAATGATTGGTGTTTAATCGTGTATATGTATGTATAATTAACACAAAAAATAATATAAAACAATTTATTTTGCCTTTGGTGCATGTGCAATCATTCCATATAGGATATAGTGCCACAGAATTTTTTTCGGGATGCAATTAATTAATTTTTCATATTTTTAACTTGAAGTAAAATAAGAAGCTCAAACTTTTCAATAGTGGTAATGGTGTGAAGTAAGTAAGTTTTGTAACTGAAGAAAAATTTAAAATCGTCTGCTTCTGTTTTTAATAGTGAAAAAATATCATTTGTCAGCGATGGAGCATCTTTAAAGAAATCTGAGTGTTATACGTAACGAAATAATGTACCTTTTATTTGGGAAAAGTGTCTGGCTATTCATTCAACCTATGTTATTTTTCTAAAAAGAAAACAAAAACATATATATCCGGAAATGGTAATATTTCTAATGTCATATTTTTCCGAATATATTCCTAAATGTTAAGTGGATATTAAGATACGTATAAGTTAACTAATTATTTTTTGTCTTTGAAGAGACATTGATGAAATTGATAATTTTAGTAATTAATAAAAAAAATATAAAAAATTATATTCAGATTCTGGCCGGTTTTATTGGTGTTGAAATCGTTATTTCAGAAATAATCTAAATATAGAATTTATTTCGGTTATTTCAGGAAAATGAGTTATTCATCTTATTGTCCTCGAAACAACTTTAAATATCATAAAATAAAAAATACGGTACATACAAGTTAAGTATACTAAATTCAATATTTAAATGAAAAACCAACTTCTTTATTTTTTGTTTGAGACCTTCATTCACAGCATATATGAGTGGCCTTGGCACTTTGATGTTTATAAGGTACCATATATGTTTGTCGGTCAATTTCAATACTTTTTACAGCTAATTTCATCAAACCTCATAGTTTTCAATAGATTCCTGAAGAAGAAAAAAAAATATCGAAAATTTCCCACAGTTATGACATATAACTTGAAATTATTTTATTTCACTACTACTGTATAGAGATGTCAAAGGGCGCTATGCTTATTAGGTCGCTGTTGCATTTCGAAGATCGTCAAAATCGAAAATGAGGAAATGAAGAAAATATCTTTTTATGGCAATTCTTGACATATATATAGTTTGTTGTTATGTATATCTTCAATAATTCGTTCATCTCGTTAAATATTATATGATTTCTTATTCCTGTAAATGTGTTATATAATATGTATTTTCCACCCTGTAACCGTTTATTATGTAATCTTCAACACGTTTTGCTTGGATATTATTTCTTTGAAAACCAGTAGTTTATGCTAGCATTTTGAGATAGCTCAAATTCTGTATTTCGTTAATGTGATTCCATATTTCAATGTTAAAAATTTAAGCAAACTTGAAATTTTTTTTGATGTGATAAAATTGAAATTAAAATTGAAAAAAAAATCAGCTTCTTATTTTATTATTTTAACATTGATGTCATTATTTTTTAATTGCATCGGGATATGAAAGAAGTTTCGTTTCCATACTGTGTGAATCCGCGAACAAAATTAATTTCATAACCCGATGAAATTAAAATCAAATAGTGACATCAGTGGTTATAATTAATTTTTCGATCTACTTGACAAAATAAAATACATTTACACGAACGATTCCATTGATTTAGCAAGGGATTTCTAAATCAATACGTAACGTCAATGTTTCTATTGGGATGTCACGTTAACGTCGAGTTTGCGCGCCATTCTCGAATGTTTACCATAGTGGTATGACGAAAAAGAATCGGCCAATCAGAAAGCCAGATTTAGTATGAAAATAAACATAAATTAATTATTTCAAAATAAAAATACATATCAAATGATTAATATTGTATCCCGAAAAAAAGAGTGTATCGCCTTCATGCAATAAATAAAGATTAAGCAAACAATTGAAAAAAAAAATCATATGTATTTCTTGTGTTAACTAGACATATATATTCACGATTTAACATCAGTTATTGTCCAAATGATAAAATAAATATGCTGCTTGCGGTGGAGCCTCTTTAAACCACACACTCCGATACCTAACTGTTTTACAATGCTCTCACCGAATTCAATTTGTTGTTGTAGATACAAACTGGTCAAGGTAGCCAATAGTACATGAGATAAATAGAGTTAATAAATAAAATGTATGTGCATCTAAAATGTCTTAATTATTAAACACTGAGTAAGTTACACGTGATTGCAATTTTAAAACTCAAACTACGAATATGAGTATGCATATGGTAAAACGTTAATGTTTTTTTTTATATCTGTACATTACAATAACAAACTAGAGACTAAGGTAATTAATTCGTCTAAATACTGAACTATGAGCATCATATGCACAAATAAATCCAATACATACATTGAGCAGTCAGTACGAGCCAGAGGAATCGCCAACTTTGTCCAGCCATGTTGGAAGGCGACACACAGAATGACTGTTTAAGCTCACAGCATTTGTAATTACAATGAAAACGAACTATTGTGACGACGACATGCGTGACCAAACGACCAACAGATCAAGGATTGGTTGTTTTGTAACTATTTTAATCCTCATGAAAACTATAATATAATCTAAAATCCCTTACAAAAAAGATATTAACTTAATCTTAATAGAGTTCATTAAATGATGAAGATATGTAGATAATGAAGCTTCTGTTGTTCATATACGTAATGAAAACGTAAAAAGGACGATCGGTTCGTGTGTACGTACTTAAAGTATTAACCTAAATTGGTAATAGGGTTCATAATATGTTAACACAATGACATAAATAATCGTATGTATGATATCACTACTTGTGTATGGGGAAACAAAATTTCATCAACGAATAAGTGCATTATAGTGGTTAAATTTTGAAGGTCAGTGGATGTTTTTGCGATTACGACTTGGAAGGGAGATATTCTTTCTAGGTTCATTTTTTGTGATCCTATGAACCGTAACTAGGGAAATATTTTGACATGTTATTTTGTCTTCCGTAACCAATTGAAAACCATCGTGATGAATTAAGCTATAGAAATAATTCAAATGGTTAATACACACAAAGCTTACTTGCTTGAGTCGTTACTAATTTACGATCAATTACGATCTTATGAAGCTGTTCGAAACCAGCACTACAGACGACCATGATAGAAACTACAGCCTTCGGAGCTATGTACCAAGCACTCTGATTGGTCTATCGTGAAGGGCGTTAAGCAATGTGAGCCATTGTCTCTACCGCGCAGCAGGTAAAAATACTCGTGCGCGCACGCGGTATACAGATTGGTTGCAGACTGGTTGTGCCAGCCTATTCTCTTGTAAGTGCCAGAAGTCTCCGAAATGGAGGCACTATGGTGCACCTTGCCTCCTTATTACCTCCGAATTCAAATATAATTAGATTTATTCTAACTCGAGAGTAATTTGGATGAAGTAGTTTGTGAATGCATTGTTGTATATTCTCAATTCTCAATTCTTTTATTTTCCTTAAGTTTAGAACTGATTGGAATTGTGCAAAATACGCACATATACATATATATACAATCACATAGTAATTAGTACAATATCATAGACAAGTTACAATTGTACTATACATTGAAATAAAAAATGTGTATTATATAAAGGCTACATAACTTACAGGTTAAGTATACAACACTAAAATAACTATACTGAAATTATTGGAGGTGGGATCGTATTTTCATGGCCTCAAATATAAATTTGGCTAATTTACGTATATATTTGGACATTGCCATTAAGGTTCATGTAAAGGCTTTAAACAGTGATATTTTGCAAGCCTAAAACTCATTACTGTGCTGCAATTGAACAGAACTAATTTCATTAATTGTTGGTATAACTAGCTAACTGTCATTCTTACTGTTGATATGTAATTTGTGAAGCTGCTTGTAAAATTCGGTAAAATATGAGAAAAATGTATATTTCTGGAGAAGACATAGAACTCGTGTGATTTGCATTGATGGAACCAAATAATCATGCAATCGTGTTCAGGTGTGAATATGCCAGGTACTCCAACAGTTTGTTTGGCAAAATCGGACCAGCAAATAGCGCAGGAGCCTTATATAGTAAATGCAAATGACTGCTATAAATGACGGATCACAAATATCCCATATAAGAAGCCATCTCAATTGATACAAATGTTTTTATAGACACCATAAGGTACTCTGAACATGACAAGAAAACTCTTCTCGAAAAAAATAGTTCAACCGATCTGTTTGGGGCGAAAAATGCAAATTTCCGAAAAGAGCCTCAGAGTCCACATTTTAACTATTTTTTTCGTAAATACTCTTCGTGTCATGTTCAGAGTACCTTATAGTGTATATAAGAGCACTTGTATCAATTAAAATGTCTTCTTATATGCTATATTTGTGATCCGCCATTTAAAGCAGCCATTTGCATTTACAACAATAGGCTCCTGCGCTATTCGCTGGTCCGATTTTGCCAAACATACTGTTGGAGTAACTGGCATAGTCACTACTGAACACGATAGCATGCTTATTTGGTGCCATCAATACAATTCACACGAGTTCTATGTCTTCTCCAGAAATATACATTTTTCTCTTATTTTACTGAAATTTACAAGCAGCTTCACAAATTACATATCAACAGTACGACTGACAGTTAGCCAGGGTATATACCAACAATTAATGCAATTAGTTCTGTTCAATTGCAGCACAGTAATGAGTTATAGGCTTGCAAAATATCACTGGTTAAAGCCTTTACATGAACCTTAATGCCTTTAGGCGTGCATTGTCAATAAAGTCGTGGCCTTGTACTGTCTATAAGTGTGTCTGTTATCTTTTATAATATACATTATACATATGTAATTGAATAGTACCGTATAACAGCTGTAACTAGTACACAGAAACAGTAAGCTGGAGTTGTAATAATTTCGCGTATCATATGTAGCGTAATTAAATCTTGTCAGCAATAATCAGACTAGTACAGACAGGTATTAGATATTTTGGGTTTTCATTACCTGGGAGAAAGACAGGTTCTTTACCGTGTATTTACCGGAGATGTGTTTAATAGTGACGAATATTTATAACGATAGCTAGACAGTGTGTTCTTGTTTCTCCCACTTTTTTATAATAACATAGGGGCAGTTATGTTGTGACAGCAGTTATAGTCTACTTCACATATCCCTTACCTGGATTTTACCTGTGCTCTCCCACATTACCTGGGTTTTATCTGTGTTCTCCCACATTACCTGGATTTTACACAATGTTTAAAGTTATCTAATTTCATCATTATTTAAACAATATTTACATATCATTTACCATTTTCATCAGCTATTGTTCTCCAGTGTTTGTATAATTCCTTTCATTTCGAAAAAGTGGGAGAAAGAGGAACAAACCAGCTAGACACTATAGAGATGCGAATTGATTCTACATGTATACGTGGTCTCAAACAGTGAGCAAGTTTAGATATGTAGTTATGTCGTTACCAGGAATAGGGGTGCGTTGACAGCGCCTCGGTTGAAAGGGTATCACGTCCTAGGGTGAAACATGTAGGTTTTGGTCAGCCCAGTTCGTTATGGATACCAAGGACGTATATGAGACTTATAAATCGTATCTTTTAGGGTCCGTAAAACAAACAATGACAAAATATGGTGTAATAGCCCTGAAAAGTTATGAACTTTCCCCATATTACAAGTCTAGAAAGTTAAGAGGCTTTAACGATCAGTACTCTTTCTATAAACGTCACTGTAAATAGTGTGTCAAATTATTAAATTCCTTACTTAAGTTAAACCTGCGCTCTAACAGTGTGTGTAGGTCAAGACGCCGGTCTGTTCTGTTAGGTCAATAGTTGGGACATTAGGTCAGTAATGAGTACGTCGAGTGGGGCGGTTATTATGCATACAGGTGACCAATTGACTTGATCTATACATATTATTAACATACTTCATTAGAGCATAGTAACCATAGTATTACATGTTATATATTTTTTCTTGTAGCGTATTATTAGATTATTAGAGTATTTTTATGCGAATTGTTATATAAAGTATTTTTTGTATTATTTTTATATTTTTTATTATGTGAAGGTCAAATTGTTAATTATGCATATTTTTGATATCGTATATTCTATTTTTTAAATAGAACTGTTATCAGTTGTTTGTTACCTAACTATATTGGATTTTACTTATGTAATGGAAATTGTCTCCCTTTGTTGATAACTTTTGTTAAATTTTATCTCCCTTTGTTCTTTTTTCGTTCTATTTTAAGGAATTTAATTGTTAATAGAAATAATCAGTGTATCTTTTGGGTTACTTTATTTTATGATTTTATTCAGTTCAGAAGTATTTATTAAAGTGAATTTCAATGCATTATTTGGTCATAAATGCGAATCAAATACTTTTTACATTCGAATTAAGTCTAGGATAAATTCTTCTACTTTTTGCTTTTGTTATCTGTTTACTTTATGTTTGCATAATAAAACTGTTGACATTTATTTCATCTTCTGGTTATACTTTCATTGTGTTCCGCTGGAAACTCAAAAGAATATTGCAGAGGGAGAACTTGAGGAATTGGTGATATGATGAGCCATATATACTGAAACACAACGCGAATTCCTATCTCCACTATACACGGAAGGCTCACCCATTCGCCGAGACCCCTCCTCCTTCTACAAAACATTACCAATAAGTAAATTTAAAAAAATCCTGAAACCATATTGGAGTTAGGTGTTATCAGAATGGCAAAATATCACGACCTTTAAAAGTAAACATCGGATTGCTGATGGTAGGCCAAGGTCAGAAGACGTTAGTTTCTTAAGCTATAAAGAAAGCAAATGTACTTTCGACGGCACTTTCGAATTGCATTCGAAAACATATATCAACACAGTTTTCTGAATTTGATAAAGGTGGTGAGTTAAATCAAACTCTATTTTGGCAACTTTATGATTGAAAAGCACGAGAAACATCGCATACTATAACAGAGTTGAAATATAATGGAAAAATTCTTAGAAAACCTTCTGATATATTAGATGCGTTGCATTAACATTTTAGTACAATATTAAAAGAAAATCATAGTGATTTAATTAATGTTTGAATTTGCAAACTTTATCAATACAAAAGTTGAATATATAACGGCTAATATCAATAGCTGAGAAGGATTTTTTTCGATACCGCTGTTACAAGTGTTGAAATATCTAATTTATGTTAAAAAAACTAAACACCAACATGGCCGGAGGGCATGATGGCATAGTTTATGAACACTTTAAAATATGGTGGTAAAAAAACTGTTTGATTATATTGCATTTTTATTTAATATGGTCATAGATAACGAGTATGTACCTAACCATTGGAAAAAAAGGTTTTGATAATTACATTTTATAAGGGCCAAGGGAAGCCAATAGAAATCCAGACAGTTATAGGGCATTACATTATTACCAGTGATTTTTAAGTTGTTTAAGATGAAAGTTTGGACAGGATAAGCTCTGTTTCATGTTCCAAGAGCTTTTTAAACAGACAACAGTCAACCGTAATTGGGAAATCACCTTTGTCGCTTTCATGCTTCATGCAACAATCTTGTGCGTTTTTCGGTGCCAAAATGATTCCAGTTTCTCAAAATGTAAGAGATAATTACTGTCCTTATTTAAATAAAAATCTATTGAAACCCGATTTTCAAGCAAAAAACAGCACCTGGTCATGGTACAGGACTTTGTTTGGCTGAATGTGAAATTGTAGTTCGTTAGAACAGCCGTATGATAGACAGAATCCTGTAAAATAACATATCAAACAATGTTTACCCTGTTTCCACTGTGAAAAAAATGGCTGAATTTACAGTACCGATCATTGTATTTCGGTGTACGTAATCATTGGTATGCGTAGTCGTGGGACCACCACCGGTTTTGGTATGATGTGGTCTGTTTACATACAAGTGATGTAGATATTTGGAAAGTGGTATAACTGCTTAAATATGTGATGTAGGTAATTTAGACTGTGCAACAATATTTTTGTGTCAAATATTCTATAATAAACTAAACATCAAATTTATTAGTTAGCCCTTTTTGAAATTTGAAAGTTAATATACCAATTAAGGCAGACGACGATTTACAAAGTGTCTTTTAAGTGCAAATTATCAAAGTTCACAAAAAATGGTCAATATATGTGAACATTATAGGAAAGTGGCGGTTTACGTTCTCTTCAACTTAAAGTAATATTATGGTGTTTTCCAATAAACCATAAAGTACAATGTATCTAATATTTTACTTTGCAATTGTGTTCTACCAGTAGTTACTGAAATCACACACGTTGGTATATTGTTAAATCACTATAGAAATAGTGTCGAAAGAACTTAAAGGACATGTTGTAAGTGAAAAACTGGTATTATGTCACTTCTAAAGTCAGGTGCTCATCCTAATGCTCTTAACCCTGCAGCTATTGCCAAAAAGATCTATCCATCTGCTCTGTTCGGATGTGGAGTTGTGGCCTTCTCAATAACTCAGAGATAAATATGCTAGAACGAGCGCAGAATTTTATTTTCAAATCTGTTCAAGGTTTTAGGATGAGGACCAGGACTGACATGTGTGTATCATTGCTCGGTCGGGTTACCAAAGAATCATATATTGACATCAGAAAATTACTGTTTGTAAGAAGAATCATTGCCATGGATAGCGGATTCTTGATTAACAAAATTTTTGTCACCATATTTTTTACGTATTTTTTGAATGCAGAAAAATAACAAGGTTTCATACCAGACATCATAAGTATATTACGAAAATAATCATTGTATGATTTTTTTTATTAATTAAAATTATATTAAATGTGGAACTTCTGGTAAAAACATTTGCGAAAACTTGTTTATAAAAATGTTTAAATGATATAGATTTTATTAGATTCAAATGTATTCACCCTAAAAATAGGTTGCACTTTCTTAAGTAACTCACTGTAAAGTTCCCACAGTACAATAATCATGTACACTGTTTGTTTGTCTGTTTGTTTGATTAATTAATGTCCTATTAACAGCTATGGTCATATGAGGGCGGTCTCCCATGTATGCGGTGTGTTGCGGGTATGTTGTGCGTGTTTTGGGAAACTGCAGTATATTCATGTCGTGTCTTCTTGTATAGTGGAACTAAGCAACATACCCTACCCGGTCACATTATACGGACTTTGAATGTTTGGGTAAACTCACGAATATCAAATATTAAATCGTATAGAATTATAATAATATTGTGGAATGCATTTTAACAATTATGTTTACCCATATTATTTTGGCATTGTGATAAAAAATAGCTTAATTCGTGACGAGTAATGGAATTTTTTGTTAAAAAAATTTGGATTATAATTCATGTCATCGGTGTATAATTAACATATTTTGATTAATTTATTGAGTAAAGAATTTGCCTATGATTTCTCAAACCGTGCTTTAGAGGAGTTTAGATTAAGAAATGTGCTTTTTTTGTACAGACTCATGAAAGCATGCGATCTTTATTGCTTTGATTAAATCTCAACTAATGACTAATTATTAGACTCGAACTTGTACATATTATGTAAATATCTATATGCGGTTGTTTTTTTTAGTTGTTTTCATGTTAAATGTCATTCTTTATGTAATCTTCAATTTTGGAGGAAATAAAGACAATAATAGTATTTTCTTTATATAGACCTACACTACAATAACGAACTAGAGACTAAGATAATGAATTCGTCTAAATACTGAACCATGGGCATCATATATATGCACACTATCTGAATAACGACTACATACACACATCTGATAACGGACTACATCTGAATAACGACTACATCTGAATAACGAACTTCCGCATCTGAATAACGACCACATCTGAATAACGACTACATCTAGATAACGACCACATCTCAATAACGACTACATCTGAATAACGACCACATCTGAATAACGACTACATCTGAATAACGACCACATCTGAATAACGACCACATCTGAATAACGACCACATCTGAATAACGACCACATCTGAATAACGACCGCATCTGAATAACGACTACATCTGAATAACGACTACATCTAGATAACGACCACATCTGAATAACGACCACATCTAGATAACGACCACATCTGAATAACGACCACACATATGAATAATGAACACATCTGAATAACGACTACATCTGAATAACGACCACATCTGAATAACGACTACATCTGAATAACGACCACATCTGAATAACGACCACATCTGAATAACGACTACATCTGAATAACGACTACATCTAGATAACGACTAATATCTGAATAACGACTACATCTGAATAACGACCGCATCTGAATAACGACCACATCTGAATAACGACTACATCTAGATAACGACCACATCTCAATAACGACTACATCTGAATAACGACCACATCTGAATAACGACTACATCTGAATAACGACCACATCTGAATAACGACCACATCTGAATAACGACCACATATGAATAATGAACACATCTGAATAACGACTACACATCTGAATAACGACCACATCTGAATAACGACTACATCTGAATAACGACTACATCTAGATAACGACCACATCTGAATAACGACCACATCTGAATAACGGACCACATCTGAATAACGACCGCATCTGAATAACGACTACATCTGAATAACGACTACATCTAGATAACGACCACATCTGAATAACGACCACATCTAGATAACGACCACATCTGAATAACGACCACATATGAATAATGAACACATCTGAATAACGACTACATCTGAATAACGACCACACTCTGAATAACGACCATATCTGAATAACGACCACATCTGAATAACGACTACATCTGAATAACGACTACATCTAGATAACGACCACATCTGAATAACGACCACATCTGAATAACGACCACATCTGAATAACGACCGCATCTGAATAACGACTACATCTGAATAACGACTACATCTAGATAACGACCACATCTGAATAACGACCACATCTAGATAACGACCACATCTGAATAACGACCACATATGAATAATGAACACATCTGAATAACGACTACATCTGAATAACGACCACATCTGAATAACGACTACATCTGAATAACGACTACATCTGAATAACGACCACATCTGAATAACGACCACTTCTGGATAATGACCACATCTGAATAACGACCACATCTGAATAACGACTACATCTGAATAACGCCCACATCTGAATAATAATGACCACATCTAATAACGACCTACATCTGAATAACGACCACATCTGAATAACGACCACATCTGAATAACGACTACAATCTAAATAACGACCACATCTTAATAACGACCACATCTAAATAACAACCACATCTGAATAACGACCACATCTGATTAACGACCACATCTGAATAACGACATCTGAATAACGACCACATCTGAATAACGACTACATCTGAATAACGACCACATCTAAATAACGACCACATCTGAATAACGACCACGTCTGCATAATGACCACATCTAAATAATGACCACATATAAATAATGACCACATCTAAATTATGACCACATCTGAATAGCGACCACGTCTGATTAACGACCACGTCTGGATAATGACCACATCTGATTAACGACTACATCTAAATAACGACATCTGAATAACGACCACGTCTGATTAACGACCATATCTGAATAACGACCACATCTGAATAACGACATATGAATAACGACCACATCTGAATAACGACCACATCTGAATAACGACCACATCTGAATAACGACCATATCTGAATAACGACCACATCTGAATAACGACATCTGAATAACGACCACATCGGAATAACGACCCATCTGAATAAAGACCACATCGGAATAACGACCCATCTGAATAACGACCACATCTGAATAACGACCATATCTGAATAACGCCCACATCTGAATAAACGACTACATCTGAATAACGCCCACATCTGAATAACGACCACATCTGAATAACGACCACATCTGAATAACGACGACCATATCTGAATAACGACCACATCTGAATAACGCCCACATCTGAATAACGACCACATCTGAATAACGACCACATCTGAATAACGACCACATCTGAATAACGACCACATCTGAATAACGACTACATCTGAATAACGACCACATCTGAATAACGACCACATCTGAATAACGACTACATCTGAATAACGACCGCATCTGAATAACGACCACATCTGAATAACGCCTACATCTGAATAACGACCACATCTGAATAACGACCGCATCTGAATAACGACCACATCTGAATAACGCCTACATCTGAATAACGACCACATCTGAATAACGACCACATCTAAATAACGACCACATCTGAATAACGACCGCATCTGAATAACGACCATATCTGAATAACGACCACATCTGAATAACGACCACATCTGAATAACGCCTACATCTGAATAACGACCACATCTGAATAACGACCACATCTGAATAACGACCGCATCTGAATAACGACCACATCTGAATAACGATCGCATCTGAATAACGACTACATCTGAATAACGACCATATCTGAATAACGACTACATCTATATAACGCCTACATCTCAATAACGACCACATCTGAATAACGGCTACATCTGAATAACGACCACATCTGAATAACGACTACATCTGAATAACGACCACATCTGAATAACGACTACATCTGAATAACGACAACATCTAGATAACGACCACACTGAATAACGACCACATCTGAATAACGACCATATCTGAATAACGACCACATCTGAATAAACGACCACATCTGAATAACGACTACATGTGAATAACGGCCACGTCTGATTAACGACCACATCTGAATAACGACTACATCTGAATAACGACCACATCTGAATAACGACCACATCTGAATAACGACCGCATCTGAATAACGACTACATCTGAATAACGACCACATCTGAATAACGACCACATCTGAATAACGACAACATCTAGATAACGACCACACTGAATAACGACCACATCTGAATAACGACCATATCTGAATAACGACCACATCTGAATAACGACCACATCTGAATAACGACTACATGTGAATAACGGCCACGTCTGATTAACGACCACATCTGAATAACGACTACATCTGAATAACGACCACATCTGAATAACGACCACATCTGAATAACGACCATATCTGAATAACGACCACATCTGAATAACGACCACATCTGGATAATGACTACATCTGAATAATGAACACATCTGAATAACGACCACATCTGAATAACGACCCATCTAAATAACGACCACATCTGGATAATGACCACATCTCAATAATGAACACATCTGGATAATGACTACATCTGAATAATGAACACATCTGAATAACGACCACATCTGAATAACGACCCATCTAAATAACGACCACATCTGAATAACGACCACATCTGAATAACGGCCACATCTGAATAACGACCACATCTGAATAACGACCACATCTGAATAACGACTACATCTGAATAACGACCACATCTGAATAACGAACACATCTGAATAATGACCACATCTGAATAACGAACACATCTAGATAACGACCACATCTGGATAATGACCACATCTCAATAATGACCACATCTGGATAATGACCACATCTGAATAACGACTACATCTGAATAATGAACACATCTGAATAACGACCACAATCTGAATAACGGCCACGTCTGATTAACGACCACATCTAAATAACGACCACATCTGAATAACGACCACATCTGAATAACGACTACATCTGAATAACGGCCACGTCTGATTAACGAATAACGACTACATCTGAATAACGACCACATCTGAATAACGACCACATCTGAATAACGACCGCATCTGAATAACGACCACATCTGAATAACGCTACATCTGAATAACGACTACATCTGAATAACGACCACATCTGAATAACGACTACATCTGAATAACGACTACATCTGAATAATGACCACATCTGAATAACGACCACATCTGAATAACGACCACGTCTGATTAACGACCACATCTGAATAACGACCACGTCTGAATTACGACCCATCTGAATAACGACCACATCTAAATAACGACCATATCTGAATAACGACCCATCTGAATAACGACCACATCTAAATAACGACCATATCTGAATAACGACCAATCTGAATAACGACCACATCTGAATAACGACCACATCTGAATAACGACTACCACTGAATAACGACCACGTCTAAATAACACCCTAAATAGCATATTTTATCACAATTTGACCTTTATAAAGACTGCATCCAGATAAAGATAACATTCTTTCCAAATTGCGTGGTCTAAAGTGTAAGCCTGCAAGAAAATAGCGAGGCATAATCCTTTCTTAAATCAATTATGAAAAATTAGACAAAAAGTATTGACAGAACTGTGAACGATTTTAATTGAATTCCTAATTATAACAATATGGCTATATGACCAAGCAGGTACAATGAGTACGCCCGTTACCATACCCGTGCCGGTTTCCAGTAAAATATTGGTATCCTTTTTATAGCAGCAGGTTACTTTCAGCCAAGATCATCCATCTGACAAGGTGAATACACTACCGCAAGAAATTAGTTGAGTAATTCTCCATACACAAGGTGCTTTACACCAACTGAGCTGATTTGGGTTTGGCTTACAAAAAAGTAGCAACCACCAAAATTGAATGGCGACATGCAAGTTATTCTTCGCATTGAAAACACTGACCAAAGTGGACATTTGTGGATAGGTCACCGTGATACTGGTCAGCTACTTTAGGCCAGAATTATTACCTAAAATTTCTCCACCGCCGACATAGCATAAACGATAGTCATCGTTTGTAGAAATATCGGTGTTTATCGTCTATATATATCTTATTAACACCCAAAAATGATAGAAAATAATTCATTCTTTGGTTTTGCATGTGCTCAATCATAGCTGCAATATTGTAGCTCAAAAGACTATAGTGTCGTCTTTAGAGCTACAATTGGCGCCATTACTGCTAATGGAACAAAGAAATGATTATGCAAACCATTATAAAACGTTTGTTTGCATTTTTATCGTACTTGTTTGATATCGTCTTACCTACTAGGCAATAAAACTGAACCACATAAAATATAAAATTTTCATCGAGGCATTATTTTTTTTTACATAATATATATGAAAGGTCTTTCTGAAGGGAATTTCTACGACAAGTCCACAAATTGTGAATTTGACGTCTTGTGAGCGGTACGGTAGATATTAAGAATGGTAGTTGTGTTTGTTTTTGGACAAAATGATATGTAAATGTATGTTTACGTAAAAACGATTGGAAACCTACAAAAAAGTATAGAAAACTATGCCCGAGTGATTTTCGGAGGCAGTTCTCTCCACTACGACACATAGGGACCAATTCGTACCCGGCCGCGAAAGTATATGTAGGCCGGGTACGTATATTCGTTCTAGCTCAATCAATGCTTCATTCCATATAGGACAGAGTTCCAGGGAACGCAATTATTGATTTTCAATATTTTTATCTTGAAGTAAAATTAGAATCTCAAACTTTTCAATGGTGGTAATGATGTAAAGTAAATTTTGTAACTGAAGAAAAATACGAATTCGTCTGCTCATATTTTTGATAGATAAGAATACCATAAATGTCAAACGGTGGAGCATCTTTACTTAACTAACGCTACATTTAATGCACTCTCTTTCTAATCTCTATCAGAGCTATTTTTCTTGTTTCCTTTTAATATACAGTATATCTGGTGTAACAGGCCATGTGTAACATCTGACATTTATTTCACAGTGGATGGCGAAGGATTGCAATTGAACACATCGTAACTATAAAACAATACAAAAACAGCTAGAAAAAGTTAAAGAAAATGCAGTGTAACGTTTCACAAGTTTTTGTTCATGAAGTCCACCATCCTTCCTATGGCCAGCTCACATGACTCCTTATGGAAACCTTGGGACGTCGCGTTGGTGAAAGCATGTCCAGCTTGGTAAGAATGGAACTCGTATTTCACTTTTCCGAGATCTAACTTTTCCTTAAGTTTGGCTTGTGACTTTGGACAGGAGAATCCTTCAACTGCATCGTTAGCGCCAAAATGGCACTGGAGGGGAATTGTGATTTTTGATACGTCGGCCAGTTCATCACTTGGGATTCCATAAAATGGTGCACTGGCCTGTATTTCTTTTAGCAAAGCGGCTGCTGCTAAAGACAAAGCTCCCCCCATACAAAATCCTGTGACACCAACCTGGAGCAAACGTAAAGAGTCATTGAAATAATTTTACAAAGAACACTTTCTAGTATGGTAACATTATTTGGAATATAACTAAAAGAGGTTTTTTTCATATTCAAACTTGTGCAAACGGTGCTAAATGTCAGATGTTGACGAAGAATAAAAAAAACGAATCTCGTTACGTTCTGAATCTAAGGGAGTAACATACTAAAATGTTAATATGATAAATGAAAAACCTTATCTGTGATTTCTATAAAGTCAATGGTCATAGCGACAGAAGTTCTATAAGAACTAGCACACTTGGATTTATCCATTGCATACACCATAAACTGTCTTTAACAAGTTATTCTGTATTTGAATATTACATATCTAGAGTTATCTACCACTGCTCGTAGATACTGATTGTTACGTAATGTTTTGATATGTGAAACGTCATATTTTTTATGAGAAAACGACGAGGGGGATAATTATGATTGTTTTCCAATATACAATATGTAGATTAAAATTTGTTTTCTGTTTATCTAGAGTGACTTTAAAGGGGTTTACCATTATGGATAATCTTGATTTTTTCACTATTCTAGATGTGAACAAAAGTATTACATTTGTACATAGAAAGTATAACTTTTGAGATAACTTAATTCTTGGTTGCTTAACACATGCTTGCAAACTGATGAACAAAATGCATTCCACGTACCTTTTCACAACCAATTGCCTTGAGTTTGCGCGCTGCTCCCTTAATGTCGTGAACAGCTCCGGCCCAATCAAGATCGCCCATATAATGTCCGGCGGTCTCGTTGTCAATGGCAACTTTCCCTCGGTAAAGATCGGGAACAATCGTGACAAAGTTCCCTTTCTCTGCGATCATCGCCGCCTCGCTTTGGATTTGATCGTTCAGTCCCCACCATTCTTGTAGAACAATCAGTCCCTTTTTGGTTTTTGAAACATCCCCTGATATCACATAAGGGCAAGGCCCTAATTTGTTGTCTGAAAAAAAGGTTTCTCTTGGTTTCGACGCCATTTTTACTAAAAAGAAAAAAAAATATAAGGTCAAAAATTTCTATTAGATTTAGAACAAAATTTATAAAAAAAAATACGCAGTAGTCAAAATAAATAGCATAATAATTGGTGGACTAACATATACAAAGAAAAAAACAACCACTTATTTTAGCACTAAAAGACAAAAGGCCCCGATGATGGTAGTTAATCGACACAAAAAAAACCCATAGAATTCAACAGTTTTTGTGACCATTTTACCGGTTATCGACAAACGTCAACATGGTAAAGCTTATGTCAAGTAACATTGTATGATTTTACTTCTGTCGCGCATACGTACCATGCAAACATTGGTATTATAATTATATGCAAATAATTAATTTTTATGTGTTTTCATACTAAATCCGACTTCCTGATTGGCAGATTCTTTTTCTTCACACTACTTTATTACCATAGAACATACCATTAGATTTTTCAATGTGTTTGTAAATATATTATGAACTCTGTACAAGTTTATGATTTTAGACCGTTTAAACAAGTGATTTTTTGTATGACTATATATCACTTCTTAGCTGTACTTGAACATAACTTGATATAACAGTGTCCATGCATCCGTCCTAACCATAGATATTACTGTTGACTCGTAAATGTATTAATTGGAATTTTTGGCAAAATATGCAAAAATAACAATAATATATATTATCAAGTATTAAACTATCTTCCTATGGCATCTATGGTCTATATAGAAGCCAGAGCTTTGCAGAGCGCGCATTATGAGATGATTGTTTGCAAAGCTCTGGCATCAATATAGACCATAGATGCCATAGGAAGATAGTTTAATGCTTATATTTACATTATCAACTCATTTTGGGGTCTCTGCATTAACATTGTTTAAGTTAGACCACGAAAACCGTTTATCAAAGGCGATATAATCCACAAGATGGAACAGCCATTTGGACGATGATCAGTTGACGTCACTAAGTCAACATTAGTGCGTCATAATGGTCACTTTTGGTTGTCAGTTATACCCACATATACTTCACTTGGCCTTGGTTAGTTTATATAGTAGAAGTAACAAGTAAATGTAGATATTATGAAATAACCATGCCATTATGTTTAATAGTGTTTATAGCATGTACTGGAAACGATTGTTTCACCGAATTCGACTATTACGAAAGCATACACATAGAAACTCTTTTTATATTATCATGCAAATTGCGGCTACATACTATGGATTATATATGGCATATATAATGGGGCGTCCCAATTGATACCAATGTACACGTTCAATATTATAATGTCATTTGAACATAGTGGGGAAAAATATTTTTAAGAATAAATGTTTAAAGTTAACTACTGCTAATTTCACTGTTACGATTTGTAACTTAAACATTTGAAATTTAAACATTGACACCTGACTTGATGGTTTAGCTCCCCAAAAGCATATGTCGGCCTATAAGAGAGACAAAATTTAGGGATCATATATTCCTGGTTTTGAATAAAGCGCCTAGAGGGTATCAATTTATATCCAGTTTATTTAGATAACTCATGCTTTACTAATCGGTGCTTCAGCAATATCTTGAATTTTAGTTAGAACAAATAATCATTGGCGTGGAGCCCATTGCAACAATGCATGGAGCGACAGTGCTTGGAGCGACAAAAATACCCTGCCGTTATCACGCGACTGTGCGATAAAACAATCATGTCAATCTGTCGTATTAGCAAGAAAATAAAATTTGTCGCACCGAGTCCAACAGTGTATTTTGTATTGTTTTTTGCAGTGTCACTCCGCGCATTATCGCACTGTTGCATCGCGTATTGTCTTGTGCCGATGTGTAATTAAATTCCAAGCTGAAATGCTAGAAAATTATCTTATATTATATGAATATAAATTAATTCTACAATGCCAATTACAATGCACCATACATTACATCAAATGTGCATTACAACTCGAACGCACGGAGCGAATTTGTGAGGAGCGACAATGCGACCAGCCACCATATATGGGTTTTTTTTTTATTTCATAAGAAAATTCAATACAAGAGTTTAATGCAGTATGATGCACTTTCTTATATTTCCTCTTTTGGAATAAAACAACATACACGTGTTTATTATACAGTGTAGCATGAACGAGGGGTGTTCATTTTCCGAAAAGGCGAAACAACAAAATGACATTAGCCAGTCACGGTATCCTATTGATATTAAACACTAATGATTGATGAATTTCTTAAAGTTCTTGGCCCGGTAATGGAATACACGAATATTTGAAAGCTAAATTTCTTGTTGGCAATATCGCTTTTTTCCAAATACACATTATATTATGAACTCTACCATTACTTTCGGAATACCAATTATTCGTTCATTACCAAACAGAGACAACCACGCACATGCGTCGACTATTCAATCGCTTTTAATTTGTCAAAAAGAAAAGTTGTAAACGTACATGTAGAATATTTTTCTTTCTCTTGATAACGGTAAGTTTAGCGTAATTAATGTTTAGAATATCATGCTATCTATTAATTCAACTTAAATTCTTTGGCGTCAAAAATCAATCTTTGGTTGTGTTTGATGCAAAAATCAAAATGTTATTAAAGCTCTGAAGAAACGTTCACCATGATGGAATACGCCGGTTATGCTTTTTGCTTGTCAAAGATCGCCCGGTCGTCGCCCGTTCACGTGACGGCGTACGATCCGGTAGCCGCTTTTCAGACAATTTTGAAATAAAATCGAGCAGGGTACTTTTCTGTGTTTATATAGTTAGTATTTGCATCCCGGGCTGCATAGTCCTAGAAATGTACGACCGATACAATTTGTGCATAAAAAATTATATATCTCATGTCACAGATTGTTAACGTTGGTCTCATGCATTTAGCATACATATACATTTCGTCGCCCTTGAAACAAATACATTATACTAGGGTATGCGAAAAATGATACTAGGTATGCGAAAATGATACTCGTGTTATTTCATATTTCTGTTCACCTTTCACACAAATATCAACTTACCCTGAACAGGTACAAACACAGTTAAAGCTGACCGGACGATGCAGTTTGTGTCGTCTGCTATCTACCAAGTGATACGGTGTTACGTGTGGTCCTGATATATATCCACACGTGAGCACGCACGCTCTCAAAACGGGCCTATGATGGATCACAGATTGGCAAGGATTCTGGGGGGTATTTTTCCAATTATCTAAATTCCTGGTTTAAAAGTAATGAAATAAAACATTAACCTTTTTCTCAGAATCGCCATTCTAGAAAGTTAAATTGTATTTTATAAACCACTTTTACATCAATTCACAAAGATCATTGCACTTACTATAATCATGCTATCTATTTGATAACATAGCTAGCTGTTTCTTTAATTATTGATGATCAAAAATACAGTAAAACCTGCCTTAGAAACGTTCACCATGGAATCTTTATAATGACCATCTGTCGTTAACCGAGTTCAAGACTGGCACTTTCTCAGGCACCAATTTTCAAAAAGAATTTGACCAGTTTTTTAAAGGCCGCTTTGTTCTATTAAGATATTGTATTGTCACTTAAAGGGGTGCATTTTATTTAGACATGTAATGCGTGTGTATGAAAATGAATTCAATTGATTTCAATTTTAACTGTTCACACAAATTTTACTAAAACTTGTTAAAGTAAGGCCGGTCTATATGTTATTTTTCGTGAATCATTGAAAAAGTGGTGCGTGTTGCTGCGTCATGTTCGTTAACCTTTGATTTCAGATTGACAAGACCGCTCTCAAATCGCCTATCAGATCACATCTGGACAACGTTTAGCAATTGATTAAAATACAGATCCTGATTAATCACTATTTTCAGATCGCCATTTCTAGAGTTCTTGTTTCGTAAAATGAGAAAATCCCATTATTGGGTCATGTAACAGGTGACCTTTGGAAGCCTATAATGTTTTGGCCAATAAAGGTCCAAAATTGCTTTCGAAACGGACCACTTTTATAAAATCTTTTTTTAAGTGATCAATTTTCTGGGGAAGTTATTCGATTCATAGTTTGACCAGTTCAATAGTTGTAAGATTATTTCATAACGGGGAACGTGTTTTAGTCCTCAAATGCCGCGCGTGAAGTTTATACTGGGACGACGGCAAAATATCGTTTTCTAAAATGATGTGACATGTTTATGTAGAAAATGTAATCTGAAAATATGAAGACCACGTCGGTATAAAGGTCATCGCGTTCAAAATAATGCCTAATTTTTCGCCGATTAAATTTTTCGCGACTTTAAATTTTTAGTCATACGTTTCTATTTGTAGCGTACATTTGTGATTTATCGCGGCGATTTATTTCCATTTATTACGATTAACTCATTTACTATGAAATACGCAAACTTTTACAGTATAAATCGTTGCATTAAATGGTGATTTATATATGAACACAGAGCGGTTCGAATTTGTAATGAAAAGATTCAACCTGACATAATTTTTTAGTACATGTACAACAACTGTGTATGACTCATATTTTTGTTTGAAAAACCACGGGCTTTTAACTCCATAGATATGGCACCTCTATAGTGTGTAATACTGAAACCCCGGCAGTTTTACGACACCGTCCCCAATATTACACATGTGTTATGTAGAGATATCCATAGTCCGGTAAACCTGTCAATATTATTGTTACTTTGCCTAATATTTATATATTGGCATTTAAAAACCAAATAATTGTAAGAAAGGCAGTTTTAGTGGAGCAAGATACACACAGTATATTTATTTAATTGAAAGCCTGTGGTTTGAACATGGACTCATAACGCATCCGTTTGGTGCTAATAGCCTATCTAAAATTAGACAAGGAAGTTCTGTCCGGGTATTCCAGACAAATGTTTATTCAATACGAGTGAGTATACAAATCAATACGACGGCCTTCAGAATGCTGCAGGGCTTTCTAAACACAAAACCGGTATCATTGATTGTGTCCGTCGACGTAGATATGCTATCACTGTGATAAAGACATGCTCATTCTTGAGAGCTACGTCATGTTAAGACCCGGAAGACGACTAATCTACACTTGGTAATATTACTATTGCCCTTTTACACTGGTGGTTGTAACTCCAAGTAGTATCATATCGGAAAAGGGTACTTTAATTTGTAAAGTACAAGTGGAAAAGACGTCGTGACTGATAATTACATATCTATACATATCCCCCCCGTCCCCCATGTTTTATTACTCCTCCGTAGTTTTCTATAAATAGTTTAAATAAACTGCTTTTTACGTACATACATGTACGCAGCACCTACTATAAACCAAATTCCTTTGTGTGCGATTTATTTTCGCGAATTTCGCGACCCAAGTAAATTCGCGAAAGTTTATCTCTGCATATGAACTAAAATATTTTACATCATTGATTCTGATAGGAATTTCCAGAGAGATTTTAAATCCGCGACTGTTAACTTTTGCGAACTTGTTTTGAAATGGAAACGCGATAATTAGCAGCCGCGAAAGATAGTTGGCTTACAGTATTTGCTATATAACTTGTTTCCAATCCATTTTTGCGTTATTTGTGAATAAAATATGTTTTAAAGGCCCATTACCTTTCCAAAACGGCTTTTAATTTTTAAAATGGGAATGTAAAACGAGATCGATAATTTTGTAGAGTCGCAAAAGTTATTAAATTCATCTTTAATTACTTACACTCATCCCTCATCGACTTATTTCCATTTTCAACTTAAATAAATAAAATGTTAATTTCATAACGCGGGTGTGTCTTATGTTTCCCGCGTCGTCCTAAATCCCGCCACAGTAGTTGGAATATTATGCGTTCAGACGGCAAAACATGCGAAAAACAAACCGAAAAATGAATCTCCACAGTTATATTTTTACGCAGGAAATCTTGGCATATGTTTGATGTTGTTACCTCATCTCTTAGGCCATGGATAGGTCCAATTTCTTTTGGTATTAATGGTTTTTAAGAAACCTTTAAATGTTTTGCTTCGGAAAGGTAATGGGCCTTTAACTCCAAGGTCATGTGTGGTTACAATGAAACCCGTTTTAATGTTCATAAACAATGGCTATTTTCGCGAATTAAAAAAAACAACTCGCGCAAATAGGCTGCGCGAAATCATTTTAAATCCGGGTTCTTCGAGGACACCAATACGGAATCGGGTGGGGCTTAGGGTTTTTTTTATAAAACGATTGTAATGTCGTTTGGTTCAAATTCGATGGTAAAACACGGAGCGTCACATGGGGTAAATTTATTCTTAATGTGCCAATTTACCCACGTCATTGTTGGGTTATATCTCGAACATCGGATCGTATATTAAAAGTGAATATTTACCGACTTGCGGATTTGCGAAATTTCAAACACCACGGAAATAAATCAGGCTAACAGTTATTGATTTCCATAATATTGAATTGTCATTCGTTCTGCTCCGGTTTCTAATCTTCGCTAGACCCAGAGGTTTATTCAGATGATAGTTTCTCTCCTGTGAATTAAATTTGTATACCCCTTAGCTAATGCGTTTGTTGTTGAGGTTTGGATGTACATATTGACATATGTTTGCTTCATAAATGTGCATCAGTGTCTGTTGTTTTTTTTTAATAGGTAAATAAATCCCTGATTTATCAAAATATAAAAAAAATCTCGTATTTTACTGTATATTATATAATATTTAATAATAATTATTATTTATTCTACTTTGACTGCTCATGTATACTCTTCAAGTCACATTTCATCACAATTATTACTTCAAATTATGTGGTCGTTAAGGGAATACTGTACTTGTTATTTTTGATGATGTTGACCCCCTAGTGTGTGTTTGTGTTGGGTGGGAGTTACTGTAGGGACATCATGATATAGGGCGGTCAAAGTCTGTTGTGAGTATTAGTCTGATTCTGGATCTGTTATTTCGGTTAAGTGGATCTAGATAAATGAGCTTAAGCACGCTACACTTTATATTCGCAAGTTTTTAATAGATGTTTTTTTTTCGTCTCAGCTAATTTCGGAACGCTCGCGGGAGGTGTATGTACATGGGATGTTAATCTCTTGGTCGCCAATTGTAATGAA
The DNA here is from genome assembly GCF_041381155.1 of Argopecten irradians. NCBI lineage: Eukaryota > Metazoa > Mollusca > Bivalvia > Pectinida > Pectinidae > Argopecten > Argopecten irradians. The sequence continues at coordinate 7,812,790 of NC_091148.1, read as the reverse complement.
CTTTTCTTTACCTTTAATTAATTCGTTATCAATTTATTTCTCCATCACATTGAAAGTACATCGTATTACATATTATAAGCGATGGAGATTATCCCAAAACTTATAGATTTTTTTCACCTCATCTTACCGTGTAGACTGATTTCCTAAGCGGTTGAGTTTAAAGTTACAGGATATGCCTTTAAGTTAGAGGCAATGTTCGTTTGAAACTGGCCACTGATGTGAGAATGACGGGCTGTTTTTTATTTAACAATTTTTTTTTGTGCAATATAATATTGTAGGATATCTAATGGGATTGGACACATAGTTTTTGTCCAAACATTACATGAAGGCCTTTCTTCCTGTTGGATTATGTTCCAAAGACATAATTAAAGTTCATTACTGTTCATGACTGATGATAGATAGTTATTAGTATTAGCAAAGTGTTAGAGCCTGATATTTAATTTTGCATTTACTGGGTTATGTTGGAAGTGCATTTGCGTGCTTTTTGCTGCGTTTATTATGAAAGAGCCAGAATTTTTGCTAGAAGCATGCATGGTAATTTGAGTGTCAAAAAGAGTTAGTTCTGAAGTTACACGTAATGGTGTAACAATGAGTCTTGGTTCTATCAGGAGTTTAGAGGAACAATTAAAATATATAATATCGGAACCTGGGTAAATTATGTCAATTTTTTGGATTGCAAGTTGATTATAATACTCTGATTAATAGTATTCTGCTTAAATATTTGTTATTTCGTGCTAGAGATGGGATATGAAAGTGACGTGGTCTGTCAATGAGTTATTTAGATTGGGTTTTAGGACATGGCCGTTACATGGCAAAGGGATAATGTTATCGAAAACGATATTGATATTATGAAATCAGAATGGTGAATGTGTACAGAAACGATTTGAGCCAAATTACAACACTGTGTTCACTATAAAAAATATTAATAACTGGATTTTAGATTTCAGGAATTCTTAACAAAACCTTTAGGCGTCCAAGTTAGAGCAACCAGGTCAGACCCTAGAGAGTAAGTTTTTTTCCTCCCAAAACAATCTATTTAATCTTGAGTTTGAAGCACATGTCATTTATTCTATGTTTTCAACCCTTTAGGGTTTATGAGGATTTGTGATTGACTTCATGAAACTTATGGTGGTGATTACGACCACTACTCGTGTTGGTGTGTTGTCGCCTTGTCGTGTTGTTCGCTTGTCGGAGTTGTCGCGGTACCACCTGCGACAAACCGAGATTTAACAGTTAAAATGTCGGACTAGTCGCGTTTTCGAACCGCGACAAGTCGTCTATACACGGACAACAAGGACGACACGTCGACAACACGAAAGTCGACATTTCAAACCGCTAATTAAGCGCGTACCAGAATCTCGTTGTTGTATGGTGGTGATTTACTATGGTGGCTGATTACGGCCATCTCGTGTTGTTGAGTTGTTCGCCTATTGTCGTGTTGTCGCCTTGTCGAGTCTGTCCGCGGTCTCAAAACTTGGACAACCCGAGATTTATCAGTTAAAATGTCGACTTGTCGCGTTTTCGGTACCGCGACAAGTTCGGACAAGAGACAAGGACGTATAGTCGCAAAACGGACAAGTGACTTTCCAAATTCTATACATTAGCGCGTACTGAATATCGTGTTTTGTCGCGGTTAATATGTTCGACTTTTTGTGTTGTCGGATTGTCGACTTGTTATGTTGTCGCCTTGTCGTGTTGTCGATTGTGCGCGTGTTTGTCGAGTTGTCGAGTTGTCGCATTCCTGTTACACTATGCGCTAATCTTTGTATAACTAGCCCAAACCATTTTCTAATGAAATATAGAAAATGCATTACCGATGATCTAAAATAAGGTTTAGACACCAAACATATGCAAGATTTCCTGTGTAATACATGAAAATCAGTGGAGAGTCACTTCGCAGTTTTGCCGTTGCGCAGTGATAGTCAACTACCGCGCGCGGTATTTAGCGACGACGGCGGGTAACTAAGACGACCGCGTTATGAAAATAAACGTTTATTTATTTTAATCAAAATTCGTTCTGATAGGTCTGTCTTGATGACTATAGTATGGTGTGTTACGTTAATAGATATTGAAGACTGTACATAAATTATCGATCTTGGTTTGAACATTCCCCATTTTCCCCAATTGTTAACTCTTTTGGGAAAGGTAGTGGGCCTTTAACGGAAATTATAATATAAAATTAATTAATTATTAACAAAACAAGAAATGTTGTCATAACAACGATAATCATAAAATGTTTGTTACAATGAACAGTAAAAGAATCTAGTGAGGACAAATGTACATGTATATCAAACTTAATATGTTTATAAATCCTTTAAAATTATATCGTGTTTATTACTAATCGGTTTTAAGCCTTATTATTCCATTTGAAGAATTGAAGAGGAACGCACGGGGCTGATAAGACCGATATATTATTATCTATTCATTACATACTTACTGTAATAGGTTATGGTGTGTAGAATACATCATACAATCACCTTGATTTAAGATTTAATATAAGAATTTGATGTACAACGATTAGAAATAGTTAGTTTAAAACTTTCATTTAGTCCAAAGACGTTAGTAAAAACCAGACTAAGGTTGTAACTGTTGTGCCCCATCTTTCTGTTATTTTGATCATCAGCATGCATCGCAAGGTAACCATATTGGCAAAAATTCTTTGTTCCTCAGCATGTTTATTGACATACGTACAGTAAAAGTTGTAACCCTGGAAAGTTTGATTGTTGTAACTTGACTACAGTACTTCATAAATAGTATGCCAAATGGTGGAGTTGTCCGAACATGCTTTGCAGGGGACCTTTTAAAATAAATTGGGTAACTCTGGCAAAAGAAAAAGTACACAAAATCAGTATTTCTGGGTCTAGAAATTCCTAATACACAAAACGTATGTTCATTTTAACGAAATGACTATTCATACTTTATATTAATAATCTTGCTCTAAACGATCAATTTGTGGTTTAGGGATGTGGATTGGCTCTAATTACGATAACATTTCAAAATGTTAATCGACCCGGTACATGTGTGTGATATGGTCCGAATGAACAAAGTCAGTAACAGCAACTTATGATACATTTCGCCATACATGGCGTTCTTCAGGATGGATGTTCCCCCCATCATGGTCAATGCTTTTTGTCACTTGTAACCAACACATGCACTTCTAGAGAATGGTTAGATTACTTGCCAAAAGAAAAACCAAATATCTAGTACAAAAAAATAAGAAACCTCCAGTGTTCGGTTCATTATTGCTTTACCTTATACACCATGGTGTTAATTCTAATAATTAATTGACTTAGTGCCACGGCCTGGGTTTTTTTTATTTTTTAATTTTTTTGTTTTTTTCTATTCTGCGGGCGGGGATTACTAACACTTTTATAGATACCTTCTTTCATGGTACTATTCTGCAGTGCTTGTATCTGATTTTTTTCGGTTATTTCCGTGTGTTATACGATTCATTTACCCACGTATGCATCCGGTCGGTGATTTCGAGATTTATTCGATGCTTCTTCCTTTTATATTTATGTTAGCTAATAATAATTATGTATACATTAATTTTTCAGTTCATAATTTCTTTCATTTTCTGTAAAAACTTCTTTATATGATGTTCAACATTCCTTTTTTAATGTGTCAAGAACATTTATAGGGATCGATGATCTATAGCCCGGCTTATAATCTATGCATAAATGGTTTTTCGGCTCAGCTTTTCGTCTTAGTGTCAGCACTTTGTTTAGTTGTGTAGGGATTTTGAAAAGAAATTTATTTGTCTTTACATCGGTTGTTACCGTTTTTTAGTGAAGACTTACTATCCTCCTCTAATGTATATAAGTTTGTTGTATTCGGGATAACCATGTAGATTACGATTTTACCGATTTTTGTATTTAAACTCATAAAACGTCTAAAATGGTATATGCATGACACTCTAGTGGGTCCAAATTATTGGATCGTCATTCTACATGTAGACAATTAATCCTGTCTACATTGGATCACCACATATAAGAAAAAAATTGGATTTTGTTTTAATTTTAGATTTGCTACTATTTTGTCAATTCATATTATGAAAATGAAAACAATTAAGAAGCAAACGCTAATTGAATTCTTCGTTTCGGAACGATAGTTGGTCTTTAAAGCTTTGTATGTATGCCGTATAATTTTAATACTCACGAATCAAGAGCTTTTGGATATTTTAATCACCATCAACCTTTTGAATGAAAATTACGTTTACAAGTATGAATAAGAACTGAAAATGACTTTGACATATGCGGTCAGGCTATGAAGCCAAGATGTGGTCTGCAATTTCATTTAACATTTTTATAAAAATAATAAGAAATTATAAAGTGATTACTGCAGGTATGCCATTTATCTTAACATACATAAGGCATGAATTCTGACTTGTAGATAATGTTTACAAGGCATCCGTACATGGTTTTTCTGACCATTGAATGATTATCACACCTTAAAACAAACCTGATGGTTTTTCAATCATTTCTTGAAGAAAAAAAATGCATGCCAGTTACGGCACATATCACTTAACCAATTAATACATAAATTCCCAGCCGCCATACATCATCTATGATATAGGTTCATGTATATATTATCCGAATAGCGTATATTGAACTTTGATTCCTAGGCGTGGCAACATTATAAGATTTTTCAAATATCTACATATATATGTAGATCTGCTACCCTGTTGAGATCAGCCGCTTGATTTTTACACTTTACCTTATCCCTAAACATGTTCCCTAACAGGTTTAGTTGAATTCGGACCCAGTTGAGAAGATGACTGGAATTGTTATGTTTAGTAGTGATAGACAACAAATAAAAGTGATGTCCATAGGTCACCTGCCTGGGTGACCATCTTAAGCTTGTCCTAAGGCTTAATAGTCCGAAGGCCCGTTAATCTGAACGTCCGTTAGTCGGAACGACCGTTAGTCCTAAGGCCCATTAGTCCGAAAGTCTGATAGTCCGATACCCGATATAAATTAGAGACTTTAATTACAAGACTCAGTAGTAAACTTGCTAAGATATGTGTAACTCTAGACTGACATCATCTTCAGTGACCCACGGATGATTGCACTACACTACGCTACTTCATTTGTCACTAATGTCGCGCAGGGTCACCGACAAAAAGCGGAATGTGGCTTATTTTAAAAATTGTGAAAAAAGCATAATCTTTGCAATACATGTACATAAACGTATCCGAAAAGAAAGGAGAGATTGTATATGTACACTGCAATCCTGGTTATTAGTTTCCCAGATATTACCATTATGCGAACCATTTTCATCATTGCAAAAAGGGGAGAATAAACAAGTAAAAAAAGGAAGAAGACGGAAACACAAAAATAAGTCGTGAAATACAATATTTCATATATGTATGCAGGTTAGAATTGGTAATATATATATATCATCCATTCAAGCAGCCATGTTATCCCTAATGCAATCAAATTACAGGGGACAAAAGCTTTACATTAGGCATATGTTTGTAAGATACAATGTAATTCATAAAAAGTATATTTGTGTGACATCTTATAAAATGTAAGATATTTTCTTTCTTTTTATGATTTTTTTTATTTATAATTTTGATGTATATTTATCATGCAATGCTCATTGAAGAAATCACAACTTGCCGTCCATAAAAGTTTGCAGTTAAATAAGTTTAAAGAATTGCCGAAAAATGTATTTATCACAATTTATTGAAAACATGTCAAACTATCATTTTACATGAAGTAAAACAACTATATAAATTGCAATATTTTCTATTTTTCGGATTAACGGGCCTTCGATCTATTAGGCCTTAGCGGTTGAAGTGACCTTAAATTTACAGATGACGATTACTGCGTACTAATCAGACGGCACGACCAGACTATTATTACACGATTATCATTATAATAAAACAAATTATTGAAATTCATAGTTCAAAGAAAAATACTTTGACAACTCTCGATGAAGATAATTGCTATCAAATATCTTCATCTAGCTACAAACACGTGCACATAATTATTTTCATTAGCAATCCAATATGGCGAGTGTTATCCATTGTTTGCGCATGTGTAACAGGAAGGCGACAAGTCGACAACTCGACAACACGACAAGTCGACAACACGGGACAAGGCGACAACACGACAAGTCGACAACTCGACAACACGACAAGGCGACATTTTACCGCGACAACACGAGATTCTGTACGCGCTAATTAGCGTGTTTGAAATGTCGACTTGTCGTGTTGTCGACTTGTCGTCTTGTCGTCTTGTCGACTTGTCGCGGTTCGAAAACGCGACAAGTCGACAAATTTTAACTGTTAAATCTCGGGTTGTCGCAGTTTGAGACCGCGACAACTCGACAAGGCGTTACAACACGGACAAGGCGACAACACAAACAACACGAGATGGCCGTAATCAGCCACCATTAGTTACGTAATTTAAAAGCCATAAAGGTCACAGTACAGGTACACAATACACGTTGGGAAACCAGCTTTACTTGTTAGCTTGGCTACATAAATATTTACATCCCTCGATCAGAAACTTAAATGTAAATCTCTGCCTCGATACACTTATATTAAGGCACAACGAATTTTTGTTTACGGTCTTAATGGTCAGATTCAAACTTTGGGCTAAAAATCCTCCAGGGACGCGGTTTTAAACTCCCAACTCGCGATACATCTGCATCTATTTTTCGTAGTAAAAACATGCGTTCTTTGTAGTCAAACGTAGTAAAAAAAGTCACGTGCTTATACCTCATTCATGCCATTGGCCGGAATATACAATTGTATTATGGGTAACTAGTGATCACGTGATTTTGTGTTTACTTCCAAATATGGTGATAGTTTGCTTGCCATTTCTTCGGAGAAATTGATTTATTTGAAAATATTTAGACTCCAAAATATTATTCAATATTGCATGCTTATCATTTGACTTGCACATATGCACTGTTTTACTATAAATAATGAACTGAAATGAGTTGTAAAACTGCCATTTTCACGTTTTGTAAATAAATGATATAATACGAATTGACCAATTCAATAGGTCTAACGTCTAATCTAAAATCAGCGAAGATCGGCTACTCCCGGCTAAATTCGTGAGAATTCTAAATTTTATATTTATATATTATTATTACCTGCTTTAGGGCTCAGAACATATACATATAACACAGAGAAAATAAGGCCAAAGTATGTATAAATACCAGGTCAGAAATCACTCTATTTGGAAGTAAACACACACTCATGTGATCACTAGTTACCCACTAATACAATTCCATATTTATTTCGGCCAATGGCATGAATGAGGTATAATCACGTGACTTGTTTTTACTACGTTTTACTACAAAGAAACGCGTGTTTTTTACAATTATGGGGAAAATCCTCCGCGGATCGTGGTTTCATTTCCACCATTTGAAATTGTTAGCAATACTTTTCATATCATAGTTTTATTTTCCATATTATTTCCAAACAAATAGTTATAAGCTTCCGCATAGCTTTTTTTGGGAATCTAATACATACATGTATGTACACATATACTAAGAAACACGGGCTTATGTGCTTACATGGCAGGTCTCAAGGCCCTCTACCAATATTGTGAATTTCATGGCCCTGGGGTCTCGGAATTTTCCCCAGGGGAAAGGGTCTTTACCATAGTTTATATAGGAGACATATTTATTTGTTTGTTTAAAAGCAAAACATTATTCATAACTGTGCATATCGGAATTCAGGTGACTGTTAGACATTCTCAACTCTCATCCATTTGTAAAAAAATTCAAAATTTTAACAAACTTCTTCTCCACAACACGGTTTTTTTCTCATTTTACAGCAAGTACAAAAACAACAACAATCAAATTACAATCATGAATATTTTGTATTGATATTATTTTTTTTTTTTATTTTTTTTTTTTTTTGCAAATTTTCAGCAAAACAAACATGTTTCAAATTAAATTAATACACATATTTGATTAATATATTTGATCTGCATTCATTATTGAAAAAAAAAAATGAAAAAAAAAAAATTTATAACATAGCATAGCATAGTTTGTCATTTTAATCAAGGGAGATAAATCCGATTTGAAGGATTTTCCACAAAGTGGAAAAGTTAAAGCCGCATAATCCGTATCTTTCAGGGTCCGTAAATCAACAAAAGAAAATTAGGGTACATATATTATAAAAAGTTATCAACTTTCCCCTAATTACACACCCAAAAAGTCCCGAGTTCAAAAGAAATTAATGATTAAAAATTCGATATCCAGAGTGTTTGAATAATTCACTTTCCATGCATTATTCAACCAAAATTTAGACTGGTACATTTACTGGTCAACATCAATTATAATTTCAACACAAATTTATAAGATGATGTTTCAAGTAATTGTCGAGTATATATATATGAACTTTGTCATCTGCCATGGCACAACATGTAATCTTCAATTTATCAATGTTTCACAATCGAAAGTCTACTCTAAGCCTTCTGTTTCAAATGGTGGAAATGAAACCACGATCCGCGGGGGATTTTCCCCAATAATGGCACAAAACACGCGTTCTTTGTAGTCAAACGTAGTAAAACAAGTCACGTGATTATACCTCATTCATGCCATTGGTCGAAATAAATATGGTATTTAACTAGTGATACATAATTAGGCCTTTTGAAGAAGATCTTTGATTTTTTTCTCTGTGTTATATGTACATGTATATGTTCTGAAACCTAAAGCAGGTAATAATATATATAAATTCTACGAATTTAGCCGGGAGTAGCCGATCTTCGCTGATCCTAGATTAGACGGTTAGACCTATTGAATTGGTCAATTCGCATTATATCATTTATTTACAAAACGTGAAAATGACAGTTTTATAACTCATTTCAGATAATTATTTATATAGTAAAATAATACATATGTGCAAGTCAAAATGATATGCATGCAATATTAATAACATTTTGGAGTCTAAATATTTTCAAATAAATCAATTTCTCCGAAGAAATGGCAAGCAAAAAACTATCACCATATTTGGAAGTAAACACACAATCACGTGATCACTAGTTACCCATAATACAATTGTATATTCCGGCCAATGGCATGAATGAGGTATAAGCACGTGACTTTTTTTACTACGTTTTTACTACAAAAAATAGATGCAGATATATCCCGAGTTTGGAGCTAAAACCGCGTCCCGCGGGAGGATTTTTAGCCCAAAGGTTGAATCTGGCCATTAAGACCGTAACAAAAATTCGTTGTGCCTTTATATAAGTGTATCGAGGGATGTAAATATTTATGTACATATATGGACAGGGCAAGCTAACAAGTAAAGCTGGTTTCCAAATGGGTATTGCGTATCTGTACTGTGACCTTTTTGGCTTTTAAAATTACGTAACTGGTATTTTTCGTGACTCAAAAAAATGAAATCTTGAAAAAAATAATTGTAATATTGTATAGTACGGTATGTACCACATGGATTAGTACGAATGCTAATCTACAAAGCACACACACAGCTTTTAAAACGAATTTTCAACCCCACGGTTATATATATTAATAAATGATTATGGCCAAGAGGATGAAATTTGTTGTACAAAGCAGAGTCCTTTTGCACTCTAACTTCCTCAGCTCGGACTAACAGCTACGTACACGCAGGCTACAGCTGCATGGCCGGGATATGCAGGATCACAATTTTTAATTTTGTAATCAAATATATAAAAACTTTTCTGAATTAACAAAATCAACGTCGAACTCTGCTGTATGGCGCCTTGCTGCATATTCAATTCAATTCTTTATTTTCCTTAAGTTTACAACTTATTGGAATTGTGCAAAATACTCTCATATACATATATATATAATCACATAGTAATTAGTACAATATCATAGACAAGTTACAAATGTACTATACATTGAAATCAAAATGTGTATTATATAAAGGCTACATAACTTACAGGTTAAGTATACAACATTAAAATAACTGTACTGAAATTATTGGAGGCGGGATCGTATTTTCATGGCCTCAAATATAAATTTTGCTAATTTACGTATATCACTTATATTTTCGCAACATAATAATTGTATCAACTTGTACATAGATGGTTTACGCCAATAAAAAGGTTTTACATATTTCTTTCTTAAATCATGATAATTAATACATATTAAAATAAAATGATATTCGTCTTCTACATCTAAATTGCAACCAGGGCACAATCTTTGTTCTCTAGCAGTATCGGTATATCTGCCTGTTTCGATGGCCAAATTATGAGCAGATAGACGAAATTTAGATAAGACAATTCGGTATTTCGGAGGTATATATTTGGTCAAATAGTATTGTATAGTAAAATGATTCACAATATGCTTATATATATATACATTTTGATGAGGAATCCAATAAGCCTCTCAAATGTTGCTGACCTTGGTCAAATAGTCGTTGCTTTATCAAACATAATATATGTTTATGGTTATACAGATAGTGATAATTCCATACATTACCAAAACCAATAGAAAAAAAAGACAATGTTTAACATGGTTTATCCAATTGAAACAATTACCAGTGTTGCTATTACTTAAATATAAAAGAGCGGAATTCAAAATACAGTTATTTGAGACCATTAATTTAAGCCAATACTTTATCATTCTGTACTTCCTTAAACATTCTAATGGATACCGGCCTAATTCAAAATATACCATGGCGTTACACGTTGATCTCTTAACTTTTAGGATCTTCTTACAAAATGACAAGTGAATTTTTTCTATATCACACCCTTTCGATGATCAACACCTCGCAAGCATAATGCAAGATGCTAGAAACATACGTGTCAAATAAACGTAACAAGGTTTCAAAATTTAAATATATATTAGAACACATAGAAAAAAGTGCAAACATGGCTTTACGACCTTGGCCAGATAAAATGTTTTATACACAGTGCCCTATGAAAGGATGGCCTTTGAATTCCACTTTCATGACCAGATGTCGACATCTTTTAGTTTAGATGTCGACATCAATAACTGACAAGTCGGTGTCACACCGAGCACACCCGAGCATAAACACGATTAATCGCAGAGTTACCGACTTTCTACATAATTATCTTGGAATCATTATGTGGGCAGGTTCATGTGGTAAGTCGACATATTCTTCTGTTTCTGTCGACATCTTCCGATATGATGTCGACTTAATGCCTTAATTATGTCGACATCATTAAGTCGTAAGTCGGCAACTCGATGGCAGAAATATGCCACCAATATGGTCTATGGTACAAGCACTGACTTCAGTTTTCTATATTCAAAGATAGTGGCTATTTCATATGATTTGCGCATGAGTAACAGGAAGACGACAAGTCGACAACACGACAACTCGACAACACGACAAGTCGACATTTACCGCGACAACACGATATTCTGTACGCGCTAATTAGTATGGTATGGTAATCAGCCTCCATACGAATCCTTGTTTTTGTCATATAATAATACTGCTTCAGTATTTACTTTATAGTGGGAACATTGAGGATGAGTATAATTTTGTTACTGAATGCAAAATTTTCATAGATGTTTGAATTTAAGAAATATTACATTACAAACAGGTTTAGATATATACAACTAACAAAAACTATTTTTTAAAAGATTTATCAAACTCCAAACAAAGTACAGTCTGATTAAAGTTCATGGCTAGATGGATTTCATCAGATCCATAAATGCTTTTTATATTGTATCATTCAAATATTCTTGATCTAGACCTCTGAAACATCTACAATAGTATAATGACAGTAGGATATATCGAAACACACACAGTGTATAATTACCTACATCAAATGTAAGCGATTTTCAGATCCCTGAAAACATCGGATTGTACGAGATGTCCTGTACGTGTTTCATTCGCATGTGGCGTATTCTTGTTCGCAAGTGCTGCTTGGTGTGTTCGGTATCTCATCGAATATCCTAAATAAGTGTAAGCGGTTATAAATCAATGACATGGGTATCCCCTATATCCAAAATGTGTCCACTACACTGGCTTTTCCACATGAGCATGCTAAAAAGCTCGAATATAACCTTTACATCACGATTCGGTTTTGAAATAACAAGTAACTTCTATTTTAGGCCCACACTATAATAATTAAACTTAATCATATGTCAAGAGGAAATAATGTGTGTTTTATATAGAGCATCTAGCGGGAACACAGCAAAATCTGCTATACTCCACAAATCTGACACCAACCTCATATCTCTTACAAAACTTCTCAAAAATATAGGAAGCGCTGAGTTGGTTGGATAACTGCACAGGGACCTGGCACGAAAATATTTTTAACCAACAGTATACATTACATTTCATGAGCTCTTAGATATATATATGAATACTAAAAATATCTATATGTACACTGTTGGTTAATTTTTTTCGTGCCAGGTCCCTGTGGATAACTGCATTCTCGGCAAGCAGGGAACAAAAACAACCCCTAAATCGTTCAATGCAATTTGTTAATTGAAAAAAAAAATCTCACAGCATGCCTGGGTAACAATATATTATCAGAGAATATTACCAAGACATGTATTATGATAAGATTGTTCCATGTGTATAGATATAAAGCTCAAACAAAGGATAGGAAAATTAACGGTCACAAAAGTTGTAAAACCCGAGGTTTGCCGACGGTTTCACGACATTTTGCGATTCTGAAGGAAGAATATCCCTACCCTTCATATTCACATATGAAAGAGTATTCTTCTCTCATACATTATTGTACATTGTTCCTCGACTTTTTATTGCAATTTTATAATAATGATTTCCTGCCATAAATAAATAAATCCTGGCTAAATAAATTCGAAAAAAAACCCAAACGAAACGAAAAAAAACCGCAACTGCAAGTCAATTCTCCTTACGTGAAAATTGCGTGATATCCATTCTTTTAAAGCAAACCCAGCCTAATTTCTAAAAAAAAAAAAAAAAACAAAAAAAAATACTACGGGGAAAATAGTAATTTTTTTGACGGTGTGTGGCGTCATGAGGCTTTATTGCATGTGTAGCTATGCAATACAGCTTCAGGAGACACGCGTTCTCGAGACCAGTCAGTAATTCTTTTCTTAAAACAAAACGCGTGCGGCTGTGAAATGGATCAGCTTCCAATTTGGCCAAGGTTAACACTGGCGTTCACCAAGAGTTATATCCAAAATATATATATGGCATTAATTTGGGTATTGAAAATCCAGAAACAACATTCTCAACTAAAAATTGAACCATAAAAAAATAGAAAATGCTACCCAAGAAAAAAAATAGAAATTCTATTCAACAAATTTTTAATTTTTATGTGTCAAAAAGACAGTAAATTAATCTAAAACTTCATTTTTGGTAGAACGAATATACGTACCCGGCCTACTATACCTTTCGGCCGGGTACGATATGGTGCCTATTTGTCGGTAGTGGAGCGCTGCCTAAAAATCACTCGGACACAATTTTCTATACTTTTTTGTAGGTTTCCAATTATTTTATGCGCATACATGCATTTACATATTATTTTTGTCCAAAACAAACGTAACGACCATTCTTAAAATCTACCGTACCGATCACAAGACGACAAGTTCACAATTTGTAGACTTGCCATATAATTTTAGCGACCGTATATTTATATGTGAAAAAAATGAATTGCTGTGAATTTGTTATTTTATGCGGTTCAATTTTATTGCCTAGTAAGTTAGTGATATGAATATGCATAACACTGTTTTGATATAGTTTGCATAATCATTCATTTGCTCCATGAGCAGTAATAGGCACCAATTGATAAAGATGACATTATTATCTTGTAAAATTCTTTTGAGCTACAATATTATTGGCTGCGGCAAGGACGCCATTGCTCAAAATTCAGAATTTCCCCGTTTAGTTGCAATTAATGGGAGGTAACTCTTACATAGTTTACTTACCCAATCTACCATAGAACCAAAATTAATGATAATTGCAACTTGGGATATTGCTCGTAGTTTTCGATTTTCAGTTGTTCCCCTAATCTGTAGGATTCCCACTATTTTTTTTTACCAGAATTTAAGGCTTTTTCAAGGACAATAAGAGAAAACGCAAGTCATGTTACAGTTTTTCAAACTTTCAGATACCCTTTCACGATCAAGATAAGTGTTTATTTTTTATGAGTAATGCAACTTGAATCACGCAGATTGAACCTATTCCAACACAAAACTACATTCATTATGAAAGAAAACAATGACTAAACTATATTTATATAGGTATTAATGCATACATTTATGTTAAGAGTTTAATCTATCAACAAATAAGCTAGTTACTGATCGGACAGTTAAATTAAAGAAAATAATAAAATCCAAGGGCTTAATAAGGTATTTCAATAAATTTTATTTGTTTTTCAAGGTTTTCCCTATACTTATATTTTATTTCGGTTTTCTCAACGTTTTCCAGTTTTTCGAGGTTTGTGCGGAAATCCGGTATCTTGATATACATTTACATTATAATTTAACTGTAGGGAAAACTTATCAAATAAATTTCATCTTTGTAATGCGTCGATAATGAAACATGATGGAAAGTATCTAGATATAAATCGACATACTGGTGTGAAATTAAAACCAATTAAACGAATGGCTAACAAATACCCCTATTCAAAATCATGGCAAGCAAATACATCAAATTCGTTACTTTCACTTTGCCTTTTTATATTTAATTTTTGTAACCATTGCAACCTAACGACTTCAACATCTTAAAAGCTTAAGTCATTTTATTTGTTAATTATCATTAAAGCCCTTACCCAAACCAAAATAGAATATTGCTTGAAAGTTTCGCTTTTCAATTGGAAAATTGTCCTCCTTTACTATGTAGACGTCTATATATTTATAGCCTAACTTTATGGAAATTACTTGGGTATAATGAGAAATATTCGAAACAATGTCCATGTATACTTTGAAAAGATCCACACCCCAAATTCATATGTTCATTTGATTTTTCTTTATTTCGTAACCATTGCAACCAAATGACATCTGTTGTCTTAAAAACTATAATCATTGTAACGATTGTGTAAGCCCCTCTATAGGAATTTAGTTATTAACCACCTTGGTAAAAGCATACTGACCCTAAGCCGTGTCCTCGGTTAATATTTACTTCTACCAGGGTGGTATAACCCCATATGGACCTCAACCAAGGTCCATAATTCATAGATATATAGGACAAAGAAGACAAACCTATTTTTGCACAGTATGTAGCAGTCTTTAATAGGCAATCGGACGATTTCATCATTTTAGGAATACAGCTAAGTACATCCATTAAACAACCACACAACAGCTGGAATAATTCATAAGAAAACTTAATGTTATTGAGATAGTGATTATAAATGCATCCTTTTTACCTTGGCAATGATACTTCCAAGTCTCAAGTTTTTTTGTCTCCGAGTTCAAACTAAAATATGCACAGAGAATTGTCTCCCTTTGAACACAAGGATCTATAACCTCCACATGAGTTTTGTCTTTTCCCCGCAATTTCAAGTGATTTGTCTTGCAAGTTTTATTTGTTTTTATTTGGGGGGAAAATGCACTGTATCTTGATGTCTCTTGTAAACGGTTCCAATATTTTAAATAGCTTTCACTGAATTTGTTTCTCTCATCATCTATCACTGAAACTTACGAATTGTCTGAGAAAACAAAAACACACCCTGTATTTAAAAGTGTCTCTCCACAAACAGGCATCTTAGAACAGGCATTCCTAGCACGAATGTTTGTCAAATGGAAGTCTATTGAATACCAAACACACTCGTCTTCAAATGTTTGATGAAGTTTAATGCACTTGGCAACGTCTTCAGTACCTATCAAGCACGAAGAACAGTCTTTAACACCTTGGGTCAAGTATATCACTCGTAGGTGCATATTTTTGTGGTCCGTAAGTTAAGATTTTGCACGTAGCAACTCGCGAATTTATACGAAAACACATCCATTCACCGAATGTCTATCACATCCTTAAATTGTTAAGACTAGTAGATTAATTTTCCGTTAAAATAAAAAAAGTTCGTTCTTTGGGTTAAAATCAAAGAAAACCAGCACAGTTGACTAGTACTGCAAGACTGAATGATTTCAGCACACATTCACCGTTTCTTATGAAGATTAAAATTCCATGCATATATGCAGAATGTTTCCATGACGATTTGCCTGCAATTCCTGGTTGAAACTGTTGTAGATTTTCAAAATTCTCAGTAGTTAAATGATGACGTAAAACAAGACAATATTATAATAGAAATCACCTTTATGATAAAAAAAAAATTAAAATTGAAGAATTTCGTATGATTTTTATCGCAGAGTATTTGGGATCCTCCGGCGCGATGTCACTACACTATATCGATCCATGACACGTTTAATAAATTGAAAATTTCCTCTCCACACTTGATAAGTTATATATGATTTCAAGTTCTGTGGGGGAGGTCCCAGGCAAGGTCATTTGACCTTTGACCCTCAAATAACTGAGGATCGTCCTGGGACAAAGTCTACTGTCGCTGTTGTGCAGGACGTTGCTGCTGCTGTGACGACGGAGCCTGTTCACCATCAGCCGGATCCTGAAAGAATAAGAAAGCGTCATTATACGTCGTGACAGGATATGATAAGGCAAAATAAAAATAAATTGGTGTTGTAACTACCTTGTATCCAGTACTGATAACCAGAATTAAATTTTGTAACTGCAGCCTCAGCAAATGATAGGACTATATCGTCTTCAAATATTTTTTTTGTAATAACAATCATATCTTTTTTAATATCATTTTATTAAAAGCATGTGAACTGCATTCAGTTGGCAGTCACTGGAGCGTGAATTCCAAGGTGATAGCAAATCCAATTTAATGTGTTTCATGTTCCAATGACTGCTATTCGAAAGCAGTTCAATGCTTTTATTTTGCTTTTGATAGCAACGTCAAAAGATCATTAAAAGGTTTTGTTCCAATAATCATAATAATACATAAACCTATCATTCTCATTATGTCACTGGAACAACAATGGTGTGAACTTGTAACATAATTCATGCGACTATTAGTAATGCAAACGAAAATTAAAGATGCTCCATCGCCTACATAGCATAAATGATATTCATTATTTGAACAATAATTGGTGTATTATCATGTATATATATATGTCTAATTAACACAAAAAAAATATAAAATAATTTATTTTGCCTTTGGTGCATGCGCAATCAGTACTTCATTCCATATAGGATATAGTATCACAGAATTTTTTCGGGATGCAATTAATTATTTTTCATATTTTTAAATTGAAGTAAAATTAGAAGCTCATACTTTTCAATGTTGGTAATGGTGTAAAGTAAGTAACTTTGTAACTGAAGACAAGAGATCCCAGAGGGATCTTGGCGCCCACCAAAGAATGATCTATGTCTGACAATGGAAAGAGGGATCTTTTCTCTGCTTTTCAAACTTTTGCAAACATACTACATATAAAAATTTGAGACAGATCGCTTCAGTACTTTCTGAGAAATAGCAGTAACAAACTTCAACTATCAAAATCCAAGATGGCTCCTTGGCGGCCATCTTGTAAATCGATCGGTCCCCAAATCGAAATATGCACAACTAGGGCCATAGAGGAACCTATATATGAAATTTGAGACAGATTCATTCAATACTTTCTGAGAAATAGTGATAACAAACTTTAACTATCAAATTCCAAGATGGCAGCCTGGCGGCCATTTTGTTGACCGATCGATCCAAAAACGCATTATGCACAACAAGAGCCCTAGGGAAACCTACATATGAAATATGAGAAAGATCCCTTCAGTACTTTGTGAGAAATAGCGATAACAAACTTTAACTATCAAATTCCAAGATGGCAGCCTGGCGGCCATTTTGTTGACCGATCGATCCAAAAACGCATTATGCACAACAAGAGCCCTAGGGAAACCTACATATGAAATATGAGAAAGATCCCTTCAGTACTTTCTGAGAAATAGCGATATTAATCTTTAACTATCAAAATCCAAGATGGCTGCCTGGTGGCCATTTTGTTGACCGATCGATCCAAAAACGCATTATGCACAACTAGGGCCCTAGGGGAACCTACATATGAAATTTGAGAAAGATCCCTTCAGTACTTTCTGAGAAATAGCGATAACAAACTTTAAGTATTAAAATCCAAGATGGCTGCCTGGCGGCCATCTTGTTAACCGATTGGTCCCAAAATGCAATATGCACAACTAGGGCCCTAGGGGAACCTACATATGAAATTTGAGAAAGATCCCTTTAGTACTTTCTGAGAAATAGCGATAACAAACTTTAAGTATTAAAATCCAAGATGGCTGCCTGGCGGCCATCTTGTTAACCGATTGGTCCCAAAATGCAATATGCACAACTAGGGCCCTAGGGGAACCTACATATGAAATTTGAGAAAGATCCCTTCAGTACTTTCTGAGAAATAGCGATAACAAACTTTAAGTATCAAAATCCAAGATGGCTGCCTGGCGGCCATCTTGTTAACCGATTGGTCCCAAAATGCAATATGCACAACTAGGGCCCTAGGGGAACCTACATATGAAATTTGAGAAAGATCTCTTCAGTACTTTCTGAGAAATAGCGATAACAAACTTTAAGTATCAAAATCCAAGATGGCTGCCTGGCGGCCATCTTGTTAACCGATTGGTCCCAAAATGCAATATGCACAACTAGGGCCCTAGGGGAACCTACATATGAAATTTGAGAAAGATCCCTTCAGTGCTTTCTGAGAAATAGCGATAACAAGAATTGTTAACGGACGGACGGACGGAAGGACGGACGGAAGGACGGACGGACCACGGACAAAAAGCGATTTGAATAGCCCACCATCTGATGATGGTGGGCTAAAAAAATACTAAATCGTCTTCTCCTGTTTTTGATAGTGAAAAAATACCATTTGTTGGCAGTGGAGCATCTTTAAAAGTTGATTACTCGGTAATAATTGTGGTATCAGAAATTCTATCTCAATATATAAATTGATTATAATGCATAGCCAAAGATGAAGTTAAAACACCAAACAAATGTAAGATAATCTACCTGTATAATCTATGTTAACAGAAAAGGTTAATTTCACTGTTTTTGGTACCCAACGTACGTCGCTATATATGCATTAGTGCTAGACAACTACTGCATGGCATTAGGACCCGAATTGTTAAATTTTTTTTTTTTAAATTGTTTAGGGAATGATGTGATAAAATGTAATAATGTAAATCTAATCACTTTTGGGACTACAAAATTATCAAATTAATTTTACAGTATATCTGATATAAAAGAAAACCTACATAAATTCTAATCAAAGTACCTTATTATTACCTGTTATTGGCTATTGCACACATAAATTGTAATTCATTGGGGTTGACAATGCAAAACAAGCGCATCAAAATCTATACAGATTTACATAATATACCATATGTCTGTACATCGATGTATGTAGATACATCATAATGTTGTCACCCCCAGCATACTAGTACTGTCTGTGCTTTTTTTTTTCTATACAAATGAACCACGACAATGTGAAGTGCAATAGCCAATAATTGACATCATCCAAAACATTGTTCATATACCGTATGGAGTATCACTACATTTTAAGTTTTTAAATGTTAAGATGGAATTTAGTGGCACAAAATGGCATGTTACATCTTATGATTCATTTTAAGTAATAAAATGTTTTCTTGGTTAAACCCAACAACTTCAAAAGTACCAGGAATCATTGAACCCTCAAAATAAATAAAATAATAATATAAATAAAAGGATAAAATAATCTATTTATGTCATCTATAAGTTTAATATTCATGCTAGAACTAGCTTTAATTTGCAGGCAATGCAAACAAAGCGAAGCTCAGGCATCAAATATATATTCCCCATAGCTTTCATGAAATAGATAGTTAAATAAATGGTTAAATACCATAAAACATAAAACCATTAAACACCAACCCCAGTGGCACTTTGGAAAAGGCTGAAGGAAACAACACAGAGGATAATTAATTACAACCTGGTAATAACTGGACAAAGGGACATAACTCTACCATGGTGACTCAGACCTGTCGCAGCCAGCTGGCATACAGTTGTTCTGTGTACATGCTGCCCCCATAAATCTAAATTCCAACCATCTAGGTATTATATGCTGTTCAAGGTTTTAAACATGTACTTCCTTTTAATGTTATATACAATCAGATGCAATTATTAATCTAAAATGCATATCTAAAGTCCTGCATATATTAAAGCTAGCACATATCCCCCCAAAAAAATAAAGTATATTCATATATATCTACACAAAATGTACAAGTTTTAGAAATGGTGGTCTTCATATTCTGCATCCATTTGGATGAGAAGGAACCAGAAATTGAAATACTATGCCTAACTTTTTCTTGTTTGAGTCATTTTTTTATGGAATTATTTTAAAGGGACAATTCGCTCTGGCTAATTCTTTTACATAACCAAGAAGCAAAATATGGCATAAATGTATTGTTCTACATTTCTTATGAAACATATAACATAAAATATTGAGAAATTCCACGTCATTGTTTAGTATTTTAATTAATATCGTTGAAATATCAAATCGTTGATCAATACGATTAAGCAGGTACAATATGGACGCCTCACCCATACCTGAGCCAAAATCACGCACGTTAAACAAATAAACTACATAACCACTGAGAAGGTGATAAAATGATTTTTAGGCAAGACAATTCACCTAATAAGGTAAACACACTACTGTTTGAGCGATTTGACCAGTTCAAGACAAAAGTTGCATTACTCTACGAGCAAGGGACAGGGTTCGGCATACAAGAAGTTCGACCACAATGTGTAATGGCGGACAGCGAGCGAGTTTGAACATCTACACACATGTCACAGCCATGGGCTTTTCAGGCATATCACAGTAAAACCGACTGATGATTTAATTTCCATAAGAACTGGTTTTTCCGATATATGTACAAATTTTAATGTTCTCTTAGACTGAATTGTCCCTTTAATGTCGGTATAACATTGGAATTTTTTGTTTGCATCGATTGGGATGGGATGAACATTCTGTTATGTAAAAGGTAGGGTCATTGAAGGATGGCCTCCCATGAATATCATGTATGTAATGTGTAGTGTACTTGCATTGTATGTGCATATTTTTAGAGATTGCATAATGTTTGTGCTATGTCTCTTATTAGAACTTGTATTTAAGTTGTAAAAACCCACATATAGGCACAAAATATAATCAAGATCTTGCCACCAACTCACCAATGTTATTAACAGTATATATATATCTGTACCAACAACTTTCATTTTATTTCTGTACCAACAACTTTCATTTTATTTCTAATTGCATAGGATGAATTCTATTATTATATATATATATAATTGCAATTACAAGGTGAATTTATATCGTTGGTACACATATATATGGTTTGCAAGATTTATTTCACTTGTATATGTAGGTATGCAGCATGACGCTATGCAGGATCATAATATTTATCATGTTTTGTGTTATATTAACATATTTGTGTCCATTTCATCAAAACTATGATTTGTGTTTTTTTTTGTACATTTGGTTATTTGTTGGAAATACGTTTCTCATTCAAACAATGTGTTCACCTCAGAAGTAGGTCGCCGAATCGGCCCACATGCTGAAATTCTAAAATACAGCCGTTTTCTGTCAGTGCCGAATACTTCTTTGTTTGTTTGTTTGTTTGTTTGTTTAATTAATTAACGTCCTATTAACAGCTATACAGCAAAAATATGTGGTAGGTATGCATTTTCCAACAAATACCAAAGTTGGTTGCAGGTTAAATGTATAGATATTGTTAACGTTACTTACAACATAAAAGGTTAGCCATGTTATTTTGCTCCACTATAAAAATGCTCTACAATATGCTCCAATTCAAAATCTAAACGTACAACTCCTTGTTCAGGGTCACCTCATGATCAGCATGACTGACCCCTTTGGTTAGAATATCAGAATGTACATATAAGACGTTTATATTTCTGAGATGCTATAGCTACCACACCTAAGATTTTTGTGTAAAGTGACAGTTACACGCCTATTGGCTCACCATAGCCTAGGGGTCATGCTTGAATTGGGAGTTGCTAGATCTTATTTGGAGAATATATATTGTATGTACAGCATTGTACATGTAGTGAAGCGGAATTACAAGACTAATTTTAAATAGATTGGCACACATATACTGGTGAAGTAATTCATCTTTGTGTTATACTTCCGAGATTCTATATAGCTACCACACTGAAGATTTTGTAAGTGACACTCTGATTGGCTCACCATAGGGGTCATGCTAAGGTGACCCTGAATTGGGAGTTGTTAATCTTTTATTGGAGCATATATATATCGTACAGAATTGTAGTGGAGCAGACTAATTTTAAAGAGATTGGCTCATATATATACATGTACCTGTCTTTGCTGATTAACATATAGGGGTTCCATTATCTTTCAGGAGAGGCGGTACAATTGCAATTTCAGGGGGTACTTTTCTATACCATCTGTATGCTATCTAATGTGATTTAGCCCAAATCAGGCGGTACCGCAGCCAGGTTCAACCGGCAAAAAGTACCGGGAACCGCCTGATATTGAAACCCCTGAACATATATACTTGTTTATAATTAAGATCTAGATCTTGAAAGGAATAAATATTTCCACACCCAATATATCTATTTAATTTTGGATTATACATGTGCATGTATGTAGGCTGTAGCTAGATTTATAACCGTTTTTTTTTTACTGGATGCAGTTATATAACTATAAGACAGACCTTTTAAACATTCTAAAAAAGTTCATGGTATTTCTCGACATAATTCTAATACTACTAGGTTATCTCCCCCTAGTTTGAACTTTGGCTAGTTCAAAAAGATTTTTTGAAAATTATCAAATTCCAGAGAGAGGTGACAATTCTAAAATATAGACTCTTGCTTAACTAACTTTAAAATCAAACTTCCTTAATTTACTGCTGATGTTTCTAAAACTAATATAATGATTAAAGCTAAATATTATGTGTAACATTGATCAGGAAATATTTTAAACTAGAGACATGTACAAGAAGAAAGAAAGAGAGCTCGAGTGAGCTCGAGATAGACAGAGAGAGGAAGGAATTTTTGAAGGAAAGGTCTTCAATGAAAATGACGAAATTATATACGTGTAAAATTACAATCTTAAAGAAACAAATACAATATATGCAGTATTGATCCCCAGACATCTGAAGTCCATGAGCAAATATCATTAATTTTTTTAATAAACTATTTCCTCATTTTAGGTAAAAACCCCGGCCCTTATTGCCAAAACATATACATGGCAATAGTAAAAGCCAGATGGGATATCATAAACCAATTTCATAACAGACCTATTGAACAAGTATACATACTAGATATACGACTGGCATTCATTGGTATACCATTTGGCATTTGGCCATTATAGCTATACTACGTATTATAGCTATAGCCTAATAGCTATATAAAGGACATCATAAACCGATTACAGTTCTCACTGGTAAGTCCAAAAATAGGTAAAATAACCGAAACTTGGAAATTTAACTGGGAAATAGGTAAAAATTACCAATTTTCGGTTATTTTCCCAGTTGTACAATTATTTTCCCAGTTGTAGAGTTAAATTACCAATGTCCAGTTAAATTCCCTATTTACCAGTTAAATTCCCTATTTTTCTCAAGCCTTGCCCGGAGGCTATATTCTTCACCGGGAGGTGTGAAGACTCCCGCTGTGAGACCATGCCTCGCTGGCACAGCAAATTTACCTGTGTCCGGTCGGCTAACTGGTCGGTCAACGTCCCAATATACTTACTGTGGGCATTTCTGGGCTACTATCTAGAAGCCATTTCTTGTATTTTATTACGTTTGTGATGTGTGTTACTGTTTCAACAGTTTTAATAACGTAACCTGCAGTTCTCGTTTCAGATATCGTAGGACCAGAGAAGATCGAAGAAACTACCAAATTAACATCGTGATGCATATGAACATGATTAATTTTGAAACTATTTAAATTATACAACATACACTGTCTGTCTCTTGTTTATTTTTTACGAACTGCTGGTTGATCGTATAAATCCTTGCTAAAGTTTTTAATTCTATTTCAGAGAAACGAAACATCGTGATGCATGACTGTTGAAGAGATGAACAGGATCGATTTTGAAATAAATCAAATTATTATCTCGCGAAGAAGTATTGTGTATTTTGAGGAAATAACAATAAAATGGCATTGTTTTGTTTTGTTTTTAAATTAGTCACCGTAACCAGAAACTGATTGTCCAAAACATCGGCGGTCCACCGTACTCCGTGCACATTTCAATGTCTAGAGATACTACACATGAATAGTTATTAGAAGTGTTTGAAAAGATTAGAATCTAGTCACTTTAAATCGTCACAATACGTATTTAGTATGTTTGACTTTGAGATCATTAACCAATTAATCGGATAGCAGATACGTTGGCTTGCAATAATCGCATTGTGAGTAAACTCACTACGATACCAGACCCAAGCCATGGCTAGAAATATATAAACAATACTATTGAAAATATCACTAACCTTGCAGAACCTTTTAGATTGTTAATTATGTAGTAATTAATTGCAAAACACTCATTATTGATATAGGTCAGTTAAGGCATCTATAATAAATCCCGCATGTTTTGACTTTTTTTGCACACGGCCTGCAGCCGGGATATGGCGGTTCCTATTTAAGAGCATAGCTAGATTTGCTTTCAAAGTTTCATATGCAATATTACAAGAAATATGAAGATTCCTTAAATTATTTAAAATAATAGTTCTTTATTCAAGTCAATGTTTATTCAATGTCAAGAATGAAATCTTTTTATTAAGTCGATTCAGACTCCATTGTTTGATGAAATAATGGAATCGGTTAAAGCTTAACCAGTCCACAATCTCATGATCACAGTATGGCCGGACAACGCACACACAATACAACTACACTCCCTTAAAAAAGTTACAATACACCCGGTCCACCCCCAAAATCTTGCGAATGAAAATAATTATGAAAGTTTTTCCTTAAACCGCAATCGATTTTGATTTGTAACACAGGAGAAATTTTGTACGTGTAAGCTGAATAAACGCTAAACACTCTAAAAAATTCTAACCCCGACACAGACCGTGAGCCTATTTTTATAGACTCGATAAAACATCGGGTGCGCCAAATCCACGCATGTAAACCTTCGGCACTACATCAGGGAAAAGGTGAAGGCGCAGCTTTTCCTGAAGGCAGTTTGATACATCCAGCTTTTAATACCAAACACAATCGTAAATGTTACAAAATAGGATAACCCGAGTAAAAAATCTTCGTGTTCTATCTACACACCCCAAGTTTGAGTAACTTTGGCTATCTCTAATTCGTTAATTCTTTTCTTATGGCCATATAAATTACCTGAAAAACAAAATCCTACTTTCGGATATTTTTTGCGGCATTCCAAAATTTTGGGAAAACCATGGTCCCGGAAGTAGTCTTTTGAGGAACCACAAATTTCAGATGTTATACGAAAGGTTGGGTAATTATCACCAGGCACCACCCAACCCCCAAATAAATGCTAAGACCACAACTTCGCAACCCAACAAAGGAATGTTGAAAATGTATGAAAGAAAATAAACATAAAAATAATTGCAACTGTGCCTAACCCAGCAAAAACTCGTTGCTTAATGTTAAAACTCTTCTTTTTAAATTGGCCCCCCCAACCCAAGTAAACAGAAGACATGAATGGCATTATTAAATCTTATGCACGCACCTGTCCGAAATTCCACCAATGTCTGGAGATATTACACATGAATGTCTGGAGATTTATCAGAATAGTTATCAGAAAACTATTTGAAAATATTATAATTTAGTTACTTTAATATTGCCACAATAAGTTTTAAGTGTGTTTGAGATCATTAACAAACTTTAAAGAGCATTCCGATAGCATTTACGTTGGCTTGCAATAATCACATCGTGAGTGAACTCACTATCTGTACGGCACCAGATCCAAGCTGATGGCTAATTATATATAACAGTACGGTTAAAATGCCACTAACCTTCTAGCTTGTCAGTTTTGCTGTAATAATATTACAAACCACTTATTGAAAATCCTAAATATAGGACAGTTTAGGACTCGTCTTATAAAATCCCACGTGTGTTTTGACTTTTTGGCACACGGCCTGCAGCCGGGACATGTTATGGCGGTTCCCTACGTAATGAGCATAGCTAGATCTATAAGGAGTTTCATATGCAGTTTTTACTAGAAATATGAAGATTTTGTTAAAATATCTAAAATAAAGAAATACTAGTCAAGTGAATTTTTATGCAATTTGAAAGAATATTTGTTTTGTTTTTTTTAAGTAGATACAGACGCATTGTTGATGATATATAGATCGGTTAAGCTAAACTAGCCATTCAGTTTCGTTAAGCTGGATGAGAGGCCCGAGCGTAGCATCCAGTACCAGTTTACCTGTGGATTTGGCGACAGTACTCGAGTCTAAAAATAGCCACGTTTGTGTCGGTAGAGAGTGTTAGCGTTTATCGCTACACGGTACAGAATTTCTCGCTGTGTTACAAATCAATCGATTGACGGTAAGGAACTTCATAATATTTATCATTCGCAGTTGGGGTGGACCGGGTGTAATGAGCAGGGGTTTCAATATCAAGTGGTACCCAGTCCTTTTTTGCCTGTTGAACCTGGCTGTGGTACCGCCCGATTTGGGCTAAATTACATTAGATAGCATACAGATGGTAAAGAAAAGTACTCCCTGAAATTGCAATTTTATCATGTCTCCTAAGATAATGAAACCCCTGAACGAGTGATTAAGAATGGTCGTGAAGTTTCTTTTGCACAAAAATTCTAGTACAAAGTTAGTGAGTTGTCTCCCTTTCATTAATGATTCAAGATTGGCCAGATGCATCATATTTGTTTCATTAGATATAATATAATCGAGACGGAAGTCTGGTTTCTTACAAAAGCCAGGCAATATTGAAATATTGTTACAGCATTCATGCAATTTAAACGTGTTCTTTAGATTCAAGAATCTATCAAAATACTTACAGGTATACCCAATTGTTCAGCATCCAAATGAAGTAACTTAAGGGCATAATCTGATACCTTTTCATTATCTGAAAACAAATTCAAAATTGAAATTGAACATTTCAGACATCTGATAAAGATTTTATAACTAGAATTAATAGGACACTAGATTGCTGTACCAATAATTTAAACCCTTTACTAGTCAATTGATTGGATAATTATTTTTAAGAGAGTAAGGCTTTTAATTTTGCTTGTTTTTGGCTTTACGTTTTGTTCAAGACCCTGTCGTGCAAGGACATGACATGACGTTTAGGTGAAGGAAAGACAATGATATTAATATCTGGTGGTTTATATTTTAAAATTAACACAACCTATTTTCTTGATGTATCCATTTTTTGGTGATCAATTTGATACATCACTGCTAAAATAAAACGTTGATTCATATCATTAGCCAGATATGCCACACTTCGTATCCTTACTGGAAAACCAATGATGAAATGCTGTTAATAATCTCTAATTAGGCTAATTTGTCTAAACCACCAAAAACGCTGTATAACTTATACTCACTTGCCGACTCAAAGACAAACATTGCAGTATCGGGATTGTCCTCTGCTTTAACGGTGATTACATCGTCATTCCCCGAGCACTTAAGGATTTTTGACATACTGGAATAAAGAAGAAACTGTCAAGGTATGTTAAAGAAACAAACAAAACAAAGTAAACAAATTGCATATTATTGTAGAATAATTTCATGTGTTAATGGAATAATAAATTCACGACTTAATATGCAATTTCAAAACAACCATTAGGCATTATTAAGTGGAACTGGATTTGATGAGATTTGTCTTCACAACGGACAACAATTACCTTGAACATTGCGCGGGAAATCCAATCTGACAAAGCGAAAGTTGCAATTCGATATTGGCGATGTAATGTGTCTGAACCTATACAATACTAGATACAGATACACAAAACAAACAAAGCTGCTGTTTCAGCTAGACATAATTCACCAAATATTCGATAATAGAACAATACAAGAATGTAGCGGGTCATGACAACTATGCTCATTGTTTACATTTTACTTACCTCGCAAGGTTCATACCCATGGACAAGTTTCTGTCGCATCGATACGTTTCGAAGCCATCTGAACGAAGGTTGAGTGACACAAGACTGACATGAGAACTGTCCATAGCTTGTAATGCTATTCCTGTACTGTTGCAGTCCCATATTGCTTCTGTGAGTAAGTCTTTTATGGCGTCAATAATTTTCTTCCAAAGAGAGCCCTGAGCAAGTCTTGCCTCAAACATTTTGAAAATCAAATTTAGTATGTAAACTTTAAAAACAAATAGTCACAAACTTCGAATAATTATTATCGCGAATAAGCTTCAGTGTTACAAGCGATGTCACGGATTAGAACTTCCACTTTATCCTGTGTCCTCCTGCTCCCTCCGTGTTGTGAAATGACCCTAGCTGGCGCCAAATTATAATGGCGGGAAATAGCTCGTTCAGCATAATTGGAAGAGAAGGTCACGTGACTAAATCTCGAAAAGTCTGTGACTTTTACGAGACTTCGAATTAGTCGCTAAAATGTTTGACAGGAAGGAAGGCGAGTTCCTGAAGTAAACAAAACTTGACAGGTTTGAGAAGGTATTACATTTTCCAGAAATCTTCTAATAATTACACGTAGATTAGCAATAATAGCACATTTAAGAATATATATACACACAGGAGATATATTTAGCCCCGCCTCTTTCTGAAATCTTGGTACAGCATTCGGGTTTCATGTCTTTGAACTCCTTCGCAGTCCCAGCAGGCTTCCATTTCTGACAAGAACACCTCTGTTCCTCGTTCAATGCAATGTTTTCATACTAGCATATATGCGGATGAAGAAATTAAGGCACATGGAGGGTCTAAAATGCAACACCTCAGAAATAAATTTTGTTTACAGAAATATTCAGAAATAGAGTTCAAACATCTTTTTTTCATCAACAATATGGATGATAGACAAAACCTGCAGCACAACATAGACCAAATGTGTAAATGGACACAGACCTGGCTAATGAAACTTAATACATCCAAATGTAAATACCTGGAGATAGGCAGATCTCAAGGAAACCATGTTTTATACTATTAGTCAAGATGGCCATCGCAACACCAGTACAAAAAGTAGAGTCGGAAAAGGATTTAGGAGTGAACATTGACCAAAACCTGCAGTTCTCAATTCATGCCAACTCGTCAAGCTCAAAGGCCAACAAAATCATCGGTCTAATGTTTAGATCATTCTCATATATGAGTCCTCAAATGTTCCTGGCACTGTATAAATCACTTATTCGTCCAATTGTGGAATACGCAACACCAGTATCCTCACCACACCTGGTCAGAGACATGACCGTCATTGAAAATGTACAAAGACGAGCAACAAAAAGGATACCGTGTTTAAAGCATCTATCCTACCAAGATCGCTTAAAGAGTCTAAGTCTACCAACACTTCAATATCGTAGAGAGCGCGCAGATATCATCCAAACCTACAAAATTCTAAATCATTTGGACATACTGAACGTTGAGTCACTATTCGATGAAATTGGACGAACTTCAACAAGGGGGCACTCCAGAAAACTATATAAAAGGCAATTCAGACTGGGAAAATCAGGCCACTTCTTCAGCAACAGAGTTATCAACATCTGGAATTCTCTACCAGAGGAAGTGGTGTGTTCACCATCTCTTAACACCTTCAAGTCAAGACTCAATAAAGTACTGGAAAAAACCACCCAGCAAAATTTCAACCATCTTTCTGACAAAATTGTATAAAATCGGGTGAATAAATTACTCACAGGAATGGACAGCAAACCCTGTGATATTCTAAATCCATGGAAACTTTTTAATCAGTGTTTTTATCAGTGTCTGCAGGCACTTATATATGTGTCGGTATCTCATTACTATGAGATTAAGTAACATTATGTATATATATATATCTCCTGTTCCCCTAACAACGGAAAAGGATTTCAACATTAATGAAATGACTGTATATACATTATTTTAAGCAACCGGAAGTCCATAGTACCGCGTTTAGGAGTACACAAATGTCATTGTTTGAAGAAACTTTAATACATCTCCACAAGCTAGTACTTAGCTTACCAATGATGTCAACTGAGCGAATACTGAGCGAATACTTCATTGATATAAGGTTCATGTAATGGCTTTAAACAGTGATATTTTGCAAGCCTAAAACGCATTACTGTGCTGCAATTGAAACAGAACTAATTTCATTAATTGTTGGTATATACCCTGGCTAACTGTCAGTCTTACTGTTGATATGTAATTGTGTGAAGCTGCGTGTAAAATACAGTAAAATATGAGAAAAATGTATATTTCTGGAGAAGACATAGAACTCGTGTGAATTGCATTGATGGAACCAAATAATCATGCCATCGTGTTCAGTTGTGAATATGCCAGGTACTCCAACAGTTTGTTTGGCAAAATCGGACCAGCAAATAGCCCAGAAGGGGTACAGCACACTGACTCCCCTCCATTTGGTCTTCACCTGAAGAGAAGACTCGCTATACACAATCCACTTCCAGGTACCCCCTGCTATGCATGTAACCACCAATGCTTGAGACAGGATTTGGTCACAATCTTCTTGATACAGATCCTTAGTCTCCCTCCGTTTGTTAGAGGATCTGAGAACATCCCATTTGAGGTTACGTTCGGATGACATTGGTCAATCAAATTGCTACTTCAATATGCCTAGACGAGACAAAATGGTGTCTAGAGCTGTCAGAATCTATTTAGTAATGATTTTGCACACAGAGCACAGTATAGCTACACAATATGCATGATATAATGTTTCTAGTAGATTATGTCAGATGGAGATCATATACTGCCCGGTATTTGAAATCAAGTACATGAAGTATAAAGGTCACCAGAGTGGGATGCTGTCAGATACTCTATTGAACAGAGTGAAACCAGTGATTTTCTTACTCAATAATTTCAAGGGCCTGTACCTTATCTTTCTTTAACATGTAACTGTTAATTTGGGTATCTCTTTGTACTGTGCTTCTTCAAAACCAAATCTTTCAACATAACATTTTAGAGAATTTTTCTCTATTTGGGAAAATATTTACCAAACAATTGTGAACATACAGCAAAATTTCTCTAGAGGAAGCAGCCTTTATTTTGCCCAAAATGTACCTAAAAAAGTCACTGGAGACTAAGTATCTGTATTTCAATCAGATTGAGTTTGGTCACAAATGATCAATCCCAATCCAGAACCATTGCAGAAATGCAAAATAAAAAAATCTCAATCAAATTTGGTAGATTGATGTTATGTTTTCTATATATCTATTTTCAGAACAAGCTATGCCTTAAAACAACTTTATAGCTAAAGCAAACAAATCAAGATGATGAGGTCTGAAGTGCTAAGATATTGTGTGAAAGCATTGCGAGGGCCACTTTCTCATCATTCATCCAAAGCAAGTACTACACGTAGATATTTTTCCAGCAAACGATGGCACCAAATAGTTTATTCTCAAAACAGAATGATACTGGGGCGCTGTGGCAGAAGCACATCACTCAGAAACATGTTACATTCAAGAGGTATAGCAACTACATGTATCAAGTGTTCAAAAGATGGAACGTCGGCTCACAGTGAGTTTGGACAAGTCCCACCCTCAGAGAAAACTGCAAGCCAAAGATTGGGACGGATCCTGGGAGTTTTGGTTGGAATTGCTTCCTTCATTCTTATATCTCGTCCGTAAGTATTAAATATAGTGCAAATATGCAAATGATTAACAGTATTCGACCCAGTAAGCACCCAGGGCATTTGAAAATTGAGAAAAAGAAATGAAAAAGTGCTTAATAAGACAAAGTTATTGCAAACTTATAAAGTTTTGGTGATTTTGTTATGCCCAGACAATTGAAATTTAGGCCTCAAAAGCGGGAGGGGTGCTTCTAGGGACATGAGCGCTTATTGGGTCAAATATGGTATGTGTTGTTTTAGATAAAATGATCCTGAAAGCATGCATATACAACAGTGATGTTGTGTTTTGAAATTTTTGTTCTTTATCAGGGTTCTCGTTAAAAGTTGGTTGCCGGCAAAAACAGACGTGTATTTCCTTGTTTACAAATGGCTATTTTTGTCAGAAATAAGTATTGGCCCCATTGAGGCTTGTGGCCCTCAACTACCTATTATAAATTTTCAACCATCTATTCAAAAACTTAGTGAGAACCCTGTTTATTGTTCTAGATTTTCATCACTAAAAACCACAGTTTACGCCTCCACTGGAGAAGTTGAAAAACAGGAATCAGGGGAAGTAGTAGAAACAAAGGAAGAAGATGAGGAGGAAGAAGGTGAAAAGACAGAAAAGAAAAAGAAGAAAAAGATTGGTTTCAGGGACCGCAGGGTAGTTATTTTATAGACATATTTATTGTCTTTTTCCAGTTGTGAAAAAACAAACAAAACATTG
The DNA here is from genome assembly GCF_041381155.1 of Argopecten irradians. Taxonomy (NCBI): domain Eukaryota; kingdom Metazoa; phylum Mollusca; class Bivalvia; order Pectinida; family Pectinidae; genus Argopecten; species Argopecten irradians. The sequence goes on along the minus strand of NC_091148.1, from coordinate 7,780,412 downwards.
ACATATTTATATTATATTTGTATGACAGTATTAATTTTGGTGAAAATGAATAACAATATCATTAATCACATTTGCTGTTTCATCAGATTTGAAATATGCATTGACCAAGCTGTTATACTCATGAAGAATCAAGGTGGCCAAGCAATAAGGTTCCCAATATTCTTTAATAAGCCTCCAATTCCTTGGCTTTTGTTTGTTAGAGTTTTACGGCCCATCAACAACTAAGGTCATTTAGGGCCAAAATACAAATCAGGCATTAATATCAGGATATAAACAATGATTGCATCTAAAAGATCAGGATAAGTAAATATAAGTAAGAACTAAAACACAGATTTCCTGGGCATGTTGGCATGAGTCAGAGTGGTGTTCTATCAACAACCATTAATTTCTTGGACATTTAGTATGAGTAGTTCAGGTGGATTGATATTCTGCTATCTGTCATCCAAATGACCCATGACTGGGAAGCAAGCTTGTGAACTTATGTGGGTTTTTCTCTGGAATTACAAGTTTTATGAACTATCAAACTGGGTATGTCCTTGAATAGACAGAAATTGAGAAAGAAAATAGCATAAATTATAGATACCCCAGAAAAAAAAGGGATGTAGAAAGTATTGTATATTAAAAGTCAGTTATAACGAACCTCTAGGGACCAATGACATCACTTCGTTATAAACATAGTTTGTTATACACATATTAAAAATAATACAAACATAGTATAGTAACATTGATGCGGAATGAAAATTACTACAAATGTTCGTTATAAATGTGCTTTACTGTATAATTCTTGTAAGTTCACTGCATCTATGTAAAGAGTAATGAAAATGATACTGTATATTTGGTATTGCAGATTATAGAATATGAAAATCGTATACGTGCTTACTCGACACCAGATAAGATATTTCGCTATTTTGCCACACTGAAAGTACACCAAGAACATGGAGACTGGGAGGTATTTATGACACCTGAGGACTTTGTTCGCTCCATAACACCTGGAATGAAACAACCTGAAGGTAATTATCCCACAATACCTTAACATTTGGCATAGCGCCCAATAATGGCCGCCATCTTTAAAACACATTTTGAAAATCTTCTCAAGTTCTTGTATGATTTCTATGAAACTTGAATGAAATAATCCTAAGATGGTCTCGATCAAGTGTTTGGATTTTTGACCTCAATGGATGCCATCTTAAAAAAACCACATGTTCTTCTGCTCAGTTTTTGTGCTGAAAATTTGTATGAATTTAAAAGTGTTTAAGGGACAGTTGTCTCTGAAAATCGATTAATATGAATCAAGAGGCATGTTGGAGACAATCAATTTAAACCTTGTCTTTATTGATAGTTCAAAATGATAAAGGATTTACATTTAAATTGTCGGTATAACTTGATTCAATTAGGTTGATATAACACTATGTTAACCTCAACAAAGGTTTGTAATTTTAAGATATTGTGAATATATATGTTCTTTTTGGCAGGTTTGGGGCTGGATCAGTTCCTGAAGTTTGATCCCCAGGTATGTACCAGCAGACTTAGAGTTATAGAGAGCTGCTATATATAGGCTGTGGTGACTGTCGGTTAGCACACTGATGTACCAACACATCAACTCTGATACATTTACGTCAGAAACAAACTTTTTCACTGCAAAATCAAACAAATCATACAAAAACTATTGTCTTCATTCAAACTTTCTGATGTCATAAATTTTGTTTTAATTTCACTATTTTTGTTTTCTTTTTATTCTTTTGTTTATAAAAGTTTTTCAAAGCATCAAGTAAAGACTATTGTATTGTTGTGTGGTAGGTGTATATCAGTGGTGTTAAATCTAGACTATATACTGCTACTAAACAATCTAATCCTGTACAACACTTACATTCAAACAGCTTATCACATCATGTAAGATCAAAGGAGATGTTATAATCAAGACATCCATAGACATAAGTTCAAATTGATCAAAATTGTTTTGTAATAAAAGAGAAACTTTGAAATCTTTTATTTCAAGAGTTAGGAATGAGTAGTTCATTGGCCAATGATGACAAGTTGATTAAACCTAGAAAGTTGCTGTTAGGTTCTCTTCAAATGGTGGTTGCTTTTATGAACTTGTAGCAGACTTCCAATACCTGTATAACAACTGTGACGTGAAATTTAAGCCTTTGAATGATCCGGATTTTAAAAATATCATCACTTCAAGGAATAAACCAGGCTTCTACTTGAATAATAAACTTATTTCAAGATGAATATTAATTCTATTAATGAATTATAATATAAATACATACAGTTTACTTGAATGTGTGCCTGTTGTGAGGAAAATCTATACTTATGTCCCCTGACTATGGCTTAAAGAATGGATAACAATACATTCAGGGTATTTGGTTTGCCAGTTCTTCACTTAGGTAGAAGTTAGAGAGCTTGTAAAATTTTACTGAGCCAAAACTTCAGTTAACAAGCTAGGATTTTAGTGAGCTTGAGCTAGAAGTTGGTGAGCTAGGATTTCATTGAATTATATCATCATTGAGCTAGAACTTTAGTGAGGTAGAAGTTTGTGAGCTAGGAATTCAGTGCGCTTGAACTTCATTAAGCTTGAACTTCATTAAGCTTGAACTTCAGTGAGACAACTTTTAAGTGAGCTAGAACTACAATGAGATCAAACTTAAGGGAGGTAAAACTTAATTGAAGTGTAACTTCAATGAGCCAGGCAGAATATGTGGGAGGTAAGATTGTGCTATCATATAGACAATAGTGCTACTTAACCTCTATCTCAAGGAGATTAACACCACAGCAGTTTTCCCAAACAGTCCAACATTATGAGATATTTCAAAGTCATTCCATTTGGAGGCTATTATTAAATTACGTTAGTCATATATTAGACATTCAATAAAATAAATCCAAGCTTAGAAAAACTAGAGAATGTAGAAACTAGAATCCAGTCAGTAGAGTAGAAGTATAGCAGGATGCATCCTCGATATTCCAGGGGTTACTATCACTGTCACTATAGCCATCCTTGGACTAGGTATGTCTAAGCAAAACTGCAGGCATTTCTGCAGGAAAAAACTGACCAATTACAGACCTACATAGACCTCCTTTGAAGATTTCAGAGAGTGATGCCCAAGTTCAAAGCTGTACCGCTATTCGATTCTTTCGTTGTTGTACATCAAAGGACCAAACTACCTGTTTCATCTATTGTCGCACACACAGAACCTTCAGTCTATGATCTAGTTCATGGGTGGATGTCACAACACTGATAGTAACCCCTAGAATAACGAGGATGAGCAGGCTGTAGGCTTGTGTGTACTTACTGACCTTGATATTTACTCTCTATCTACCACCCCTGCCTGTAGAAGGACGATGTACACAGCTTGGTAAGTGGCGATTGGTGACTGTAGCCTATAAATTACTAATCAAATGATTCTTCTTAAAACCTACAGTATATTTATACTAACTTATATCGCTTTTCTCCTTATTTATATTTGTTTGCATTTTTATTACAAAAATTATTATTATTTTTAACTTCAAATGTAAACAAATATCAGAGTAATATTTTTTCTTGCTGTATTTGTATCTTTGTGTATATATTTATACATAATTTGTTTTTCTTTGAGACTTTAGCATTATCAGCTGTAGATAGGAAGCAGTGCCAAACTTGAGTTATTATTAGATTTAGGTTTGCCTATCATTTAAATAGATTTTAAATAGATTTTACAGTCAATTTTATAGTGTCATTTCACTATTTAGATTTTTGCATCACTTTATAAAAACATCTGCAGTGACATTTTGTTTCAGACAACACAGTTTAATAAGAATATGGAGAAATTGGGTTATCGGGTAACGTTATTTGAACTAGGGATAGCAAGAATCATGTTGAAATTTTCCCTCAATTAATTCCTATTTTAACTAATGTAGCTATGTATGTACTGAGTATCTTGATGACATTTTTGTGTGTTTTATTTCCTCAAAAGCTGATATTACTACATATATGTTCCACCCACCAAGTTTACAAAAAAGCATGGATAAATATATGGATCTAATAATATCATTGAATGTTGTACAAATAAACTGAACAAAGATATTCAATTTGTATACTAGATATTTCAATGTTGTACAAATGAACAGAACAAAGATAAACAATCTGTATACCAGATATTTGTGGGATTTTAATTTTTACTGCCCAATTATTGATACATACGTATTTAATATTTATTTAATACACCCCCCTCCCCCTCTCTCTCCCACCTTCCCGGAAACAAAGGTAATGTTCTATTGTGTTTCATGTTCATTTTAACACACGGTGCTAAACAAGAATTTCTTAAAATGTTTTTCCGAGGAAACGAATAGGAAACTGACATGTTGTGTTTTGTTAATTTTATTCAGGGGTCAAAGGTGAGTTGTTGACACCGAGTTAGTGATCAATACTAAAATCAGAGTGGTCATTTGGCTAACCCCGTTGATGCAATAATTTGTCATTCTCACATTTAAGTTGGTTATAATATTCTATTTATATTATCCTATTTATTACTCAATGTTCTTGAAATGTTACCTATTGTTGTTCATGTGTTTTTAATCAGAATTTATTGTATTTAATACACACATATATATATTAAATTAATTATCATCTTACAGCTTAAAGTGACTTTTGAGTATATTGTTTATGGCACAGACAAGTTTTTTCTTATGTGCTTTTTTTTACCAGAATGATATTATTTACATACATCAATCAATCTGATTCAGTACTTACATGTTTAAGGCCTTCAGCCTACATTACATGTATAGTGATATGATATTGCATTTTAATATATATATATATATTTTTTTTAATAAATACCGTAATTAAATTAGTAGATCAATGGCAAGTTAAGCTAGTAACACAATAAATGGAAATAAATTTACCTGCTGGTGGGGAAACAAATTTTAATGTGAAAAAAAGTTCTTTTGGTTTTTTTTGGGAGGGGGGGTTGGTTGGGGAGTGATGTATTGAGGTAGAAAACAGTGATGTTCATAGATATTAGAAGTTTTGAACATATAATCTAGCTGAAACATACATTATATTTACTATTTTTGCAATTATGTACCGTAGTAGAACTGTACAAACACTTGTGGATATGGATCCTGAAATCAGAAGAAAATAGTAAATTATATAAAAATATGTTCTTTAATACTCTTTACAAGTGAAAATCACATTTTTTTCTTTAAAAATATCTTGCTACACAATGATGACATGTATGTGTATGCATATGTATACATTTTAAGTATATGTATGTCATTGCTAATAACTGATATGAGTCACCATGCTGTTGTACAGAAACACACTTACTTTAGGCAATTTAAATCTGGACATGTAAGAAACAAGACATTGAACCGTATTCTTTGACATGCTTTTTGTCCTGACAACTGTAATAGAACATACATGTATTGAAAAACCTGTTGTGGCTTGTTAAAATTTTGACCTGACCAATAGACTATGTATCAGTAACATGCTACTGTGGCCAAGTGTATACGTAATAGACTGTGTATTAAAACATGCCACGATGGCCAGGTGGTCCAACATAACATATTAGCCTTACACCTATTGACTACTAGTTCAAAACTAGTTGAGGTTAGAAAGTTTTAAAGCCCCAGTTTAACAAGCATTCAATAAGTTAAAAAAAAATTAAAAAAAAAAACAAAAAAAAATCTTCAAATGATAACATTTCCATTAGGAATATTTGTATGTGAAACTTGACCCATGTACTGACCACAGATCAGTGGTTATTTCCTGGCTTTGCTCCACCTAAACCTGGCATGTCCTTGAATGACCTTGACTGTTAATTGGACAAATTGAACTTAATCCCTTATCCTAAACCCAATCCTGTATAGAGAAGGAGTGCGTTTTTTGTCTGAAAAATCTTACCAGTTGACCCAACAAACATAATTTTCAAACCCAAGTTTTTTTGCCCTGACCAATCTATCTGTTGATTACTTCTCTATCTCTATATCATTGTTGTTGTTGCTTCAACCCATTACTACACTGGGTTGTGAAGGGAGTATATTTTTATCATCATTCTCCCATGCTGCTTTGTAGATAGCACTTTTTACTACATATTCTTATTCTGGGAATGACAGATTTCCATCAGTAAACAGTAAATAAACTTAAAAGAGTAGGATTCATTTGATGAAAGTAAATTTGTTATCCTTTAACACTATCTTGGCAATGCTTAGCTGAAATGTTTCCAAAAATAGCAAATTGTTCGGAAATTAATCAATGTCTGTCATTCCCACGTTTTAATTATTGCATGATCGCACATTTTTTTGATATTTTTTTCTTATTCATAAGTGTAATGCCATTTCAAACTGTTTTACAAACAGTTCAGTACCAGCTAGTATCTTGGTTGTTTTACATAGATAAAATTTTGTTCCCGTAATGAGTATGTCAAGTTTCCTCTCATCATCACACTTTGTAGATAGACATACAGATCTTCTCAGCTCTGTTCTATAGACAAATGTACACCAATGTAGAAATTTCACTAACCTAATTTTAAATAGTTTAGTACTGAAACAGCAGATAATCTACGCTATTTGGATGTAATCAACTACCATATGTAGTTTCATCTTTGTGTTTAGAGATATCAAGATGAATTTCCTTAATCTCTTAAAAAATTATTTAAAAGAAAGGTTCAGCCATTTCTCTAATAAGATTAAGCTTGAATTTTTTCATTTTGTGTTTTTGGCTTAAACCTACTCATAATTAAGATATTTGGCAACGTTTGTGGGAAAACCATGAGAGAATAGAGTTACATGTAGTACATACAGTACTTTGAATTTTGCATAACAGAGTGGTTTTTTTTTGCATTTATGAATGCAAAAGAACACTATTATACAAAACGACATATATGAAAATACCAATTTGTTACCTCTGAAAAACAGAACAGCAGCACTTTTTGTGATACATTACATGATTTGTTTCTTCTTTACTGTGAACCCTTTCGTTTCCTTGTTCACAAGTGTAAAACTTATCCATATACATATATGTAGCTTTCCTTAAGTTGCCTTTGAAGTACTCATGAAAATCATTTTCTGGTCCTCGTCCTTAAACCCTGTTCATGCATACCTCAATCCTGTGATACTGAATGATACTAAATCTTGGACAACTTTCTCTTGTGACACCAAAGAACATTACTGACAGTTAAGAACTCCTCAAAACATCAAATATGTGACAGGTTGAACCTTATTTTAGCCTGTTCAGTAGACATACAAGTGCATGTACCGGTATTTGTGGCTGGACAGCATTAGGATTTCCGTATACTAACCAGCCACTCTCTTGCTCAAGAGTTCAGAAAGCTAAGCTACAAAAAACAACTTGTGGTTTGATCATTTTTTATTGAGAGTCAACAATCATGTCTTCTAAAATTGAGTTGACGTTTTTATGTTTGTCTTACCTGGTACCACCTTAGGACTGCGGTGGCTGAGTGGTTAAGATGTTCCGACATATTACCAAAAGCCCTCCACCTCTGGATGTAGGTTCGAATCCCATGTGGGGCAGTTGCCAGGTACTGACTGCTGGCCGGTGGTTTTCTCCGGGTACTCCGGCTTTCCTCCACCAACAAACCTGGCACATCCTTACATGACCCTGGCTGTTAATAGGACGTAAAACTAAACAAACACCTGGTACATGTAGTTATGTGACATGGTGAAGTTTGCTGCAATAGTCTTCTGATAAGCAGTATCAATGTGTACGACAGCTGTCAATCTCCACCACATTTGACATGTGTTAATCCTCCCCAAACAACAACATTACAACTCAATGGAGTAAATTTGTTTTCTCATACAAATTATACCATATTTTACTCATTCACTCCTGTCAACACATTTGAACACTTTTAATTCAAAGACTGGCACAGTTTATTATGAATTTTCAGGGATGAACGATTTAGCCAATCGAATGACTATCATTGCTGAACAATGGTGTGTTTTTTATTTTTTTAGTTTTTTTCCAATGTTGATTTCAATTAATTGTTCCTATTGCTCATTTTCATTTTTGAAATGGTGATTTAATGAATTGAAAAAAATTTTGCATTAATTTACCATGATACAAAATCTAACAACGTTTTGTGGAAACCGTTCCTTGTCCCCGTTTAACGTCCGTGACATCACTTGTTTTGGGATGACAAAAAGACTGTGTGTGATTCACCTTGTGTGTTATTGGTGTTTTTGTTAAATTAATTCATTGTTCAAAAATCTGCAAGTCTTTGTCGCCATACTCTCATAAATGGCTTTAGTGATGTGAAAGAGTATTGATAAGAATAATTAAATAATGATGTTAAAAAAAATTTTCATCAGTTGCATCAAACAAAATGAAATTTTTCTGTACTGTCATTTGAAGACCAATAAATAAGGTCGAGAATCAACATAAGAAATTCCTTGAAGATTCATAAATGTTGATTGCTTTATTAACTTTTTTCCACATTGTCCCATCCTGAAGATAGATATACTTTAATTCTCTTACCTGTTTGACAAATACAGCACAACAAGGCCGAGTGGAAGATGGGAGAGGATAGTATCTTTTATCAGCTTGGGGAGAGTGGCCTGATTTCTTTCTCCGACTACATCTTCCTCCTCACAGTGCTGTCAAGTAAGTATTGGGTAGTAGGAACAAACAATGCATGGATAGACAGGGATTCAAACCTAGGACACTTGCCAGAGTGCTCTACCAATTGAGATACCTGGCCAAACAAACTTTATATTTCTCCTAAAGATATATTGGAATTGCATAATATTCTCAGTAAATATCAATTTTGTTTAAGGGTGCGCTCTATGGTTTCTTAGATAAACACCCAAAAACTCAAAATTTCCACAGTTTTATAATTTACAAAGATTTGGCTGATTACCACGACAACTACAGCTGAAAAAATTAGAAAACATTGTCATTACACAACAGTAGAATTGGGGATGTATGTACATGTACTAAATATTTCAAATACAACAATTTAAAAAACAGTTTTGAAAATTTGACATACATTATTGTGTTTAGGGGCCAAAAAAAGGGCCCAAACCATGCATAGTCATTTTACTGAAAGAGTTTAGGTAAAATACATTAATACATTTTGTATTTGATAGCGGAAAGCATTATTAACTGGACAAGTCCCTATGCACAATGACCTGTTAACTATGTTACAGATATATATGCCAAACGTGTTTAATGCAATATGCTAAGGCGAAATATCTCTAATACGCTAAAATGAGTTAACCGAGAAAAAGTCACTATGAGCAGTAACCTATTAACAATATTATATATGATAAACGTTTTATGAAACAGAGGATTACTTCATGATAAGTGAATACCTGTGTTAAAGATATCGGACTCCAATTCACAAACTTACACTTAAAAAGCCACTTAAGCCTTATCTCCACTTTATGGCAGTTAAGATTCGTTTGTAAACACCATTTTCATGGCCTGGGCTGTTTATAGGTTTCGATATTTGTCAAGTACTCCAACTGTCCATAATGTAAAGTATTGTAATAACACTAAACGTAGTGTCCGCAAATACGACAAAGGGCAAACGTGTCCCGGTTATCTTACCGTTACCAGCTATCTCCTGACTTCGAGAGTCATTTAACAGTCATGTTAATGTATCAATTCAAGACCTAGATTAATTTGAAAGATTTAAGCTATACTGAAATGTAAAAATTGGATTGTGTTACTAATACGTCGAATGTGTAAAGTATTTGAAAGATTTAAGCTATAATGAAATGTAAAAATTGGATTATGTTACTAAAACGTCGAATGTGTAATGTATTTGAAAGATTTAAGCTATAATGAAATGTAAAAATTGGATTATGTTACTAAAACGTCGATTGTGTAATGTATTTGAAAGATTTAAGCTATAATGAAATGTAAAAATTGGATTATGTTACTAAAACGTCGATTGTGTAATGTATTTGAAAGATTTAAGCTATAATGTAATGTAAAAATTGGATTATGTTACTAAAACGTCGATTGTGTAATGTATTTGAAAGATTTAAGCTATAATGAAATGTAAAAATTGGATTATGTTACTAAAACGTCGATTGTGTAATGTATTTGAAAGATTTAAGATATAATGAAAGCTCAAAGTTGGATATTGTCGATAAAAGTCGATTTTGTCGTAGAAATAGCTTTCTTCTGTGATAGTCATTTAACAGTTACGCTATTGTATCAACTCATTGACAAGAGCATTATAAACTTTTGATAAAGCATTTGAAAGATTTAAGCTATAATGAAATCTCGACATTGGATTGTGTTACTAAAACGTCGAGAGTGTAAAGTATTTGAAGGATGTAAGCTATAATGAAAAGTCAAAATTGGTTTGTCTACTAAAGCAAATGTTTTGTTATAGACATTGTTTAAAATTAATCAGTATGTGCGACGAAAATGTCATTAAGTTTTATATTCGAGTTCTTCTCAAGTATATATTTTAGATACCTTGGTATTCAAACATCGATAAAAGCTAGGAAATGTAATCAGTTATTTGTTTCATTTCTATGAATAAAATCGGATTTTCGATGGATTGTTTGGAATTGTTTGGGATTATGCTACAAAATTGCTTTTTTGAAATCTGTATACTAATTTTCTTTTCATCCATAGCCGTGATAGCCAGAATATCTTAATGGTTTTCGAACCGCATTTAACAAGAAACACTATACTCATCATACAATAAAAACGTTGATCTTCCTTAGAGATACTATTGCAATATCCAGATGCCTCACAAAATTACCTTTGTAAAATATAGCTAATATACTGCAATAGTCATTGCGTATGCCCATTAAAATGTCTTTTATCACATTTAAAGCATTAACGATACATGCGAGATATATATCTGGGTCATAAACATTAAAAATACATACGTATTTCCATAAGCAGGAATGTTAAAAACGTGTTTGAGATCAATCTCTGCATAAAAATGTATTAAAAATCGACGTTTTGGAAAAGCATATTATATTTAAAACTATCTTGAATTGAAGTAAAGCAACGTTATTAGATCGAAAGATGCAAAGATGTCTCCAGCACAGAGAGAGTAAAACCAGATAAATTAAAACGAAACGAGTGCCATGAAATACATTACATGTGGTATCTCAAAAATCAACAGCATGGCCCATGCGAGTTTCACAAAGGATAGCGAACCTACTAGCAAAGTATGCTCAAATTGCGCCATCATTGTTTAGATGCTTCCATGCAATTTTAATTTTAAAAAATTGTTTTTTATTTAAGTATCAGGTTCGTTGTATCTGTAATAACTAACCCCAAAACACAAGCAAGAAATCTAAATCGATACCATACGTTGTGGGGGGGGGGGGGGGGGGGGATAATTCCATTGTTTATATATACATAACCGATTTTCGTTTCTTACGTATACAATCACACGCTCGATCGATTCTGTAGTCCGTGTCCTTGGACAGTTAATAATTACTTACTTGAAAGTTTGTTTATGGCGGAATTCAGTGTTCCGACGACAATACAACGAGGCAATTAAGTGCTCGTTATAGAAATACGGCGTATCGATTCGAAGTACTCGATGACGTCACTCGTCAAGTGGTTCACACGTGGAAGGCTCTATGCTGCGACCGTGAAATTGACATTTTCATATATTAGTATATTGCAGTTTTTATGAAAATTGTGACTGCAGGATTATCATCTACTATGATATTTCTAATACAGAAAAAAATATTCCGTTTGTAAGTTCTGCGAGATTTCAATCAATATTAGAAAATAATGGTTCTGACTTATTCAAAAATTTACAAAAATATAATTTTGTTTCTCTGTTGTCTTCTAAACATGTCTGAGTTTGTTTGTAATTTGGAGTCTCTGTGTTTGTACCAGATGTGGATTAAATACTGACTTTCCATATAGAACACCTCGTTAGATTTTCTGATATTCTTCCTCCAGGAAGGACGTCATGTTATGTCTAGTAGAACACGTAACTGATTCTTTTGAGTTTGAAATATCATCCACTTCCTGTTATATTTGATATACAAAGAGCTATTCTATTATTATCTGTAAATTTCAACTTCAATTTCATTAATGTAATATTGATAGATAGTTTTATACTGCCTTGCTTACAATAGCATATTTATGTATCATATTCCGCATTTGCATATGACAGAGTTATCTACACTTGCGGGAAAGATAATACGATTTTAAACGTTACATGTTGGATGTTCTGTATTTGCACATTACAGAGTTATCTGCCCTTGCATGTAGGTATTGAGTTTGGGAGTTTTGTTCACAAATAATGACGTCATAATGTGTACCTACTTGAGAGGTAGCTGTAATATATGTTAAGACGAAATACAGTGGAACTCGGTTAATACGAACTCGAAGGGACGGCGATAAAACTTCGAGTTATCCGAGTGTTTGAATTAAGCGAGTCTACTGACGATCTCTTTACTTGATATATATAGACCAGTTCCATGTCATATAATGAAGTGAACAAGAGAGATGTCAAAATCGCCGATTCTAGTTGCAAAATTATAACAATAAAACGAGATATATATTTTGAAATGCTGTTCTAGACCAGATTTAAGGAGAAAAAAATCGGCATTTTCGGCAAACACGTTGTCCAAAAAAATCTCATTTAGAGTTATAAAAACATTATATGTATGATTTTTGTCATTCGGACCCAAAATTTACTTCGTATTATCCGAGTTCTTCGAGTTTTCCGAATTCGAATTATCCGAGTTCTTTAAACAAAGACAAAGAGGGAATTCGGCCGGGACCGGCAAAGTACTTCGTATTAAGCCGGGTTGTCGAATTATCCGAGTTCTTATCAACTAAGTTCCACTGTACTATAAGATAATTAGATCAAAATCGATATAATTTATATTGCAGGGAAAGAAAAAGGAGCGCAACCTTGATTGCAGGTGAGAGAATGGTTCTGTTTTTATTTCTCAACAAATGATGCACCTATAATAGGTTTTATTTGAAACTGTTTATTGGTTTTTCCTTTTGGCATTTGTTGTACACATGTTCGTGCAAAGGATCATGAGTATACGAATATAGCTTTTCGTCCCTTAACTACCACAGCGGACACAAAAGCAAACCTTAAGTATCCTATTACATTAACGTTTATTTTCTAACGTCTAGGGCCCAGTTGCTCAAAAAATGTCGATTTTTCTAAACCAAGATAAAATCATTTCTGGTGATACAAATTTTACAAAATTTTATTCGAATTTTAAGAACTCCAAAAATTTACTTACTTGCTGAGTTTAGTGAAGATGTAATCACACGTTATTTATTTTATATAAAGGTTATCAATTTTAATGGGATATGAATGACTGAGGGAGATTATAATGAGTTGATGATTGAAAATAATTATCTTTAACTTAAAGTGACAAGTGGTGAATGTTTGTGTTCAAAATCAGAATAAATAATCTTAAAAATGGAAATTGGTGTCGACAGCAATCCTTCTATGAACGGAAAATATCTCGATTATTTACATGTCTATTTTTTTTTTACCGATGTATTCACACATTTTTGCAGTTTGTTATAAAGAAAATAACTTCTGCTGGTAACCTAATAACCATCATCTCGTCGAACCCTATTGGTATCGGTTTATATTTCTTGACATATGGTATTCTTCAGTAATAAAGGAAGCTGTCTCAATGCGTTTGATAGAGGGACTAGAGTAAACTCGATCTCGTGGGCGAGCTGAGAAAAGCCATGATACTTAATGGGTCTATTCACCGACCAAGAAAGTAGTCCAGGCGGCTATGAAGAACCTAGTCAAAAAGGCTAATGCTTAAAAAGATCAACAAATAACTGTAACCATTATAAACCTCATACAAAAACGGCAATCCATAAATTGAATGAAAGTCTTTCTTTATGTGTTTCTATCTACAGCTAAGTGTCCTGGACATTCATTTGATACCTGACTAGGAGGCGCCCCTTTTGGCTCTAGTTCAGGCATTCTTAAATGGTGAACATTTTTTTATGGTACGGATGAATGTTCGTCATAAAAAAAATTGAATAAAAAAATAAATTACCCTATCAATCTAAATAGCAATTGATAAAAACGCCTAGCTGAAATTAACCATAAGTTTTTATAATTTTTTCTTCTTATTTTGGAAATACTGTTCGAACCGATGAAGGCAAAACATTACATAGGTTCAGTTGGTTCCATTTCATACCTTGTTTGCCATTGCATATGATTAAGAAGTTCTCCCTGAAAACCAAACGAAACCGTCAAAATTGAGTTATAAAGTGGTACATTGCTGTTTCTTAAAATTCGAGTTATGAGTAGAATAGTATTAATGTAAAAGATGAAAAGAAAACAAAAAAAACATCCGTACATAAGTCCAGATTTCCACTCACGGCTATTGATTTTACAGGAAATGGTAAAAATTGAACTATATAAGAATTCCGAACCCTTCATAAAAGAGCGCAGATGGATAAAGAACCCTGGTAGTTTAGACACAGAAGCCTCTATAGGATCAGCCTTTAACGTGTTCGACAGAGAATGGCAATGGATACATTGACGGCAAGGAGCTCAAATACGGCCATGAACAGAGGGACTGGGAGGAATGTTGATGTACCGATGACCGAAATAACGGACATGCTGTAACGAGGCGGACGTTTGGGATGGTGATGGTAGCGATCTAATTATGAAGGTACGTACAGCTTTGATATTGTCTTGTGGAGATATTGGTTAGGTAGATTAACGTCATTTTAACCAAACAGGGTTTTTCATGATGCCTCCGCACCCTGCAGTTTGTGGTGTGTTGAAGTGTGCGTTGTGCGCACATTTTTGTTTGGAGACTGCTGTATGTCCATGTCTTAAGCAATTATTATCATTATATTAAAAAGAGTCATTTAAGGAAACACCCTTAATACTCCACGTACTGCGGTGTATTGCGTTTGTATGAAGTGCATGCGTACTTTGTTTTTGGAGAATGTAGTATGGTCCATGTCTAAGACATTCTATTGCCTGTATATATCAATAAAGGAGTTCATTTACAAGGCACCCCCCTTAACCTAGCGGTTTACGGTGTGTTGCGCTGTGTGAAGGGCTATGCGTATTTGTTTTTGGAGACTGTAGTTTGTTAACGTCTAAAACATTACTTGCCTCGTTATAATAGTAGACATTAATGTGGTCTACCCTATTATCCTACGCGGGCTATCTCACTGTGGAAGTTGCATGCGTACTGGTTTTTGGGACACTGTAGTTTGATTATTTTGGTATTTTAATTTAGATTTGTGTGTGCTTGGATATTATTGTAGAGACGTAGCAATTATTCCTGGGTTGTATTCAGCTTTTGTTTTTGCTTATTAGTTTAATAGGGTCTTAGACCTGTAAATTTCATTAAATCTTTTATTTTTTATTGTTGCTGGTACAACATTTTCAAATATATCGGTTGGCTGTATAGTTTAATCCTCCGGTTTTATTTGTAGTTCCATACGACTTACAGTCTATTTATGTCTGTAATTACGTATTTTGATTAAATTTAATAATATCATCTTGCATTGAAAAAATGATATCACATAGTTTGTCAGCTTAGTATAATTATTATAACATTTCACATACAATATTAACTTTTACGAAATATAAATATATTGGGACGGGTAGCTATGTGTTATTGTTTTGATTTATATGATTTTGATGGAAAACTTAAATGAGCGAAAGTTGTTGTTTGCTGAAAATATGCTATAATGTAAGATTTTATACTTGTTTCCTAATTTTAGAAATTTGTATCGACATTTGGAGCGAGTTCATGTATAAAGAAACACCAATCTACGGAAAATATATTTATTCAATTAACAACATACTACAAATTATGCTTCCCTAAGAAAAACAATATACTTTGGCCATTTGATATGTTAAGGAATTTTGTACAGGGTTTTATGTAACTTCTGTAATAAAATTTCAAACTCTACACGTCAGACAATTAAAACAAAAATGACCTGTACCGACACCTACGTTACAGCAAAACTGTACAATTATTAACTTTCAATGAGGGTGACATTAACGATTTTATTATCCCTACAAGTCCATTGTAACTTCGAGTAATAAACGAACGATGTTTTTAATAATTTACATTTGTAGTTCGTAAATCCCTTTGATTTTGTTCGTTAAAAGATTTTTTTAGGATATGAGCAATTGCACTATTAAACGTTTTTACTCTGGTCTCGTTACTGTATGACAAAGGAATCATTTAAAACTATTAAACTGGATATTGTACAACAAAAACTTCAAATATGGGTAAGTTTTCGGGATGTCTTTGTATGTCTGTCATATTGCATTTTGAATCTAAGGATTTAAGACGATGGATTATACAATGAGCTGAAAGTAAAAAGCCATTTCAAGGCACAATAGTCAACCAATTAGGAAATGTACCTTAACTTATTCTCAAATAATATTTTAGCGTTTCACTACAACAATGTTTTTTTTTGAAATTGATAAAATCTGTTAGATTAAAGTTTTCAACATTTATAATCATCATTTGTTATTTATGTATTGCTCGACTATTTTACAAACCTTTGTAAATATGCGAATGTAATAGTTTACGTCATCTTGTATATGGGTGTGATTCAAACGTTATTGTGATAATAATGTACCAACCTTTTTATGT
Organism: Argopecten irradians; assembly: GCF_041381155.1. NCBI lineage: Eukaryota > Metazoa > Mollusca > Bivalvia > Pectinida > Pectinidae > Argopecten > Argopecten irradians. The sequence continues at coordinate 7,763,846 of NC_091148.1, read as the reverse complement.
TTACTATATATTTTATATATATATATACTTTCTAATGTGATAGATAAAACTCCGTGCAATAGAGTCCGAGTTTATTCTTGGTCCTATCTCCATAAATATTATGTACTGTAAACTACTTATTTTTCGCGAGCTATTTAATTTCACGTATTTCTCGTAAAAATCAAGAAAATAAGTCGCCCGCAAGAAACGTAACCCATAGATTCAGTGGAATATTATGACTTAATCATGAAATCAAATCGTCACGAAAAAGATAGGAAGGCAAAAAAACACCTCGAAAAAAACCCAAAGGTAGGCATGAAAACGCGACATTAAGTCACCGCGAAAATTAAGTGGTTTACAGTATCGATAAAGAGACGCATAGTATAACCGAGTTTCTGCTGTCTCTGACATTTACCTGTTAGAATGTTAGAAACATGGGCTGCGTTCAATGAAATAGAATATTCAAATGGTGAAGTGCCGTGTTTTAATGATATTGAATTACATATGTACAAATGTACATCGTTTCTTTATAACTGCTCCAATGCCATATGCGTGTATCTTTCTCATGGCTTTATATTTACAATTTCACTATCTATTGTATGTAAACTTTATAAGTATTAGACTGCATTCAGTTTGAAATTATGGAAGTATCAATGCCAACGGGACACCGGCAACTTCAACATGTAATGCTTGCGCTCTTCATTAAATTTACGATTGTCCAGTTGGTATTCATACTCTCATCAATGCTAACTAAATACAGTCCAATGCTTAAGTATTAATGTAGAGTCAATTCTGTCACAGTGGGGAGGAGGGGGTGCGGGCCAGAAGGAATCATGGTTTGATAAGAATGTTAAGGTATCATAAGATAGGTTTTGGATAAATTTAGTGGTCACTGGTTTTTTTTTATTGAAAACGGTAACTAATTTACAGATCAGACCATGTATGTGATGTATGTACCTGTACAATATTTTCATTTCAACAAATTGTATTGGCATTGATGATGATACAAGTCCCATTGCAATTTAAAGTCTTTAAAAAAACTTTCCTGTGAAATAATATTAGAGATTTGTTCTGTACACTATCAACCAACTTAATTTCGCTAGTGATTTAATTTCGCGAATTTTTCGAGCCAAGTAAATTCGAGAAAGTTTATCTCCGCAAATTGAAGGATTTTTTTGATAAAAATTTCTATTCAATTGAATTCCGCGAATACTAATCTTTGCGAACTTGTTTTAAAATGGAAATCATAAAATTAAGTAGCCGCGAAAGCAAGTTAATTTACAGTACTAAGTTTATACTCTGGTATAATTCCAATTTTCTTTCGCATTTTCTGTGATATTTTTGTCAAATGAAGATAGTTACTAAGCAAAGAGGTTTTCAACTGATGTACGGAATTATTTTTTATTTCGTTTGATCCATTTGAAAATTACATTTGTATATTATATTATCTGAAAATTGGTATATTATTGAATTTATCTGAAATGCATTACCTCTTTAATGTCTCTTGAGCATTTTTGTATATCGGCTCACAGATGAATTGACTTTATCTACACTCGGTTGTTGTGTGCATTTCAAATGTTTAAATTTTGTATTATATTGTGATATTTTTAATGACATTCTGTATATACAAATCGTTTTACTCTTTTGAAAAAAAATGTATGGTTTACAAGAATAAAAAATCGTCAAAGACTTTATTTTGAACCGTGTTCTGTTGTTTGGGTTAAAATCGTTGTTCCATCGATAAACACAAAAATAGCGTTTCAAAAACTATTGTAATAGACAAATTTGAATTCAGTAAGTATTTTATGACAATAAAACTAATTGAATTGTGGCGCATTGATATCTTATCCAATAATTCAGTTTGGCCAATGACTGTGCCGCTTTTAGAATTCGCCGCGAAAACGTTCTGTATACATGACGTCATAATACTTACAAATTTCGGTCTATTAGCCTCAAAGATCTATACAAGGAGTGTAACATTAAAAATGAAATTATTGTTATATATTCAATATTTTGATTTCCTGAACTGAAGAAACCAGACAAGGACTTTTCAAATGCCAAAGGTTTCGACTGAGAGAAAACACGTGTCTCGGCTGCAAGCATGAAATATTCTTGTTTATCTCTTTCTTTTTAAAAAAGGAAGGTCATTCTTCACATTGCAAGTTTTATTGTAAAATACATTTCGACGTTTTTACAATGTATTTAAATAAAACTTCATAACCCCAAGGTACTGACTGCTGGTGAGTGGTAATTTTATGAGCCAAATTTAATGGGACAGATAACTCACATCAGGTCGAATTCTAACCTGTTAGAGAACTTAGTTACTTTTTTGTTCTTAGTAATTCAATCAATACAATTGAAGTAAGGGCGGTTTTTATTATAGGTTCAGTTCGATAAAAGACAAATAATTTTTTTGCCAAAAGAAACTGTCCGTGACCTTTTTAGAAATCGCCGAGAAGGCAAATTTTTCATGTTTGAAGAGAAGCAAAATAACATTCGGAAAATCACGGTCGATGAATATCGCATCATTGAATTTTTATCCGAATACGATCCCGTGGGGGTCCATATGGGTATTAAAGATGCGGAAATCCCGGTAGAGGGTGTATGTGTCGTCTGTCGATGCCCAGGATGTGTCGTTGCCTCCAAAAAAGGTTGAGAAGAACAATCCATCGATGTGGATATGACTGTTGTTACGGTATACCATATGTGAAGAATGGTAAACTAGATCTGTATCGAGCCAGACCTTCAGTGCTCCATTTTTACTACCAACGTCGTTCAGTTTCACGTACTATGTCAGCTTTTGCCACCTATTTAGAAATACATAAACACAATGAGTAATTTACAAGTACAATCCTCCAAAGACATTTTTTATTCAAAGTAGATCATCCTGTTAAATTAAAATTACTGAGTGAGTTTACGACCCGAATTTTGGTCCTGTTCTTGTTGCACATTGTACTGAATATCTTCTCATTATGCAAAATTTGCAGCAAGAATAGGCCCAAAATCCTGGTCTCAAATTCACTCAGCGATTTTACAGAATAATTTATTTTGAAAGAATGCCATCATTTTTGTGTGATTCGGGGGTAATTAGAAATCGTGAAAATGAATTGCCGTGGTAAAGCGTGAGGCATAAGAATCAAAAGAATCTATTGACTCTTAATTGCGAAAATAAGTTGGTTTCCAGTACAATGTATGTGATTTTATAAGTTAACATACGTTTCCTTCTGGAAGTGAAAATTCCCTCTTCCAATGGACTGGCCGGAGTTGTCATGACAGATCATATTGCTGGGAGAACACCAGGAGCTGAAACTTGGATACTGATCGTGCGGGATGTAGGCGTATACTTCGCCGGCGCCTCCCTTGCGCCACATGTACCGGGTGGAGAAACACTTATCGGTATCACGGTGTCCGGAGCATGTCTGGGAGCCTCCCCACAGTCCAGGCAGCTTCCCACCTTGTACCCAATCAAAGTTGTGAGGAAAGTAAACGTCATAGCTGAGTGTGAGTTCAGAATGACCTTTGACCCCTGGAGGCTGCGAGTAAAACTGGACGCCTCTTGGGATGTTCTTCGTATTCGAGTAGGAACCGTCGGCGTACTTCACTTTCATTACGTTCCGGTGTGAGTCGGTCGGATCATGCGCATGCGTAAGTGAATCGTGTTCACCAAATGTCCCATGACTGATGACGTAGAAGTGATTCCTTTCGTCCCCGGTATCTACACTGTGGGGACTTTCCCACAACATCCGGGCTCCTACAGTAGATGTCATCAAATATGTTTAAAACAGTCACAATATTTGTTTTTAACAAGACCTCTACGGTGTTTCTGGAACTTCATATTTGCGAATTTTATATATAGATTTTTAAAAAGGTGTGGTTTAAGTCAATTTTATACACAAAATAGATACGATAGCATCCCCAATACGTTTTAGTAACTTGGTTTAGTTTTACTGTCGTTATGTTGAGTTCCCCTGGACTACGTTATGGTAAAATCGAAAGCAGTTAAGGAGAACAAAACTGATCAATATCAAGCCTTCAGAGTCTTCCTTTGAAGATTACAGAGATCGACGGCAAATTTCAGAGCCATGCTTTCAACCGCAATGGACCGTTATTCGATTCTTTTAAGTACATCAAATAATTAAAATACTTTTTCATCAAGGCCTTCAATTGTACCACTAGATATTCCAATGGTGGATATTACAACAGTGATAGTAACCACTAGATTATATCGCAGTTTTGATGTATAACAATTAACAAGATACCTTCTTCAGTTTTCCAGCATTTGACCCCTCTCGATCGTGGATACAAGAAAGATTTTCCACATAAAATTTTCTTTATGAAGCACCAGAAGAATTTAATTTTAAATCATGGAAGTTTCAGATAGCTTTATAAATGTTGCAAATGACAAAATGGTTTGAAAGAAGTTTTATACATTGTTCTTCTATTATAATATTTCAGAGAAAGAAAGAAAATAATTTCATTCCGCTCGAAAGGTTAAATTTTGAAAAAATAATCTTGTTTGTATTTAATCCTCGCAATTCTGTATTTGTATGTAACAGATTTAAATGCCCTTTTTGAGGATAGGTTACTGATTGTGACATTTCATGTTGTCGTGTTTTGTTCGTGTCTTGATGGATGCGCGTATATATTGTGTCAATGTTTTATACTTGTCAAAGAGCTTTACTCACAAAAAACAATTGACGACGATACAATCTGCAAAGGGAAAAATCAAAATAAATATAAACAGTCTGTTATATTGCTATGATGGCAAGAATAGATCAAACGGAGAGATTTTATCTCTTTAGCTTACCTGCCTCCCAGACCCGATACCCATACAGATTATTCTGTTCCTAGACAGAGATCCTAATTGTTTCAGATTCAATAATGATGATTTATAAAATTATAACTAGTTTTTGCATGTCTTAAATGAGGAAAAGATAGATTAAAATGATCCCTTTTTCTGGAAGGAAGGGTTTCATCTGCTCGCCACTCACAACAAGTCTACATGTTATTTATGTGGATTACTAGTTGGAATACATAACCACAATCTTATGTCACCTGGACGCCCAGGTCTTTGGACTCGGCCCGCGCAGTTGCATCTCTCGCCCCTTGTTGTAAGTTTAGTAAATGACAATCACAGATATATACGGATTATAGTTTGCGAGGAGTGCAGGATTATCAATCTGTCTACTAAAACCCGTAATGGAAAAAAGTATCCATACTATTAATTATGTTCAGAGAGACACATTTGTTTGTGAGACATCGCTACTTAAATGTTAGTGTTTATGAAAAATTTTTGAGTTTTTATGGACTCTTGTGATTTAAGGAAATAGATATGTACTTGATTTGAGGGAGGTTTATAAGCCGTATATATGGACTAGCTCGTTGTGTTGTAAATCACTTTTCAAATGTAGTTGGATATGAGTGGGGAGGAGGAGAGACGAAAATGGGAGGAAGGAGGGAAAAGAAGGGAGAATAAACGCTTTTTCGGACAATCATTTACCTAAATGTCCTTGTTTAAAACTTTCGACAGGGTAACCCCTCACAAAAGGTGTTATCTTTCTAAAAATTGGAAAAAGAAAAAAAAAAAGTATGGGTTGTTTATCAGTGGGTGAGAAAAATATTATGTTGGTAATCGGAATCAAAAACTTTCTCTTTGGAAAAATGATTACCAGGCGGGCGGGTCTAGGGTCGCGTCTTGCGACGGGTCTGCATGGTGACGGTGAATTCTCCTAGCGGGTCCTGCAGAGTATTGATAGGTGAAGGAATTATCCTAAGTAAAGTGACGTCACTAAGGCGGGTGACCCCACAGGGGGTGGGAGTGGATTTTTTTAGGGCAAAATATTATTTCTTCATTTTTCGTATGTTGTGAACTGACATTCATGCCGGACGGAAGTACATGCAAACTGTTTTAAAAATTCGTTCGCCGAGACGCAAAAGTTATTAAGCAACAATGTTGACGCTACAGAGAGATGTTTGAGAACATTTGCATCCAGACTGGAACATTAATGCCAAAAAGTGTAAGATAAGATCTTTCTGGTTTCTGGACTATATGTAAAGTCCTCTATACCAGTCATCAAAAATATAGAGTTTACAGTAATACATTTTTATCTTAAATTAATGATGTATAAAGGCTTTGTAGTTGTATAAGAGTTCTTGTTCTTTCCAATGTTTGTCTAACGCATTTTTGAAGGAGTTTATAGTTGGCGCCATCACTACATTCTCTGGTAGATCGTTCCATATCTTAGTAGCTCTTAGTGAAGAAAAGTTTCTCCTAATCTCATAGTATTGATCTTGTATGGAATAGCTTCCTCCTATGCCCCCTGCTGCTCTCGCGGTCCGTTGCATCTTTCCATAAAGATAAAATGTTACAACATTCGGAGTCATATATTCCATCTAAAATTTTGAAGAGTTCTATCATGTCTCCTCGTATTCTTCTATATGCCAATGTTGGTAATTTCAGCTTCTCCAGCCTTTGACTGTATGCTAGATGTGACATTCCTGGTAGACATTTTGTCGCTCTTCTTTGGACACTTTCTATCATTTCTATATGCTTCTGTAGGTAAGGCGCCCATACGGGGCAAGCATAGTCCAAATGAGACCGAACTAAGCATTTATATAGCGGAATAAATGATTTGATGTCTAAAAACTGAAAAGTTCTTCTCAAAAGTCCAAACATGGAATTGTTTTTTTTTTTACTTTCTCTGATATATGGCTGTCGAAGCTTAACGTGGAATCTACAACTACTCCTATATCTTTTTCTTGGTCTATATGTTGCAGTGTTTTTCCATTGAGCTGGTATTGTATAATTTCCTCACATTGGTTTCTTGTTCTCTGTTTGTGTATCCTCATGTGTTTACATTTATCTGGGTGCATTTTTAGAAGCCACGTTTCACTCCATTTCGACATTGTATCTAAATCGCTTTGCAGATCTAAAGCATCATCTTTGCCACGGATAGCCTTGAATATTTTAGTATCATCCGCAAATAAGTATACGTCTGACTGCACTATATCTGGAAGATCATTAACAAATATCACAAATAATAAGGGTCCAAGAACCGATCCTTGTGGAATTCCTGATGTTACACTTGACCATTCGGAATTTTTTGCCATTCACTGTTACCATTTGATGTCTTCCTTTCAAAAAAGATGAAATCCAAGTTTTCATCTGCTGGTTGAAATTATATGAGTTTTATTTTATTCAGTAAACGGTTGTGCGGAACTGTATCAAAAGCTTTCTGATAATCCATGTATATACAATCGACTACGTCACCTTTATCTAAAGCAGTTTGTCCATTTATCCAAAACTTCTAAAAGTTGTAATGTTGTTGATCTACCTGATAAGAAACCGTATTGTTTGTTGGAGAAGTACTTGTTTTTCCTCATAAATGTTACTATATGATCCCTTATTAGAGTTTCTAGTGTTTTACAAACAACTGACGTGAGACTTACAGGCCTATAGTTTCCCGGTTCACACTTATCTCCTTTTTTGAAAATGGCACACACTCGAGCCCTTTTCCAATCATCCGGGAGAGTTCCTGTTGAAATTGATTGGTTGAATAACTTCGTTATTGGATATGATATTGTACCAGAGGTGTTTTTCAGGAACATTGGGTGGAGTTCGTCTAGTCCGGGGGATTTATCCGGTTTGAGATTTTTTAGGATCTTTGATACAGCTTCTTGTTCTATATTCATTTGTGACATCTCTTCGGCGACTTCTCTTATGTACAGATGAGGGGTCGTGTCCGATTCCTGTATGAATACACTGCTAAAAAACCGACATAACACTTCAGCTTTTCCCTTATTTGATGTAACTTTAGTTGAAGTTTTGTCCGCTGGTTTTGCATATAGTTCTCCAATCTCTGATTTCGACGTAGATTTAGATTTTATATAATTCCAAATTGCTTTTGGATCCGACTTTGCCTTTATCGCTATATTGTGCTCATATTCTTTCCTCAATCTGCGTGTTAATTTCCTTACTTTATTTCTGACCCTATTGTATTCCTTTCTCACGTTCATATCCTTTGTAGTTTGCAGCCTTCCTTGATAACGAATGCTTCTTTTTTATGGCTTCAAGTGTTGTTGTATCTGCTGGGAAACTATGCTTGTTGTTCCGACCTATTTAATGATTTTTGTAGGGACATGGCTTTCTTCTATTTCTTTGACCACCTTTTTGAAAGTGTTCCAATTCTCGTTGATGTTGTTAGAGTTCATAATTATTTCGTCCCAGTTGGTATCACTTATCTCCTCGTTTATCCTTTCATAATTGGCATTTTTATAACTCTTTTTCTTCTTGCTTTGTAGAGCTATCTTTACTTTACAAATGACCTTAAACAGTAGTACACAGTGATCACTTTTACCTAAAGCGCTTTGATATTCAATATCTGATAGTGAATGCTCGTCTTTGCTTATGATAAGATCTAGGACATTCGGATTGTCTTGACCTCGCCATCTTGTTGGTTCTTGGACATGTTGGAAAAGAAAGTTGTCTTGGAGTTTTTGAATGAACTTGTATTCTTGAGAATCTGTATTCTCGCTCTTTGTATTCCATGTTTCCCAGTTTATATTTGGATAATTAAAGTCTCCCATTATCAAAAGTTTGTTGTGTTTTTTCTGAGCGGCTTCTTCAATCAAATCTTGTAATTTTTTGTTGTTGTCCATGGTTCCCGATTCCGATCTGTATATCAATCCTATTAGCAGTTTTGTAGTTTTCCCAGTTTTAATTTCTACAAACAGATTTTCACGAAACTGTGTTTCCATTATTACTTCTTTTGCTATGAACTTGGAATTTATTAACATCAGTAACCCCCTACCCGCAGGGGTTTCAATGTTCTTGCTGAACAGTGAATAATTTTCATTTCCATCTAGGCTGTATTCTGATTCCTTGTAACTTTGTAATCTAGTTTTTGCTTTCACTTCAGTAATTCCGATTACATCTGGTTTGTAGTTACTCACTCTTATGTTTTAATTCTGTCATTTTGTTTTTTAGTTGATCCGCATTAGTATACATACAATTTAGGTGTTCGACAGGCCTCTGCTTTCTGTCTTTATCTTCATGGTTGAAGTTTCCATTTAAAAACCTGCTTTCCTCACTTTTTTCACTGATCTGGCCCAGGGAGGTCCTCGGACTTTGAAGGTATATTCCCCCGAGGAATTTTGTTGTCTTTTTTCCTTAGCCAGTTCCCATAACTGTTTTTTCTTGTTCCCTTTCTGCCCTAGTGAGATCGTTGCTTATTCTTATATCTTTTAGTTCCTGGTCGTGGCCTAAGTTTTTGATGTTCCTGAAAATACTCTTTTTTGTTTCAAGATTGTTCAACGACACAAGCATAGGTCTATTTTTCCTATTTGTTTCCTTGTTATTCTGATGATATTGTCCAATTCTGGAACATCTGGTAACCTTTCCTTCAAGATCATGAAGGAAAGACCATGAATGTAAACACCTGTGACCATGAATGTAAACACCTGTGTATCGGTAACTCCAAGGACAACATTAACAAATATAACATCGAAAATGGAGGTCAAAAGAATGAAATTACCAAAACTAAATCCGAAAAAGATCTTGGCGTAACTTTTGATAGTAAAATGAAATTTAGTGAGCATGCCACCAACTGTGTTTCAAAAGCTAACAGATTAACTGGTCTGATCTTCAAATTCTTTACCTACATCGATAGTCCCTGATTCGGCCTTATATGGAATATGCATCCTGCATTTGGAACCCTATGTTACTTAAGGATAAAATTGTGATCGAGAATGTCCAGAGGAGAACGACCAAAAGATTAAATGGATTAACCATCTTATCCTACGAACAGCGACTGATCATGAGATCCTTGTGATTACCAAGCCTTAAGTATAGGAGGAAACGTTCCGATCTCATCCAAATTTTTAAGATTATCAACAACATCGATAAAGTCGACAAAGATAAATTGTTTACAATGTCTCCCATTACCTTCACAAGAGGTTACTCTAAAAAGATCTTGAAGCCAGTATCCAGACTAGAAGTAACTAAACATCGGTTTAACAGGAGAATTGTAGATATTTGGATCAATTTGACAGAAAATGTAGTGTCTGCAAAGTCTGTAAACTCCTTTAAATCGCGCCTTAACCAGCACTAGCACATTGTTATAGCGCTACCTGATCGATTATTTGATCATATACAAGGATACGCCTCCAGAAGTCATAAGGACTTAAATTGGTGTTTTAATTACATGATTACATGATTTTGTCACCCCGGGGAAGCTTGGAGACCATCCTACTTCGAGAAAGAAAATCACTTTAAAACAAGCTAGATTGGACTTTTACCTTATATCTTATAATTTGTTACCAAGTGTGGCCAAAGCAACTACAGAAGCGGAATATAGATCTTATCATTCTTTTCCCATGATTGATTTTAAGTTTAATGAATTACAGTTTAAAACGAGGCAAGGGGCTCTGGAAATCTAATTCCTGGCTATTATATGATGAAAAATACCAAAAGTACCTCAAAATAGTTAATGAATATTGAAAAAATCTTGGGTAAAATATCTTTTACTTATGATTAAAAAGAATAGAAATTTTATTTCTAAGATAATAATAAAATTTGGATTGCAAAGCAAGATAATAAAACAAACTATTTTTTTAAGTCTTTATTTTTATTTCTAAGATAATACAGATAAAATGATTATCATTTCTTAAAGAGGTTCATTTTTATTATGCAAACTTTATGATGACAATTATGACATAGAGAATTTTAATCCGATTACTTAGATTAATATGATGTAAAAAAATAACTCGGGATCTTAAGATTTAAAAGGCATGAATACTTTAGAAGAGGCAGCTAAAACACTGAAAACAATGAGAAATAACAAAAGTCATCTTTTTATTATTTTGCAACGAGGCCAAATAGCATCCTACCAGGATACCGGAAACGACCGAAGTTTGCCGAATGGCAAAATAATTAGCAGTCGAGTTGAATGATGGCGAAGCAATCAGTGCCGCCAAGAACGTGATTAGCAATATACATTGTATACTGCGTGGATAAAAGAAATTAAATATGATGAATCAGAATGATTTTGACGTAGAATATAGCATCATTGAAGATTTATCCGAATACGATCCCGTGGGGATCCATATGGGTATCAAAGATGCGAAAATCCCGGTAGAGGGTGTATGTGTCGTCTGTCGATGCCCAATCCGAGTCGCTGCCTCCAAAAAAAGTCGAGAAGAACATTCCATCGATGTGGATATGACTGTTTTTACGGTATACCATATGTGAAGAATGGTAAACAAGATCTTTATCGAGCCAGACCTTCAGTTCTCCATTTTTACTACCAACGTCGTTCAGTTTCACGTACTGCGTTAATTTCTGCCATCTGTATAGACATAGAGAACACAAAGTAAATTAGATTCAGTAGAAGTACTAGAGAGTACACTTAAATATGTATCGCTTTGTCGTTATGTATATCATATGGAACGTTATATCAATAAAACAAGATGCCCAGAAGGCCTGTATCGCTTACCTGGTTTACAATGCCAGGGGATCAGCCAATATTTATAGAAATTTTGTTCCACTTCCACAATGACGTTTCTGGTCAAATGTGATTATAATCCATGCAGAACCCCATGACTAGTAGAGATTTATATGGAAATGTTGACGTACGGACGGACGACAGACGCCGCGCCATGGCATGGCATAAGCTCATCGGCACTTCGAGTCAGGTGAGCTAAAAACTGAGACCTAGCCCCAGTATCATGAAACTGCCTTAAGAATGACGCTATTTTGTAACGTCATCTGTGACTGGCGAAGTCTAAACTTAGACCTATGTTAGAAGACGGTTTCATGTAGTCCGCTAAACCTGCATTTTGTTTATCTTTCAACTACACGTGGTTTTTTAAAAATAAAACCGGAAGCGAAGTTGATTGGCTGCCGTTTGCTCTACTAAATGTGTATACGGCGGCCATTACAAATGTGTGAAATAGAAGGGTCTCGGAAGTATTTCATTGTACACAGTTGTTTAATTTCATAAATGGGATGTAACATGGGGGCAAAGGAGTACATAAGATCCTAATATAAAGGTATGTGTACGTTTTCCCGGCATTGCATGGACGATATATTAGAAATATGCCGCTGACGTAGCGTAGGCCAAATCTGGCCTACGATTTCACATTTTTAAGAGGTACCGCGAGCTGACTATATATTAGGCAAAAAAAAAAAAATTAAAAAAGCCTAATAATATAGGCAGGTTTAGCGGACTAGGTTTCATGATCTTGGGGTCGGGCATCACGAGAGGGTTATCACAGACGGATGGGGTTTTATAAGTTAACATACTTTCCCTTCTGGAAGTGGAAGTTTCCTCTTCCAATAGACTGGCCGGAGTTATCATGACAGACCATATTGCTTGGCGAACACCAGGAGCTGAAACTTGGATACTGATCGTGCGGGATGTAGGCGTATACTTCGCCGGCGCCTCCGCTGCGCCACATGAAACGGGTGGAGAAGCAGTTGTCGGTATCACGGTGTCCGGAGCATGTCTGGGCGCCTCCCCATAGTCCAGGGAGTTTCCCACCTTGTACCCAATCAAAATTATTTGCGAAGTAAACGTCATAGCTAAGTGTGAGTTCAGAATGACCTTTGACCCCTGGAGGCTGCGAGTAAAACTGGACGCCCCTTGGAATGTTCTTTGTTCCCGAGTAGGAACCGTCGGCGTACTTCACTTTCATCACGTTCCGGTGTGAGTCGGTCGGATCATGCGTATGTGTCAGTGAATCATGTTCGCCAAATGTGCCGTGGCTGATGACGTAGAAGTGATTCCTTTCGTCCCCGGTATCCACACTGTGGGGACTTTCCCACAACATCCGGGCTCCTACAGTAGATGTCATCAAATATTTTTAAAACAGTCACAATAGGAGGTTTGAACTAGACCTATACGGTGTTGCTTGAACTTCATATTTTCGAATTATTCTATTTCGAAAAAAATTTACGATATTTTTTGTTAAGTGTTGTTTAAGCAAATTCTATACACAATATAGATCCAATAGCATCCTCGATACTCTATGGGTTACTGATACTGTCGTTATATCCACCCCTGGACTATATCCTAGTATAACATTGGCATTTTAGAAACATTTTAGAAAACACTGACCAACCTCGGGCCTTCATAGTCTTCCTTTGACGATACCGGTATATATATATATATAGAGCGACGCAGTACCTCAAAGCCAAGCTGTCAGCCCAATGTACCGTTATTCAATTTTTTATATACATCAAAAAAATCTAAATACTTTTTCATCTGTGGTCGCACACAGAGCCTTCAATTCCACTATTAGATATTTCAAGGGGGGATATGACGCGAGTGATAGTAACCCCTGGATTAAAAAGCAGTTTTGATATATATCAGTTAACATGAGTCTGTAGATTTCGGATTTTTCAGCATTTTACACTTTCCAGGGATATATGAAAGAAGAGCTGTTAATGCGGCATCAGAAGAATTTGATTTTAAATTATTAAGTTCCGGATAGCTTTAAAAGTGTTGCACAATGCAAAACTTCTGTTGGCAGAATGGTATGAAAGACTCAGTGCTACATGCTACTTCTATTATAATATTTCAGAGAAAGAAAAAATATACTTTCATTCTGCTGAAAGCCAAGGTTAAATTGAAAAACAACTTATTTGATTTTAATCCTCGCAATTCTGTATTTGCATATAGCAGATTTACCTTCCCTTGAGGATAGGTACGTAAGTGGGATTTATCTCGGTAGCTTACCTGCCAGACCGACCAATATCGCTGTCAGTGCCAGAGACCTCATGATTACTAGATCGCATTGACGATAAAACTGGTTTATATATATGTGTGTGTGTGTGTGTGTGTGTCGGAATCGGAAGATAAGAACAAATGACCTATTTTCTGCATACATCTGCGAACTCGCAAGCCCAAATTCAAAAATTATTTATAAATTTATATCAGCGTTATTTCACTTGCTTGACCTCGCACGACGCCAAAAAAATGACCAACTTTATTTCACTAGTCTGACCTCGCATGATGCCAAACATTCATAAACTTTATTTCACTAGACTAACCACGCATGATTCCAAATATTGACAAGTGTTATTTCACCAACCTGACCTCGCATGATGCCAAATACTGACAGACCTAATTTCACTAGTCTGACCTCGCATGATGCCAAATAGTGACAATTTTTTTCACTATCTTGACCTCGCATGATGCCAAATATTGGCACATTTTATTTCACTAGTCTGACCTCGCATGATGCCAAAATATTGACAAAATTTATATTTCATAATTTGACCTCCCAAGATGCCAAATATTGTCAAATTTTATTTCGCTAATCTGACCTCGCATTATCGTTTTTGTAGAAAATTATTTCAGCAAGCCAATGGAGTTCTTCGAAGTTCGCTGATTTCTCATGCAAAGTCTTTTTGCAGACGACACTTTACAATTTCGCGCATGCTCAACTTCCATTTATTTACGTCATGTTGATTGGCAGGTACAGTGTAATGTTCATTTCGGGGCTTGGCAACATTTTCCCGAGGTGAAAAATAAATAAATGAAATAAAACAGGTAAGTAAATAAATAAATAAAATAAATAAATAATGAATAAATAACTAAATAAATAAATAAAATTCACTAAGAGTGTTGAAGCCCAAGTTACATTGAATTTTTTCTAGGTCATCATAAATAACAGTATAGCCAGTTTATTTAAACGGATCAATCTAAATCTTTATAGTTCTTTATATATCTTCATCCTTTGAAGCAATGTCCCACGAATTCGCGAAAATACACTTATTTTTTTTTTTTTATAATTTACTTTTTATTCAGGTTTTTCAAAAATACATGTACAATATACAATGTATGAACATGCTTGCACTCATCTTTCATTCATTTGCACCCACTTAAAGATATTAATTTTTTATATTCTTTCAAAAAGTATTTTACATGGTAATCAAATACATTACTAACACACATAAACACATATATATATCTACTATTTATTCCTAACAGGTTGCATATTGCGTTTAGTTTATATTAGCATATATTAGTTTAAAGTTATTGAAGATTATGTATTTTATTATGATTTCAAAGTGTGAAAACTATAATACATACAATTATTACAAATAATTTAAATCAAATACCAAATGCAAGCATTTATAATTAAGTAAATTTGATGTTACCAATATAATGTATTGACTTTATGGAAAGAAGGAGGTTGGTAGAAAGAGAAAAAGAAGACAGAAAGAGAGAGAGAGAGAGAGAGCAGCTGGTAGAAGAGAGACAGTAGATTAATTAAGTATGTTTATTTGGAGTGCGATGGCAGAGCTATGAATACTTGCAAATATAAGTTTTTTTTTTCTAATAGTATTGCAAAATATATATGGCTTTGTGAAGGGCTATCAGCTGTATCACAGGATTTAAGGGGGAAAATTCTTCTGGAAAATATAATCCCGGGTATCTCAAATAACACTAAATTAGTCAAACTTGTTTGCTCAACATGAGATTTTGCATGTCTACATACAATGTATGCATAAATTGCCAATGTAATTATAATAATGATAAAACACTTCTTTTTTAAATTAACTATAGCTGAATCAGTTTGTCCCATTTCTTCCATTCAATTTCAAACTTCTTTATAGTATTTGCATCTCTACCATTAGATATGTATTTCTGTATTTTGTGGTTATCTTTTATTATGTTAATTAGAGAGTAAATATTCAGTGAACTATGTAAACATCTCATTCTATAGATGTATTGTTTGATAATGATAATAATTTCATTATCAACTCTATTACTTGGCAAACTATTCTGATAAACGAATCCAAAAAGAAATGTTTTTTATTAATCGAGAATGTAATTAACAGTGCCGTTAATAACGTTTCGAGACTATCTAGAAGTTTTTGAGTTTCTTGACAATCCCAAAAAATGTGGGTTATAGTTTCTGGTTCAGAGTTACACAAAATTGCATAAAGGGGAGGCAACTACTCCAATTTTGTATAAAAATGAGTTTGTAGTAAGAATATGATGAACCACTCTATACTGGAACCACTGAAGTTTTGTGTTTTTTTTGTTACATGGAAAGGAATTTTATAAATGTTGCTCCAAGTTGTTTTATCGATAGTCTCAAAGATATCATTCCACTTTCTGGTACCTGATGGTGTCACATCTGATCTTATTACAATATTATAGAAGATTTTCGACACTTTTTAATGTTTAAGAATAAAATGAAGATTTAATGGTATATATGGGTAGGAAATCTTACAGACAGATGTATCATATGCTGAAATATAGTGTTTCACTGCAGATATAAGGCCTTGGTATTGTAAGAAATTAGTATTTACCTCATATTTATGAATAAAATCTTCAAAGGAATAGAATTCACATGTGCCTTCTTTTATTATATCATTCAAAATGCAAACATTTTTCTGGTAAAATGCCTTATAGAAAACAGCTTTTCCACCAATCTTTATTTTACTATTGTACCAAATTTGGACTTAAGTATATTTTTTTTAATAAATTTATCGTGGTATTTAGCAATCAGATCATACCAAGAGTTAAAGACATCTATTCAGAATCTATTTGTACACTTATTGATGCATGCTTTTATATATTCTAAACCACAATTGGCAAGACGGTCTTCATCTACATAAGTTTTTACTATATGTTACCACTTCTCATTAGTTTTGAAAAGCCTTCTTATCCATGTCAGCTTCAGAGAATTTATAAAAGCAGTAATATTAACCATTTTCAAACCACCATTACAGTAACTTTGAATAATTACCTCCCTTTTAATTTTGTCTGGTTTTCCGTTCCACAGAAAATCATATATCAAAGATTTTAGTTTCTAACAAATTTGTCGTCTGGGTTTGGAAGAGATATAAATAGATGATTAAATTGAGATATAAGTAACGATTTTATGATATGAATTTTACCAATGGGTGTTAAAGACCTCCTTTTCCAAATCTTAATTAGTGATTTGAGTTTTATTAGTTTTTTGTCATAATTAAGTCTAGGAATCTCATGAAGATTTACACTAAATTCTATTCCTAATAGTGTGAATTTCTCCTTCCCCCACTGTAAATTTAGCTCAGGTAAATAACAGTCTTGACTGTACTTTTTGCTCCCAATCCAAACTACCTGAGTTTTTTTCTACATTCATCTTTAATCCTGAAATTATTGCGAATTCTTTCAGTTCACTAACTGATTCCTTAAGTGACCTCTCATTTCCATCTGGTATAAGTGATGTATCATCAGCGTATTGTGATAATAAAATAGGACAGTTTTCAATATTCATACCCTTTATATTTTCTTTATTTCTTAATTTTGTGGCTAGTACTTCTGCACAGAGAATAAATAGGTATGGTGCCAATGGGTCACCCTGTCTACAGCCCCTCTTAATGTCAAAAAATGAAGATAAGTTACCCCCCTGATTTATTGTAGAGTGAACATTTTTGTGTAAAGTTTTAAACCAATGGATAATACCTTTGCCAAAACCAAAGAGAACAAGAGGTTTTTTTCAATAAATAGCCAAGAAACTGAATCAAACGCTTTTTCAAAATCAATCATCAGTAGCATACCCGGTATATCATTTTCTTCAGAATATTGCATAATATCATATATCAATCTTGTGTTCACACCAATATAACGTCCTGAAATATTCTTAATGCTAATAGTGCAATATCTAGGTGAAAATTCTGACATGTTATTTTTTCTTTAGTAGGACCTAATCTATTGAAAACCATTTGGTTTGATCAAGGATTTATAAGTGAGACGTCATTGGTTTGATGAATGGACAGACAACAATAATTACTTTGAAAACTATAGACAGGGCAACGCTTATATGGCAAGCCGTTTGGGTTTTTACCTATTGAAATGAAGATAACTCTATTTGAAATAAAGATATCTTTAATTGAATTAGATATATCTGTATTTGAATTAGAGATATCTCTATTTCGTGTTTAATTAGAGATATCTCTATTTTAAATAGAGATATCTGTAATTCAAATACAGACATCTCTAATTCATTTAAAGATATCTATAATTCAATTAAAGATATCTCTAATTCAAATACAGATATCTCTAATAGTTGTAGAAATCTTTATTTTGAATACAGATATCTTCATTTCAATAGGTTAAAACCCAAACGGCTTGCCATACGCTTAATGTCCATAAATGCATGTTGCCTTCAGATTTTTTTCTCCTGAACTGCCTCCAGATTTTTTTAATGAGATACTCCAGGGGTGTATATAACATCAATGATAGTAACCGATCGACTATTGAGGATGTTTTCATAGTAAGAATGCACCTAACTAGGTGTAGTTATTTTTTAAAGATTAGCGCCAAAAGAAGTTTCCAAGTTATCCAATCAAATACCTCGTTACATATCGAGCACCTGTCACCGTCAGCCATGGAGGAAGTAGTTGTAGCAAACTTTATTAACGGGGAATTTGTGCCTGCAAGTTCTTACGTTCCAAGTTTTGACCCGTCGACTGGAAAAGTATGGGCGAAGATTCCAGACAGTGGTGCAGAGGAGGTCGACAAGGCCGTGACAGCGGCGAAGACGGCCTTCAAAACGTACGTTATGTCAAGCGTGACCTGCTTTCGTTTTGACCTAATGTCAACTGGGTCATGTTTGTGACACTTATTTATAGCTTTAAGTGACTTTAAGAAAATGTAGTAACATTGATATTGTATTTCCAATGAGCATGTGTCCCTTAGAAATGTGTCATCATTCTGTAAAGTAGTCTATGGCTATCAATATAGTATCTTTTAATGTGTTGTAGTAGATCTAGACTTACTCAAGTCCGCTTGTATGTAGTTTGTGTGAGCATAGAAAATGTAGTAACATTGATATTGTATTTCCAATGAGCATGTGTCCCTTAGAAATGTGTCATCATTCTGTAAAGTAGTCTATGGCTACCAACATAGTATCTTTTAATGTGTTGTAGTAGATCTAGACTTACTCAAGTCCGGATCCGGTTGTATGTAGTTTGTGTGAGCATAGAAAATGTAGTTACATTGATATTGTATTTCCAATGAGCATGTGTCCCTTAAAAATGTGTCATCATTCTGTAAAGTAGTCTATGGCTACCAATATACTGAATATAGTATCTTTTAATGTGTTGTAGTAGATCTAGACTTACTCAAGTCCGGATCTGGTTGTATGTATAGTTTGTGTGAGCATATATAGAATGGAGGTCTAAGCTTGCTAAATCCCCTCACTTGATTTTTTCTTTACTCTCTGAAGAATGAAGATATGAAATGATTGGCTGATAACTGATATGTCAACTAAAATAAATCATTTCAATTTTAAATTGAAAAATTGTAATTCATTAACATGCAGGGTTTGTTGAGTACATTTACATATACATAGGTATACATATACAATGTGTATATTTTTTGGGATGTGAGCGAGTAATATACAGTATATTCGACTCTTGACATTTCCTTAATATGGCCTTTTGAATGTGTGACACTATACAAATATCGACCTGTTTTGTGGATACTGTGATTTATTAACTCGAGGAAGTGATATTACCCGAGGCATTTACATGATGTAAACCATTTGACTACATGTATATGTACATGTTTTTCATCTTCATGATAATGAGTAGCCCCTCTTCCCAATACTCAATAGTTCTGTTGAATAATTTCAAGAGAAAAATGAAGGCTGATAATATAAAAAAAATAATGAAAACATCACGTAATACATGTTAATTATTATTTGAAAAGTCTGAAAAATGTACACACAAATATTGGCAGGTTTACATTGATTCCAGCAAACCTGCTGCTCTCCGTCACATCTCGCTGAATGATGACGTCACAATAGATTTTCGACGTCACGGAAATTCCCTTTACACTATCTATTTGGGTATGATCTGAACCCATTGGAATCTTATGTCAACCTGTGAAGTGATTGTGACGTCATTCAGGATTTCTATATTTTTGGGTATGACCTGGGGGTTCTGGAATCTTATATCAACCTGGGATGACATCACAATGTATAGTTCGAAAATTCCTGGTTGATATCGTGTTGTAACGCAGCGAGAAAGTGTAGTTTCAGCCAATCAGGAGTGAGCAAAACACACATCCATATAATAATTAGTAATAAACTTTCACAGTAACTGTTCTGATAATTTTAAAGTCACAAATTGTTCCTGCTGCCTAGTCAGCCTAGTGGTAATTAATGTCAGTGGCAACCCTACTAATCTCTAAGCAACTCCCCAAGATTTCTGTTCAGACAGTGTCATAGTTCAGATTTGTATCTTAAAGATGCTTCTCCGCTGACGAAAGTTATTTTTTCTCTGTCAAAAACCGTAGCAAACTAATTGGTAATTTTCTTCAGTTACAAATATTACTTTCTTTACACCATTACCATTGTGCATGCACCAAAAGCAAATTAAATTATTTTATATGTACATATATTTTTATGCTAATTACACACATATATACACGATTAAACATCAGTTATTGTTCAAATGATGAATATCGTTTATGCTCTGTTGGTGTTGGAGCATCTTTTATGAGTGTGATATCAACTTTACATCAACCTAAACAAGTATATCAATGGCCTGTCACTCAGATTTGTGTGTTACCTACAGGTGGTCTGTGAAATCAGCCGAGGAACGTTCTAAGGTCCTGATGAAAATCGCCGAGAAGTTGGAGGCTCGAATGGCCGAATTTGTCGAACTGGAGTCACGTGACCAGGGTAAACCGTTGTGGCTGTCGAAGGCTGTAGACATTCCGAGGGCAGTCCACAACTTCCGTGTGTTTGCATCGTCTGTTTTACACGATACAAACAGGTATAATTAGTAAAATTACGCTGGAAAGTTGTTTTTTTCCAAAATTTTGTAAAACAGAGTGCATGATTTAATTTACAAAGATTTAATCACCACTCACAGACTTTGCTAGGGATTGAACTAAAAAAAATTGGCTTATGTACTAGTCAACTGTTTATAACTAAACGATCAAGTTTGCAGTATTTGGTATTGGATTTATTGGGTTATTTTGACCTGATTACAGTGTTGATGTTAACTGTATTACTTATCGATACTTGTGCCTGTTTACCACCTCCTGGTGAACTGTATTACTTATCGATACTTGTGCCTGTTTGCCACCTCCTGGTGAACTGGACAAGCTAAGTAATAAACAGAAATTGAAGTTGTTTACACTATTTGTACTGTTTGTTCTTTGTCACCTTAAGGTAGGTCCATACTTTTGAAAATCACGCCAATTCATTTGACGCTATACCGGAAGTTGCGGAGGTTGTTTTGAATTCCAGAATGGTTTCCGATACACCACGACATCACACTTGAATATTTTTTCAATAGGTGAAAATTGTCTACATATAATATTGAATGTTTAAAATCATTAAATAAATCAAATAAAAGCAGTGAAGTGAAAATTATATGATATCTCTGAGGTTTTTGCGGTCCCTGTCGTAAATGGGAATGGATTTTTAAACACCGGAAATGCCGTTCGTCGCTATAAATCATAAGACGGGACCCGGCCGGACCGAAATTCCGGAATTCTAAAAAAATCGCATACGCATTTCCTTTAAACACACAATTTGGAGAAAATCATAAAAACAAACAGACATAAACCAGATATAATATCACAAAAACGTATGAACTGATGTGGAATGTTTTTTTGCGGCATGATTTTCAAAAAATAGTCAAATATAACCCATCTTAGCACTAGATGAAATGGGGGTAGGGTTGAGAGTTACAAACTTCAAGCTTACAAAATTGTGAAATTTTGATCGAGGACCCTGTGTTTTTATATGATATTTGAAAAACATATTACCTTGGGCATATCATATACAAATATTGTGAAATTGACATGGGTTTTCATTTCCTTTTTGGCCTATTCATTGATTTTTTACAGGCGAAAATATGGCAAAACATGGTAATTACGTATAGAAACGGTCCTGGGAAATAACAAAGATTAGTTAGCATTTGTAAAAATAAAATAGTTTTGTATATTGTTCTATCGTAAGAAATTTAGGACAAAAAATCAACAGGATCGAGACTACATTCACCCTAATATTACAGAAAACATAATTTTATGAACTTTTCTATTTTCGGTCAGCAAATTTGCATGGATGGTATATTTCAAGCTCAAATATCTCAAAAAGTAGTTCGAGAACACCCATTTATCTTCACAGATTTGAAATCTTCATGAAAAATGCAAGAAAATAAGACCTGTTAGAAAAAAATGACATGGGTTTTTCCAAAAGTATGGAGCTATATAACCTTAAAACAAACAAGGGTTACTAAATACAACAAAGTTATCCATTTAGTTAGCCAAGCTGAGCAAGTATAAACCATGATTATATATACTGTCTTTTTAAAAATGATCTTGCCCTCACAGAGGCAATCAGCAATATTTAAGGATTGCATGAATCTTGCTTTGGTCGATTTCATGGGATGATGAATTTAGTGTCTAATGAAAGGCAGAATATAATTCTGGATTTATGTCGGGCCCAATCTAAATAACAGTGCACACACCAAATAATTTTGATATGAATTTAGTCACACTAAAACATTTTCAATTTCCGATGATATATTCAGGGGTTTCAATATCAGGGGGTACTCAGGACCTTTTGCCGGTTGAACCTATCTGTGGTACCGCCTGATTTGGGCTAAATCACATTAGATAGCATACAGATGGTATAGAAAAGTACCCCCTGAAATTGCAATTGTACCGCCTCTCCTGAAAGATAATGGAACCCCTGTATATTATTTGATGATAGGTCGTCTGTGATGAATGCGGCTAATGCAGTGAACTACACAGTAAGGGATCCCGTGGGGGTGGCAGGTCTGATCAGTCCTTGGAACCTTCCTCTTTACCTACTCTCATTCAAGATAGCCCCCGCCATCGCGGCTGGTAATACCGTGGTCGCCAAACCCAGCGAGATGACATCAGTGTCGGCATGGAAACTGTGTGAAGTCTTCAATGAAGCAGGTAAGATTTCAAGTACTGTATTGTGGATTCAAAGGAGGAAATTGAATTTTTAACAAATAATCGTCTCATGATCAGACTTATTGAGTATAATGTTGTTTATCCAATTACAACCACAGGGACCTGGCCCAACATTTCAACCAATGGCTGGGAACATTATAGGCAAATAATTTGTTTGTTGGAAATTTATGTGAAGTCCCTATGTTTCCAGCTATTTATTTCATAAATAAAATTTTGACTACGACAAAAAACTATCATGTCAGCAAATTGACCATTGTAATTTGCTGCAGAAAACAAGATCAGAAATCAAATCATTTCTCCTTGGAAACCCAATTAAATAACCACAAGCCCTGCAACTCGGTTGTGAGTTTGAATTCCTTATGGGGCAGTTGCCAGGTACAAAACACTGGTGGGTGGTTGTTCTCAAAGTACTCCGGTTTTCCTCCATCATGAAACCTGGCACGTCCTTACATGACCCTGACTGTTACTAGGAGGTTAAACTAACAAAACAAAACCAAGGTGTAACTTACTAAAAAGGTTCTTGTGTTGTTTTCACCCGATACAATTTTCTTTTAGACCAGTGTTTTTCCTGGGCATTTTGGGAAATTGCCACCTAGTGAAAATTGGGAAATTTTGTGCGATAAAAGTATGAAATGATAAATTTTAACGGTGTTTATGGAAATTTTGGGAAAAGTAGAAATAAACAATTATCCTTCTCTAAGAATCAAGTGTAAGAATGTATACTAAAATACGACGTTCAGACTTGGGATTTCAGTAATTTTTTCGTTTCGTCACACAAAATAGGCGTCAACTCACTGATTTGGGAAATTTAGACATAGATATGGGAAAAAATAACAAGAAATACAATTGGGAATGGGGTCTTATTTCGGCCCCAAATATATAGGCAGGAAAAACACTGTAGACACCCAATATTTTTCCATATTATGTCACTAACAAACTATGTTTCTAATAAAATCCTTGTGTTGTTTTCACCCGATATAATTTTTCTTTTAGACACCCAATATTTTCTATATTAGGTCGATAACAAACTGTGTAATATTATCCTTGTATTGTTTTCAATCTAGGTGTACCTCCTGGTGTGATCAACCTCGTGTTCGGTGTGGGGCCCAAGGCGGGGGAAGCTATCGTAGTCCACCCTGATGTGCCCCTGATATCGTTTACAGGGGGTACTGTGACAGCCAAACGACTGAAGACCTCAGCTGCTCCGTTTAGCAAAAAACTATCACTGGAGGTACTATATGTTACTGTTAAGGGCCTACTGTAAGCCAGTTTAATTTTGCTTGATCAAGAATATGTTTTTGAATATGTTAAAATTAATGCAGACACGAAACTACAGTAAGCTACTTTAATTTTGCTCGATCTAAAATATTTGTTTGAATATGTTGAAATTAACGAATATGTAACAAAATATACTTCAGGTATATGCAATGTTAAAAGTGTTTTTTTCAGTACATTAGCCCCTTGTTACATCGAACACTTGCGTCCCAAGCCCAAACCAACAAGTATGCACACTTTCTAGACAACAGGATCCAGGTTATTTAATCAATAATCAAAATTATTCCCTGATGTTTTGTCCTGGTTGTCAGTTTTCCGAACTTTTATCCATGTCAAGATTATCTTGGTACAGTATGTTCATAAAGTGATTCTTTTTAATATAACCTATCTCAAGCCATGAAATGTAGTGGCACATTGTGTAACACGAGAGGAGAAAATGTAGCAGCCAGACCTGGATTCGAAACCGTGACCCTCCGAACTCTAGCCGAGTGCTCTCCCGATTGAGCTCCCTGGTCACCTTTGTTCGACCCAGTCATATCCCACTACACTTTGTTGTATAAAATATTCTTGTTCCGTCCTGTACCATCCTCGTCCTGTACCATCCTCGTCCTGTACCATCCTCGTCCTCATCCTCGTCCTCGTCCTGTACCATCCTCGTCCTGTACCATCCTCGTCCTGTACTGTGTACTGTTCCCTCACTGTCCTTTTCAGTCCTGTTCTGAACTTCTGACCCATCCCACATCGATGGAGTGGCAATTACGCCTGACAAACATTTTTTACCACTTCTACTTGTATCCTATTTCGTGCATACAGAGTTATCTTCCTTGTGGGTACGTATCACTTGTGACATCATTACTTTGAAAGCACAAATTATGTCATTTTCTCAGCAAAATATATATTGTTATGCTCACAAATGCTGCATGCATGACGTAAACACCAATACCCACCAACAAGGAAAGATAACTCTGTAATATACAATTGGAGAATAATTTTATATTATACACCTGCACATTTTACTGTGACTTTTCGTACTGGATAATTTAAGGTGCCGAAATTACCTCTTGACTTTTCCATTGTAGCTCGGAGGTAAAAATCCAGCAGTGATCTTCGCTGATGCTGACATGGAAAAATGCATCGCTACAACTATTAGGTAAAGTTTGTTTAAAAAAAAAAAAAAAAAAACATGAACATCACAGAAATTGCTATTGTTTGTCAGATTCGGGACATTTCTTTGCTTTTATAAAATAAATCAACATTAAATATGCTCCACTGCTCACAAATGGTATTTTTGCTCTATCAAAACAGGAGCAGACAATTTAGTATTTTCAGTTACAAAAAATACTTACTTTACACCATTACCACCATTGACAAGTTTGAGCTTCTAACTTTACTTCAGAGTTGAAATTGAAAAAAAATAATTTAATTTCATTGCACTATGCCCTATATGGAATGAAAACTGATTGAGTAAATTATTTTATATTATTTTTTTTGTGTTAATTAGACACACATATATAAACGATTACCCACACCAATTATTGTTCAAATGATGAGTATTGTTTATGCTCTGTCGGTGGTGGAGCATCTTTAATAATAAATATCAGGCAGAGAATTAGCTTGCTGGTATATATAAATGCAGCAAGTTTTAAATTTTTCTGTTTGTATTTCAGGTCAAGTTTTTTGAACCAGGGTGAGATTTGTCTGTGCACCAGTCGTATATATGTGGAGAAGCCTGCCTATGAGGATTTCCTAAAGAAATTTGTAGAGGAAACCAAGTATGTGGACATCAATAATGCTAACAAGTTGTATTATATCTAAGCATACATCTACAAATACCTAAATATTTTTTACTTTCATTTAAGGTTTGATACTGGTATTCAAAACCGATAAAGTATTATTACTTGTTTTAAAAATTACTGATGTACAATTTTAAAAAGTACTGAAATTCTTATGGATATTGGAGGTTGGGGGAGAGAAGATTTTTGAAAACAATCCACCTGTATAAGTGACAAAATGAAGAAGACAGGCAATGTGTAAAAGAACATGATCTTTATAAATGTTGCAGTTCTGCTCGATAGTGAAAAAGACTTTTATTTACAACAACTACGTATACACTGAAAGAATATTTCTGAGATTTCTTATTTTAATTCCTTTCCTATTATTTTTGACTGATCAGAAAATAACATGTATTTGACTGACAAGCAGCCATTTTGGATTTTGAAAAATTTTGTTAAAATGCCTGCAGGTAGAGTTAGGATTAATTCTCCACAGCATTGTTTCAATAGAAGAATGAAAGAAAGTATATCAGAGAAAAGTTAAAATCTATCGTTCATTGACCAATAAAGATAATTCAGTTGGTGACACCAAGACCCTTCTTGAATCTTTTGTTAAAACGGCTAATTTCTTGACAGGAAGTTAAAGGTTGGAAACCCAAGAGAGGACAGCAGCTTTATGGGGGCTCTGATCAGCAAGGAACACCTGGAGAAGGTCAAAGGGTATGTGAAGGTCGGAGTGGAGGAAGGAGCCACTATAGCCTGTGGTGAAGGAAAAGAATCTCTCGACCTGCCAGCTGAATATAAGGATGTAAGATCCTATGATTGTTTGTGTTATACAAAGCATGTAACTCATGTGTTTATTTAAGTTTTGATACTCAAGAAAGCAATGAGAATATGGCAAATATTTAGGGTTCAGAATCTGATATACAATTTACATTTTTGACTTCTTCTCCAAAAATTATACAGCAAATAAAGGCATATTTATTAAGGCCGATTAAAATAGAGAATTATGATGCCCCCATCCCCCAGGGGGTTATGGGAGGTACCAAAAGGGGTAACAAATACTGACAAAAATTCAAAAAAATCTACTGCTTAAAGCCCAGATGTGATAGAATCAAATACTCATCATAGATAGAAGACCCTGTACAACAATCGTGAAATTCATGGCCCTGGGATCTCTTATTTGATTAAACTGTCGGGGTCATTCCATCTTTGCATGTTACTGAGTTATCTGCTCCTGCATGTAGGTATCGTTATATGTAATTATTTTATAACAAAAAAAATAAGACATGTCGCTCACAACATAATGACATAATATTAACATTCGTCTTCGCATATTACAAAATTATCTGCCCCTTGCATGTAGGTATTGATTATATGTAAT
Source organism: Argopecten irradians (assembly GCF_041381155.1). Classification (NCBI taxonomy): domain Eukaryota; kingdom Metazoa; phylum Mollusca; class Bivalvia; order Pectinida; family Pectinidae; genus Argopecten; species Argopecten irradians. The sequence continues at coordinate 7,736,469 of NC_091148.1, read as the reverse complement.
TTTTTCAAGACCAAAAAGAATAAGATGACTGTCACTCACAAAATTATGACATAATATTTACATGCAATTCCTATCCAGAAGGGCAGATAACTCTATATTATTCAAACCGTTGATTGCATGAAGATCTGAATTTTTTCTTTGTTACCAGGGATACTATATGAGGCCAACCGTATTCACAGACCTGAAGGATGACTCGCGTCTGATGAAGGAAGAAATCTTCGGCCCTGTTACATGTGTTGTACCTTTCGACACAGAGGAAGAGGTATTGTTTTATGTGTATCTATGGGAAAATGTAAATATTATGAAAACATTATCAGTATGATATTATTTTGGAAAACAGAGGAAGAGATCTTACTTTATCTATATTTATGGAAATAGGAAAATATTATGAAAATATCATCAGATGAGTATGAACTTGTCTTAGACCCAGATGAAGAGATATTGTTTTTTGTTTGTCTACGGAAATAAAGAAATGTTATGAAAATATTTTCAGTAAAATGACATTTTTATAAGTGTATTGGAAGGTTGCACTTAAAAGTCTTACATGAAATTGTTCTAATCATTCCTGAACCGACAGTACAGAAATGTGAAAGGTGAATAGAAAGATAACACTTGTGTTGTTTTACGTTTATATAACAAGTGATTATGGAAACCTAGTTTGTTTATAATATTGAACTAGTCTTTTAATTGGTCTCTTATTTGTTCTTTTATTGACAGGTGATTGTGAAGGCAAATGATGTACAGTATGGATTGGCAGCGACAGTGTGGACTCAAGATGTTTCCCGTCTCCACAGAGTCTCCAGGAAAATACAGGTAACTCCATTGGTCTCCTGTTCTCATGGTAACGAAATACAATGGAAACCCAGTCTTATGATAGAAAGTTTGCTGAAATATCTGATAATATAGAAAACACACAAAAAATTTCTTATAAGGTTGCATCTTCCCTGACAACTTTAAATATTATGTTTAAAAACAAAAACAAACTAGTTGGTACTTTTCAGCATTATCAATGAGCATCTTAATTAATTTTCTCTCATAGCTGGCCATGTAAGATAGAGTTGTCCCATGAAAGACAGCTATGTAAGATAAATCTTTCTCCCATAGTTCAGAGGGATATCCCGCGGTTGCTAGGGAAAAGATATCTCTATCTTACAAAGGGGGAGGGGGTGTGTGTGTGTAAGACAGCTCTCACGCGCTAGACAATAACGTGACGTCATCAATTCAAGTTGCGTAACTGGGCGAGCATTGAAGATGACGTCATCAATTTTGATGCATAATGACGTTCCTGCGATAATGGCGCGATGAAAAAGCTGGAAACCAAGTGGAATTTCGTCATTTTACTACTTAGTATGGGGAAAAAAGAATCAAACATGGGTCTGTGAAGTGGACAGGGATATCTCAACCCTCATGAAAGATTTTGACCGTCAACACTCGGCAAGCCTCGGGTTGACCGACCAAAATCTTTCACGAGGGTTGAGATATCCCTGTCCACCTGACAGGCCCATGTTAGATTCTATTATTCTTACATAGCCATGACGTCACAATTGAAAAACAATGAGATGACGCCATATCACATCAAAGTTGACTTCATTTTCCTTCTATTCAATTGATTTGTTGGATTTCTTTACCATTTCATTTGTTAGTTTGCAATTCAAACCATTTTACCTAAGATTTCTTGTTTATATTTTCAATATAAACCAAACTTTGATGAGCTCTTTCGAATGACGTTCTTATTTTTAAAATCGATCAATTATTTAAGAAGTTAAGATTTTGTCACAAAATAGCTGCCTAGCTCACCTTTCGTGCAAGTAATTCAACGTGCAATGTGAGAAAATAATTCTTGCATTTGTAAATTATGTAGAATAGAGCTATTGTAACCTCGGGTAGAATAGCTCTATCCTACATATGTACATATGAAAGAGTCATATAAATCTTTAGAATTAAAAAATGTGAATTGCATCACAAAAAATGTCCTTGGCTTTATGTCCTACAATATATATGGATTGAAGTACTGTTTGGGCCATGAAAAATGCACAAAAAGTAAAACAATTTTAACTCACGCCATATATACACAATATATGTAAGTGTTGACTTGACATACTCTGTACAGGGTGGTCCAATTGTTCAAAGGATGGATAAGGCTTATGCCACATTAAGGACAATTTTTAAATCAAGATAAAATCATCTCTAGATATTGAATACAACTTTCGTACTATTTTACCATTTTAGAGTGGATATAATCACTGGTTTTACATCAAATGAGAATATGAAAATTTCACTCATAAAGACTAATAAAAATTCCATGTTCAGTAAATACCTACAACATTTAGATCCGTCAGAGTTGCTTCCCTTGGCTTCTCCTTCTCTGTCTTTGTTGACCGGCAGAGGGACCTCCGGTTTGTAGGCATTTTCCCTTGGCTAAATAATTTTAAGCATATTCTTTTAAACATGATATTTATGCATCAACACTAAGTTTAAACATTATATCATGGTTTGATGTGGGCAGTTTTCCTAATTGATGTTAATTAATATGATTTTTGAAAGCATTGATATAAGTAATTTTACCTGGTTTTTAGAAAATCAAACATTCAAAATGTGAAGTGTATTTTGTTTTATTAATATATAAATTAGAAAAAAATTCTTTCCAAAATCGTACTCAAAGCATCTGAAAATTACTGAACTTTTTAACATATCAAAGTTATTCTGCTGTATTTAACCATTTAAAAAACCCAAAGTACATGCGGAGGTACGTACATCTGCCGATCGTAAAAATGGTGGAGTTGCCAATCTCTCTAATATACGTTTCAGGTGAAATGAAGGGAAGTAACTCTAGATCTGACAGATCAGAGTGAAACGAAGGGAATTAACTTTGATAGATCAAAATGCATCTACATGTGCCCAAATTAAATATAAAATACCCATGGTTTGTTGTAGGCAGGGACTGTATGGGCCAACTGCTGGTTGGTACGGGACCTTAATATGCCGTTCGGTGGAATGAAGGATTCTGGGACAGGACGGGAAGGCTGTGTGGATTCAATGGACTTTTATACAGAGCAGAAAACAATATGTCTCAAATTGTAGACATCAGAGGTTGTTAAAGAGATTTTATATCATCTGCTGCTTAAACAGGTATATTCAATAAGGTTGTTTGTTGAATTTTTTACTTTTTATTTCTTTTTGTACACATTGCGCATTATCTATAATGCAACAATCAAATCATTTACACATTGAAATTGAAGTACATGTGCATTGTAGCACAGTTAAAAATATATTGCAGGATAGTAAGAAATATATTTCAGGTTAGTGAGAATTATATATCAGGATAGTGGGGAAAATTCCATTGCTATGATGAGCAACTATTTTGAAAGTTTCATAATTTTATATGGCATATTTTCTTTATGTATTTTCACACTGTAAAAATTTGCATCAGTGATACTGCCACCAAACTTTAAATTTTGTAACAGCCGGCTTCACTTTATATGACTGACTCCATTTGTAAACCAAGTACTTAAAAATTTTGTTTCTAATAGAAGTGTCCTATAATTATGAAACCTATTTGGTAAGACACATTATGGACTGCAATGGAGAAAAATATCAGTCTCACAAAGAAAAAAACTTAACTTGATGGTCTTTTGTTGTTACACTTGAATGAAGGTTGAAAAGGGAGTTAGCATGCATTCTGGATGCTATAAACTACAAATACATTTGTGAAATGTAAGTAATTTTACAAATTGAAAGTATAAACTAGGTTGCTTGGCCTCCAGTACCTTTGTTCAATATTCTCTAGAAGGAAGCGTCATGGTACAGAACTTTGGGCAGAAATTCTAGTAAGTTAATGCTATTCTATTGAGATTTTTGAAGTTGAAGAGTTTGCTTATGATATATTTATGATAATAAGCCCTGATAGGCATATTGGTGTTACGTGGTTGAACCTGGCCTCAATTATCCGTCCATCGTAGCTGCTGATTCATAAGTGTCATTAAATTTTAGATTTATTAATGAGGTGATAATTCACTGGTTTTTTATAATCAATGTTGAAATTAAAAATCTAAAATCTAAAATTTGTTGATTTGACATCAGTTTTATGGATTATTTTCATGATACAAAATATTCATAGAATTTATGACGATGTGGCAACGTTGCCACTGTTAGAATATAGTGGTCTCTATATAGGCAGGTGCTATTTCAATGTATTATCACTTCAAAATGTATATGATATAACTGCCACATTCTAAATCTGTAACCAAAGCAAGCATGGTAGAATCAAACAAAACTGATTATAGAAAATTGTCAGCTTTTTTTCAGTCAGTTGTTCATAACAATCTTGCGGAAGATTTTAAAGGGACAATTCATTCTACGAGAACATTAAAATTTGTATATATATCGGAAAACCCCCAGTTCTAATGGAAATTAGATCAGTCGGTTTTACTGTGATATGTCAGAAAATCCCATGGTGGTGAAATGCGTGTGAAATGTTCAAACTCACTCGCTGTCCGCCATTACACATTGTGGTCGAATATCTTGTATGCCGAACCCAGTCCCTTGCTCGTAGAGTAATGCTACTTTTATCTAGAACAGCTGAAATCGCTCTTACAGAAATGTGTTTACCTTATTAGGTGAATTGTCTTGCCTAAAAAATCATTATATCACCTCCACAGTGGTTATGTAGTTCATTTGTTTAACGTGCGTGACTTTGGCTCGGATATTGGTACAGCGTACATATTGTACCTGCTTAATCGTATTGATCAACGATTTGTAATTACAACGGTATCAATTAAAATACTAAACAATGACGTGGAATTTGTCAATATCTTATGTTATATGTTTCATAAGAAATGTAGAACAATACATTTATGCCATATTTTGCTTCTTGGTTATGTAAAAGAATTAGCGTGAATGAATTGTCCCTTTAAAAGTTTATGTTATGTGCTTGAATTTACTTTATTGTTTTTAATTTAATTAATTTGACGAATCAAAAAATAGTTTACAAATACTTGTATTAAGAATAGCTTTCACATGATCATTATCTTTTATAATTTTATACTTTTAGTGCCTTTTTAAAAAGATGCTTAATGTTTGAACAATGGCCAGTGATAGTGGTGGATACATTGTTTTATTAAAACCATACATTCCATTTTTTATCAAAATCATCATTGATATATAAACTACGTTGTATATCAATCAGTTACACCATACAGAAAGGACTGGGATGTAATTTATTATGTCATGATGTTGATTTCTCCCACCATTCACTGATTTGTCACCAGTTTTAGCAGTTGCAGATTTCTCTGTCAATCCCTAGGGTGTGACAAATTGCGCACACTTACTTTTTGAACCTAAAGACAATTATGTGATGTCATGACTTCATGTGGTTTGACCGTGGCATGCATTGTCGATGACGTCATCAATATTGACGTGCAGACGATGGAACCATGTTCATGTCGCGGTGAAAATGCCTTTGTTTGGGCTATTATCTCCTCTTTTTTCTTTTGTATGTGGGAGAAAAAGAATCTTCCTATGAGGGTGTTACAACAAAATCACAACCCTCGGGGGAATTCCTGAATGTCCAACCCTCGGCAAGCCTCGGGTTGGGCGTTCATATATTACCCCCTCGGGTTGTGATTTTGTTGTCACACCCTCTAGGTAGGGAAAGATTCTATTATTCCACATCTGTTATATTTTTCCAAGGACTACGTCTTTGTATTTTCCGTATACTTCTACATGATAAATCAGCTGTGTATGCCATTGGTGCAAAAATACTTTCGCCAGTATGGCTTAATTATTAAAAAATCAGCGACCTACGGCTGTTATTGAATTGTGGGAAAAGTGAAACAGACCCATTTTACTATTGTTATAAAGTTGTGACATATATATTATATTATGTTAAACAGTATTTTTGAATCAGTATTATATCGAAGGACCATTCCTCTTTGAATACCATATAACCGGTTGTTTCGTGGGGATGATTATTTTTCGTGATTTTGCGGGAACCAGATTGTTGTTGCCTTGCAAGGCTATCCACGAAATAACAAGTCAATCATGTATACTCCCTAAGCATAATTATAAAGATCATTCTTTAAAAGTTGACCTTTGGTGATTTTATGTCGTAAATCTATTTATATTTATCCACCAAAATAACTGGCTCTACCATATACTGTAAACTAGCTTGTTTTGCGTGCGATTAATTTCCGATTATTAAGAATCACGAAAATAAATCGCGGTGAAATGTTTCAAAAACAGGAAAAGTAGAACTGAAGAGTTCTTGATCGCTAAGTTAAATACTCGCGAAGATATCTTCATGAAATTAAGTCGCCCCGAATATAAGTTGGTTTATAGTAAAACATTATTGAGGTAATTAATGATGGTCCTATCACGTGTATATCTTATGCATGAAGAACAATTATGCACATTTAATGTATTGAGGGAATACAATTTGAAAAATACATCACTAGAATTGTTTATTCATCTTTATGTAGTATGTTGTAGCAACATTCATTGCCAGTGTCACTCTTGTCTTCGATTGGGTTGTGTAGTGAAGGTTTATATACGTAAAGTGTAACATACGTTTGTTTGTTTGATTAATTAATGTCCTGTTAAATGCCAGGACTATATAAGGACGGCCTCCCATGTGTATAGTGTGTAGCGGGTATGAAGTGTGTGGTGCGTGTTTTGGGAGACTGCGGTATATTCGTTATGTGTCTTCTTGTATAGTGGTACTGTTGCCCTTTTTATAGTGCTATATCATTTAAACATGCTGCCGAAAACCCCAAGCAACACATCCCACCGGTCACAATATACTATATGCTGAGCGCTAAGCGGGAGCAGAAACTACCACTTTTATAGACTTTGATGTGTCTCGGCCAGGGATGATGAACCCAGAGCATACCTCAAAGGGGCGAGCGCTCAATTGAAGGCCAAAAATGAGACGGTGTGTTACAAACAAGGTTTTTGAAGGGGCTAATATGTTGAAGTGAAGATGATACAGAAGGTAGAGCAAGGAATTCCGATGTTTATGCCAAAAATGCCTGTTAAACGTACTACTTTATCTTAACGAAATGTTTCCAACCGTTCAAGACATATGATGCACTACACTCACCGTTGGGACATTGTTGTACCATTTAGTTTATATTGTCCATGATCCAATTTCGAAGAGGAAAAGCGAGTTTTGTTTGCACACATATAAATACTTATTGTTTGCTGTGATGTCACATACTCGAACAATTAATTGTAATAAAATACAACCTTAATGGGTACCTTATGCGTCACTGGATTGGAATATCTTACATCGACAATAAAATTAAAGTGAATAGTCGGGCAAAGAAAACCAGTCTAAATGCGTACATTGGCCTTCCAAAAGTTCTCACATATTAATACGACGGCCAAGTTCTGCTTAGTTTCCCAGTTCTGACCATTAAAGTAAAGAAAAGTTGAAAGCATTAAAAGCGAGGCTGCGTGGAAATGTAACCACGGACATAGTGAGCCGGGAGGACGTTTTAGAATTTCCATTCTTTAAATTAATTTCTTCGTACGCAGACAGATTTTGACGAAAGATTTTATTTTTCCATTTCATAAGAAATTATACTGGATACATTCACACCATTTTTACCGACTTTAGCCATCCTTGCCCGACTGTTCACTTTAAATTATAGGCCTATTTATTGAGGCAAGAATCATGTTGAGCAATGTTACAGTATATTGTCCCCCGCTCTCCCAATATATACAAAATAATAGTTTATTTAGCCGTAATTTAAATGGCCCGATACTTCTAAATCAGCTCGGTTGCATCCTTGATACTGTAGGAGTTACTATCACTGACGTAATATGCACCCCTGTAATACAACTAGAGATATCCAGGAAAAATCAAAGTACTTATAAAGTACTGTAAAGCTTTACCGTTGATAGAATATATATGCGTTGCAGGAGAGGTCATCTATATTTTCCAGTGCATTTTCAGGTTTTATAAGGCGTCACTTAATTAAAGTCAACGTAACTGGTGGGAAATTTTAACATGCTATTTTTTCTTCAGGAATCTGTTGAACACCACCAGATTTGATGAATTAAATTATGAAAATCATTAAAATGGACAGAAAGAAAATTATTAAGCCATATAAAGTCACAACACCCACTTTAAAGGGACAATTCACTCAGGCTAATTCTTTTATATAACTAAGAAGCAAAATATAGCATAAATGTATTGTTCTACATTTCTTATGAAACATATAACGTAAAACATTGACAAATTCCACGACATTGTTAAGTATCTTAATTAATATCGTTGAAATATCAAATCGTTGATCAATACGATTAAGCAGGTACAATACAGACGCTGTACCCATATCCGAGCCAAAGTCACGCACGTTAAACAAAAAAACTACATAACTATTGACAAGGTAATAAAATGATTTTTAGGCAAGATAATTCACCTAATAAGGTAAACACACTACTGACAGAACGATTTTAGCAGTTCTAGACAAAAGTAGCATTACTCTACGAGCAAGGGACAGGGTTCGGCATACAAGATATTCGACCACAATGTGTAATGGTGGACAGCGAGCGAGTTTGAACATCTACACACATGTCACAACCATGGGCTTTTCAGGCATATCACAGTAAAACCGACTGATCTAATTTCCATAAGAACTGGGTTTTTTTACGATATATGTACAAATTTTAATGTTCTCTTAGACTGAATTGTCCCTTTAAGTACAGTATGTAGTCTTGTTTTATGCCTTATGTATGTTTAGATGGAAACTTACCTACAGAAATCACTCTATTTTTAGCCCACCATCATCAGATGCTATTTCGTTATTTCTCAGAAAATACTGAAGTGATTTTATATGTAGGTTCCCCTGGGACCCAACTTGTGCAAATTGCATTTTGGGACTGATCTGTCAACAAGATGGCCGCCAGATTTTTAGCCCACCATCATCAGATGGTGGGCTATTCAAATCGCCTTTCGTCCGTGGTCCGTCGTCCGTCCGTCCTTCCGTCCGTCCGTCCGTCCTTCCGTCCGTCCGTCCGTCCGTTAACAATTCTTGTTACCGCTATTTCTCTAAAAGTACTGAAGGGATCTTTCTCAAATTTCATATATAGGTTCCCCTAGGACCCTAGTTGTGCATATTGTATTTTGGGACTGATCGGTCAACAAGATGGCCGCCAGGCAGCCATCTTGGATTTTGATAGTTAAAGTTTGTTACCGCTATTTCTCAGAAAGTACTGAAGGGATCTTTCTCAAATTTCATATGTAGGTTCCCCTAGGACCCTAGTTGTGCATATTGCATTTTGGGACTGATCGGTCAACAAGATGGCCGACCAGCCGCCATCTTGGATTTTGATAGTTAAAGTTTGTTACCGCTAATTCTCAGAAAGTACTGAAGGGATCTTTCTCAAATTTCATATGTAGGTTCCCCTAGGACCCCAGTTGTGCATATTGCATTTTGGGACTGATCGGTCAACAAGATGGCCGACCGGTGGCCATCTTGGATTTTGATAGTTAAAGTTTGTTACCGCTATTTCTCAGAAAGTATTGAAAGGATTGTTCTCAAATTTCATATGTAGGTTCCTCTAGGACCCTAGTTCTGCATATTACATTTTGGGACTGATCGGTCAACAAGATGGCCGACAAGCAGCCATCTTGGATTTTGATAGTTAAAGTTTGTTATGGCTATTTCTCAGAAAGTATTGAAGGGATTGTTCTCAAATTTCATATGTAGGTTCCCCTAGGACCCTAGTAGTGCATATTGCATTTTGGGACTGATCAGTCAACAAGATGGCCGCCAGGTAGCCATCTTGGATTTTGATAGTTAAAGTTTGTTACCGCTATTTCTCAAAAAGCACTAAAGGGATCTTTCTCAAATTTCATATGTAGGTTCCCCTAGGACCCCAGTTGTGCATATTGCATTTTTGGACTGATCGGTCAACAAGATGGCCGCCAGGTAGCCATCTTGGATTTTGATAGTTAAAGTTTGTTACCGCTATTTCTCAGAAAGCACTAAAGGGATCTTTCTCAAATTTCATATGTAGGTTCCCCTAGGACCCCAGTTGTGCATATTGCATTTTGGGACTGATCGGTCAACAAGATGGCCGACCGGTGGCCATCTTGGATTTTGATAGTTAAAGTTTGTTACCGCTATTTCTCAGAAAGTATTGAAGGGATTGTTCTCAAATATCATATGTAGGTTCCTCTAGGACCCTAGTTCTGCCTATTGCATTTTGCGACCACCATCTTGGATTTTGAAAGTTTAAAGTTTGAAAAGCAGAAAAAAGAATTGTAAGTTTGAAAAGTAGAGAAAAGATCCCTCTTTCATTTGTCAGACATAGATCAATCTTTGGTGGGCACCAAGATCCCTCTGGGATCTCTTGTTATAGTTACAGTTTGTTATCGCTATTTCTCAGAAATTACTGAAAGGATCTCTCAAATTTCATATGTAGGTTCCCCTAGGGCCCTAGTTGTGCATATTGCATTTTGTAACTGATTGATCTACAAGATGGCCAAGAGGCGGCCATCTTCGATTTGATAGTTACCACTATTTCCCAGAAATTACCGAAGGGATCTCTCTCAAATTCCATTCGTTAGTTCCCCTTTGGCCCTAGTTGTACATAATGCCTTTTGAGACTGATCAGTCAACAAGATGGCCAACCGCCTTCCATCGTGGATTTTGTTGTTGAAGTTTGTTATCGCTATTTCTCAGAAAGTACTCAAGCGATCTGTCTCAAATTTCAAATGTTTAATTAATTAAAATATATGTCATTAATACAAAAATATAAATAACCATTCAAACTATCATTAATCACTTGAATGAAGTAATTATCCTATAACAAATTCAGTGGTTGGTCCATCCAGTATATCGGTTTCTCAGGCCACATGACCACAGCTACTATAAAATTTTTCAACTGCTGACATTCAGTTTCAATATAACTTAAAGGGACAATTCAGTCTAAGAGAACATTAAAATTTGTACATATATCGGAAAAAAACCCAGTTCTTATTGAATAGCCCATGGTTGTGACATGTGTGTAGATGTTCAAACTCGCTCGCTGTCCGCCATTACACATTTTGTCGAATATCTTGTATGCCGAACCCTGTCCCTTGCTCGTAGAGTAATGCTACTTTTGTCTAGAACTGCTCAAATCGTTCTGTCAGTAGTGTGTTTATCTTATTAGGTGAATTATCTTGCCTAAAAATCATTTTATCACCTTGTCAGTGGTTATGTAGTTTATTTGTTTAACGTGCGAGACTTTGCCTCGGGTATGGGTACAGCGTCTGTATTGTACCTGCTTAATCGTATTGATCAACGATTTGATATTTCAACGATATTAATTAAGATACTTAACAATGTCGTGGAATTTGTCAATGTTTTACGTTATATGTTTCATAAGAAATGTAGAATAATACATTTATGCTATATTTTGCTTCTTAGTTATATAAAAGAATTAGCCTGAGTGAATTGTCCCTTTAATATAACACATGAATGAAGCCTTCAAGTGAGTGCCGACCGCCGTAGTTTTAGAAACGAAGGGAAATAACTCTTCAGAAATTTTCCCCATGTCTCGAGAATGGATACCAAGGACGTATATGAGACTTATAAATCCTTGGTCAAATGAAGCGATCGAGTCAGAGTCAAATATTGAAGGACCACGTGTAGACTCTATTACTAGATCTCGACGAGACGAACAACTATGATTCAATGGACTCCAAATTCCCTTATCCCGCGCCTTAAAGTTTCTCTACTAATTTGAATTTTGACACCATTTTCGAAAAACATCACTGATTACCCATGTCCAGTCTTAAATATATATTGACCGTCCGAATTATGACGACCTTATCTAAACTTACCATCACTAGTCTTTTTCATCGGGACATGTCTAAAACTATAGCCAGGACTAAATAAAATTGTCCGTGGTCAATAACTAATTTGTTATGACTTGCGTATTCATAAAACCGGTCTTGTGTACGTATTGTGTATCGTCTCTAATTTAGCTAACGACCGCTACATAGCTTTACCAATATACTTCCAGGAATTCATGTTTAAAAAAGGAACTTTATCGGTTTCTCAATATGAGTTTCATACTCATTGTATAATGAAGATGGCCTTTATTTTAAGCTAAATATATGCATGCCTCATCCCCAGACGACACTCTTCAGCCTCCCGCTGTGATAGACACCCGCTGTGATAGACAGATTTACCAGTGTACGGTCGGCTAACTGGTCATCGGAAGCAAGGACGAGTAAATCCATGTCGGAAGATACTTCCGTGGATAGTTATAAAGAATATTGTCCAGAAGCCGTCAGCAGGATCTGTATCTGGCATTCTTCATATACAAAATGTTTTTTTCATTAATTAAATTCTTGCAATAGTGCGGACGGATTTTTTCGCCACGTGCAAATATACCCTCTACAGCTACACATTGTCATAGCGACGGCTGTCCCAGATCATAGCCGTGGGCGTTTACCTGTAGACTTTTGTCAAAATGTACGTGTGCAGACAGTTATTGTACATTGGTTTTCGATAGGAGATCAAACTTTAGAACGGTTATTGTAATACGCATTATCCAGATTATCGAGGCTGTACGACTGTACAGATAAACATTTATGCTTTCAATTTAGATACAGCTATTGGTTCATTTAGCAGCACAATTAACATTTTAATGATGAGTATTATTTATATACGTCCTTGAAATGTTCGGTAAGACGTTGTAATTTGGTAAGTAATAATAGAACACCGTGCATAATAGGTACAAGTTCCTATTAAATAATGAGTTTTCGCACATATGTTTGCCGATGCAAATTTGTAAAATATTTTGTAGAATTGTTTCGATTTCTTTTATTTCTGGTATGAACTATGATGAAAAATGTGCATATATTTATTGGTGCATTTGTTTGTGTTTTTATGCGATTATCTTTAATTATTTAAATTATCTAGTTTAAATTGTTTTAATAGTAACATTATCATGATAATAAGAAATCAAACATTTAAGTGATCAACAACATTATGTATTGTAAAGATATTTTTAATCATCCATCATGTCATGCTTAATATTCCAAGTTCAATAATTTAACTTCATGTATCCAAGCGTAAAAACTCTAGACATCTTGGACCAGATGTTCAGGTACACTGTACTTACTTGTGAGTTGCAGTGACGTGGATCATTTGAACGACTGTCAATCAATCAGGGTAGGTATTTTCCTGTTCTAACAAGAGGTACAGTGATCCCATTATCTTGGTCACACGGCGATCTACCAGCGAAACATTTGTACTGGGATTTGTTTACAGGTTGTGATTTTTCGTAAGTTACACAACTAACTACGGATAATGGAGTATGCAGAGTCATTTCATTATATGTATCGTCCTGTATTGAAATAAATATTTAAAAGGAAACGTATGAACCAAGGACGTATATGACGTCACTTATAAATCCTTGGTATGAACATATTAATTATGCTGAAAATAAATTTAAGATTTTTACGTTAAAGCAGAAAAAGTTACTTGTTGGACATGGAGACGATATATATATATATATTATGCACAATCCCGAATATAAATTCAAAATTAATAAATAAGTGTTATCCTTTTATTCACTAAAACACGTAACATGAATCAGAAGATTTCAAATCAAGGATTTTATAAGTGTATAAATCCTTGCTTCAAATATAAAGTTAATTAGAAGATATCGACCATCGCTGTCTCTCTGGTTCTGTTCTACACGGAACGGAAAATAATATTTTGACATGCAATTCTGTTTAATTTCCTGACAATGATGTCGAAACCTCACAACTGCTCGATTTCTACCAACATATCGACTCATGCGATCAGGGAATCGGCCGCTCACGCGCTGATTTGGGGAATAACAATGTGACGTCATCACCGGCAGTGAACTGTTTTGTTTTGTAGTGTAGTATTTCTGATATGGGGCTATGATAATTTACAACTACATGTATATATATATATTCAATTTTAATGATGATATGGTTATATGAATATATTATGAAGTATTGCAATTGAACTAAGGCTAAAATACATAGTCTAAAGGGATCACCTTGTATACGTATCAGTTGTGTACGGCTCTGAATCTTTAAATTAGAGACAGCTATCCATTTGAATATGTTTCTGTTTGAATAAAAAGTTACTAGGCCTATGAATTCCAAGCACCTTCATAACGATGTTCACATAAATTCGGATTAGGAGGGGGGTATTAAAAAATATTATAAAACGTAGAGTTTTAATTTACGCATTTAAATCGGCGAGTAAAGAATCATCTATTACAAGGAATGAACATCTCTAGTCTACTAAGTTCGGATACGGTAATAAATATTCGTTTAGCTTTAATGTGATTTATTCACTTTAAGCAAATGTTTAGATTTTATATTTTACTGTTTCTAAATATCTGTTTCAGCAATCGTCTATAGAGTGATACAGTACGTTTATTGGTCGTATAAATTACCATTATATATATATATAAAGTAATGATACATATTGACCAAAACTCACAAAGAATCGAATATTCGAAATCTAGCAATTATCAGAAATATCATTTCTGACATTATGCATTACTTTTGACAAAGATTTATTAGTGTTCACTTATAAATCCTTGCTTTTGAAAAATTCTTTCTCACTCGATATGCCATTGTTAATAATTTTTATTGTGTCTAGTATAAAAATACACCAATATGTTTGAAAACTACATATACATGATACAGTTGCTATATGTGATGTACAAACGGTACATTTAATTGTAAACCAAGACCTGTGTACAATGTGAATTGAAATTACATTATGGTCGATTGCTCACTCCCGTGAATAGTTTTACTATCTTATGTAATCTGGTTACACACTGTAGACCCCCTCATGAGCCGGGGTTGACCGCCGCAGTATACAGGGAGAGATTACAACGCAGCATGACATCGGCTAATAGGAAGGATTCTAGTTGATTCTTGGTATCTATTTGGATTACACATATACATTTTTAGTCTCTTTAGACACTAATTAATGAATAACTTCGGCAAAATATGAACAAGTCATGTACATCGTGAAAGATGAATGTATTTGTCAGACTTGATGACAATATTATATACGTATCTGACTTGTAAAAACGTACAAACAGAAAAATTATGTTAGTTAACAACAAGGATTTATAAGTCTCACTTATAAATCCTTGGTTAACAAATTCCAAAAATCGCCACACTGACTTAGGCAAGGAGAGTCAATAACATTGTCCTTATGACGTCACAGGTCAGAATCACCGAATCAGGTGAATGTCTTGGGAGTTCGGGCGTATTTTCGAGGAGCATCGCTATGAAATAAAGACTTTCAAAGTTTTATCAAATGATGCATGTATATCAAACCATTCAGTGAAGGCGAAATATGTATAGTACATAACATTTGGATATTTCTGAAAAAGAAAACAAATAAATGTTTATCCTTTTCACTAAAACACATAACAAGTATCGGAAGATTTCAAACATATCTGCAGATTTACATAAATTATATGATAATACATAATTTATTACCAAACACACAATTAATATCATGTATCCTTAATTGTGTATGCATAAATGTATATAGATTCACATCTCATTTTTTCTGTGAATCTCAAATTTGCGGAATAAAAGAGCACAAATTCTTGATAATGTTATATAATCATATTGGTGTCAAAATGTATCCTCTTCAATAGTTATGAATTATGATGTTATTTTGATATTTTCTTCGATCTTCTTTGGTCATACGATATCTGAAACGAGAACTTTACGTAACTTTAGTAACACACATCAAAAACGTAATACAGTGTAAGTATAACTGCCCACAGAAACACGTACATTTTGACAAGAGTTCTACAGGTAAACGCCTGTGGCTATGATCTGGGTAGCTGTCGCTATATGGCAACACACACTATGCCATCGGTTCCAGATTTCAAGATTTATTATTCACTCCTGACATATATGTACATATGTGACAAGAGGTCAAAAGAAACAAAAATAATAATAACAATATTAAAAAATAAAGAGGTCCTCTATTCATTTATGTAACAGAAAACGAGCTTATTTCACTGATTAAATTTATTATTATAATAACACAGACTTTGATGTCCATCTTATCTACTATTTTGTATCTTATCTGTAAACATACATATATACTGTAACTGTATATAGAGATGCATGCGCAAAAGATATTACTACTTATTGACTTAATTCTAAAATTGATATGTATAATTCTCTGTACTGTAAACTTCAGTTTATGAGAATAAAAATGTCATTGTCATTGGCTATATTGTACACATCACAGAAGTATTAATTGGATTTTTTTCGGCACATCCATGGCGACATAATCGTTCGGAATATTGCGGTAATTTTATTCATAGAAGAACATTCCGTCCCCTCAAAATGGAATTCCGGATGAGGAATATAAATAACGTGCACGCCAGACATCGTAGTCCATACAAGAATAACATATCAAAACAATTCTACAAGATATTTTACAAAATTGCATCGGCAAACATATGTGCAAAAATTCATTCTACAATATGATCATGTACCTATATGTACGGTGTTCTATTATTACTTACCAAATTACAACGTCTTACCGAACATTTCAAGGACGTATATAAATAAAACTCATCATCAAAATTTTAATTGTGCTGCTAAATGAACCAATAGCTGTATCTAAATTGAAAGCATAAATGTTTATCTGTACAGTCGTACAGCCTCGATAATCTGGATAATGCGTATTACAATAACCGTTCTAAAGTTTGATCTCCTATCGAAAACCAATGTACAATAACTGACTGCACACGTACATTTTGACAAAAGTCTACAGGTAAACGCCCACGGCTATGATCTGGGACAGCCGTCGCTATGACAATGTGAAGCAGTAGAGGGTATATTTGCACGTGGCGAAATAAAATCCGTCCCTACTATTGCGAGAATTTAATTAATGAAAACAACATTCCGTATATGAAGAATGCATGATACAGATCCTGCTGACGGCTTCTGGACAATATTCTTTATAACTATCCACGGAAGTATCTTCCGACATGGATTTACACGTCCTTGCTACCGATGACCAGTTAGCCGACCGTACACAGGTAAATCTGTCTATCACAGCGGGTGTCTATCACAGCGGGAGGCTGAAGAGTGTCGTCTGGGGATGAGGCATGCATATATTTAGCTTAAAATAAAGGCCATCTTCATTAGACAATGAGTATGAAACTCATATTGAGAAACCGATAAAGTTCCTTTTTTAAAGCTGACAATGCAAGTTAAAAACATTCAGTTGAAATTAAAATATATATATATATATATATTAACGAAATATTTTTTTTCAAAAATTGTTTCTGAGACATCCCCTAGTTATGACAGTGTGGTATCTAAGGAAGTGGCAGCCATTTTTCTTTTGCTCTGCTTAGTAACCTTCACTGGCCAACCCCCTATATAAAGCACGGGACACTTGACACACGTGTATCATTCCAAACATGTCTTGTCTCAGATACACATGGCCCGATATTGCAAATAACAATGTCAAATTGAAAATAAACACTGCACTCACCTGACAATATTTCATTGAAGTAATAGATGAATGTGTTGTTAGCTATATCCCAACATATGTCCAATACGAACTAATAAAACATTTCAATATACGCTAAGTTTTACACGTACATGTACAACAACACGTGTGTGTCCTTGATAGTTATCGCTCGTTCGGGTGAGGTACGTAGTCACGTGTATATGGTCAGTTGAGTGCATCGGGCACGATGATATACGTGGAGATATGTGAACGGATTATTGTTCGGATTTCTATTCACTTGCGTTGGAATTTTATTTTGAGAAGTATCTGAATGACAACTTAGAGGAGTTGACATGTTTTCATGCTAAGATAAGTCCCATATAGTTTTACAGGTGAGGGTTTTGTTTACCTATTTGTAGGTGATACAACCTGTGGACTGCTAGGTGTATAGGTACATGAATGAGCGCACGTGTGTCGATTCACGCGCTTTATATAGAGGTCGGCGAGTCGTCGGAATGTAAAACAAAAATGGCTGTCCTCAACCGGGGAATGTCTCATAAACGATTCTTGAAAAAACGAGTATACTTATTTAAAAAAAAAATCATTTTGATAATTTTAACTTGCATTGTCAGCTTTAAACATGAATTCCTGGAAGTATATTGGTAAAGCTATATAGCGGTCGTTAGCTAAATTAGAGACGATACACTATACGTACACAAGACCGGTTTTATGAATACGTAAGTCATAACAAATTAGTTATTGACCACGGACAATTTTATTTAGTCCTGGCTATAGTTTTAGACATGTCACGATGAAAAAGACTAGTGATGGTAAGTTTAGATAAGGTCGTCATAATTCGGACGGTCAATATATATTTAAGACTGGACATGGGTAATCAGTGATGTTTTTCGAAAATGGTGTCAAAATTCAAATTAGTAGAGAAACTTTAAGGCGCGGGATAAGGGAATTTGGAGTCCATTGAATTATTTGTCTTACACATAGTTGTTCGTCTCGTCGAGATCTAGTAATAGAGTCTACACGTGATCCTTCAATATTTGACTCTGACTCGGTCGCTTCATTTGACCGTCTCTATAACATTAGACTGATATCACCAACATTAGATCCGTTGCTGAAAATTATACCACCACTATAAAATTAACTAAAAGAATCATCTATTGTTTAGCAGCTATATTTCGTACGTGCGTGTACCCGGATGTAAACATTCTTTGACCTCACGCTATCTTTTCTGAGGAACAGTGCCTGTACCGGGCCGGTGATTGACAGCTCAGCTGAGCAGTAGCATACGAGGTGTGATGCCCCCCGTGGCTAGGTAGGACTGACCCGGGGTCCCCGCTCTGCGCAAGTTTGATTGACACAAAACTCTGAATTTAAAAGAACACGCTGAATATAATTGGACACTCTGAGTTTAACCGGACAACTCTGAATTTAACAGAACACGCTGAATATAATCGGACACGCTGAGTTTAACCCGACAACTCTGAATTTAACGGAACACGCTGAATATAATCGGACACGCCGAGTTTACGATTTTCACACTGAATATAACCGAACATGCTGAGTTTAATCTGACACGCTGAATTTAATCTTACAATCTGAGTTTTCGGTCTTCACTCTGAATATAATGTAACACACTGAGATTTCGGTCTTCACTCTGAATATAATATAACACGCTGAGTTTTCGGTCTTCATTCTGAATATAATGTAACACGCTGAGTTTTCGGTCTTCACTCTGAATATAATGTAACACGCTGAGTTTTCGGTCTTCACTCTGAATATAATGTAACACGCTGAGTTTTCGGTCTTCACTCTGAATATAATATAACACGCTGAGTTTTCGGTCTTCGCTCGGAATATAATGTAACACGCTGAGTTTTCGGTCTTCACTCTGAATATAATGTAACACGCTGAGTGTTCGGTCTTCACTCTGAATATAATGTAACACGCTGAGTTTTCGGTCTTCACTCTGAATATAATGTAACAAACTGAGTTTTCGGTTACAATTCTGAATATAACCTGAACACACTGAATATAACCTCACCACTCTGAATATAATGGTGACACCCTGAAAAACTCAGAGTTGTTGGTTAAAACTACCCAAAAACGAGGAAATTCAGAGTTTTATATCCACCAGTGCGAGGGGTTCTATACTGTTTTAATAGTCCAGTAATTAATAATAAAATTGAAAATTTCAAAATTAAGATGAAATTGTAAATTCCATTTTTGAATGAAGTGGTTTCCCTCCTTTGAGAGTACACAGTGTGTATACCCTTTTTGGTTTTTAGGAATAATACCTGAATAGGAACCTGAAATAACATGACAATCAATCAGGTATGTGTGTGTTGGGGGGTGGGGGTGGGGGGGCTAAAAGACAGAAGAATCATGAGGTTGGGAAGTTGTAACTTGAGTGGGGGGTTGAAATATAGAAGAAATAGCTACAGATAACTGGAAGTGGAAGGGTGCTTTATCATTGATCTGGTCATTGCATATTTGGGGTTTACATGGCTTTTTTTTGGTTATTTAGTCTCATTGATTTTGGAGCAACTTTGAATCCATATGGTACTGTATATCTTTCTTTTTTCCATGTGTAGCTATTTCTTCTGTATTTCACCCTCCGCCCAAGTCACAACTTCCCAATAGGTACCACTTTTTTGTTTAGAACTCAAATCAAAGACAGATGTACATAGTACTACATACTACATTTTAGTCTATGTGTTTGTAATCACTGTTACTACAGTATTAATACATAAATGGTCTATGTACAAGTTACACATAGACAATAAATGTGAAATTTGGTTCAGACAAAAAGATTTTTAACATTTCAGATAACTTGCTAGTTTTATGGTTTTATTTATATGTTGAGTCTACTCTCTTGTAAAGTAGAATTTAGAAATCCTAAGACAATGTTATCTATATTGCTATATGTAAAAAAAAATCCTTATATTTTAAAAGTAATTGAAAAGCTATCTATCTCACAAGCCCTGACAAACAAATGGGCAGGCATATGTATGCAAGAATTATAATCACTGGATATAGAGGACTAATATAAACAAATATTTCTACAAAGTTAAACAATGAAAAAGTATTGCATCATAATTTTATTTAATGATTACAGTTGAAAGGAACATTTAATAAATTAATACTGTTTAAATGTTCTGTTCATGATCTTCTAGGTCCATATTGGAAAAGTTTACTTTCAAGAGCACTCAAATCAACATTCTTCAGTCTTCATATGATGCTAATTGTATGTATATGTATACATACACTTGTATACAGGTCCAAGGGATGAACTTTCTGTATTCATGTCACTATGCATGCATGGTGCCTGAAAAAAAGAACCAGCAATTTTTTATATCTGTTGAATATGACAAAAATTGAAATGATCAATTTCAAATATATATAAATGAATAAATGTAGGTTCATTCTACATGTTTTTTTTTTATTTTAGAGAAAACATTTTATAAGTTGTGAATGTGCCACTGATGCATTTGATAGAATCAAATATTGTTTCAAAAAAGATACAAAATTCATTATCTATAGTTCCAACAAAAATTCAGAATAATTATAAATGATACATGGCTGCAGTACATTTCAACTCTGTAAAGTTTGTCATATACACATGAACCAGGTACAGTTGTAATAAATATACAAACACTATTTATTATTATGACCAGAAATAATATTGTATGTGTCCTCCAAATATATCTAAAGAACAAGCTAAAACCTACATGTACATATGTATATGTGTATATCAGAACATATACAATACAATTTTACCAATTAACCTACAATGTAAATCCTATATACAATGTATGTGTATAACACTACCAGAACATGTACAGAACAAAAATTTACAAATTAAAAATCTATAAATATATACATCAGAACTGTATGAATTGACCGGTAGCATACAGGGCATTCATTACCCCTAAAGAGGCCCCACTAAAGAACCGCTATTTACCCCAAGGTTACGTTTTACGCGATTGGGGAACAGGTATGAAACATGTGACCATATGTGACCACTCATTTATGAAAAAATACTGCTAGGGACTATTTACATAATGATCAAAATACGAAGACTCACTCACAATCAGCTGAGCAGGGAGTACCGGGTACGTAGTAGGCCTAGGTACGTACAGTAGCGGTCCGGAGCCGCGTGCTCGTTTGAACTGTTCTCTTCACTATAACAAGTTGTATTAACACTCTCCATGCGTCGTAATGTTTACCGAGTCAGTTGTTGGGATTGTCGCTGCTCCATTGCCTTTCCTTTCGCATTTTAGGTGAGTCAGTTGGTTGTTTTGGCGGAAACATTTTGGTTCAAAACTACGGTAGCCATGTTTTGTTTACTAAGGAGAGTGGTGGGTGTTGCGCATGCGTTAAGATTGAACTGCACTCTTAGCCGTCCGGGAGGACTTTTAGGATTCCCATAGATATTATTATTTTCTTCGCATGTACAGCGATTTTGACGGAAAGTTTTATTTTTCTAATTCATAAGAAATTATACCGGATATATTAATACCATTTTTACCGATTTTACAGTCACTTGCCCGACTATTCGCTTTAACAATACATACCTTTGCCATGAGCCAAGAAAACGACGACACCGCCATACGAGATTTTCGATATCGTAAAATGACGTCATTTCGGTGAATGTGACGTCACGTTTTAGCGGGACTGAATGACGTTTCATTCACTGGAAGGTTCAAGTTTTGGGTCAAGTTAGAAAAAGTTCCGTCAGATATGGAACAAATTCACGTGATCGTATTAACGGATAAAGCATTTCGTATTGACGGATAAAGCACAAGTTTATCCGGCAGTAGTTATCGGTCAGTATGTGGAACAGTTGCAGGATAAATGATATTTAATATTTACTAAACACACTGTATCATATTCACTATGTGTTGTTGATCCAAAGATTTAATTTGACAATTTCCATAGTGATCATGTCAGCATATCGAACCGACTATCACTTCTTCATAGAAACATCCTTTTTTGGGGATGTGGGTGTGGCACAGCGGTAGAAGGCGCATGTATGATTGGGTGCCGTAGATCGTGAGTTCGAGGCCCGGATAGGGCACGAGTCAATAAATTGTCATGCTTTGTTAAATTGTGTTTCTTTGATATTTATTACATGTATAATATAGAAACATATTCGTTTTGTCTTTTTGTTACCCGTCTATGTATATCACTAAGTTATTTTACGAACCAAATACAATAAATTGATTTTAAATACAAAGATAGTTTGTGTTTAGAACAAGTTCATGCATGTCAAATTAAATTATTCACAAATAACTAAATTAAGCAGTTCATGGCTCATGAAAAGAAGAATATTATGTGCGGATGACAATAATTATAATTGATATTAAATTTTTGCTAATTTTCGGTGATTATAATATTATAACGTTTCAACTTTTTAAGTTTTGGCGAAAAAAATAAATAGCTAACATCAAACATGTTTACGAGTCGAGTCCGTTGAACTCGATCACCTGCCTTATCCGCTATGTGACGTCAGCACATATGTCACGTGAATGGACGCGGGAACGAGGCACATGTAAAGCCGCCGCCATTGTTGTGGGGAAAGGAAACATTTTTCGGGGAATTTCGTTGGAATTTACGAACACAGCAGGACTAGATATAGTGGAGTGAAAAATATTGTTAAACCTCAAACTTTTAAGACTTTAATAGACTAATTGTTTCTTTGTGAGAGACATCTAGGAGAACAGAATTAGTGTGATGTCGGCTAGCATCGATCAGGTGGGGAAAGCCACGAAGCCATGCGCCATTTCCTACGTATTCAAGATGGTTGCATGCAAATTGTTTGTTCGATTTCCTTGTATTTATGTCATTATGTGTTTCTGTTAACTAAACTGCATTTGTTTTGTTTATTTTCATGTGCTCTGCTGGTAAACAGAGGACAAAGGGACAGCCAAATCAAGGTAAATAACTAACTGACCTAGAATCGTAAGCCTCGTGTGTACTCTCGATCAACAGGTCCACGACCCAAGCCATTTCAGCAAGTCTGCACATTGCATGCATACGTGTCAAATACGTTTGACTAATGTTACCAGGAAATAAGTTCACTGTTATGATAATTGTCTCATCAAAAACTGATCCGTCATATTTTGTATGCGTTTCGGTTTTCACAATCCTTGTATAATGCAATGTTCAAAAATAAAGAAAATCGAAGGGGTGTTATGTGTTATGACTAATCCCCAACAGGACATGTAATTCTGACTTGTCGATGTGCTTTTGAAAGAGAAAGTGAATACATGGGAATTACGATATAAAATATAAGTAGGCTTAACTGAAACAAATTGTTACAGTGATATTTAAAGTTTAGAAATAACTGCAAACTGCTAGGTTCAATGTCATTGTGTTCATTATAATTGATTAATATCAACATTTGACAGTATTGCATAATTTATATTTGTTTTGCTGCAAGTCTAATCAAAATGTACAGAGGGACCCCATTTTATCTGTAACCGACCCCAATCAGGGAGCATGCAGCGCAAAACCTGTTATAAAATCATGTCACGGTCTCAGGTGGGCCTAATTTTACAGTGTGTATGTGATTTGTCAACGTCTTTTTGATATCTCAAAGTCAAAACTCAAATTGACATTTATCAGATGATCCAATAGGTTTCACTTTCGGTGAGTTTTACAATACTTTAATCAAATAATCACAGGGCATCCTCTAGACCCTTGAGAGTACATGTTTGACTCTCAAAAAATCAGATTTGATTCATGGGTGTGAAGCACATTTCTATTTGTCATATGATTTAACTCATATTTCTATGAAATGATGGTTTTTGACCTCTGAATCTGCTAAAAAGTCTAGGGTCAACTGGATGTCCTGAATCAATACCTAATTTTTAGTTTTCAAAGGCATGAGATAAATGTCAAGTTTGTATGGTTGTAGTGGCAAATGGAGCTGTAAAAGAGACTGTGAAGGAAGAAGAGTTTGACCCCTACCTCCAGCAGCCAGCTGCCCACCAGGTAAAAGTGAAAACCATAATATTAACAATAATATCGGGGCATTATTTCATTAATGGGAAAAGAGCAGTATGATTTGGGGCCAAAATACAGCCCCATTCCCAATTGCAAAGCCTCTATTATTTTCCCCTCAACTTCCATTACATATATTCTCCAAATTGAGAGAATGAGAGGCTATGGGGGATAATGCCATTGGAAATGAGGCCCCAAATCATACTGGGGAAAAAGGTGATGAAAATCAAATATTGTTTGGATAATTTTTAAGATACTTTACATTTGGCAAATATATATGGTTTGTATTGGGAAAATTTTAAGGCTTTGCCATTAGAAGTAGAGCCCATA
Organism: Argopecten irradians; assembly: GCF_041381155.1. Taxonomy (NCBI): domain Eukaryota; kingdom Metazoa; phylum Mollusca; class Bivalvia; order Pectinida; family Pectinidae; genus Argopecten; species Argopecten irradians. The sequence goes on along the minus strand of NC_091148.1, from coordinate 7,711,618 downwards.
TTAAATATTTGGCTCCAAGTATTGCATAAAAAAATTCTGAATGTATTGTACAAATACTTCATTCATTTTAATTGTTAAAATTGTTTTGAAGAAATAAAGGTGAAATATTACATGGCATATTATATGAGTTTCTAGTAACCTACTTTACAATGATCGATCAGTCTATCATCAAGCAAAAACAAATTATTGAAGTTAACAATCAAAAATATTATTTCTCTCGCAAAACAAATCTCTAGGAATCTAACTCATGGTCTAAATGTAGGGTTCAACAATTCAATGTCTTAATTTCCAGTCTAAAAAACATGCTCATTAATAGTGCATTTAATATCAGAAATGTGTATTAACTATTTTATTTGGCCAAATGTACAAATGCCTGATGTGATGAAAAGTCATTTAAAAGTTTTGAGATATTGTTTCCTTACTGTGAATTGTTTTCTTTTACAGCCTGGGTATAGTGCCGGACCAATGTCGAGCCCCGGAGTTTCCGATACCTTCATGCCAAGTTATTATAATCCTTCAATTTCTTTCCCGTATCAACTGGGACAAGGACTAAGTGATCAGGGTGGAGCCTGGTCCAATGGAGGTGATGCTACGATGTTTTCAATCGGAGGTTACGATTATAACGGAATGTTCAGTAGTGCAGGATTCGGATACCCTCAGTTTGGGTGGACTGATTATTCGGGAAGTGATTATTGGGGTAACGCCACCGGGCAGACGAGGAAAGACGCTAGGGGCTATCCGGACGATTACTACCGTACAGAAAACATGATTCCAGCAGATCCCTACACAATGAACGGTGGTGAGTTTGAACGCGATCCCAACATGGCGGGGGTTGAACAGGGACTAAAAGGCATGAATATCAGTGATAAACAAGTGGACGCTCATGGTGTGGCTGTGAATGACCAAGGGCATATTCAGGGGGACATGGGAGGAGCACCAGTGTCTGCGGGACCGGTTCAACACGTGCCCGTGACATCACAAGCTCCTAAAAAGGCATCGTGGGCTGCCATCGCCAGTCAGCCCGCTCGTCCTCAGCCCCAACTGAAACATCGGACTATTCCGAGAGCGCCAATGAACCCCAACAACAAACAAAATATGGACATTGGAACCTGGGACACCCGCAACAACGGAGGGAACAAGCAAGGCAACGGACAAGGACGTACGTGGAACGTACCACGTAGGTCTGGCATGAACAATTACAATAATAACAACAATTCTGGCAATTCGAATCAATCTTCAGGCACGGGAACGTCCGGACTAGCTTCTATTCCGAACCCCCAACAGGGGGCGACCGCTCATCCAGTGTTAGAAAAACTGCGCTCTGCTAACCAGTACAACCCTAAGGATTTCAATATGAACCCTCGCGGGGCTAGGTTCTTTGTCATCAAGAGCTACTCGGAGGACGATATTCACCGCTCTATCAAATACAGCATTTGGTGTAGTACGGAGCACGGTAACAAGAGACTGGACAGTGCATACAAGGAACGTGAATCGAAAGGGCCCATCTACCTGTTCTACAGTGTTAACGGTAGTGGACATTTCTGTGGAATGGCACAGATGATGTCAACACTGGACTACAATCGTAGTGCGGGGGTTTGGGCTCAAGACAAGTGGAAGGGTCAGTTTGAGGTCAAGTGGATTTATGTGAAGGACGTTCCCAACAGCCAACTCAGGCACATTCGTCTGGAGAACAATGAAAACAAGCCTGTCACGAACTCGCGAGACACACAGGAAGTGCCGCCCGAGAAGGGAAAGCAAGTGTTGAAGCTGATACACTCCTACCGTCACACCACTTCCATATTCGATGACTTTGGTCACTATGAGAAACGCCAAGAGGAAGAGGTGATTTGAAGTTCCAGTCCCGCTATATCAGCTAATTCCATATTAATTAATCTGTCATGAAATTGTTTTATGATGTCCCATAGTATCTGGCTATACAACTAATGTTGTGTTTTTAAGTTCCAGCCCCGTATCTAATTCAATCTGTTATGAAATTGATTTATGATATATATATATGGCTATTACTAATGCCAGTCCCATATATCAAATTCAATAGATCTGTAATCGGTTTATGATGTCCTTTATATAGCTATTTGGCTATAGCTATAATACGTAGTATAGCTATAATGGCCAAATGCCAAATGGTATACCAATGAATGCCAGTCGTATATCTAGTACGTATACTTGTTCAATAGGTCTGTTATGAAATTGGTTTATCATATTCCATCTGGCTTTTACTATTGCCATGTATATGTTTTGGCAATAAGGGCCGGGGTTTTTACCTAAAATGAGGAAATAGTTTATTAAAAAAATTAATGATATTTGCTCATGGACTTCAGATGTCTGGGGATCAATACTGCATATATTGTATTTGTTTCTTTAAGATTGTAATTTTACACGTATATAATTTCGTCATTTTCATTGAAGACCTTTCCTTCAAAAATTCCTTCCTCTCTCTGTCTATCTCGAGCTCACTCGAGCTCTCTTTCTTTCTTCTTGTACATGTCTCTAGTTTAAAATATTTCCTGATCAATGTTACACATAATATTTAGCTTTAATCATTATATTAGTTTTAGAAACATCAGCAGTAAATTAAGGAAGTTTGATTTTAAAGTTAGTTAAGCAAGAGTCTATATTTTAGAATTGTCACCTCTCTCTAGAATTTAAAAATTATCACTAAAATATTTAGCTTGATAACTTTCGTCTTTTTGAACTAGCCAAAGTTCAAACTAGGGGGAGATAACCTAGTAGTATTAGAATTATGTCGAGAAATACCATGAACTTTTTAGAATGTTTAAAAGGTCTGTCTTATAGTTATATAACTGCATCCAGTAAAAAAAAAACGGTTATAAATCTAGCTACAGCCTACATACATGCACATGTATAATCCAAAATTAAATAAATATATTGGGTTTGGAAATATTTATTCCTTTCAAGATCTAGATCTTAATTATAAACAAGTATATATGTTCAGGGGTTTCAATATCAGGCGGTACCCGGTACTTTTTGCCGGTTGAACCTGGCTGCGGTACCGCCTGATTTGGGCTAAATCACATTAGATAGCATACAGATGGTATAGAAAAGTACCCCCTGAAATTGGAATCGTACCGCCTCTCCTGAAAGATAATGAAACCCCTGTATGTTGATCAGCACAAGACACGTACATGTATATATATGAGCCAATCTATTTAAGATTAGTCTGCTCCACTACAATTCTGTACGATATATATATGCTCCAATAAAAGATTAACAACTCCCAATTCAGGGTCACCTTAGCATGACCCCTATGGTGAGCCAATCAGAGTGTCACTTACAAAATCTTCAGTGTGGTAGCTATATAGAATCTCGGAAGTATAACACAAAGATGAATGACTTCACCAGTATATATGTGCCAATCTATTTAAAAGTAGTCTTGTAATTCCGCTTCACTACAATGCTGTACATACAATATATATTCTCCAAATAAGATCTAGCAGCTCCCAATTCAAGCATGACCCCTAGGCTATGGTAAGCCAATCGGCGTGTAACTGTCACTTTACACAAAATCTTAGGTGTGGTAGCTATAGAATCTCGAAATATAAACGTCTTATATGTACATTCTGAGATTCTAACCAAAGGGGTCAGTCATGCTGATCATGACGTGACCCTGAACGAGGAGTTGTACGTTTAGATTTTGAATTGGAGCATATTGTAGAGCATTTTATAGTGGAGCAAAATAACATGGCTAACCTTTTATGTTGTAAGTAACAATATCTATACATTTAACCTGCAACCAACATTGGTGTTTGTTGGAAAATGCATAGCTACCACATATTTTTGCTGTATAGCTGTTAATAGCTAGGACGTTAATTAATTAAACAAACAAAGAAGTATTCGGCACTGACAGAAAACGGCTGTATAATTTCAGCATGTGCTCCAATTCGGTGACCTACTTCCGAGGTGAACACATTGTTTGAACGAGAAACAACAAATAACCAAATGTACAAAAACACAAATCATAGTTTTCATGAAATGGACACAAATATGTTAATATAACACAAAACATGTTAAATATAATTATCCTGCATAGCGTTATGCTGCATGCCTACATATACAAGTGAAATAAATCTTGCAAACCATATATATGTATACCGTAGATATAAATGCACCTTGTAATTGCAATTATATATGATAGAATTCATTCTTCAGTTCCATACAATTCCGTATTAATATATATGTATATAGTTCTTGAAGTTTTGATACATTTATGCAATTAGAAATAAAATGAAAGTTGTTGGTACAGATATATATACTGTTAATAACATTGGTGAGTTGGTGGCAAGATCTTTATTCTATTTTGTGCCTATATGTGGGTTTTTACAACTATAATAAAAGTTCTAATAAGAGACATAGCACAAACATTATGCGGTCTCTAAAAACATGCACATACAAGTACACTACACATTACATACATGATACTCATGGGAGGTCATTCTTCAATGACCCTACCTTTTACATAACAGAATGTTCATATATCCCATCCCAATCAATGCGAACAAAAAATTCCAATGTTGTACCGACATTAAAATAATTCCATAAAAATGACTCAAACAAGAAAAAGTTAGGCATAGTATTTCAATTTCTGGTTCCTTCTCATCCAAATGGATGCAGAATATGAAGACCACCATTTCTAAAACTTGTACATTTTGTGTAGATATATATGAATATACTTTATTTTGGGGGGGGATATGTGCTAGCTTTAATATATGCAGGACTTTAGATATGCATTTTAGATTAATCATTGCATCTGATTGTATATAACATTAGTTTATTCTATAATAATAATTTAATAAAAGGAAGTACATGTATAAAACCTAGAACAGCATATAATATGGTAGAGTTATGTCCCTTCGTCCAGTTATTACCAGGTTGTAATTAATTATCCTCTGTGTTGTTTCCTTCAGCCTTTTCCAAAGTGCCACTGGGGTTGGTGTTTAATGGTTTTATGTTTTATGGTATTTAACCATTTATTTAACTATCTATTTCATGAAAGCTATGGGGAATATATATTTGATGCCTGAGCTTTGATTTGTTTGCATTGTCTGCAAATTAAAGCTAGTTCTAGCATGAATATTAAACTTATAGATGGCATAAATAGATTGTTTGATCCTTTTATTTATATTATTATTTTATTTATTTTGAGGGTTCAATGATTCCTGGTACTTTTGAAGTTGTTGGGTTTAACCAAGAAAACATTTTATTTCTTAAAATGAATCATAAGATGTAACATGCCATTTTGTGCCACTAAATTCCATCTTAACATTTAAAAACTTAAAATGTTGTGATACTCCATACGGTATATGAACAATGTTTTGGATGATATCAATTATTGGCTATTGCACTTCACATTGTCATGGTTCATTTGTATAGAAAAAAAAGCACAGACAGTACTAGTATGCTGGGGGTGACAACATTATGATGTATCTACATACATCGATGTACAGACATATGGTATATTATGTAAATCTGTATAGATTTTGATGCGCTTGTTTTGCATTGTCAACCCCAATGAATTACAATTTATGTGTGCAATAGCCAATAACAGGTAATAATAAGGTACTTTGATTAGAATTTATGTAGGTTTTCTTTTATATCAGATATACTGTAAAATTAATTTGATAATTTTGTAGTCCCAAAAGTGATTAGCTTTACATTATTACATTTTATCACATCATTCCCTAAACAATTCAAAAAAAAAAAATTAACAATTCGGGTCCTAATGCCATGCAGTGGTTGTCTAGCACTAATGTATATATAGCGACGTACGTTGGGTACCAAAAACAGTGAAATTAACCTTTTCTGTTAACATAGATTATACAGGTAGATTATCTTACATTTGTTTGGTGTTTTAACTTCATCTTTGGCTATGCATTATAATCAATTTATATATTGAGATAGAATTTCTGATACTACAATTATTATTACCGAGTAATCAACTTTTAAAGATGCTCCACCGCCGACAAATGGTATTTTTTCACTATCAAAAACAGGAGAAGACGATTTAGTATTTTTCTTCAGTTACAAAAGTTACTTACTTTACACCATTACCAACATTGAAAAGTATGAGCTTCTAATTTTACTTCAAGTTAAAAATATGAAAAATAATTAATTGCATCCCGAAAAAATTCCGTGGCACTATATCCTATATGGAATGAAGTACTGATTGCGCATGCACCAAAGGCAAAATAAATTATTTTATATTTTTTTTGTGTTAATTAGACATATATATATACATGATAATACACCAATTATTGTTCAAATAATGAATATCATTTATGCTATGTCGGCGATGGAGCATCTTTAATTTTTGTTTGCATTACTATTAGTCGCATGAATTATGTTACAAGTTCACACCATTGTTGTTCCAGTGACATAATGAGAATGATAGGTTTATGTATTATAATGATTATTGGAACAAAACCTTTTAACGATCTTTTGATGTTGCTATCAAAAGCAAAATAAAAGCATTGAACTGCTTTCGGATAGCAGTCATTGGAACATGAAACACATTAAATTGGATTTGCTATCACCTTGGAATTCACGCTCTAGTGACTGCCAAACCTTGGAATTCACGCTCTAGTGACTGCCAACTGAATGCAGTTCACAAATATGATTGTTATTACAAAAAAATATTTGAAGACGATATAGTCCTATCATTTGCTGAGGCTGCAGTTACAAAATTTAATTCTGGTTATCAGTACTGGATACAAGGTAGTTACAACACCAATTTAATTTTATTTTGCCTTAGCATATCCTGTAACGACGTATAATGACGCTTTCTTATTCTTTCAGGATCCGGCTGATGGTGAACAGGCTCCGTCGTCACAGCAGCAGCAACGTCCTGCACAACAGCGACAGTAGACTTTGTCCCAGGACGATCCTCAGTGATTTGAGGGTCAAAGGTCAAATGACCTTGCCTGGGACCTCCCCCACAGAACTTGAAATCATATATAACTAATCAAGTGTGGAGAGGAAATTTTCAATTTATTAAACGTGTCATGGATCGATATAGTGTAGTGACATCGCGCCGGAGGATCCCAAATACTCTGCGATAAAAATCATACGAAATTCTTCAATTTTAATTTTTTTTTTATCATAAAGGTGATTTCTATTATAATATTGTCTTGTTTTACGTCATCATTTAACTACTGAGAATTTTGAAAATCTACAACAGTTTCAACCAGGAATTGCAGGCAAATCGTCATGGAAACATTCTGCATATATGCATGGAATTTTAATCTTCATAAGAAACAGTGAATGTGTGCTGAAATCATTCAGTCTTGCAGTACTAGTCAACTGTGCTGGTTTTCTTTGATTTTAACCCAAAGAACGAACTTTTTTATTTTAACGGAAATTAATCTACTAGTCTTAACAATTTATGGATGTGATAGACATTCGGTGAATGGATGTGTTTTCGTATAAATTCGCGAGTTGCTACGTGCAAAATCTTAACTTACGGACCACAAAAATATGCACCTACGAGTGATATACTTGACCCAAGGTGTTAAAGACTGTTCTTCGTGCTTGATAGGTACTGAAGACGTTGCCAAGTGCATTAAACTTCATCAAACATTTGAAGACGAGTGTGTTTGGTATTCAATAGACTTCCATTTGACAAACATTCGTGCTAGGAATGCCTGTTCTAAGATGCCTGTTTGTGGAGAGACACTTTTAAATACAGGGTGTGTTTTTGTTTTCTCAGACAATTCGTAAGCTTCAGTGACAGATGATGAGAGAAACAAATTCAGTGAAAGCTATTTAAAATATTGGAACCGTTTACAAGAGACATCAAGATACAGTGCATTTTCCCCCCAAATAAAAACAAATAAAACTTGCAAGACAAATCACTTGAAATTGCGGGGAAAAGACAAAACTCATGTGGAGGTTATAGATCCTTGTGTTCAAAGGGAGACAATTCTCTGTGCATATTTTAGTTTGAACTCGGAGACAAAAAAACTTGAGACTTGGAAGTGTCATTGCCAAGGTAAAAAGGATGCATTTATAATCACTATCTCAATAACATTAAGTTTTCTTATGAATTATTCCAGCTGTTGTGTGGTTGTTTAATGGATGTACTTAGCTGTATTCCTAAAATGATGAAATCGTCCGATTGCCTATTAAAGACTGCTACATACTGTGCAAAAATAGGTTTGTCTTCTTTGTCCTATATATCTATTAATTATGGACCTTGGTTGAGGTCCATATGGGGTTATACCACCCTGGTAGAAGTAAATACTAACCGAGGGCACAGCTAAGGGTCAGGATGATTTTACCAAGGTGGTTGATAACTAAATTCCTATAGAGGAACTATAGATTGGCAAACATAATCGTAACAATGATTATAGCTTTTAAGACAACAGATGTCATATGGTTGCAATGGTTACGAAATAAAGAAAAATCAAATGAACATATGAATTTGGGGTGTGGATCTTTTCAAAGTATACATGACATTGTTTCGAATATTTCTCATTATACCCAAGTAATTTCCATAAAGTTAGGCTATAAATATATAGACGTCTACAGAGTAAAGGAGGACATTTTCCAATTGAAAATCGAAACTTTCAAGCAATATTCTATTTTGGTTTGGGTAAGGGCTTTAATGATAATTAACAAATAAAATGACTAAAGCTTTTAAGATGTCGAAGTCGTTAGGTTGCAATGGGTACAAAAATTAAATATAAAAAGGCAAAATGAACGTAACTAATTTTATGTATTTGCTTGCCATGATTTTGAATTGGGGTATTAGTTAGCCATTTGTTTAATTGGTTTTGATAACACGCATGTCGATTTATATCTAGATACTTTCCATCATGTTTCATTATCGACGCATTACAAAGATGAAATTTATTTGATAAGTTTTCCCTACAGTTAAATTATAATGTAAATGTATATCAAGATACCGGATTTCCGCACAACCTCGAAAACTGGAAAACGTTGAGAAAACCGAAATAAAATATCAGTATAGGGAAAACTTTGAAAAACAAGTAATTTATTGAAATACCTTGTATAAGCCCTTGAATTTTATTATTTTCTTTAATTTAACTGTCCGATCAGTAACTAGCTTATTTGTTAATAGATTAAACTCTTAACATAAATGTATGCATTAATACCTATATAAATAAAGTTTAGTCATTGTTTTCTTTCATAATGAATGTAGTTTTGTGTTGGAATAGGTTAAATCTGCGTGATTAAAGTTGCATTACTCATAAAAATAAACACTTTTGTTGATCGTGAAAGGTATCTGAAAGTTTGAAAACTGTAACATGACTTGCGTTTCTCTTATTGTCCTTGAAAAAGACTTAAATTCTGGTAAAAAAAAATAGTGGGAATCCTACAGATTAGGGGAACAACTGAAAATCGAAAACTACGAGCAATATCCCAAGTTGCAATTATCATTAATTTTGGTTCTATGGTAGATTGGGTAAGTAAACTATGTAAGAGTTACCTCCCATTAATTGCAACTAAACGGGGAAATTCTGAATTTTGAGCAATGGCGTCCTTGCCGCAGCCAATAATATTGTAGCTCAAAAGGATTTTACAAGATAATAATGTCATCTTTATCAATTGGTGCCTATTACTGCTTATGGAGCAAATGAATGATTATGCAAACTATATCAAAACAGTGTTATGCATATTTATATCGCTAACCTACTAGGCAATAAAATTGAACCGCATAAAATAACAAATTCACAGCAATTCATTTTTTTCACATATAAATATACGGTCGCTAAAATTATATGGCAAGTCTACAAATTGTGAACTTGTCGTCTTGTGATCGGTACGGTAGATTTTAAGAATGGTCGTTACGTTTGTTTTGGACAAAAATAATATGTAAATGCATGTATGCGCATAAAATAATTGGAAACCTACAAAAAAGTATAGAAAATTGTGTCCGAGTGATTTTTAGGCAGCGCTCCACTACCGACAAATAGGCACCATATCGTACCCGGCCGAAAGGTATAGTAGGCCGGGTACGTATATTCGTTCTACCAAAAATGAAGTTTTAGATTAATTTACTGTCTTTTTGACACATAAAAATTAAAAAATTGTTGAATAGAATTTCTAATGTTTTTTCTTGGGTAGCATTTTCTATTTTTTTATGGTTCAATTTTTAGTTGAGAATGTTGTTTCTGGATTTTCAATACCCAAATTAATGCCATATATACATTTTGGATATAACTCTTGGTGAACGCCAGTGTTAACCTTGGCCAAATTGGAAGCTGATCCATTTCACAGCCGCACGCGTTTTGTTTTAAGAAAGAATTACTGACTGGTCTCGAGAACGCGTGTCTCCTGAAGCTGTATTGCATAGCTACACATGCAATAAAGCCTCATGACGCCACACCGTCAAAAAAATACTATTTTCCCCGTAGTAATTTTTTTTTTTTGGAAATTAGGCTGGGTTTGTTTTAAAAGAATGGATATCACGCAATTTTCACGTAAGGAGAATTGACTTGCAGTTGCGGGTTTTTTTCGTTTCGTTTGGTTTTTTTTCGAATTTATTTCAATATGGCAGGAAATCGTTATTGTAAAATTGCAATAAAAAGTCGAGGAACAATGTACAATAATGTATGAGAGAAGAATACTCTTTCATATGTGAATATGAAGGTTAGGGATATTCTTCCTTCAGAATCGCAAAATGTTGTGAAACCGTCGGCAAACCTCGGGTTTTACAACTTTTGTGACCGTTAATTTTCCTATCCTTTGTTTGAGCTTTATATCTATACACATGGAACAATCTTATCATAATACATGTCTTGGTAATATTCTCTGATAATATATTGTTACCCAGGCATGCTGTGAGATTTTTTTTTTCAATTAACAAATTGCATTGAACGATTTAGGGGTTGTTTTTTTTCCCTGCTTGCCGAGAATGCAGTTATCCACAGGGACCTGGCACGAAAAAAAATTAACCAACAGTGTACATATAGATATTTTTAGTATCATATATATATATATGTATACTGTTGGTTAAAAATTTTCGTGCCAGGTCCCTGTGCAGTTATCCAACCAACTCAGCGCTTCCTATATTTTTGAGAAGTTTTGTAAGAGATATGAGGTTGGTGTCAGATTTGTGGAGTATAGCAGATTTTGCTGTGTTCCCACTAGATGCTCTATATAAAACACACATTATTTCCTCTTGACATATGATTAAGTTTAATTATTATAGTGTGGGCCTAAAATAGAAGTTACTTGTTATTTCAAAACCGAATCGTGATGTAAAGGTTATATTCGAGCTTTAGCATGCTCATGTGGAAAAGCCATGTAGTGGACACATTTGGATATAGGGGATATCCATGTCATTGATTTATAAACGCTTACACTTATTTAGGATATTCGATGAGATACCGAACACACCAAGCAGCACTTGCGAACAAGAATACGCCACATGCGAATGAAATACGTACAGGACATCTCGTACAATCCGATGTTTTCAGGGATCTGAAAATCACTTACATTTGATGTAGGTAATTATACACTGTGTGTGTTTCGATATATCCTACTGTCATTATACTATTGTAGATGTTTCAGAGGTCTAGATCAAGAATATTTGAATGATACAATATAAAAAGCATTTATGGATCTGATGAAATCCATCTAGCCATGAACTTATAACTTTAATCAGACTGTACTTTGTTGGAGTTTGATAAATCTGTTTAAAAATAGTTTTTGTTAGTTGTATATATCTAAACCTGTTTGTAATGTAATATTTCTTAAATTCAAACATCTATGAAAATTTTGCATTCAGTAACAAAATTATATTCATCCTCAATGTTCCCACTATAAAGTAAATACTGAAGCAGTATTATTATATGACACAAACAAGGATTCGGTGACTGATTACGGCCATCTCGTGTTGTTGTGTTGTCGCCTTGTCGTGTTGTCGCCTTGTCGAGTTGTCGCGGTCTCAAACTGCGACAACCCGAGATTTAACAGTTAAAATGTCGACTAGTCGCGTTTTCGAACCGCGACAAGTCGACAACACGACAAGACGACAAGTCGACAACACGACAAGTCGACATTTCAAACACGCTAATTAGCGCGTACAGAATCTCGTGTTGTCGCGGTAAAATGTCGACTTGTCGTGTTGTCGAGTTGTCGACTTGTCGTGTTGTCGCCTTGTCGTGTTGTCGACTTGTCGTGTTGTCGAGTTGTCGACTTGTCGCCTTCCTGTTACACATGCGCAAACAATGGATAACACTCGCCATATTGGATTGCTAATGAAAATAATTGTGTGCATGCGTTTGTACCTAGATGAAGAAATTTGATAGCAATTTCTTTACCGAGAGTTGTCAAAGTATTTTTCTCTGAACTATGAATTTCAATAATTTGTTTATTATATGATAATCGTGTAATAATGGTCTGGTCGTGCCGTCTGATTATTACGCAGTAATCGTCATCTGTTAATTTTAAGGTCACTTGAACCGCTAAGGCCTAATAGTTCGAAGGCCCGTTAATCCGAAAAATTGAAAATATTGCAATTTTATGGTGGCATATTTCTGCCATCGATTTCCCGACTTACGAATTAATAATGTCGACATCGTTAAGGCATTAAGTCGACATCATATCGGAATATGTCGACATAAACAGAAGAATATGTCGACTTACCACGTGTACATGCCCACATAATGAATCCAAGATATTTATGTAGACAGTCGGTAACTCGGCGATTAATGTGTTTATGCTCGGGTGTGACACCGACTTGTCACTTATTGATGTCGACATCTAAACTAAAAGATGTCGACATCTGGTCTTGAAAGTGGAAATCAAAGGCCACTCTTTCATAGAGCACTGTGTATATGCAGCAAAAGCCATACAGCAGAGATCGACGTTGATTTTGTTAATTCAAGTTTTTATTCATTTGATTTCAAAAAAAAAAAAAAATGTGATCCTGCACATCCCGGCCATGAAACTGTAGCCTGCGTGTACGTAGCTGTTAGCCCGAGCTAAGGAAGTGTACAACGAATTATTAATATATATAACCATGGGTTGAAAATTCGTTTCAAAGCTGTGTGTGTGTTTTGTTGATTGGCATTCGTACCAAGTCCATGTAGTACATACCGTACTATACTATATTAAAAGAATGAATGAAAATAAAAATAAAAAAATAAAATAAAAAAAAAAGATTTTTTTTACGTTGTATTTTCTTGTGAATCCCGAAAAAAACCAGTTACGTAATTTAAAAGCCATAAAGGTCACAGTACAGGTACACAATACACGTTGGGAAACCAGCTTTACTTGTTAGCTTGGCCTACAATATACACTTATATAAAGGCACAACGAATTTTTGTTACGGTCTTAATGGTCAGATTCAAACTTTGGGCTAAAAATCCTCCAGGGACGCGGTTTTAAACTCCCAACTCGCGATACATCTGCATCTATTTTTCGTAGTAAAAACATGCGTTCTTTGTAGTCAAACGTAGTAAAAATCAAAGTACTGAAAGTACTGCTGCGGTAAAACTTCTGGATGATAGGAGTTGATTCGAGTGTTAAAGATTGATAAGTCAATGGTTATATTATCAGTATAACTGCAAATTGGAAAACGATCCAAAGGAAACAGGACTCAAACTAAGGCTGAAAAACTAATACAAATAATTGTTTTTTTTTATTTGGTCGTAATAATTTATCACATTGATTTATTTTCTCACATTTTGTACAGGTCAAGTTATTCTAAATACACATAATGCATTTCAGTGCAGAACCTTCAATCAAAGAGGAAGTATTTATGTTGTCAAGATTATATAAAGAAAAGTTTCAGCATTATGGTGACTTGTAATGTCAAATTAAATTGATTTTTTTTGTTAAAAACTAAACAGGCATTCTTCAGATATCAAGAAAAAACTTACTGGTTATATTATATAAAATCTCATATACTGTTTAAGCAATACCGTACACGTATTTGACCTTTAATGACTAATATGAATGACATCAAGGATTTCCTGTTTAACAAAAATGTATCTAGCAAGTTTAAGAACACCATACTATCTATAACTACAAAAATTAATGGTTGTCAGACCGTGTAACATATATAACTAACGTATAATGTCATAAAGGATGACTTTCATGCTTCATAACTTCACTAATACTACTTTGGCAACATATCAGGGAGAAAGAGGGGAAAGAGAGGGAAAGAGAGAAAAAAAATCTCTGTCAGCTATCAGCTGTTTACCGGTATATGCTTTATCAAGTTTCAAGTACATCAATGTATATATATTAACTATAAAACTAAATAACCTGAGTTAACTAAACGACATGTAAATGGCAGGAAGGATGTTTTTTGTCAAAACATGTTAATATTTTTTCTCTATGTCTATCAAGTTTGTAGTACATTACAACATATATTCTAACAAACGGTAACGGCACGAGTTACCTAAATGACAGATATTGTCATCAGTGTCCTTTTCTAACTACAATTTGTAAATATCTTCTTATTAAACATTATGGAAAGTTGTTCAGCAAAATTTGGAGCAAGGATAGGTCCAACATTCGGATCGCAAATTCACTCAGAAATTTTACTTTGACATGATAATTTACTTTGAAATTTGACTATTGGTTCCAAAACTGTTTTCATAAGGCTTGAACATGATAATTTACTTTGAAATATGAATATTGGTAGAAAAAACAGTTCTTATAAGGCTTGGTTCAAGGAAAACATAATTGTAGTATATGATTTAATGAAGGATAGTGACACGCTTACTTTTTACTGTTTTGATGAATTGATACAAATCTATCAGATTAGTACTAATTTTGTGGAATATCACGGTTTTATTATCTGCTATCAGAGAATACCTGAATTCGACTGACTCTGAAATATGTCAAATTTGTTTCCTACTTACAATAAATATTTCATATTGATCTGTACAATGTAATGAAAAAATAACATACTCCTACCGGGAGGAGAAGATGGGAAGACTTAATTAGTTCAGTCGAATCATTTGAAATGGGTTGATATTTCTAAAATTTCCTTTACAGTAACGAAAATTATAAGCTTCAGTGGTTTCAATATATATTATAGCAGATTCACTCAGCAATTTTACTTTGACATGATAATCTACTCTGAAAAAAAAAACATTGTGTTACAAATTATATTAGTACATTTGCCTAGTACAGAATAGTACGTACATGTATTACAATTTCATTTATATTTTAAACACCTCCGAATTTTTTCATTTAATTTGCATAAACAACCAAACGATAAGATTTCGTTATAAAATGACACTTAACCTTGTGAGTGTGTATATCCAGAGTTAGATATAGATTTTAGTATTGAGGAAATAGCTGAAGTAATTAAGGCTCTGCCTAAGGGAAAGCTGCTGGCATCGATATGGTTCTTAACGAATACTTCATTGAATATAAAAATATTTTTTTACCAGTTTTGTTAAAATTATTTAATACCATGTTACAAATTGGTTATTTTCCAGAGTCATGGGCCCAAGGTGTCATAATTCCTCTGCATAAAAAGGGGGATATTAATAATGTTAACAATTATAGAGGTATAACGTTAATTAGTCATTTAGCTAAATTATTTACGTCCTTCTTAAATAAGCGCTTGTTAAAGTGGAGTGCTCGTGAAGATATTGTCACCGATGCACAATTTGGTTTTAAGCCTGGGTTTGGTACTAGTGATGCTATCTTTGCGTTGCAAAGTTTAATTATTAATTCTATAGAGCAAAACAAACGACTATATTGTGCTTTTATTGATTACAGTAAGGCTTTTGATAGTGTTAATCATCGATATTTATGGCATAAACTTTGGAAAAGTGGTAGTAGAGGGCGATTACTTAATGTAATTTCATCAATTTATGATAATGTACGTTCATGCGTGAAACTAAATGGTAAACTATCCGCCATGTTCGATTTGCATGTCGGTTTATTACAAGGGGAATCTTTGTCTCCCATGCTATATTCTTTATTTGTAAATGATATGGAAAGTGAATTTATAAACTCGGATTGTCAAAGTTACCCCTTACAGTTACTTAACCTTTTTATGCTAATGTATGCAGATGATACAGTCTTATTTTCCGAAGACGCTACTGACCTCTAGCATATGCTCAACTGTCTACAGACTTATACGGTTAAATGGAATTTAAAAGTAAACACAGATAAAACAAAAATTGTTATATTTAGGAAAAGGAGAAGAATATTACCTGGTGAAAAATGGACTTTCAATGATAAATCTATAGAAATTGTTGATAAGTTTTGTTACCTGGGTTTGGTTTTTAATTTTAATGGAAGATTTGCTGTAGCACAAGATACATTAGCGTCTCAAGGCAGGAAAGCATACTTTCAATTAAAAAGAAAAATGAAAAACTTTAGCCTTAACACAGAAACAAAATTATCCTTATTTGTTACATATGTTACATGCATATTAAATTATGGTTGTGAAGTGTGGGGGCTAGATGTTTCGCCCCAAGTTGAAAAAATTCACCTCCTTTTCCTTAAAGACATACTTAATGTTAGAAAAACAGTCAATACATCTATGGTGTTTTTCGAAACGGGTAGATATTCATTGTATGTTCAACGTAAGACAGCTGTTATGAAATATTGGTTAAAACTATTGAAAACAAACAATTGCATTCTGAAATCTTGTTATGATGCACTAGTCGAATTGAATAGCAGAAAACCTAATTGTAAAACGAATTGGGTCTATCATATTAAGCACGAACTTTGTAGTTTGGGATTTGGATATGTTTGGAAAAATCAATGTGTTTTAAATGAAAATCATTTTTTGCAAATATACCACCAACGTATTAATGATGTTCTTGTTCAAGAATTATATAGTGCGTTTGATGTATCTCCTAAATGTTATTTGTATAAACATATTGTTCATAATTTTTTGTACACCGTTCTATTTAATTAAGCCTGTAAATCATAAATTCAAGAAGTTTTTAAGCCAATTCCGTATGCAATGTCATAGTCTTAATATCGAATCCGGACGTTATAATAATATTCCTAGAAATCAAAGGACTTGTTCATTATGTGATAAAAATGACGTCGAAGATGAAGTACATTTTGTTCTTCTCTGTCCGGCATATTCTGAATTAAGAGAAAAATACATTAACAGATATTTTTTATCATAGACCAAGCGTGCATAAGTTTATAGAATTATTCTCTAGTAAAGATGTTAAAATTTTGAATATGTTGGGTAACTTTTTGTTTCGTGCAACAGAGAAAAGAAAAACTCTGCTCGCAATTAATTAAATGATAAAATTGCTTTGTATTTGCCGTCAGCATCAACGTAGGTTCTGTTGTGATCACGTCTTTTATACATATGTAGCTTATTAGTATATTGAAATACTGAAATATTGTCCTCCGCCATCTTATACTTGTATACATTGTATGTCATATTATAATGATAATAATTGTACTGTTCCCTATATGCTTGTTATGCATTTGGATGAAATAAAAACTTGAAACACTTGAATCCTCTAAACAATAGAACAGCCATCTCTAGATCACTGCTTATTGTTTTGATGTGGTCATGATCAATGTATCACACCTTCACGCTTGGCTGCGCACTGCTACAGATACGAAGAGATGTATATATGGGGTGGTTATCTATCCTTTAATCTTTGAAATATTTTTCTCGAAAACCCAGCTCCCTACCGCTCCGAACCGCTGTAAATGAAAATTAATGTGTATGAGCAAGGGACGTCAGAAACATTATATAACATGTGTTGAGAATATGTATAACAGTATTTACATTAAAACCTATCTTTTAAAACCACCCAGTGGTCTGAGTAAAAGTGGTCTTAATAGCGAGGTGGTCTTAATTATGAGACATACATTTCGTGTATCGAAGAAATATTTATTTTCGTAATTTTACCTGTACGTTAAGGGAATGATACCCTTTTCTATTCAGGAAGTCAGCTTCGTTCTGTGTTGGGCGTTTTATTCTGATGAAGGTTCCATCAACGCAGCCGAGCACATTAGGGAATCCTTAGAATGAGTAAAGGGAACCGGTATTGTATTTCATATTTTCACATCAATGTATTTTATTCATGATTGTTTTGTTTCAGCTTTCTTTTCTCGTTATCAATGAAACACAGGTACAGTATACATGTATATATAAGTGCATTGCATATACGCGGTACATTTTATCTCTATTATACAAACAAACACTTGTGATTGTTTCATATTAACTCTTTATCAGAGAGCAATGCTTTCCAGCAAGTACTAGATATCGTCACAGGTATAGAAAAAAACCCAACACACTCCTAACTATTTACCAGGGTTCTATGTAATATAGAGTAAATATAGCTCCCCCATACTGTACTATATTTTGTACAAAAATATAGGGGAGGGAGGACGGCTATGATTTTTTTCTATATTACATAGAACCCGGGCACCTGTATATACACTGGTTTATTTATGTATTTTCATTTATCGTTTTTTTGGCTCATTGTTTTACATTGTCTTTTCGTCAAATCGATATTTAGGCTAAATTGAAATATATCAAACTAACTACTGTATTTCATTTACTGTACATGTACATGTACTAGGCCTTATCAATCTCTCTCTCTTATCTAAATAATTTCGTAAGTTGCTATGATTTGTCCATATTGATTTCGTTTTTGTCTTATTAAATATACTTTGAATTTTCAAAAATGTGTTGATCTTATTTGAGGCCCTTTCCAATTTTTTTAAAGTCGACAAACAAACGTCGTGTCGGCACATTAATAAGACTGCGGACTAATGATCATTGACTTGAATGCAACTCTTTTTAGTTGCGTTTTTAATTGACATTAATTAGTTATGATATACACATTTATTAGTTCCATATACTGTAGTCGCTTGATGTGTATAATTTAATTACATCAAACTATGATATGAAATGCAAACGAACAAACCATGAACAACTTCAGTGTTCAACTCAAGTAACATGTAGCTTGTTGTCACACAAGGTGCTTGTTTAGTAACACCGTCGTCATCACTGACGTCACTTCCGCTACCGTTGAAGTTTGGATTGAGTGTTGTTTTGAAGGACGGCGTGTGTAAACTGCTGTTATTTCAATATATGTGAGCTTTTTTGTTTTGAAAACAATATTTTTTCATGCACGATCTTACCTGCTATTGACCCAAACTCTTGTTTGACTGTTGTTGCCGCCCTGCCAGTCGGAAATTTGATGAAATCTTTCACAAGACTGGTCAAAGCTCTTGTGACACGCCGCACAATCCTGCTAATGGTGGGCTGGGAAATCCTGTTCAAAGAATCGCCAATCAACTGCTGGAACGCGCCTGTTGCTAAAAATCTTAATGTTACTAGCACCTGCAATAGAGGCGGAAGCGCGAGGCTGCGTTTCGTACGATGTGTTACAACATTTTCTATTAGACCTACAATAAAAATGATCGTTCTTGGTCTAAACCTAAACCGACGGAACACTTCGTCCTCGTTTAAAGTTTCTAAGGGGTTTGTCCTGTCCACGAATACCCTTGGTCTTGGAAGAACACGTTCTCTTAATTCACGTTGCACAAATCTACCTCCTGCCATCTTGCGAACTTATTGTGATCTTGAGCATGGGTAGAACTATACTCAAGGAAAGTTGAGAACGTGCTCAAGATTCTGAGCATAGAATTTTTCATGAATACGACCTGAGCATGAGTACGAAAACGGTGAGTACAATATTTGAATTTTGAGTACAAAATCTTGAGTTTGAGCATGAGAACGGTTTCATGAATACGGGCCCAGGTTTCTTCTATGATCATGACGATCAAGAACAGAAACTCTGTATCCTAGCTGACCGGTACATAATATATGTACTGTATTTTTGTTTCAAAATTGAAATTTTATGAAAAATGCAATATACATGTAGATCTATATATAAATGTATATTATATATATTTTTTTTGTTTATTTTTTTTTGTTCAATTTTTTGCATTTAACACATTTACAAATACATGGGACATCAACATAAACTTGACATGACATATACATTACATTTATATAAAAAAAAAACCATAAGAAACATAACATAGCATGCTGAGTATGTACATGTACGTGTGGGGAAAAAAACAGTTTGATATATTTTGGTTAAGATAAATTTGCAAATTACTATATTTGATCAATTAGTTTTGTCGGCCATTAGAATCTTAATCATATCATATTTTAATGCGTGCGTTTCTAATCAAAACCAATAATTTACAAATATTTTTTAAGTTTGATGAATTATGGACATATAATGACTATACCATTTATTTCTAGAGCATAGACATATTTTTTTCATTAAATAAAGTTAATGGTGTGTGCTTATTTAAATCTTAAACTGAATTTCACTGAAGTAATTGTTGACAATCTTAATGAAAATACTTTTTCTAGACATTACTTTCTATTATGTTTTAATTATAATTCAAATACATATCGTTAGTTTAATCAGAGATTTAGATAGTAATTAAATTATCTATGTCTCTGGTTTAATTATCACATAGTATCACCTGAGGTAAATGAGAATCTATGTTTTTAAAACTGGTATTGATCTGTGTAAATTATTATTAATATTTACGGAAATCGATTTTAATTATCCCGCCATGTGCAATGATTGGTCAAATAATAACTTACGATCACAATCGGTAAAGTGTTTGAAAGACTACTGTGCAATAGTCAAGCGTACTTTTAACTAATGCAAAACACCGATTGTTTACCGCAACAAAATAGATGACACATCTATTGAAATAAGATGATTGACGTACGGTACTTCATAAATATCTGAAATAAGATCAATATATCTCATACATTAAAGAATTTTAATTCCATTGGCGTTACACGTATGAGAAAGAACTGCCTAAATCGTTCGATCTCGCCACCAGGGCTATCGAAAGAACGTTGCATTACTTGTGGTTTCGATCACGTCAACTGCCAGCCTCCAGCGTCACAAGTATGCAAATGACGGCGATTAACACTCTCCTAGTACAGGTAGATAATCTGATAATTAGGTCGATGGAAACAAAAGACTGACTGATGTACCTGCGGGTAGTTGGTCACGGGTTGCTGCGTGCGGGAAGGTGAGGCACAGCGAGGTGTGAAGTCACATGTGCCTGTGGTCATAATCAAAGGGTCAATTAGTGTTAATTTAGTGGTCGTTGGGACTATGAAAATTGGTCGTAAAACGGAATAGCGGTGTGATTGTATTTCTGAAGAGATAAAAAAACGGAACTGAAAATAAGTGGCCGTAATAGTGGGATGTTCGTAATTTAGTGTATATGCTATACAGTACATGTCTATGTTTGGAATAAACTTTTGGAAAATAAAAATAAAATAAAATAAACATAAATATAAAGACAAAATAAAAGAATATTTTCAAGCATAGTGAATTAACAACAAATAAAAATATGAAATAAAAAAATAAAACTAAGCTGCCGAAAACAAGAGTTGAACCCCGGACGTCAGCATAGAAAGCTCAGGACTTACCACGACACCACTTGTATATGTTGGTTGCCAGGTGAATATTATTAACTTAATAATGAAATGCAGTTCACTAAATTTTCTTATTTTCTTCGCAATCCACTTAAATTGATATTGATGCTGCTTAATAAGTTTAC
This sequence comes from Argopecten irradians, assembly GCF_041381155.1. NCBI lineage: Eukaryota > Metazoa > Mollusca > Bivalvia > Pectinida > Pectinidae > Argopecten > Argopecten irradians. Next base: position 7,690,042 of record NC_091148.1, on the reverse strand, counting down.
AGAATGATTCTAAACTAGTTTATATTGTATCTGGGTGCAAATTACAACTACATATACCACAAATGTGTGGTTATTCAGTTTATTCTTCACGACACCAGCCGGGGGTCCGGAATTGCGATCCCAATACTGGAAGTTTTACCATAAAAAGTCACGTGCTTATACCTCATTTATGCCATTGGCCGGAATATACAATTGTATTATGGGTAACTAGTGATCACGTGATTTTGTGTTTACTTCCAAATATGGTGATAGTTTGCTTGCCATTTCTTCGGAGAAATTGATTTATTTGAAAATATTTAGACTCCAAAATATTATTAATATTGCATGCTTATCATTTGACTTGCACATATGCACTGTTTTACTATAAATCCGCGGGGGATTTTCCCCAATAATGGCACAAAACACGCGTTCTTTTTAGTCAAACGTAGTAAAACAAGTCACGTGATTATACCTCATTCATACCATTGGCCGAAATAAATATGGAATTGTATTATGGGTAACTAGTGATCACATGAGTGTGTGTTTACTTCCAAATAGAGTGATTTCTCTGACCTGGTATTTATACATAATTAGGCCTTTTGAAGAAGATCTTATTTTCTCTGTGTTATATGTACATGTATATGTTCTGAACTTGAAGCTTGGAATACGAAAATTTCACATTGAAAGAAGAAGGGTTAAAACAACAAACACACAATATGAAATACAATTTAATTTTCAATGGTATTCCAGAGACACAGGCAGAACATACAAACGATGGACGAGAAACAGAATTGGTGTTAAAAGAATTTGTGAAGACATATCTAAAACTAGAAGACGCAAATGACATTCCATTCCACAATGTACATCGACTCCGTCCCCGCTCCGATGGGAAGCCCAGGGGAATTATAGCGAAATTTGTCAGGTTCGCGGACCGTGAGAGAGTGTTAAAAGCAGCGCCAGAAAACCTTAAGGATCTGCGACAGTATTCTGTCTTCCAACAATTCCCACCTGAGATCGCGCAACGAAGAGCCAACTTGTACCCTAAAATGAGGGAGCTCAAACACAATGGTAATCGGGTTAAATTGGTGTACGACACATTAATTGTTAATGGCACCCCGTATGAGGCCCCTTCGTCATCGAACGCGCCACCACCCGATCGACCAAATAGGCAAGTCCGTTGGAATGGACCCGACCATGACAGAGGACGATCTCGTGCACGTGAGGAACGGGTAAACCAAATGTAGGACAGTCGCCCAGACGACCCCGGGACGGGCAATACACAAACTGATCAACTTCATGTTGGTTTTTTGAACGTCTGCGGGTTAAAATCAAAGTTAAATAACCCTGATTTTCTTTCTTTGATTACAGAATATGACATTTTTATGTGTGTGGAGACGAAAACCGATAACCTTGATGAAATTGTAGTACCCAATGGTTATAATTATCATTTGACAAATAGGATGAAGTGTAAAAAAAAGTCCGGAGGAATTATTGTTATATATAAGCAGATATTGGCTGATGTTTTGCATTTTCATAAAACCGAATCGGAGTTTGTACAGTGGTTTGAAATAACTAAAAACAAATCATTAATACATAACAATGTTTTATTTGGATGTGTGTACATTCCTCCAGAATATTCCAAATATTCGTCAGAAAATGCCTTTACCGATTTGGAAGATGAATTGATAGCACTTTCTAAACATAATCATAACATAATATTAACTGGTGATTTTAATGCAAGATCAGCGACATTATCTGATTATATTGTACCGGATGAAAATCTTTTTGGTATACTAAATATTTCTGATAATAATAATGATAGCAATAACATGTATTCAATTCAACAGCTTCTTGATCAAAATGTTCCTTTAACTAGATATAGCATGGATAACAGTAATCCAAACAGGTATGGGACACGACTTATTGAGTTATGTAAGCGATGTTCTATATTTATAGCTAATGGACGTATAGGAAAAGATATATATATATAGGAGAAACGACATGTCGAGATGTAAGCGTGGTAGACTATCTTCTTTTGTCAGCTGCAAGTTTTAAGTTTGTATCTGACTTTGAAGTCTGTGAATTTAATCCAATGTTCTCCGATGTTCATAAACAGTTTCACTTCAAAGTAAATATTAACTATGAAATTTGTTCGCAATCTAAAAACCAAGTAAGTAATTGTCCTAGTATTAAGTGGAATTCTATGAAAACAGACGATTTTGTATCTGCTCTTAATTTAAATTCGAATATTGAATTACAAGATATTAATGCAAAACTAAATGAAATAGTGACACTTACTGATGTAAATCATACAGATATTAACAATATTGTTGAGGACTTGAGTAAAGTTCTGACGTCTACAGCGTCAAATGTATTTGGTGTAAACCAAGCTCACAAAAGTAAAGCTTGTAGTAAACTAAGTAAGCCATGGTTTAACAAAGAATGTAAAGTAGCCCGTAACGCATTTAATTATATTAAAAATATCTATAAAAATAATAAGTCGAGAGAAAACAAAACACAATTAAATAAAAAGGGAAGAGAATATCGAAAGACAATTCATATTAATTTTAAAAAATATCAAGAGAAATGTGCGAAAGAACTGAGAACGCTATCAAGATGTAGTCCTAAGGCTTTTTGGAAAACTTTGAATAAATTTAGTCAGTCGACAAAGAAATCCCCTTGTATTCCCTTAGATATTTTCTATAGATACTTCAAAAAGATTAATCGTGGTGATGATGATGATGATGATGATGGAAGTGGTGATGATGATGATGATGATGATGATGATGATGATGATGATGATGATGATGGAAGTGGTGATGATGATGATAATGATAATGATGATGGTGATGGTGATGATGATGATGATGATGATGATAGAAGTGGAAGTTATGATGATGATGATGATGATGATGATGATGAAGTTAGTAGTGATGCTGATGATGATGGTGACGTTGATGATGATGGTGATGATGATGGGGATGATGGTGATGATGATGATGAGGATGATATATTGAATAGTGAAATAACCGAACTTGAATTACGTAATGCTATTAAACAGTTAAAAAACAATAAGGCCCCTGGTATTGACATGATATTAAATGAATACTTAAAAAACTCTCCGCCTGAACTATTAACTATATATTGTAAACTTTTTAATGTCATTTTGGATACAGGATTATTACCTGAGAGTTGGACTATTGGTATTATAAAACCCATGTACAAAAAATAAAGGAAGTGAGCAAGATCCGGATAATTATAGAGCAATAACCCTTATAAGTTGTCTTGGGAAATTGTTTACTTCTATCATAAACACAAGGTTGAATAAATACTCTATTCAAAGAAACCTCATTTCAAAAAATCAGGCAGGATTTAGAAAGAATCACTCCACGATGGATAATGTTTTTATTTTGCAATCTCTGATATCTCTATATCTCGCTAATAATAAAAAGCTGTATTGCACTTTTGTTGATTTTCGAAAAGCATTTGATACTGTTGTGGCGTGTAGGTTTATGGAAAAAGATTAGGAAAAGCAAAATAAAGGGAAAATGTTTTAAAGTAATTTATAATATGTATGATAATATAAAATCTTGTGTACAATACAATGGTCAAATATCTGATTGTTTCCCGTGCCTAGTTGGTGTCCGCCAGGGTGAAAATCTATCCCCATTTCTTTTCTCAATATTCCTAAACGATTTAGAACAATATATGGAGGTTGCAGGAGTTAGCTCCCTTGAGACTATCGAACAGAAAATGTCTGATAAATTAAGCATATTTTTGAAAATATTCATATTACTTTATGCAGATGATACTGTGATACTTTCCGAAACACCAGAAGGTATGCAAAACGCACTAGATATTTTTCAACAGTATTGCGATACATGGAAACTTCAGGTAAATATTAACAAAACTAAAGTGTTAGTGTTCAGCAAGAGGAAAACTAAACAGGTGTATAATTTCGTGCTTAACGGTCATGTCTTGGAAACAACAATATACTTTTACATATTTAGGCATCACTTTTAAATATAATGGTAATTTTTCCAACGCTATTAACAGATTGGTTGACCAAGCCCAAAAATCAATATTCGCTATATATAAAAAGGTGCGTAACCAAGCTATTCCAATAGATTTACAACTAAAATTATTTGATTCGTTAGTTGAACCAATACTGCTATATGGTTCCGAAGTTTGGGGGTATGGGAATTTAAAGTCAGTCGAGCAAACACACCTGAAATTCTGCAAACGAATACTTAAAGTCAGAAGTAGCACTCCAGATTTTATGGTGTATGGGGAACTGGGAAGATTCCCACTCGAAATAAATATCAAACTGAGAATGCTGTGTTTTTGGAATAGACTTATACAAAATGAAAATAAATTAAGTAGTATACTTTATAAACTAATCTCGAAGTTACATTTCGAAGGAATATACACATTTAAATGGATATCTTTCATTAAAAATATTTTTGATGAATCTGGTCAGTCAATTGTCTTCCTCAATGAAATACAAATGATTAACAGTTTTTATAAAAGTTTTATGAAACAGCGCCTTCAAGATCAGTTTATACAAAAATGGTTCTCAGATGTGGAAAATTCCTCAAGAGGGCAAACTTATCTAATATACAAAAAAGAATTTGGATTTGAAAATTATCTTATAAAATTATCGGAAATGAATAGAGTATACATAACTAAATTCCGTACATCAAATTTAAAAATTCCAATTGAGACTGGAAGATGGCGTAATGTTGAGAAACGTGAAAGAATATGCCATTTATGCAATGAAAATATCGGGGATGAATTTCACTATCTTTTTGTATGTAAACACGAAGAAATAAAAAATATACGTATTAAATATATCCCACAGTATTATTATAGTAATCCCAGTCTTCATAAGATGGGTGGCCTTATAGGTATTTGTAATATCCAATTATTGAAGAAGGTGTCTCTATTCATTAGAAAAATGATGGTATTTTTGTAAATGTGAATAAAAGCTATGATAGTAGTACGGTATAAATATTGTTAATTTCCAAATTAATTGTCCATATTTTAGTAATTGGTAATGATATATATTGTCCATCCTGCCACGTGCAGTTGAAAATGTAACTTGTAATTTTATAATCCATGTAACACATTTTAATGTGTCTGGGAGACTATAATAAAATCTTGAAATCTTGAAAAATAAAGCAGGTAATAATATATATAAATATAAATTTAGAATTCTACGAATTAAGCCGGGAGTAGCCGATCTTCGCTGATCCTAGATTAGACGGTTAGACCTATTGAATTGGTCAATTCACATTATATCATTTATTACAAAACGTGAAAATGACAGTTTTATAACTCATTTCGGATCATTATTTATAGTAAAATAATACATATACGGTTAGACCTATTGAATTGGTCAATTCACATTATATCATTTATTACAAAACGTGAAAATGACAGTTTTATAACTCATTTCAGATCATTATTTATAGTAAAATAATACATATGTGCAAGTAAAAATGATAAGCATGCAATATTAATAACATTTTGGAGTCTAAATATTTTCAAATAAATCAATTTCTCCGAAGAAATGGCAAGCAAACTATCACCATATTTGGAAGTAAACACACAATCACGTGATCACTAGTTACCCATAATACAATTGTATATTCCGGCCAATGGCATGAATGAGGTATAAGCACGTGACTTTTTTACTACGTTTTTACTACAAAAAATAGATGCAGATATATCCCGAGTTTGGAGCTAAAACCGCGTCCCGCGGGAGGAATTTTAGCCCAAAGGTTGAATCTGGCCATTAAGACCGTAACAAAAATTCGTTGTGCCTTTATATAAGTGTATCGAGGGATGTAAATATTTATGTATATATATGGACAGAGCAAGCTAACAAGTAAAGCTGGTTTCCAAATGGGTATTGCGTATCTGTACTGTGACCTTTTTGGCTTTTAAATTACGTAACTGGTATTTTTCGTGATTCAAAAAAATGAAATCTTGAAAAAATAATTGTAATATAGTATAGAACGGTATGTACCACATGGACTTAGTACGAATGCTAATCCACAAAGCACACACACAGCTTTTAAACGAATTTTCAACCGACGGTTATATATATTAATAAATGATTATGGCCAAGAGGATGGAAATTCGTTGTACAAAGCAGAGTCCTTTTGCACTCTAACTTCCTCAGCTCGGACTAACAGTTACAATGTGTACATACACACAGGCTACAGCTGCATGGCCGGGATATGCAGGATCACAATTTTTAATTTTGTAATCAAATATATAAAAACTTTTCTGAATTAACAAAATCAACGTCGATCTCTGCTGTATGGCGCCTTGCTGCATATACACAGTGCCCTATGAAAGGATGGCCTTTGAATTCCACTTTCATGACCAGATGTCGACATCTTTTAGTTTAGATGTCGACATCAATAACTGACAAGTCAGTGTCACACCCGAGCATAAACACGATTAATCGCAGAGTTACCGACTTTCTACATAATTATCTTGGAATCATTATGTGGGCAGGTTCATGTGGTAAGTCGACATATTCTTCTGTTTCTGTCGACATCTTCCGATATGATGTCGACTTAATGCCTTAATTATGTCGACATCATTAAGTCGTAAGTCGGCAACTCGATGGCAGAAATATGCCACCAATATGGTCTATGGTACAAGCACTGACTTCAGTTTTCTATATTCAAAGATAGTGGCTATTTCATATGATTTGCGCATGAGTAACAGGAAGGCGACAAGTCGACAACTCGACAACACGACAACTCGACAACACGACAAGTCGACATTTTACCGCGACAACACGAGATTCTGTACGCGCTAATTAGCGTGTTTGAAATGTCGACTTGTCGTGTTGTCGACTTGTCGTCTTGTCGTGTTGTCGACTTGTTCGAAAACGCGACAAGTCGACATTTTAACTGTTAAATCTCGGGTTGTCGCAGTTTGAGACCTTAATTCCTTTATTCCTTAACTTATAAAGGAATTCCTTATCTTTAACTCACGCATAGGAAATCAATACAGAAGTTAAGGAAAAAAATCTTAAGTTAGGGAATCTTCCTTAAAATATTTAATACATTCCTATGGAGAATTTTAACGAATTCCTAAAAGGTAAGCAACGTTCATATAAATGGGCCCAGAGATTACACCACCGCGAGCCCGAAATTATCTGAGAAAACAAACATCTTTAAAAACTTCGTATTTATAGTGTAGCTCGATTTTCTAGTTAATCTTTACCGAATTACAGTTTCAGACTAATACTGCCCTATAACATGTTGTAACTACAACGCCACCCACTATATCACAAGGGGTCAACTCAATGAAAATGGATGTTGTCATACATTTGTTGTATTTGGTGAATGGACTGATGAGTATACATGACAGTCATGTGATTTTTTTCAGAAAATACGAGATTTGATTTTTTTTTCTAAAATCAGGATATTTACTATAAAACTCTGTGCACTATATGAGCAACATTTGTCAAATAACAGCAAACCTCAACATCGCTTGCGAAGGGTATTCAGTTTGTTTCAGGGAGAATATTCTTCTGAATATACCCTTGGCTAGCGAAGTTGAGAAACCTGTGCAGTACTATCAATCCAAAATGTGAAATCAATAACTGTTAGCCAGATTTATTTCCGTGGTGTTTGAATTTCGCAATTCACAAAGCTGTAAATGCACTTTTAATACGTCGATTTCGAGATACCAAAAATGACGTGGGTAAATTGCACTTAAAAATTTACAGTCCGTGTTTCCATCGATTTTGACCAATCGACAATAAATCTTTTTACCCCCATGTCGTATTGGTGTCTCGAAACCCCGTATTAAAATGATTTCGCGGCAGCCTATTTTCGCGATTTGTTTTTTAATTCGCGAAAATAGCTTTGTTTATGTACAGTAATACTGTTCAGTGTAACCAACATGACCTTAGTTAAAGGCCCATTACCTTTCCGAAGCAAAATTTAAAGGTTTCTTAAAAACACTAATAACAAAAGAAAATGCCTATTCATGGCCTAAGATGAGGTAACAACATCAAACATATGCAAGATTTCCTGCGTAAAAATGATAACTGCGGAGATTCATTTCGCTGTTTTGCCGTCTGATATGGTGGCTGATTACGGCCATCTCGTGTTGTTGTGTTGTCGCCTTGTCGTGTTGTCGCCTTGTCGAGTTGTCGCGGTCTCAAACTGCGACAACCCGAGATTTAACAGTTAAATTGTCGACTTGTCGCGTTTTCGAACCGCGACAAGTCGACAACACGACAAGACGACAAGTCGACAACACGACAAGTCGACATTTCAAACACGCTAATTAGCGCGTACAGAGTCGCGGTAAAATGTCGACTTGTCGTGTTGTCGAGTTGTCGACTTGTCGTGTTGTCGCCTTGTCGTGTTGTCGACTTGTCGTGTTGTCGAGTTGTCGACTTGTCGCCTTCCTGTTACACATGCGCAAATCATATGAAATAACCACTATCTTTGAATATAGAAAACTGAAGTCAGTGCTTGTGAATATTTGGTGTGTTTGTAAGATATTCGATGTTCAAAATTGTTAAAAAATTATATTTTTCCCCATTGTTAACTCTTTTGAAATATATTATACTTAACGGAAATCATAATATTAAATTAATTGAATATTAACAAAACAAAGGATATTGTCAGAACACAGAACACAAATGTTTGTACAATGAACAGTAACAGAGAGGACAAATGTACATGTATATTAACTTAATATTGTAAAATCTCCTTTACAAAATGTTGTGTTATTACTCGGTTAAAACTTATTATTCAATTTGAAGAATTGAAGAGAACACGGATGATAAGACGAAATATTATCTATTATTACTAATTACTGTAATAGGTTATGTGTGCAGTAAATCAAACAATAACCTTAATTTAAGATCTAATAAAGAATTTGATTTAAAACGATAAGAAAAAATCATTAAAACTTTCATTTAGTCCAAAGCGTTATAGAACAGATAAGGTGTTGTGTCCCATCTTTCTGGTAATTAGTTCATCTATTTTGATCATCTGCATGCATCACAACGTATATAATGTTAATATTCTTATTTATAAAATTTGTTTATTGTAATACAGCAAGATTTAACCCTCGAAAGTTTGATTGTGTACTTTGACTACAGTAATTCATACAATAGTAATCAAACGCTGTAGCATAGATACTTCCAGTAGACATTTAATATAATGGAACTCTTGCAAAAGAAAAGTACACAATTAGTATTTCTGGGTCTAGAAATTCCTAATACATAAAACATGTGTTCATTTTACGAAATGAATATCATAATTATATAATAATAATCTTTCTCAAAGCGATCAATTTGTGGTTAAGAGAGGCTTGGCTAATTATGATACATCCAAGTATAATTGACCTGTGTTAATATGGTCCGAGTGCAAAGTCAATAAAAGCAACTCAAGTTACATTACGCAAACATTGAGTTCTTCAGGGTGGTGTCCTATGGTCGATGTTTTTTTCTTGTAAGTAACATGCACATTAGAGAATGCTTTGATACTTGCCAAAGAAAATAATATCTAGTATAAAAAATAAGGACCTCAGTTTCGGTTCATATGGTGTTATACCGCCCTGGTATAATTTAAAATAATGACCTCGGGCTACGGTCTGGGTTATTTATTTATTCTACCAGGGCGGGACAACAACATATATACATCCTTATGCATGTATATCTGCAGTGCTTTTATCTTTATATTCGGTAATTCCTGTGTTATATTTGATACATTTACCATTATGCTCCGTCGTTATATCGAGATATTCGATGCATTTTCCTTTATATTATGTAGCTAAAATTAAACTTTATACTCGGTACAAATTTCTTTAAATTCTGTACACACTTCTTTATATGATGTGCAACCTTCTTTATATAATGTGCAAACATTTATATAATGAAGATCAAATCCGGCTTATAATATTTGCATAATTTTTCGGCTGATTTCGTCTTAGTGACAGCACTTTGAATAGTTGTGTAGGATTTTGAAAAGGAAATTATTGCTCTTACCAACGGTAGTAACCGTTTTTGTGAAGATTTACTATAAATATGATTTTAACCGCTAAAACTTCATATAGGTGGACTACGTTTTGTTTGTCTCGGGATCTATCCATCCTCCTCAATATATATATCACCATGTAGATTACGATTTTACCGATTTTTGTATTTAAACTCATAAAACGTCCAAAATAGTCTATACATGACACTCTGGTAGGTCCAAATTATTGGGTCGCCATCTACATGTAGACAATTAATCCTGTGTCTATATTGGATCACCAATATAAGAAAAAAAATTGATTTTGTTTTTAATTTTAGATGTGCTACTATTTTGTTAATTCATATCACGAAAATAAAAACAATTAAGAAGCAAACGCTAATTGAATTCTTCGTTTCGAAAAGGTAGTTGGTCTTAAAAGCTGTATATATGTGCCGTAATTTTCATACTCACGAATCAAGAGCTTTTGGATATTTTATTCACCAACCTTTCGAAAATTACATTTACAAGTATGAATAATAACTGAAAATGATTTTGACAGTACATATGCGGTCAGGCTATGAAGCCAAGATGTGGTCTACAATTTCATTTAACATTTTTATAAAGTAATAAGAAATTATAAAGTGATTACTGCAGGTATGCATTTATCTTAACATACATAAGACATAAATTCTGACTTGTAAATAATGTTTACAAGGCATCGTACATGGTTTTCTGACCATTTGAATGATTATCACACCTTAAAACAACCTGATGGTTTTCAATAGTTTCTTGAAGAAAAATTGCATGCCCAGTTACGGCACATATCACTTAACCAATTAATACATAAATTCCCAGCCGCCATACATCATCTATGATATAGGTTCATGTATATATTATCCGAATAGCGTATATTGAACTTTGATTCCTAGGCGTGGCAACATTATAAGATTTTTCAAATATCTATATAGATATGTAGATCAACCCTGTTGAGATCAGCCGCTTGATTTTTACACTTAACCTTATCCTAAACATGTTCCCTAAACAGGTTTAGTTGAATTCGGACCAGTTGAGAAGATGATGGAATTGTTATGTTTAGTGGTGATAGACAACAAATAAAAGTGATGTCGATAGGTCACCTGCCTGGGTGACCATCTTAAGCTTGTCCTTAAGGCTTAATAGTCCGAAGGCCCGTAAATCTGAACGTCCGTTAGTCCGAACGACCGTTAGTCCTAAGGCCCATTAGTCCGGAAGTCTGATAGTCCGATACCCGATATAAATGTAGAGACTTTAATTACAAGACTCAGTAGTAAACTTGCTAAGATATGTGTAACTCTAGACTGACATCATCTTCAGTGACCCACGGATGATTGCACTACACTACGCTACATTTGTCACTAATGTAGCGCAGGGTCACCGACAAAAAGCGGAATGTGGCTTATTTTAAAAATTGTGAAAAAAAACATAATCTTGCAATACATGTACATAAACGTATCCGAAAAGAAAGAGAGAGTGTAATATGTACACTGCAATCCTGGTTATTAGTTTCCCAGATATTACCATTATGCGAACCATTTTCATCATTGCAAAAAGGGGAGAATAAACAAGTAAAAGGAAGAAGACGGAAACACAAAAAAAGTCGTGAAATACATATTTCATATATGTATGCAGGTTAGAATTGGTAATATATATATATCATCCATTCAAGCAGCCATGTTATCCCTAATGCAATCAAATTACAGGGGACAAAAGCTTTACATTAGGCATATGTTTGAAAGATAATTCATAAAATGTATATTTATGTGACATCTTATAAAATGTAAGATATTTTCTTTCTTTTTATGATTTTTTTTATTTATAATTTTGTTGTATTTTTAATAATGCAATGCTCATTGAAGAAATCACAACTTGCCGTCCATAAAAGTTTGCAGTTAAATAACTTTAAAGAATTGCCGAAAAATGTATTTATCACAATTTATTGAAAACATGTAAAACTATCAATTTACTTGAAGTAAAACAACTATATAAATTGCAATATTTTCTATTTTTCGGATTAACGGGCCTTCAAACTATTAGGCCTTAGCGGTTGAAGTGACCTTAAAATTAACAGATGACGATTACTGCGTACTAATCAGACGGCACGACCAGACTATTATTACACGATTATCATATAATAAACAAATTATTGAAATTCATAGTTCAAAGAAAAATACTTTGACAACTCTCGATGAAGAAATTGCTATCAAATATCTTCATCTAGCTACAAACACATGCACACAATTATTTTCATTAGCAATCCAATATGGCGAGTGTTATCCATTGTTTGCGCATGTGTAACAGGAAGGCGACAAGTCGACAACTCGACAACACGACAAGTCGACAACACGACAAGGCGACAACACGACAAGTCGACAACTCGACAACACGACAAGTCGACATTTTACCGCGACAACACGAGATTCTGTACGCGCTAATTAGCGTGTTTGAAATGTCGACTTGTCGTGTTGTCGACTTGTCGTCTTGTCGTGTTGTCGACTTGTCGCGGTTCGAAAACGCGACAAGTCGACAATTTAACTGTTAAATCTCGGGTTGTCGCAGTTTGAGACCGCGACAACTCGACAAGGCGACAACACGACAAGGCGACAACACAACAACACGAGATGGCCGTAATCAGCCACCATAGTCTGACGCAGTAATATTCAACTACTGTGCGGTATTTAGGACGACGGCGGGAAACATAAGACGACCCGCGTTATGAAAATTAACATTTTATTTATTTAAGTTAAAAATTTAAATAAGATGAGGATGAGTGTAGTATTAAAGATGAATTAATAACTTTTGCGACTCTACAAAATTATCGATCTCGTTTTACATTCCCATTTTAAAAATTAAAAGCCGTTTTGGAAAGGTAATGGGCCTTTAAAACATATTTTATTCACAAATAACGCAAAAATGGATTGGAAACAAGTTATATAGCAAATACTGTAAGCCAACTATCTTTCGCGGCTGCTAATTATCGCGTTTCCATTTCAAAACAAGTTCGCAAAAGTTAACAGTCGCGGATTTAAAATCTCTCTGGAAATTCCTATCAGAATCAATGATGTAAAATATTTTAGTTCATATGCAGAGATAAACTTTCGCGAATTTACTTGGGTCGCGAAATTCGCGAAAATAAATCGCACACAAAGGAATTTGGTTTATAGTAGGTGCTGCGTACATGTATGTACGTAAAAAGCAGTTTATTTAAACTATTTATAGAAAACTACGGAGGAGTAATAAAACATGGGGGACGGGGGGGATATGTATAGATATGTAATTATCAGTCACGACGTCTTTTCCACTTGTACTTTACAAATTAAAGTACCCTTTTCCGATATGATACTACTTGGAGTTACAACCACCAGTGTAAAAGGGCAATAGTAATATTACCAAGTGTAGATTAGTCGTCTTCCGGGTCTTAACATGACGTAGCTCTCAAGAATGAGCATGTCTTTATCACAGTGATAGCATATCTACGTCGACGGACACAATCAATGATACCGGTTTTGTGTTTAGAAAGCCCTGCAGCATTCTGAAGGCCGTCGTATTGATTTGTATACTCACTCGTATTGAATAAACATTTGTCTGGAATACCCGGACAGAACTTCCTTGTCTAATTTTAGATAGGCTATTAGCACCAAACGGATGCGTTATGAGTCCATGTTCAAACCACAGGCTTTCAATTAAATAAATATACTGTGTGTATCTTGCTCCACTAAAACTGCCTTTCTTACAATTATTTGGTTTTTAAATGTCAATATATAATTATTAGGCAAAGTAACAATAATATTGACAGGTTTACCGGACTATGGATATCTCTATATAATATGTGTAATATTATGGGACGGTGTCGTAAAACTGCCGGGGATCGATCAGTATTACACATATAGAGGTGCCATATCTATGGAGTTAAAAGCCCGTGGTTCAAACAAAATATGAGTCATACACAGTTGTTGTACATGTACTAAAAAGTTATGTCAGGTTGAATCTTTTCATTACAAATTCGAACCGCTCTGTGTTCATATATATCACCATTTATGCAACGATTATACTGTAAAAGTTTGCGTATTTCATAGGTAAAGGAGTAATCGTAATAAATATATCGCCGCGATAAATCACAAATGTAGCTACAATAGAAACGTATGGCTAAAAGTCGAAAAATTTAATCGGCGCGAAAATTAGGCATTTGAACGCGATGACCTTTATACCACGTGGTCTTCATATCAGATACATTTTCTACACTTGTCACATCAATTGAAAACGATATTTCGTCCCAGTATAAGATGACTATGTAAACCAAAATAAGTCTGACAACTATTTCAAACTATTTCGTCCCCAGAAATTCACTGTCAAAATTTTGCAAGTAGCAATTTGATTGGCCACTTCCAAAGGTCACCTGGACATGACCCCTAATGGGATTTTCTCAGATCCTCTTATCTAACGTAGTGATAATCAGGATCTGTATTTTAATCAGATTGCTAAACGTTGAGCACGATGACGGTGAAATCGAAGGTTAACGAAGTGCATTTTTTCAATGATTCATAAAAATAACATATACTATATAAGTTTTAGTAAAACTTCTTAAAATTATCAGAAATTCATTTCTCATACACACGCATACATGTCTTAAAACACCCTTCTAAGGACAATACAATATCTTAAAGAACAAAGCGGCCTTTAAAAACTGGTCAAATTCTTTGTGAAAATTGGTGCCCTGAGAAAGTGGTCTTATAAAACAGATGGTCATTATAAAGAGGTGGTCGTTAAGGCAGGTTTTACTGTATTCTGATCATCAATAATTAAAGAAACAGCTAGCTATGTTATCAGTAGTAAGTGCAATGATATTGATTACTTTCTTCGACAAGAACTTTCTAGAATGGCGATTCTGAGAAAAGGTTAGTTTTATTTCATTCCAGGATGTTTGGAAAAATACCCCCCTGAATCCTTGCCAGCTGTGATCCGATAGGCCCGTTTTGAGAGCGTGCTCACGTGTGGATATATATCAGGACCACACGTACGCCGTATCACTTGGTAGATAGCAGACGACACAACTGCATCGTCCGGTCAGCTTTAACTGTGTTTGTACCTGTTCAGGGTAAGTTGATATTTGTGTGAAAGGTGAACAGAAATATGAAATAACACGAAGTATCATTTTCGCATACCTAGTATAATGTATTTGTTTCAAGGAAATGTATATGTATGCTAAATGCATGAGACCAACGTTAACAATCTGTGACATGAGATATATACATGCACAAATATCGGTCGTACATAACTATACAGCCCATGCAAATACTAACTATATAAACACAGTACCCCTGCTCGATTCGGTCTGAAAAGCGGCTACCGGCGTACGCCGGTCACGTGAACGGGCGACGACCGGGCGATCTGACAAGCAAAAAGCATAACCGGCGTATTCCATCATGGTGAACGTTTCTTCAGAGCTTTAGTAACATTTTGATTTTTGCATCAAACACAACCAAAGATTGAATTTAAGTTGAATTAATAGATAGCATGATATTCTAAACATTAATTACGCTAAACTTACCGTTATCAAGAGAAAGAAAAATATTCTACATGTACGTTTACAACTTTTCTTTTTGACAAATTAAAAGCGATTGAATAGTCGACGCATGTGCGTGGTTGTCTCTGTTTGGTAATGAACGAATAATTGGTATTCCGAAAGTAATGGTAGAGTTCATAATATAATGTGTATTTGGAAAAAAGCGATATTGCCAACAAGAAATTTAGCTTTCAAATATTCGTGTATTCCATTACCGGGCCAAGAACTTTAAGAAATTCATCAATCATTAGTGTTTAATATCAATAGGATACCGTGACTGGCTAATGTCATTTTGTTGTTTCGCCTTTTCGGAAAATGAACACCCCTCGTTCATGCTACACTGTATAATAAACACGTGTATGTTGTTTTATTCCAAAAGAGGAAATATAAGAAAGTGCATCATACTGCATTAAACTCTTGTATTGAATTTTCTTATGAAATAAAAAAAAAAACCCCATATATGGTGGCTGGTCGCATTGTCGCTCCTCACAAATTCGCTCCGTGCGTTCGAGTTGTAATGCACATTTGATGTAATGTATGGTGCATTGTAATTGGCATTGTAGAATTAATTTATATTCATATAATATAAGATAATTTTCTAGCATTTCAGCTTGGAATTTAATTACACATCGGCACAAGACAATACGCGATGCAACAGTGCGATAATGCGCGGAGTGACACTGCAAAAAACAATACAAAATACACTGTTGGACTCGGTGCGACAAATTTTATTTTCTTGCTAATACGACAGATTGACATGATTGTTTTATCGCACAGTCGCGTGATAACGGCAGGGTATTTTTGTCGCTCCAAGCACTGTCGCTCCATGCATTGTTGCAATGGGCTCCACGCCAATGATTATTTGTTCTAACTAAAATTCAAGAGATCGCTGAAGCACCGATTAGTAAAGCATGAGTTATCTAAATAAACTGGATATAAATTGATACCCTCTAGGCGCTTTATTCAAAACCAGGAATATATGATCCCTAAATTTTGTCTCTCTTATAGGCCGACATATGCTTTTGGGGAGCTAAACCATCAAGTCAGGTGTCAATGTTTAAATTTCAAATGTTTAAGTTACAAATCGTAACAGTGAAATTAGCAGTAGTTAACTTTAAACATTTATTCTTAAAAATATTTTTCCCCACTATGTTCAAATGACATTATAATATTGAACGTGTACATTGGTATCAATTGGGACGCCCCATTATATATGCCATATATAATCCATAGTATGTAGCCGCAATTTGCATGATAATATAAAAAGAGTTTCTATGTGTATGCTTTCGTAATAGTCGAATTCGGTGAAACAATCGTTTCCAGTACATGCTATAAACACTATTAAACATAATGGCATGGTTATTTCATAATATCTACATTTACTTGTTACTTCTACTATATAAACTAACCAAGGCCAAGTGAAGTATATGTGGGTATAACTGACAACCAAAAGTGACCATTATGACGCACTAATGTTGACTTAGTGACGTCAACTGATCATCGTCCAAATGGCTGTTCCATCTTGTGGATTATATCGCCTTTGATAAACGGTTTTCGTGGTCTAACTTAAACAATGTTAATGCAGAGACCCCAAAATGAGTTGATAATGTAAATATAAGCATTAAACTATCTTCCTATGGCATCTATGGTCTATATTGATGCCAGAGCTTTGCAAACAATCATCTCATAATGCGCGCTCTGCAAAGCTCTGGCTTCTATATAGACCATAGATGCCATAGGAAGATAGTTTAATACTTAATAATATATATTATTGTTATTTTTGCATATTTTGCCAAAATTTCCAATTAATACATTTACGAGTCAACAGTAATATCTATGGTTAGGACGGATGCATGGACACTTTATATCAAGTTATGTTCAAGTACAGCTAAGAAGTGATATATAGTCATACAAAAAATCACTTGTTTAAACGGTCTAAAATCATAAACGTGTATAGACCCATATATATATATATTACCTATACAAACACATTGAAAAATCTAATGGTATGTTCTATGGGAACAAAGTAGTGTGAAGAAAAAGAATCTGCCAATCAGGAAGTCGGATTTAGTATGAAAACACATAAAAATTAATTATTTGCATATAATTATAATACCAATGTTTGCATGGTACGTATGCGCGACAGAAGTAAAATCATACAATGTTACTTGACATAAGCTTTACCATGTTGACGTTTGTCGATAACCGGTAGAATGGTCACAAAACTAGAATTTTATGTGTTTTTTGTATCGATTAACTACCATCATCGGGGTTTTGTCTTTTAGTGCTAAAATAAGTGGTTGTTTTTTTCTTTGTATATGTTAGTCCACCAATTATTATGCTATTTATTTTGACTACTGCGTATTTTTTTTTATAAATTTTGTTCTAAATCTAATAGAAATTTTTGACCTTATATTTTTTTTTCTTTTTAGTAAAAATGGCGTCGAAACCAAGAGAAACCTTTTTTTCAGACAACAAATTAGGGCCTTGCCCTTATGTGATATCAGGGGATGTTTCAAAAACCAAAAAGGGACTGATTGTTCTACAAGAATGGTGGGGACTGAACGATCAAATCCAAAGCGAGGCGGCGATGATCGCAGAGAAAGGGAACTTTGTCACGATTGTTCCCGATCTTTACCGAGGGAAAGTTGCCATTGACAACGAGACCGCCGGACATTATATGGGCGATCTTGATTGGGCCGGAGCTGTTCACGACATTAAGGGAGCAGCGCGCAAACTCAAGGCAATTGGTTGTGAAAAGGTACGTGGAATGCATTTTGTTCATCAGTTTGCAAGCATGTGTTAAGCAACCAAGAATTAAGTTATCTCAAAAGTTATACTTTCTATGTACAAATGTAATACTTTTGTTCACATCTAGAATAGTGAAAAAATCAAGATTATCCATAATGGTAAACCCCTTTAAAGTCACTCTAGATAAACAGAAAACAAATTTTAATCTACATATTGTATATTGGAAAACAATCATAATTATCCCCCTCGTCGTTTTCTCATAAAAAATATGACGTTTCACATATCAAAACATTACGTAACAATCAGTATCTACGAGCAGTGGTAGATAACTCTAGATATGTAATATTCAAATACAGAATAACTTGTTAAAGACAGTTTATGGTGTATGCAATGGATAAATCCAAGTGTGCTAGTTCTTATAGAACTTCTGTCGCTATGACCATTGACTTTATAGAAATCACAGATAAGGTTTTTCATTTATCATATTAACATTTTAGTATGTTACTCCCTTAGATTCAGAACGTAACGAGATTCGTTTTTTTTATTCTTCGTCAACATCTGACATTTAGCACCGTTTGCACAAGTTTGAATATGAAAAAAACCTCTTTTAGTTATATTCCAAATAATGTTACCATACTAGAAAGTGTTCTTTGTAAAATTATTTCAATGACTCTTTACGTTTGCTCCAGGTTGGTGTCACAGGATTTTGTATGGGGGGAGCTTTGTCTTTAGCAGCAGCCGCTTTGCTAAAAGAAATACAGGCCAGTGCACCATTTTATGGAATCCCAAGTGATGAACTGGCCGACGTATCAAAAATCACAATTCCCCTCCAGTGCCATTTTGGCGCTAACGATGCAGTTGAAGGATTCTCCTGTCCAAAGTCACAAGCCAAACTTAAGGAAAAGTTAGATCTCGGAAAAGTGAAATACGAGTTCCATTCTTACCAAGCTGGACATGCTTTCACCAACGCGACGTCCCAAGGTTTCCATAAGGAGTCATGTGAGCTGGCCATAGGAAGGATGGTGGACTTCATGAACAAAAACTTGTGAAACGTTACACTGCATTTTCTTTAACTTTTTCTAGCTGTTTTTGTATTGTTTTATAGTTACGATGTGTTCAATTGCAATCCTTCGCCATCCACTGTGAAATAAATGTCAGATGTTACACATGGCCTGTTACACCAGATATACTGTATATTAAAAGGAAACAAGAAAAATAGCTCTGATAGAGATTAGAAAGAGAGTGCATTAAATGTAGCGTTAGTTAAGTAAAGATGCTCCACCGTTTGACATTTATGGTATTCTTATCTATCAAAAATATGAGCAGACGAATTCGTATTTTTCTTCAGTTACAAAATTTACTTTACATCATTACCACCATTGAAAAGTTTGAGATTCTAATTTTACTTCAAGATAAAAATATTGAAAATCAATAATTGCGTTCCCTGGAACTCTGTCCTATATGGAATGAAGCATTGATTGAGCTAGAACGAATATACGTACCCGGCCTACTATACTTTCGGCCGGGTACGAATTGGTCCCTATGTGTCGTAGTGGAGAACTGCCTCCGAAAATCACTCGGGCATAGTTTTCTATACTTTTTTGTAGGTTTCCAATCGTTTTATACGTAAACATACATTTACATATCATTTTGTCCAAAACAAACACAACTACCATTCTTAATATCTACCGTACCGCTCACAAGACGTCAAATTCACAATTTGTGGACTTGTCGTAGAAATTCCCTTCAGAAAGACCTTCATATATATTATGTAAAAAAAAATAATGCCTCGATGAAAATTTTATATTTTATGTGGTTCAGTTTTATTGCCTAGTAGGTAAGCGATATCAAACAAGTACGATAAAATGCAAACAAACGTTTTATAATGGTTTGCATAATCATTTCTTTGCTCCATTAGCAGTAATGGGCGCCAATTGTAGCTCTAAAGACGACACTATTTTCTGTCAAATAGTCTTTTGAGCTACAATATTGCAGCTATGATTGAGCATGCACCAAAGAATGAATTATTTTCTATCATTTTTGGGTGTTAATAAGATATATATAGACGATTAAACACCGATATTTCTACAAACGATGACTATCGTTTATGCTATGTCGGCGGTGGAGAATTTTAGGTAATAATTCTGGCCTAAAGTAGCTGACCAGTATCACGGTGACCTATCCACAAATGTCCACTTTGGTCAGTGTTTTCAATGCGAAGAATAACTTGCATGTCGCCATTCAATTTTGGTGGTTGCTACTTTTTGTAAGCCAAACCCAAATCAGCTCAGTTGGTGTAAAGCACCTTGTGTATGGAGAATTACTCAACTAATTTCTTGCGGTAGTGTATTCACCTTGTCAGATGGATGATCTTGGCTGAAAGTAACCTGCTGCTATAAAAAGGATACCAATATTTTACTGGAAACCGGCACGGGTATGGTAACGGCGTACTCATTGTACCTGCTTGGTCATATAGCAATATTGTTATAATTAGGAATTCAATTAAAATCGTTCACAGTTCTGTCAATACTTTTTGTCTAATTTTTCATAATTGATTTAAGAAAGGATTATGCCTCGCTATTTTCTTGCAGGCTTACACTTTAGACCACGCAATTTGGAAAGAATGTTATCTTTATCTGGATGCAGTCTTTATAAAGGTCAAATTGTGATAAAATATGCTATTTAGGGTGTTATTTAGACGTGGTCGTTATTCAGTGGTAGTCGTTATTCAGATGTGGTCGTTATTCAGATGTGGTCGTTATTCAGATATGGTCGTTATTTAGATGTGGTCGTTATTCAGATGGGTCGTTATTCAGATATGGTCGTTATTTAGATGTGGTCGTTATTCAGATGGGTCGTAATTCAGACGTGGTCGTTATTCAGATGTGGTCGTTAATCAGACGTGGTCGTTATTCAGATGTGGTCGTTATTCAGATGGGTCGTTATTCAGATGTGGTCGTTATTCAGATGGGTCGTTATTCCGATGTGGTCTTTATTCAGATGGGTCGTTATTCAGATGTGGTCGTTATTCAGATATCGTTATTCAGATGTGGTCGTTATTCAGATGTGGTCGTTAATCAGACGTGGTCGTTATTCAGATGTCGTTATTTAGATGTAGTCGTTAATCAGATGTGGTCATTATCCAGACGTGGTCGTTAATCAGACGTGGTCGCTATTCAGATGTGGTCATTATTTAGATGTGGTCATTATGCAGACGTGGTCGTTATTCAGATGTGGTCGTTATTCAGATGTGGCCGTTATTCAGATGTGGCCGTTATTTAGATGTGTTCATTATTCAGATGTGGTCGTTATTTAGATGTGGTCGTTATTCAGACGTGGCCGTTATTCAGATGTAGTCGTTATTTAGATGTGTTCATTATTCAGATGTGGTCGTTATTCAGATGTGGTCGTTATTCAGATGTGGCAGTTATTCAGATGTCGTTATTTAGATGTGGTCGTTATTCAGATGTAGTCGTTATTCAGACGTGGCCGTTATTCAGATGTAGTCGTTATTCAGATATGATCGTTATTTAAATGTGGTCGTTATTCAGATGTGGTCGTTATTCAGATGTGGCCGTTATTCAGATGTGGTCGTTATTCAGATGTGGTCGTTATTTAGATGGGTCGTTATTCAGATGTGGTCGTTATTTCAGATGTGTTCATTATTCAGATGATTTAGATGGTCGTTTATCCAGATGTGTTCATTATTCAGATGTGTTCATGATGTAGTCATTATCCAGATGTGGTCGTTATCCAGATGTGGTCGTTATCTAGATGTGTCGTTATTCAGATGTGGTCATTATTCAGATGTGTTCATTATTCAGATGTGGTCATTATTCAGATGTAGTCGTTATTCAGATGTGTTCATTATCCAGATGTGGTCGTTATTCTAGAAATACTATAATCATATCGTTGTTAAATATCACTAGAAATGATATTGAAATGTACTAAATACACTGATAAATAACCACAATTTCTCAAAACTCTTCGGAATTATGAGTCTTTGTATACTTCCTCATTCATTCGTATTCTGTATCATTATCCTATTAGCTACATTTAGTAGTTCACCAATGAGTCATCAGTATTTTATCATTATAAAAGTCATCTTCTACCTCTTTTAGACGAATTCGATAACAATTTAGAATGAAAAGTTAGATGAAGTCGATACCCATTTGGCGTGACAAAGTAATTGCATATACTACTGTTCGATCTAACCCTATCGCTATGCAACATCACTACGTACACTGTAAACCTTTTTTTTATTATTTACTTATTCTGTTTTTTGTTTTCGTCCTTTTGAAAAGCTTCCAACCTTCAAACAAACAAAGCGAAAACCCACATACCAGAATCAAGCACATCTTTGAAGATGGTAGGAAACATGCCATTCCCTGCTCCATACGTATCTTATTGTTCAGTTCTTACAAATGTTTGTGTTTCTGTTTCATTCCTAAACCTACCAGTATGGGACACAACAAAACATAATTACTATGGGTTAATGATTCAAAGGAGTTCTTTGCACAAAGGTAATACTATTAGAAGTCAGCACGAGTATACTACAAAAGTTGTTGTATTGTTCACTGTAATAAACTTCAACCACTTTTCGTAAGATAAATCAGAATTACTAGCTGCACCATAACAAATCTAGTCACTAAAATAGCAGAATCATTTAATTTTATTGTTATATTTGGAAATTTATTTTGACATAATAATCGATTTGTCAAATCCAATCGGAAAAAAACATCAGATTTTTTATTTATTTATTTATTTATTTATTTATTTTTTTGCGAATTGGAGCGACACTATTGTGTTCACAAAAATCAGCAACATAGTTGCTATCATATATATATCATATACCGGTACATGCTTTTAAAGTTATATGTGCCGTAATTTTCATACTCTTGAATCAAAGAGTTTATTCACCGCCACCATTCATCAACATATTGAGAATAGCATTACTTACAAAAATAGGTTTTAAGTTTTTTAGTACAAATAAGAGCTGGAAAGGAATTTTGGCAGTTCTGGCAAAAAATCAAAATATTGTCATCTACAACGTATTGAAATGAATACATTGTACATACGGACAGCCGATGAAGAGATGATGTGGTCCATTTCACATATTAAGTGTTATTAGTACATGTAATTGTAAAGTGATTTTTCATGTATGTTTCCATCTTAACATACATAAGGGATACAAAGAAGAATTATACAATGCATAAATTCTCTGTGTTGTAACTAAAGTTTGTAAGGCAACATACATGTTTTTCTGTCCATTTGAATTATTTCAATAGCTTAATTCATTTAACCTGATGGTTTTCAATAGGTTACGTAATACAAAATAACATTTCAAAATGTTTCTCTAGTTACGGCTCAAATAACTGGATCTGTAAAAATGTAGTAGGATGACAACAAATGAACCTATAAAATATCTCCTTTCGAAGTCGTAATCGCAAAAATACTCCCTGACCTTCGAAAGTAAACCGCTATAACGCACTTATTCGTTGACGAAATGTTGTTTCCTTTTGACAAGTAGTAATGTCATACATACATTTACTAGTATATATATATATATATATATATATATATATAATACATTTGGTGTTCACATATTATGAACTCTGTTAACAATTTAGGTTAATACTTTAAGTACGTACACACGAACCTATCGTCCTTTTCACGCTTCATTACGGATAAGGACAACAGAAGCCTCATTGTCTACATATCTTCATTATTTAAAGTACTCTATTAAGATTAAGTTAATATCTTTTTAGTAAGGGATTTTAATTATATTATAGTTGTTATGAGGATTAAAATAGTTACAAAATTATCCTTGATCTGATAGAAAACTATCTACTATCATTTATAGTTGTTTTTACAAATAAACTTTTAAACAAATGTTGGTCGTTTGTTCACGCATGTCCTTGTCAAAATAGTTCGTATTCATTGTAATAGCAAATGCTATACATTGTACGTGAGGATAAACAGTCATATTGTGTGTCGCCTTTCAACATGGCTGGACAAAGTTGGCGATTCATCTGGCTAGTACTGACCGCTCAATGTATGTATTGAACCTATGTGTGCATATATATGATGCCCATGGTTCAGTATTTAGACGAATTCATTATCTTAGTCTCTAGTTCGTTATTGTAGTGTAGGTCTATATAAAGAAAATACTATTATTGTCTTTATTTCCTCCAAAATTGAAGATTACATAAAGAATGACATTTAACATGAAAACAACTAAAAAAAACAACCGCATATAGATATTTACATAATATGTACAAGTTCGAGTCTAATAATTAGTCATTAGTTGAGATTTAATCAAAGCAATAAAGATCGCATGCTTTCATGAGTCTGTACAAAAAAAGCACATTTCTTAATCTAAACTCCTCTAAAGCACGGTTTGAGAAATCATAGGCAAATTCTTTACTCAATAAATTAATCAAAATATGTTAATTATACACCGATGACATGAATTATAATCCAAATTTTTTTAACAAAAAATTCCATTACTCGTCACGAATTAAGCTATTTTTTATCACAATGCAAAATAATATGGGTAACATAATTGTTAAAATGCATTCCACAATATTATTATAATTCTATACGATTTAATATTTGATATTCGTGAGTTTACCCAAACATTCAAAGTCCGTATAATGTGACCGGGTAGGGTATGTTGCTTAGTTCCACTATACAAGAAGACACGACATGAATATACTGCAGTTTCCCAAAACACGCACAACATACCCGCAACACACCGCATACATGGGAGACCGCCCTCATATGACCATAGCTGTTAATAGGACATTAATTAATCAAACAAACAGACAAACAAACAGTGTACATGATTATTGTACTGTGGGAACTTTACAGTGAGTTACTTAAGAAAGTGCAACCTATTTTTAGGGTGAATACATTTGAATCTAATAAAATCTATATCATTTAAACATTTTTATAAACAAGTTTTCGCAAATGTTTTTACCAGAAGTTCCACATTTAATATAATTTTAATTAATAAAAAAAATCATACAATGATTATTTTCGTAATATACTTATGATGTCTGGTATGAAACCTTGTTATTTTTCTGCATTCAAAAAATACGTAAAAAATATGGTGACAAAAATTTTGTTAATCAAGAATCCGCTATCCATGGCAATGATTCTTCTTACAAACAGTAATTTTCTGATGTCAATATATGATTCTTTGGTAACCCGACCGAGCAATGATACACACATGTCAGTCCTGGTCCTCATCCTAAAACCTTGAACAGATTTGAAAATAAAATTCTGCGCTCGTTCTAGCATATTTATCTCTGAGTTATTGAGAGGCCACAACTCCCATCCGAACAGAGCAGACGGATAGATCTTTTTGGCAATAGCTGCAGGGTTAAGAGCATTAGGATGAGCACCTGACTTTAGAAGTGACATAATACCAGTTTTTCACTTACAACATGTCCTTTAAGTTCTTTCGACACTATTTCTATAGTGATTTAACAATATACCAACGTGTTTGATTTCAGTAACTACTGGTAGAACACAATTGTAAAGTAAAATATTAGATACATATGGGAAACACCATAATATCACTTTTAGTTGAAGAGAACGTAAACCGCCACTTCCGACTATAATTTTCACATATGTTAACCATTTCTTGCGAACTTTGATAATTTGTACTTAAAAGACACTTTGTAAAGCGTCTGCTTGAGTTGGTATATTAACTTTCAAATTTTAAAAAGGGCTAACTAATAAATTTGATGCTTAGTCCATTATAGAATGTTTGACACAAAAATATTGTTGCACACTCTAAAATTCATTATAGAATGTTTGACACAAAAATATTGTTGCACACTCTAAAATTCCTACATCACATATTTAAGCAGTGATACCACTTGCAGAGCAGACCGGCGTACCACACAGTGTCAACGCCTTAATTGTCTAAAAGTGCTACATAAACATTTGAATTGTATTCTAAATTGTAATTAATGCATTCATGTAACTTAAAGGATGTACATAGACTACATAACTGGTGTTGTCTTTTTAGAAAGCTCTTCGAGCATGAGACAGAGTTTATTCTGTCCGAACTTTCATCTCAAACAACTTGAAAATCATTGGTAATAATGTGATACCCCTATAACTGCCTGGATTTTCTATTGGCTTCTCTTGGCCCTTATAAAATGCAATTATCAAACATTTTTTTCCAATGGTTAGGTACATACTCATTATCTATGATCATATCAAATTAACATGCAATACAATCAAACAGTTTTTACCACCATATTTAAAGTGTTCATAAACTATGCCATCATGCCCTCCGGCCATGTTGGTGTTTAGTTTTTTACATAAATTAGATATTTCAACACTTGTAACAGCGGTATCGAAAAAAATCCTTCTCAGCTGTGATATTAGCCGTTATATTTGCAACTTTTATATTGATAAAGTTTGCAAATTCAAACATTAAATAAATCACTATGATTTTCTTTAAATATTGTACTAAAATGTTAATGCAACGCATCTAATATATCAGAAGGTTTTCTAAGAATTTTTCCATTATATTTCAACTCTGTTATAGTATGCGATGTTTCTCGTGCTTTTCTATCATAAAGTTGCCAAAATAGAGTATGATTTAACTCGCCACATTTATCAAATTCAGAAAACTGTGTTGACATATGTTTTCGAATGCAATTCGAAAGTGCCGTCGGAAAGTACATTTGCTTTCTTTATAGCTTAAGAAACTAACGTCTTCTGACCTTGGCCTACCATCAGCAATCCGATGTTTACTTTTAAAGGTCATGATATTTTGCCATTCTGATAACACCTAACTCCAATATGGTTTTAGGATTTTTTTAAATTTACTTATTGGTAATGTTTTGTAGAAGGAGGGGGTCTCGGCGAATGGTGAGCCTTCCGTGTATAGTGGAGATGGTAATTCGCGTTGTGCTTTAGTATATATGGCTCATCACCCATTCCTCAAGCTCTCCCTCTGCAATGTTCTTTTGAGTTTCCGGCGGAACACAATGAAAAGTATAACCAGAAGATGAAATAAATGTCAACAGTTTATTATGCAAACATAAAGTAAACAGATAACAAAAACAAAAAGTAGAAGAATTATCCTAGACTTAATTCGAATGTAAAAAGTATTTGATTCGCATTTATGACCAAATAATGCATTGAAATTCACTTTAATAAATACTTCTGAACTGAATAAAATCATAAAATAAAGTAACCCAAAAGATACACTGATGATTTCTATTAACAATTAAATTCCTTAAAATAGAACGAAAAAAGAACAAAGGGAGATAAATTTAACAAAAGTTATCAACAAAGGGAGACAATTTCCATTACATAAGTAAAATCCAATATAGTTAGGTAACAAACAACTGATAACAGTTCTATTTAAAAAATAGAATATACGATATCAAAAATATGCATAATTAACAATTTGACCTTCACATAATAAAAAATATAAAAATAATACAAAAAATACTTTATATAACAATTCGCATAAAAATACTCTAATAATCTAATAATACGCTACAAGAAAAATATATAACATGTAATACTATGGTTACTATGCTCTAATGAAGTATGTTAATAATATGTATAGATCAAGTCAATTGGTCACCTGTATGCATAATAACCGCCCCACTCGACGTACTCATTACTGACCTAATGTCCCAACTATTGACCTAACAGAACAGACCGGCGTCTTGACCTACACACACTGTTAGAGCGCAGGTTTAACTTAAGTAAGGAATTTAATAATTTGACACACTATTTACAGTGACGTTTATAGAAAGAGTACTGATCGTTAAAGCCTCTTAACTTTCTAGACTTGTAATATGGGGAAAGTTCATAACTTTTCAGGGCTATTACACCATATTTTGTCATTGTTTGTTTTACGGACCCTAAAAGATACGAATTATGCGGCTTTAAACCAAACGTATCCACAAGGATTTATAAGTGAGAAGGATTCGTGTCTGTCTCTTTACATTACTAAACACCACGCGAGACGCCTATGAACCGGGAATAAAAACCGTTTTTCTCAACAAATACTTGTCTTATCGAGTCAAACGAAACACCATTGTAAAGTTTATTAAATTCCACGACGTTTATAACTTGCTTTAAAGACGGAATGTTTAGGGGATATGTCTTAAATTTCCGTTAAAAAAATCGACAGCTCATGAAATGACAGCACCGCTTCAGAAAGTAAGACGGTAACCCTCGCACCCGCAAGCTACATCAAAGGCTGCGCCGGCGGATATCAAAGGAAAATCAGTCGTCGCCCAACGTCACGGTCAGTGCACAAACACAAAAGCGCCTGCCTTGGACTTCCCCAAAACCCAGTGTGACTTATCCTTCTCATATACGTCTCATTATAAGTGAGAAGGATTCGTGACTGTCTCTTTACATTACTAAACACCACGCGAGACGCCTATGAACCGGGAATAAAAACCATTTTTCTCAACAAATACTTGTCTTATCGAGTCAAACGAAACACCAATGTAAAGTTTATTAAATTCCACAACGTTTATAACTTGATTTAAGGACAGAAGATTTAGAGGATATGTCCTAAATTTTCGTTAAAAAAATACGACAGCTCATCAAACGACGGCCCGCTTCAGAAAGTAAGACGGTAACCCTCGCACCCGCATGCTACATCATAGGCTGGCCGGCGGATATCAAAGGAAAATCAGCCGTCGCCCAAAGTCACGGTCACTGCACAAACACAAAAGCTTCTGCCTTGTACTCCCCCAAAACCCAGTATGACTTATCCTTCTCATATACGTCCTTGATTTGACCGTCTCTATAACATTAGACTGATGTCACCAACATAAGATCCGTTGCTGAAAATTATACCACCACTGTAAAATTAACTAAAAGAATCATCTATTGTTTAGCAGCTATATTTCGTACGTGCATGTACATTTGAGGACCCGGATGTAAACATTCTTTGACCTCACGCTATCTTTTCTGAGGAACAGTGCCTGTACCGGGCCGGTGATTGACAGCTCAGCTGAGCAGTAGCATACGAGGTGTGATGCCCCCCGTGGCTAGGTAGGACTGACCCGGGGTCCCCGCTCTGCGCAAGTTTGATTGACACAAAACTCTGAATTTAACAGAACACGCTGAATATAATCGGACACTCTGAGTTTAACCGGACAACTCTGAATTTAACAGAACACGCTGAATATAATCGGACACGCTGAGTTTAACCCGACAACTCTGAATTTAACGGAACACGCTGAATATAATCGGACACACCGAGTTTACGATTTTCACACTGAATATAACCGAACATGCCGAGTTTAATCTGACACGCTGAATTTAATCCTCCACTCTGAGTTTTCGGTCTTCACTCTGAATATAACCGAACATGCTGAGTTTAATCTGACACGCTGAATTTAATCTTACAATCTGAGTTTTCGGTCTTCACTCTGAATATAATGTAACACGCTGAGTTTTCGGTCTTCACTCTGAATATAATATAACACGCTGAGTTTTCGGTCTTCACTCTGAATATAATGTAACACGCTGAGTTTTCGGTCTTCACTCTGAATATAATGTAACACGCTGAGTTTTCGGTCTTCACTCTGAATATAATATAACACGCTGAGTTTTCGGTCTTCACTCTGAATATAATGTAACACGCTGAGTTTTCGGTCTTCACTCTGAATATAATGTAACACGCTGAGTTTTCGGTCTTCACTCTGAATATAATGTAACACACTGAGTTTTCGGTTACAATTCTGAATATAACCTGACCACACTGAATATAACCTCACCACTCTGAATATAATCGTGACACGCTGAAAAACTCAGAGTTGTTGGTTAAAACTACCCAAAAACGAGGAAATTCAGAGTTTTATATCCACCAGTGTCGGCTACAGACAAAGTACTGTGGTACACATTTCTCTTAATTAATTACTTTTCTTCAACTCAATCACCTTTTTCTCCAGAGCACAAAAAAGAACAGGAAACAACAGAAAAGGAAAGTAACATACATGTAGGCCTATATGTTTTCTGGAAATATATATGATGTGTTAATTCTCACAGCATAGGCCTACATGAATTTGAAGAATTAAATATTATCAATGTTTGAGAGAATTTCCTAGTTGTAATTCTATAGCAGCTACATGGAATGTACGTTTACATATATACATTGTACGATACATATACATCATAAAAGTTTCTTTCCTTCCAGCTGGACATTCATGTCATCTCTCTCCAGAACTCAAATATTGTTTACAAAAAAAAAACCAACCAGAGACATAGATAATTTAATTAAATCTCTGCAAAAAAACTACACGAATAATTGAACACATATATTGTACTTGTAAAATATCTATGTATGAGCTAATTTATTTTCACATCTTTGACAGCTACATGCACGGACGTTCTATGGAACGTTTTCGTGTGGTTTTAAATGGGAAATTATGTTACGATTATTTGTATTTAACCTTCATGATTCGGTTGATGTAAAATACGACGAATGCTATGCTGCAATAATTGCCCCTTGCCGGGGCCCCATCTCTGCATCGGCCGAATATTTGTGTCGATTTCCATGTACAAGATGCTTTTATCGAAAAATGATTACAAAGCATTGTCATTAATGTAAGAATACTTCATTTGCATCAAATGTATCATCTCAAAACAACAATTTGCATACCGCATTAGTGGTTTATCACACGAAACGAAACCGACACGACTGAGAAACACATGTCCATGTTGACATTTCCACGCAGCCTCGTTTTCAAAAAGTTTGGAGAATTTATATTTAGAACTGTGCTAAATTTACACGGGGCTTCCCCAAAATTTCAATGGTCAAAACTGGACACCGTAAGCAGAACTTGACCATCGTTATGGTATACAATGACTTTTGGAAGGCCAAAGAACGCATTTAGACTGGTTTCCTTTGCCCGACTATTCACTTTAAGTAATTCTTTAATAGGTATGTATTGTTATTTGAGTATTTTCATTTCCTTTCAGTGATATATCAAACTGAATAGAATATTACGGGTACTGTTTGTGAATGCGCTTATTTATTTCCCACGGCAGTAAAAAGGAGTACACTCTCATTCGGTTAAGTGAATGAATCTTTACCTCCGCATCAAAGAAGCGTCTCGCTTCGAGCGAAACAAAGTAAATAACTGTCAATTTGCTTTCGTTTTGAATGTCATAATGGTTGCAGGATAAACAGAATACACGGTTAGTATCTTACAATACAAGTTTTATTTTGGTGCTCGACACGGAAAGCCGAGATGACTCGGCAAAGCCTCGTCATCTCGGCTTTCCTAAGTCTCGCACCAAAATAAACCTTGTATTGTAAGATACTAACCGTGTATTCTCTATATATAGTGTATGTCCCTCTTCATTTATAGTTTCTAGACAGAAACTTATAACATTATGCTTCTAGATTGCAACTGCATGATTGCTTTAGGAAAATAGGAGGTTTTCTTAAAGCATGATAAATGTTCCATTCGAGGCGAGGATTGCCTATTCTGTTAGAAAACAGGGGCGTAGCTATACTGTTACACGTGCAAGCCCAGGCGAGGGGTCTGGGGCCACCTAGGCCCTCTGTGCGGGTCTAGGGCAGCGCCCTGGGTGGGGGGTTCAGAAGGGCGAAACGTAAACTGGTTTTAAGAAATTGTTTAGTCCCCAAAATGATGTTTGATAATGCTTGGTATTGCTAAACTAGATTTATTTAAATCAAATGAATAGGTTTGTTTTCTACATGTACCTGATAATTATACGTTAATGTATTTTCTATTCCATTTGAAAGTACAAAGTGTATCAAAATATCATGATAAGTCCTACATGTATCTTGTGACTCTAAGGGATTTTTTTTTAAGTTTTATTTCTCTTTGTCGTTCCAACAAGTGTATGCCAGTAGATTGTACATTTAAAAAAAAATGTATTATTGTTCAATTGATCAATAATACATTTTTTTTGGGGGGAGGGGGGGGGGTGTGTGCCTAATAAAGACTTTATATTAGGCAAACAAATTAAACAGCCAACTAATATAGGCAGGTTTTAGCGGACTATTTAAGAAGAATCTACTCTGTGTCACAATAATTTGCAAGGTGTCACTTTTCGATATTACATCTGTCGACATTGCGTGTAAAGGGCAACAGTTCCACTATACAAGAAGACACAACATGAATATACCGCAGTCTCCCAAAACATGCACCTCGCACAACATACACGCAACACACCGCATACATGGGAGGCCGTCCTTACATGACCATAGCTGTAAATAGGACGTTAATTAATCAAACAAACAAACAAACAAAGTCTTTCAATTTAAGCTTGAAAAGGATATCTTGTCGTTAAATTTTGTGTCTTCTTCATATTTACGCGCCAAACAACACAAGCACTATAAACCACAGGGGGCCAACTCAATGGAAATGGATGTTGTCATATATATATATATATATTGTATTTGGTGGATGGACTGATGATGTACATACGACAGTCATGTGATATTTTTCGAAAAATATGAATTTTGAAAAATAATTAAAAAAATCGGGATATTTACTATAATCCGTTTTATAGTAAATATCCCGATTTTTTAAATAATTTTTCAAATATCGTATTTTTCGAAAAAATTCACATGATTCTTCATGGCTGTCGTATATACTCATCAGTCCTTCCACAACATCCATTTTCATTGAGTTGGTCTCCTGTGCTATTTTATAAACACCCAGAACAGGTTGATAGTAATAAACGGATACGACTTCAGGTTTCCATTCCCGGACTTCCAAACTGCATAGGTATATTTCAGTATCAGTAATTTTACTAAATCGTCCCCGTTAAAGATGCTTCACCGCCGACAGAGCATAAATGATATTCATCGTTTTAACAATAATTGGTGTTTAATCGTGTATATGATAGTCTAATTAACACAAAAAATAATATAAAATAATTTATATTGCCTTTGGTGCATGCGCATTCAGTAGTGCATTCCATATAGGATTTAGTGTCAGCTAGGGAATTTTTTCGGGATGCAATAAATTATTTTTCATATTTTTAACTTGAAGTAAAATTAGAAGCTCAAACTTTTCAATGGTGGTAATGGTGTAAAGTAAGTAACTTTTGTATTTGAAGAAAAATACTAAATCGTCTGCTACTGTTTTTAGTAGTGAAAAAAAAACAATTGTCAGCGGTGGAGCATCTTTAAGGTTATTTTTTACTTTAATTTTACATTACATTCAAGACCTTGACGGATCGACATAGATGTTTTAACTTTACAGGACCATGAACAACTCATACTAGGATTTTTGTATGTGCAACTCGCCCGGGCTTTTTTTGTATGCCAAGCTACGCCCCTGGAAAAGAAATGAAACTTTTTAAAGCGAATAGTCGGGCAAGTGACTGTAAAATCGGTAAAAATGGTATTAATATATCCGGTATAATTTCTTATGAATTAGAAAAATAAAACTTTCCGTCAAAATCGCTGTACATGCGAAGAAAATAATAATATCTATGGGAATCCTAAAAGTCCTCCCGGACGGCTAAGAGTGCAGTTCAACCTTAACGCATGCGCAACAT
Source organism: Argopecten irradians (assembly GCF_041381155.1). Lineage (NCBI taxonomy): Eukaryota > Metazoa > Mollusca > Bivalvia > Pectinida > Pectinidae > Argopecten > Argopecten irradians. The sequence goes on along the minus strand of NC_091148.1, from coordinate 7,656,160 downwards.
CCAACACTCTCCGTAGTAAACAAAACATGGCTACCGTAGTTTTGAACCAAAAGGTTTCCGCCAAAACAACCAACTGACTCACCTAAAATGCGATAGGAAAGGCAATGGAGCAGCGACAATCCCAACAAATGACTCGGTAAACATTACGACGCATGGAGAGTGTTAATACAACTTGTTATAGTGAAGAGAACAGTTCAAACGAGCACGCGGCTCCGGACCGCTACTGTACGTACCTAGGCCTACTACCCGGTGCTCCCTGCTCAGCTGATAGTGAGTGAGTCTTCGTATTTTGATCATTATGTAAATAGTCCCTAGCAGTATTTTTTTTCATAAATGAGTGGTCACATATGGTCACGTGTTTCATACCTGTTCCCCAATCGCGTAAAACGTAACCCTGGGGTAAATAGCGGTTCTTTCGTGGGGCCTCTTTAGGGGTAATGAATGCCCTGTATATTTATAAAATGTACCGTTAGTGCAATACATGTACACTTAGAATGTAACCGCTAGTGCATTATCAAGCTAAGATTTGTTTCAATTAATCTATAATATTATGCTACCGGTCAATTCATACAGTTCTGATGTATATATTTATAGATTTTTAATTTGTAAATTTTTGTTCTGTACATGTTCTGGTAGTGTTATACACATACATTGTATATAGGATTTACATTGTAGGTTAATTGGTAAAATTGTATTGTATATGTTCTGATATACACATATATACATATGTACATGTAGGTTTTAGCTTGTTCTTTAGATATATTTGGAGGACACATACAATATTATTTCTGGTCATAATAATAAATAGTGTTTGTATATTTATTACAACTGTACCTGGTTCATGTGTATATGACAAACTTTACAGAGTTGAAATGTACTGCAGCCATGTATCATTTATAATTATTCTGAATTTTTGTTGGAACTATAGATAATGAATTTTGTATCTTTTTTTTTTGAAACAATATTTGATTCTATCAAATGCATCAGTGACACATTCACAACTTATAAAATGTTTTCTCTAAAATAAAAAAAACCTGTAGAATGAACCTACATTTATTCATTTATATATATTTGAAATTGATCATTTCAATTTTTGTCATATTCAACAGATATAAAAAAATTGCTGGTTCTTTTTTTCAGGCACCATGCATGCATAGTGACATGAATACAGAAAGTTCATCCCTTGGACCTGTATACAAGTGTATGTATACATATACATACAATTAGCATCATATGAAGACTGAAGAATGTTGATTTGAGTGCTCTTGAAAGTAAACTTTTCCAATATGGACCTAGAAGATCATGAACAGAACATTTAAACAGTATTAATTTATTAAATGTTCCTTTCAACTGTAATCATTAAATAAAATTATGATGCAATACTTTTTTCATTGTTTAACTTTGTAGAAATATTTGTTTATATTAGTCCTCTAGATCCAGTGATTATAATTTTTTCATCCATATGCCTGCCCATTTGTTTGTCAGGGCTTGTGAGATAGCTTTTCAATTACTTTTAAAATATAAGGATTTTTTTTACATATAGCAATATAGATAACATTGCCTTAGGATTTCTAAATTCTACTTTACAAGAGAGTAGACTCAACATATAAATAAAACCATAAAACTAGCAAGTTATCTGAAATGTTAAAAATCTTTTTGTCTGAACCAAATTTCACATTTATTGTCTATGTGTAACTTGTACATAGACCATTTATGTATTAATACTGTAGTAACAGTGATGACAAACACATAGACTAAAATGTAGTATGTAGTACTATGTACATCTGTCTTTGATTTGAGTTCTAAACAAAAAAGTGGTACCTATTGGGAAGTTGTGACTTGGGCGGAGGGTGAAATACAGAAGAAATAGCTACACACGGAAAAAAGAAAGATATACAGTACAATATGGATTCAAAGTTGCTCCAAAATCAATGAGACTAAATAACCAAAAAAAAAGCCATGTAAACTCCAAATATGCAATGACCAGATCAATGATAAAGCACCCTTCCACTTCCAGTTATCTGTAGCTATTTCTTTTATATTTCAACCCCCCACTCAAATTACAACTTCCCAACCTCATGATTCTTCTGTCTTTTAGCCCCCACCCCCCCCCAACACACACATACCTGATTGATTGTCATGTTATTTCAGGTTCCTATTCAGGTATTATTCCTAAAAACCAAAAAGGGTATACACACTGTGTACTCTCAAAGGAGGGGAACCACTTCATTCAAAAATGGAATTTACAATTTCATCTTAATTTTGAAATTTTCAATTTAATTATTAATTACTGGACTATTAAAACAGTATAGAACCCCTCGGCTACAGACAAAGTACTGTGGTACACATTTCTCTTAATTAATTACTTTTCTTCAACTCAATCATCTTTTTCTCCAGAGCACAAAAAAGAACAAGAAACAACAGAAAAGGAAAGTAACATACATGTAGGCCTATATGTTTTCTGGAAATATATATGATGTGTTAATTCTCACAGCATAGGCCTACATGAATGTGAAGAATTAAATATTATCAATGTTTGAGAGAATTTCCTAGTTGTAATTCTATAGCAGCTACATGGAATGTACGTTTACATATATACATTGTACGATACATATACATCATAAAAGTTTCTTTCCTTCCAGCTGGACATTCATGTCATCTCTCTCCAGAACTCAAATATTGTTTACAAAAAAACAACCAACCAGAGACATAGATAATTTAATTAAATCTCTGCAAAAAACTACACGAATAATTGAACACATATATTGTACTTGTAAAATATCTATGTATGAGCTAATTTATTTTCACATCTTTGACAGCTACATGCATGGACGTTCTATGGAACGTTTTCGTGTGGTTTTAAATGGGAAATTATGTTACGATTATTTGTATTTAACCTTCATGATTCGGTTGATGTAAAATACGACGAATGCTATGCTGCAATAATTGCCCCTTGCCGGGCCCCATCTCTGCATCGGCCGAATATTTGTGTCGATTTCCATGTACAAGATGCTTTTATCGAAAAATGATTACAAAGCATTGTCATTAATGTAAGAATACTTCATTTGCATCAAATCTATCATCTCAAAACAACAATTTGCATACCGCATTAGTGGTTTATCACACGAAACGAAACCGACACGACTGAGAAACACATGTCCATGTTGACATTTCCACGCAGCCTCGTTTTCAAAGAGTTTGGAGAATTTATATTTAGAACTGTGCTAAATTTACACGGGGCTTCCCCAAAATTTCAATGGTCAAAACTGGACACCGTAAGCAGAACTTGACCATCATTATGGTATACAATGACTTTTGGAAGGCCAAAGAACGCATTTAGACTGGTTTCCTTTGCCCGACTATTCACTTTAATTAATTTGGTTTTTTTTTGTCGTCGATCGTGTCAAAACCAATAAATAAATTTGTTTGTTAAATATGTGTTATTTATCTATATAATGAGTGTATAAAATACAGAGTACTTTATTTTAATATAATTCATTTTCTTTCTGACTGTTGCCACATTCAAATGGTGAGATTATAGAAAGCAAGGGAGAAAGAAATATGAGAAAATGGGATTTCACGTTTCATAAATCCGTCTCCAGTTTTATGTGAATTGATGATGTTCCTGTACAGACACAGTACAGTTGAGTACATGCATAAATAAAGATAAATTGACATAGATATGGGTGTATTTTACAATGCACTATATTATGGGATAGGTAATATAAATAAAATCTAAATTTACCTGTACGATGTGAATCTACAGACACAATTAAGAGTTTTAATTAACATAACAGTATTAAATAATGCATTATTATAAAAAGCCGATTAACATGCACCCTTGCATGCTCTTCAGAAGCGACCGAAGTCAGACTGATTATATAAAGTTTTTAAGAAGCTCACTAATTTAAGTGGAGACACACTTTAGAAGAATCATATTTTGATTTATTCAACCTGAACGACGCGCGATTTGGTTGATCAGCGCGCGATATAGATCAATGTTTTTTATGTATATACGCATTGATTTTGATGCACAGTTAATGCAGTATATTAGAAGTTTTGAAGGCCGACTACAAAAATGTACCTTTCCAAAACAGCTTTTGATATTTAAAATGGGAATCATAAAGCGCTGCGCAAAAGGACTAAACAGCGAAATTAATGTTCACTGTTAACATATATTAAGCAGAGTAACTTAAATTTGCTTGGTGTAGTAACCTTATCTTTTCGATATAAGTTTTCTTATGTAATTCGTTTTTAAGAAACATTTTTTTAAGAAACATTTGTTTTAAGCTTTTTAGGCATTGGAAATGTAGTGAGCCTTTTATAAGGAACACTTCATTCCCGAAACGAAAAATAATTTATAATCAATATTAATCATGGTGTCATATGTCCGATAATTTTTTTTTTTAAAAAGAAAAAAAAGAAATTGTGAAAAATATGTGAGCTGTGCCTGCAAGACCGACAGAGAATCTATTATGACGTAAAGACTAACATAACAATGACGTGACGTCACAGTCAGAGCATAATGACGTGACGTCAGGATACGGAGATGATCGCCTCCTGCTGTATTTTTCGCTACATTTTGATTTAGAAATATTTTAGAATACAAACCCTGTTTATATAGGCTATGCGATGAACAATATCAATTAAAGATGCTATGTGTTACAAGAGTTTTGACGAACTCGTCTACAGAGCTACGTATACATGTATATTTTTTCAAGTTTTAAAATATTTGCTCGCTATTTTAAGGATCCCAAAATCAATAAAAACTTCGACTTTTGTTAGTGTCGTATTTAGACTTTTATTCTCCTCAAACATTTTATAAAATAAATATAATAATATATATATTCAATAAAACCTACCTTAGCGACCACCTCTATATAAAGACCACCTGCTTAATAAGACCACGTTTATTGGTTTCAAATTACCAATTTCAATACAATTCAACCTGTGTAAAAAGCACACCTGTCTATAAAGACCGTTTCACTCTGTCCTTTGGGTGGTCACATATAGACAAACCTGTCTATATACATGCAGTAATTTCCTTCGTTGTATACATGTACATTTAATATTCAAATTCAGTAGCTCGAAGTGTAAGTTCTTGTAAGAAACTTAATAAACACTGTATCTCAAAACTTTTTCAAATCCATATGAAATCAACATAGTTAACTAATAAGAAATTAAAGATGCTCCACCGCCGACAGAGCATAAATGATATTCATCACTTGAACAATGTTTAATCGTGTATATATATATATGTCTAATTAACACAAAAATAATATATGATAATTTATCTTGCCTTTGGTGCATGCGCAATCAGTACTCCAGTCCATATAGGGTATAGTGCCACGGAATTTTTTCGGGATGCAATTAATTATTTTTCATATTTTTAACTTGAAGTAAAATTAGAAGCTCAAAATTTTTAATGATGGTAATGGTGTTAAGTAACTTTTGTAACTGAAGAAAGATACTAAATCGTCTGCTCCTGTTTTTGATAGTGAAAAATTATCATTTGTCAGCGGTGTAGCATCTTTAATTAAAGGATTTGTGCAGTCAAAAATGAATCGATAATTTCAGTTTATGCTGGAAATGGCTTTATTAGCACGTGTATAGAAACTTCTCCGTGCTGCGCGCGACCGGAATAACCTGTAAGCCGTCGATGTCGAGGTCCAAAATTCTGACCGCCCGATTATATATATAATGCACAAATACAAATTTCATTTCAGTAATACGTTACCATAACTTTAGTATGCAAATACGCTACCTACACCCATCTTTGTAGCCCCAACAAACATAAGATTTGAGAATCCCGTCTCCCTACCGTACCTCATCTCGTACTCGACGAGAGTAACATAGAGTGGTCTCCCTTCCTCTTTCCTTTATGGCGCTACACAGCTCGGACGGCAATTGCATTGTGTCTATTTCGTTTCGCTGTTAGGTCCATTTATTTGACGTTTTAGTCAAATTTTTTCACACATTCAGTTGTGTGTTTACCCATCTGCCCTGTGTTGTTTTCTTTTTGTACGGTCATTCGTTTTTTGTGCCTTTTTCGGCCGTTTTTTGACTGTTCCACGTGCTTGCCGGTTTTCCGTGCGATCCGTCATTACTGGTGACGTCTCGCTGTTTCCGGTTTGTTTACGTTTGTTTTTGTTCGGTTTTTCGTCGCTGAGGCTTCGTTGCCGTTGTTATTAGGTAAGATTTGTGTCACCTAACACTGTTTTTACGGGTTTAGCGTGTGTTGCTTATATTTTACGTTTTTGACGTAATTTTCTTACCTTGTTTACGTAATTGTCGTTGTAATGCCTGGTATGTCCCGCTCGGGTCAGCGTCAGGGGTCTGCTCATGGGTGTTCCCATTTCTATGAGGAACGGGACCCACATGATGCATGTCCCCTATGTCGCCCTTGTCATGAGTCCTCTCCTTGTGAACTTTGTCCAGTTGGAGAGGCTCTTGGCCAGGCCGGCATTACACCAAGGCGATCTTCGTCCTCCCGTAAGAGGGATTCGTCCTCATCTTACGGGAGGAGAAGGAAGCAGGCTTCTAGTTCTGTTTCTGTTCCTGTCTCGGTAGTTCCTGTCTCTACAGGTTCTTCTCGAGATCAGGGGGTGGTCCCTCCTGTCCAGGATGTTCCTGGAGTAGGGGAGGGGCAGCCTGACCCTGACGTTTCTCGGTCTAGGGTCGAATTGGCTGGGAATGTTCGTAAGCTTCCATGCTTGCCTTCGGGTAGGGACTACCAGCCGCCGGTCTCTGACGTTGTCAGCGGCTCCGGCATTCCAGGTGGTGTTGCTGTTGGGGGCGGTCTTGATGCCGGACCTATTCGTCCGAGTTTGGGTTCAGGGACTACAGACTTCCTTTCTGGTTTGTCCGTTTCCACTGGGATTAGTGATGCGCAGCTCTCTAATCCCGGCATCAATTCTGGTCCAACTTTCCCTCCCCGTCCAGTTACCTGGTCCCGGTCCTATTAGGTCCGCTCCTGAGTGTGCTGGCTCGGTTTTCCCAGGGGGTCATCCTCAGGGTCCTGGGTTTGTTGGTCAGGTGTCCGATTTTCGGCCTCCTTTTCCCCCTGGCTTAGGGTATACGGGTGCCTGCGGGCAACCATCCTTGGGCCCCCCAAACCAGCCTGCGGATGGTTTTGGGTTTCAGCAGCATCCCGGTAGTTATGGGCCTAGCCCATACATGTCCGGGTTTCCACTTGGAGGGAGTGGTGGTCCAACCTCGTCCTTTGGTCAGGTTGGCCAGCCCCAGTCTCAGGCAGGCCAGTTTGGCCAGTTCTGGGGTCACTCCCAACCCACGGGACCTTTTCCGTATTTTCAGGGATACGGTTTTAACCCCATGGCTATTCCTTCTTGGAACCCTTGGGGTTTGGTCTCTCCCTCGCGGAGACCTGTCAGCGGTTCGGTTGCTCCCCCCCCAACCTACTGCTGCTTCGGGTGCCGGTCCTAGAAAGGTTCGCCGGACCTTTAGGACTTCTGCTTCTCGTGCAGTCCCGTTTGTCTCCGAGTCCAAGGGTCGAGCTTCGACCGTTAGGTCGAAGCCCTCAGCTTCTGTGGTTAGGAGTTCGGCTCCTAAACGCCACTTGTTGGAGCCTGCTCAGGAGAGTTTTCCTGAGTCTGTCTCTTTTGCTGGCCCTTTTCTCCCCGTTGGGACCTCGGGTCCAGGCAACGAGGAGGATATGGACTGTGAGGTCGTGGGTTCGGCAGAGGATGATGATGTTGTTCATCTCTCCCCTGGCTGCTCCGATATTGACCAATCTGGTTTGTCGGATGCAGATCCTCAGGTTGAAGTTTTCCAGGAGGAGGGTGACCTCGAGGCTGCTGAGGTGGATGCCCAGCAGGTTTTGTCTGGGATGCGGGCCCTTAGGGCCGATGTATCTCGGATTCTCGGGGCGGAGGTTTGCCCACCACCTTCCGCATCATCCATCCCGGAGTCCACCACCCTTTTGGGTTCTTTGGTGGCTCCACGGGCATCTGCTCAGTCAGATCGCTCACTGCCAGAAGGCACTATTGTGTCTTCAGCTCTGGCCACTGCCCAGTCTCGAGTTATGGAGAAGAATTCTTCTTCATCTCGCACGCCTGGGTTTGCCGGGTTGCAGCTCAGTGTTGGTGATTTATCAGAGGTTCAGGCCTCTGATTATGCCATTCACGATGGACTGCTGTCCTCTCAGCCAGCTAAGCTGGAGTCTAGAGAATTGGCAGCTTGGCCCGGCAAGTCAGTGGACCAGGTGGTGTTCGGCTCCAAGGAGCACCACAAGATGGAGAGGCTGCTGCGCCTTTCCATTCAAATTCTGTCTTATATAGACTTTCTGACGGTTAGTCTATATAGGGTATCCGATGTGCCTGAGAGTCGGATATCTGAGACAGAGCAGGCCGACATTCAGGACAGAGTTACCTCTGCCCTGAACAGGGCATTGAGAGCCTTGGCGTCTTTACAGGTGTCATTGCTCGCCAATGTCTTGTTGGCTAGGCGTTTTTCTGTGTTGAAAAACCGCCCGGTCGAAGAACCTTACCGGTCCCGATTGTTGACTGCCCCCTTCTCTGGGTCCACTCTTTTTGGAGGGACTCTTCCTTCTGTTCAGAAGGATTTGAAGGAGGACTCGGTCGCTTCTGCCCTTCTTTTGAAGAGATTGCAGACCGTGAAGGCCAGTACCTCGCAGGGGTCCGTGCCTCCCAAGAAGAAGGCTAGAACTTCAGCTCCTCAGTCTACTGCACAGCCGAAGTCGAAGCCTTACTTCAAGGGCAACAAGGGGAAGGGTAAGAAGGGCAAGAACCCTCCTGGGGGTAAGAAGAAGAGTTCCTGACTCTTTTTCCCCCTCCTTGGCCATTCCAGACGAGGGGTCTGTTCTGGAGGACTCCGCTCCTCCAGTTTTAGATTCCGGTCCTTCTCCCGCAGGATTCAGTTTCGGGTTAGGAAGCGATTCTCCCGCCTGGGAGGGTCTCGATCTTCCTCGTCCCGATCTTCCTGTAGGAGGTCGTCTGTCCTTCTTCCTCCCAGAGTGGAAGGAAATCACAGAGGACACATGGGCCTTGTCTGTGGTCAAGGAGGGGTTGGGCATTCCCCTCTTGCGGGATCCGCCCTTGGCATCAAGACCTATCTTCTTCCCTCCTCCGGGGGATCCAGAAAAGGCACTTGCCATCCAGGAGGAAGTAAGGACCATGCTTTTAAAGGGCGCGGTCGAGGAGGTGCCTATGGTGGAATGCACTCCAGGCTTTTATTCCAGAATGTTTCTGGTTCGGAAAAAGTCCGGAGCTTGGCGTCCCATCATAGATCTAAGTGCCTTCAACAGGCACGTAGATTCTCCTCACTTCAAGATGGAGACTCCACGGAGCATCATAGCTTCGGTGAGAGAGGGGATGTGGGCTACTTCAGTAGATCTGAAGGATGCCTACTTCCACATTCCCATCAAGAAGTCGGCACGGAAATTCCTCCGTTTCACTTGCAACGGGAAGGTTTTTCAGTTCCGGGCCATGCCTTTCGGGCTCACGACAGCTCCTTTGGTTTTCACCAAGCTGCTGCAGGTTGTCGTGGGGTTTCTGCACTCCAGGGGAATAGATGTTCACATCTATTTCGACGATTCCCTCATGCTCCACCTAGTGCGGGAATCTTTGGTGCAGAACACCCGTCTGGTCCTGAAACTTTTGCTCAAAGTCGGCTTCATTCCTTCAAGAGAGAAGTCCGAGGTCTCCCCTTCTCGAGACTTTGTCTTCCTGGGAAACCGTTTCAACACGGTTCAGGGCATTGCCCTTCCACCTTTGGAGAAGTTCGAGAAGGCCAGAGATCTTGCTCTGACCTTCATCAGTTGGTCACACGTCCAGGTGCGTTGGTTTCTCAGTTTTCTGGGTTATCTCAACTCCCTGGCAGATGTAGTCCCCCTTGGGAGACTTCACATCAGACCTCTCCAGATGTTTCTCCTCGCGAACTGGGTTCCTGCCAGCAGGGAATGGGAGGCTTGGCTTCCTCTCAACCAGTCCGTGAAGGAGTTTGCACGGTGGTGGACTCTCAAAGACAATGTTCTACAGGGGGTTCCGTTGTCCAAGCCAGCTCCCACCATGACCTTGTTCACGGACGCGTCCATGACAGGTTGGGGGGCTTACCTCGATGGCCATTGCCGGTCGGGGGAATGGTCTGGGGATCAGCTCTCCGAGCACATCAATGTGCTGGAGATGAGGGCTGTTCTGTTGGCTTTGCAGGCTTTTCGAAAGATTCTGCATTCCAAGGTGGTTTGTGTGGCTACGGACAACTCTACAGTTGTCGCGTATCTGGAGAGACAGGGGGGGACAAGGTCCCACGTCCTTTGTGCCCTCGCTATCCGTGTTCTTCTTCTCTGTCAGGAAATGCAGTTGACTATTCTAGTCAAGCATCTTCCAGGCAGGTTGAATGTTCTGGCGGATACTCTCTCCAGGCGCCGCCAGCCGGTTCTGACAGAATGGCAACTAAATCCCTCGATCTTCGAGGGCATTTGTCAGGTGTGGGACAGGCCTCATATAGACCTTTTCGCCACTTCCCTGAACAATCAGCTGCCAACCTTTGTCTCTCCGGTGCCAGACCAATTGGCTTGGGCTGTGGACGCGCTATCTCTGGATTGGGAGGGGATGCAGGCTTATGCATTCCCTCCATTCAACCTGGTGGGCAGGGTTCTACAGAAGTTTCGGACGCATCATTGCTCCCTCCTTCTGATAGCGCCCCTGTGGCCGAGACAACCATGGTTTCCGGAGCTATTGTCGTTTCTGGTGGATGTTCCTCTGGTTCTTCCACTCAGATCCAATCTCCTGCGCCAGCCTCGGTCACGGACGATGCATTCACGTCCCGAGATCCTCCACCTTCACGCGTGGAAGCTATCTCAGGAGGCCTCGCTCAGGCAGGCTTTTCTTCGGACGTGTCAGCCCGCATCGCCCGATCAATTAGGTCTTCCTCTTCTGCCGTCTACCAGTCACGCTGGAAGATCTTCTGTGATTGGTGTATCGGCAGGAAGATTGATCCGATCAAGGCTTCTGTCCAGCTGATTGCAGATTTCCTTCTCTATTTATTTAGGGAACGGAATCTCGCCTCTGGTACTATTGCGGGATACCGCACAGCTATTGCCAGTGTACTGTCTTTTCATGATAGGCGAGAGGTAGGTTCTTCCACCTCGTTGTCTGCTTTGATTAGGGGCTTCAGTCTGGACAGGCCTAGGGTACGGCAGTTAGCTCCACAGTGGAACCTAGCTCTTGTGTTAGAGTCACTGAAGGGGGCTCCTTATGAGCCTTTGGGGTCTGTCTCCCTAAAGTTTTTAACTTTTAAGACTGTCTTCCTGCTTGCCCTTGCCTCAGGCCGTAGGAGGAGTGATATCCATGCTTTGTCTGTTCACTCTTCGTGCCTTCGTTGGGCCAGAGATAGCTCTGCCGTTACCCTTCTCACTGATCCTGCCTTTTTGGCAAAGAATCAGGTTCCTGGTTTTTCGCCCGATCCCATTAGGATTCCTTCCTTGACAGTCTCTGTTGAGTCTGAGGAGAATGATCAGTTGCTGTGCCCCTGTCGAGCACTTAGGTTTTACCTTGATAAAACTAGGGGGGGGCGAGGTACTCGATCTCGTCTATTCTTGCCCATTAAACAGGGTCAGCAGGATATCTCCTCCCAATCCATTTCCAGATGGATATGTCAGGTGATCAAGATTGCTTATGAGCTATCTAATGATCTATCTCGGGCGAAATGTAAGGTGAGGGCTCATGAGGTTAGAGCCCTTGCAGCTTCTTTGGCTCTCCTAAATGGGTCCTCATTCCAGGACATCATGTCTGCTGCCTTTTGGCGTGGTCAGTCTACTTTCACTGACTTTTACCTCCGGTCCCTGTCCTCTCATTCTGAGGGACTGTTTTCCTTGGGTCCAGTTGTGGCGGCTCAGTCTGTGACTGTTCCTCCGCCCTAGACATGGTATTTATTTTTGGTTTTAAGTGTATGCGGGCAGGCATCACGATGGTACTCCTCTTTTCTCTGGGAGGTATTCCATTTTTTATCCCTTTCCTTCGGGGGGTTCCTGGAACCCCTTTTTTATTCTCCCTACTGGGGCTTGTCTCCTGGATTTTACGTTTGATTGGGCTGCCTGGCTTCGGACTCTCCACTACGGTAAGACGAATTCGCATACTAAAGTTATGGTAACGTATTACTGAAATGAAATTGAGGTTTTTCAATGTAAAACCAATTTTCATGATGTAATACTTACCATAACTTTATGGAGTCCCACCCTTCTGTTTCCTCCCCTTTCCTCCTCAGCCATTTTGCCCCTGTGGCTCCATAAAGGGTTTTTGAGGAAGGGAGACCACTCTATGTTACTCTCGTCGAGTACGAGATGAGGTACGGTAGGGAGACGGGATTCTCAAATCTTATGTTTGTTGGGGCTACAAAGATGGGTGTAGGTAGCGTGTAGCGTATTTGCATACTAAAGTTATGGTAAGTATTACATCATGAAAATTGGTTTTATAATGCACAATTACAAAGTTTGTGACTGTTTACGTAACAATTTAAGAAATCCTTGATTAAAGTATTGACGTACGTACACACCGATGATTGATCATTACACAAATTGTGTTGTGTGTTGCTAATCGAATAACATTGAGATACATTTGTTACAATGTCGTAAAACGTTTCAACATATGGTAGAAAGAATTTATTTTTGATATTATAAATATAAATATTGAGGTAAAAAACTATTTTTTTCAGACCGTGCGGTCGCTTTCAATTTTTAATCGATATACGCGTAGATACTCTGATATAGATATATAATTAGCCATGCCTTTGGTTTGATGGTTATGTAATACCTGGACCAGGATGTTGTTTACCTGTACACAACGCCATTCATCGAACTCACCTGTAATTACCATGGCCGCGGGCAATTTGCTATTCGGTGGTCTATATCGGGTATGTGCTATTGTCTTACTGTCAATCAGGTTAGGACACCCGTTAATTGGATTGTGATTTGAAATATGGAAACCCCGTTCATCTATGATCTAGGTTTTTTATTGTCACCTCCATTTTTAAAATGAACATGTAAAAGCAAAAGGAAATCAAATATCCCTGATCATACCTTGGAATATATTTTTTTTCTATATATTTTTTTCCAATCAATTTTATAAATACATGGACATATATTGGCATGTAACTTAATCACGATCATTCGTCATTATTTTTATAGGAAGATATATATACATACATATCGGTACTTGGTACACAACATATACATCTTTTCACACACCATCACACACTTGCACACCCACACTCATGAACATACACACCATCACACACTTGCACACCCACACTCATGAACATACACACCATCACACACTTGCACACCCACATACACACATGAACATATAAACATATGATACAACTTACAGACAGAAAGACCTACAATAGAGACAGGCACAGAGATATAGATAGACATAAAGATAAAAAAAAAGATAGAGAAAAAGAGAGAGATGGGGGATGGATAAATTATTGTCATTATATTCTATTAAAATATAAGTAAAAACGCAAATATTGTTTCAAATTTTGTTTCAAAGCCCAGGAGACAAAATATGTCAGAACATATGAGAGAGATAAACAGAGAGGAGAAAGAAAATAAATTAAATATACATTAATTATAGCAGAACAAGTTTTTCCCATTTTTGCCATTCCTTTCGAAATTTCACTACATAAACATTATCTTTGTTACCTTGGAATATGTATTACACACATATATATGTCTAGTCCGCTAAACCTGTCTATATTATTTTGCTTTTTTTTAAATTTTTTTTTGCCTTATATATTAGGCAAAAAAAATAAAAAAAAAATAAAAAAAGCTTAATAATATAGGCAGGTTTAGCGGACTAATATATGTCGTACACAGGTAAAACAATAATGGACGTTGAATTATTTAGAAACAAAAATGGTTCTAAGAACTATTTCAACTAAAGATTAAACCTTAAAAATGACCATAGCTGTTAATAGGACGTTAATTATTCAAACAAACCAGTCTAGTACCGTAATTACGGAATCGTGGCATATAGCAATCTCCCGTAATTTCTAAGGTATTGGTAAAAATTCTAAGCATGTATTTTCACCGTTCCGAATCTACATGTATAGTCATACAAGAAGGGTTACAGCATTACCACACTAAATATACTTATTTAAATATCACTAAGTATATTTTTGAAAAGGTACAAGATATTATATCTATTTATAATGCATGTATGAAAGTAATTTCATTTTTCATTTGAACACTATATGTGGTTATAATTACTTTTTGGATTATACGGTAAATGTTCATATATATCATACTATTCAATCTCGGTATGATATACAAAAGTATCGACAATGAATATACGATTTTATGGATTCGGTATAATTTTGAAATAATGAATTTAAATCTACACTTATACTGTAATGTAGAAACATATATTAGAATTATCATTGATGTATTTTTGCTTTTTAGTAAACGTTGTGGATAAAGTTTCAAAGGCAACAATATAGATATACATATTATTTTCGGTATAAGTTTGGTACTGTTACTCCAATATCACATAACTGATAACCGTCCACATTTTATTTTTACTAAAAAACTGCGCCGTGTTTGCAGTTTATTAATTTGGTACATGTATTACAAGTAACAACAACATAGCTCACTGATATCTTTAACAGATCAACAGCTGGCATACAGTTAGAAAATAGATTAAAAATGAAACGTGTAGACCTGCGGGGAACCAATTATATTCACTGAATAATTAAAATATCAAAGGATCAATGATTTAATCAAAAATTATACAAACCTTGAAAATGTAAATCAGAAAAGGCTTAGGACACCATATAAAAAACGAAGAATATGTTATACTAATAATTATTTTCTTCATCTAAAACTACAATTAAAAAAAAAATGTTAGGGGAAGGGGGATTTGTAACGACATAATTTGTTACTATTACACCCCCCCCCCCCCCCCCCCCCAAAAAAAAAAAAAAGAAAATAGATAAATAAATAAATAAATGAATAAATAATACATTACAAAAAAAGTTAAAAAGAAAAAAATCACACCCACAAGAATTCCAAGCAATGGAAACAAATGATATGTGTATTTTTTTTCTCTCATATTTTGCTTTCCGGATTTTTTTAAGCCGAAACCGTGATCCGGTTCGACATTCTACAAATATTATAGAAACATCCGGTCAAAGTCCTACCGGCTGCAAGGACACATGTGCTTATAAATTGCAAGGTTCATGGTATAGTATGGTATGTTAGACAAAAACAAGTGACAAAAGAAACATTTCATTTCCTCTGGGATATGATTTACAATTAAGTATCATTTCAGAATGTACATTTGTAACCCGATACGTTTGGATACCACAAAGCGAAAGTATATTTTTGTTTTGTAATGGCTTATACAACGGTGTACAGTGTTGGAACATACAATTTTTTCGATGTTTTTGTATCATTTATATAAACAAATTCGTACAAAATAATACAGTTGCAGAAAATCTTATTAAGCATGATTTATTTGCTGTAATTATCCTCTTTTAATTATAAAAAAAGTCTTTTAGAAATGTCAAAAAATGTGATGTACAGTATGCATTACTCCCATAACATGAGAGTCGACTGGTCAGCCGTTTTTCTATCGGACGTTATTTTGGTTAAATTTTAACCTCAAGAAAGTCTACTTATTAACCCTATATGAAGAAATTAAAGGTTGATTTTTACATATTATGACCTGATCTTTCTGATGATATAGTCAGATTTTTGACATTTTGACTTTTAAAGAATTTGGACTTGCTAAAATGGCCTAAAATGGGGGTTAAAAATGGGAGTCTCCATCTGTTTTAGGGAGGGTTGGCAAGTGTGCATCAGAAGTTTTTCACTTTCATGCATCTATTGTAACTCGATCAATAAGACAATAACCCCTTGAAATACATTAGATCTCATCTAATTAATTCAAAGACTGGATTATTATTGTTCATATGGATGTTCAGAGGTATATGAGTTAAAATGAGTTGTTTTTGGAATGTGCAAAATTGTTAAGTTCATTGTAAATAAAGTTAATGAAGGGAGATAACTCCCCAATTGTATGTAATGATTCTTTAAATGTTCATCTTTGAACAATAGACAATTAAGTATAATGGCAAATCTATTTCTTCTTCAGATGCAGCTACATTCAAAACGGCCTCGAAGAGTCTGTGTAATTTATGATGTCTGACAGACAGACTGATTATGAGATCATTTAATTGGACCAAGATTGGGAGGAGAGTGTTCAGGATTGTCAGATTAGGCTGCATTGTTCACTGTACCACAGAATATGTTGGAACTGTAGCGGTTGTAAGTCAATATTTTTATATTATAACTCACCGCTTATAATTTGGCCTGAAACATCCTTGGGGGAAGGGGAACGTAGTTTGTATAAATTTTGGCTCTGACCCCTTGGAGCAGAAAGAATGGGTCCCAATAGGGAAATTAGAGTAAAATCTTTAAATTCCTTCAGAAAAGAAAATGATCCTGTATTCAGAACATTACTTGGCATTACAATAATCAGGTGAGCGATACAGGCCCTATGGGCCTCTTGTTATATTATAACTCACCGGTAACTCACCCTTGCAATCTGTGACGTTAATTTTTTTCGCTGCTAGTCATTTGGACTAGTAAACCCCAAAAATTTGTGCTGTGACTACTGTAGACGTATCATCTTCTAATACTGTTTGAACCGGTATGGCTACATATGTGTTTTTATATACAATGGAATTTCACTAAACCAATCATGTTAAATTGAAGAAGCTATAATCTATGTAAGCTTACAATATATGATTTTTATTTCCAAGCTGATTATTACATGAATCTAATGAAGACCTTTTTGTCTAAATGTTCTAGTGTTCTGGAATCTCGATGCAGCCAACAATCTATTCTGGTGACATCATCTTAGGCGACTGTTTATCCATTGCTAAGGGCAAACTCGAGAAGTAAGTATCAATTTTCACAAGGCCAAATAAAACTTGTTGTCTTGGCATCTTATAACAGAATCAGTACCAAACTAAAAAACTATTTAAATTTGGTCTAAAACAAAAGATATTTTATGTTGCTATTTGTTTGCTTTAGGCACTAATTTTATAGGGTCGGTCATCATCGTTTAAAATCCACGTAATCGGTGTACACTATGTTGCATTCTGATATTGTGTGTTACCTGATACAATCTGCCACGTTTTCCCTCTCTTCGGAAGTTTTGACCAATTAGAATGAAGCTTTTATAGCAGTTTGGAAGAGAAATGATCAAATGTACTGTTAGTATAGCGTTTAAAATTTCTTAGGAAATGAAACTGTTGTATTTATATAAAATAAATAGAAAACATATATCTATGATATTAGGTTTTTTGACTGTGACGTTTCAGACATCAATCTAATAAAACATGGCTCGGCCTATTACAGTTGTATGTGTTAGTTACTGGTCTACCACCTACATGACTCATCATCGCCTATTCACAGTTGTATAAGTGTTAGTTACTGGTCTATATAACCACCTACATGACTCGGTCTATTACAGTTGTAAGTGTTAGTTACTGGTCTACCACCTACATGACTCGGCCTATTACAGTTGTAAGTGTTAGTTACTGGTCTACCACCTACATGACTCGGCCTATTACAGTTGTATGTGTTAGTTACTGGTCTACCACCTACATGACTCGGCCTATTACAGTTGTAAGTGTTAGTTACTGGTCTACCACCTACATGACTACGGCCTATTACAGTTGTAAGTGTTAGTTACTGGTCTACCACCTACATGACTCGGCCTATTACAGTTGTAAGTGTTAGTTACTGGTCTACCACCTACATGACTCGGCCTATTACAGTTGTAAGTGTTAGTTACTGGTCTACCACCTACATGACTCGGCCTATTACAGTTGTAAGTGTTAGTTACTGGTCTACCACCTACATGACTCGGCCTATTACAGTTGTAAGTGTTAGTTACTGGTCTACCACCTACATGACTCGGCCTATTACAGTTGTATGTGTTAGTTACTGGTCTACCACCTACATGACTCGGCCTATTACAGTTGTATGTGTTAGTTACTGGTCTACCACCTACATGACTCGGCCTATTACAGTTGTAAGTGTTAGTTACTGGTCTACCACCTACATGACTCGGCCTATTACAGTTGTAAGTGTTAGTTACTGGTCTACCACCTACATGACTCGGCTATTACAGTTGTATGTGTTAGTTACTGGTCTACCACCTACATGACTCGGCCTATTACAGTTGTAAGTGTTAGTTTACTGGTCTACCACCTACATGACTCGGCCTATTACAGTTGTAAGTGTTATTTACTGGTCTACCACCTACATGACTCGGCCTATTACAGTTGTAAGTGTTAGTTACTGGTCTAACACCTACATGACTCGGCCTATTACAGTTGTATGTGTTAGTTACTGGTCTACCACCTACATGACTCGGCCTATTACAGTTGTATGTGTTAGTTACTGGTCTACCACCTACATGACTCGGCCTATTACAGTTGTATGTGTTAGTTTACTGGTCTACCACCTACATGACTCGGTCCTATTACAGTTGTAAGTGTTAGTTACTGGTCTACCACCTACATGACTCGGCCTATTTACAGTTGTAAGTGTTAGTTACTGGTCTAATCCACCTACACGACTCGGCCTATTACAGTTGTATGTGTTAGTTACTGGTCTACCACCTACATGACTCGGCCTATTACAGTTGTAAGTGTTAGTTACTGGTCTACCACCTACATGACTCGGCATATTACAGTTGTAAGTGTTAGTTACTGGTCTACCACCTACATGACTCGGCCTATTACAGTTGTAAGTGTTAGTTACTGGTCTACCACCTACATGACTCGGCCTATTACAGTTGTAAGTGTTAGTTACTGGTCTACCACCTACATGACTGCGCCTATTACAGTTGTATGTGTTAGTTACTGGTCTAACACCTACATGACTCCGCCTATTGCAGTTGAATAATTTATCTTACAGTGGTGAGGTGATAATGTGCAAGTCGCCTGAGGATCCGTTCATGTACCTGTGTAAACGGGTCATAGCTATGGAGGGAGAGAAAGTGTACTATAACGGAAGATACAGAAAAGTAAGTAATACCAAAATATGACTATTCCAGTTTTATATATTACAGAGTTATTTACCCTTGATTTTTAGTTATTGATTATGCTGTTATATGTGTTTGCGAGTGGACATGTGATGTCATACTTTCGTAGAAATATGACATGAATTTTGCTCACATAATACGGTAGTGATGTCACAATGGATTACCTACCTGCAAGGGAGGTAACTCTGCAATCTGTAATACGCAAAGACGGAATACATGTATCATTTTAGGTCTGTATGATGTACATTTGGTGTCCTAGATACTTTAGTATAGATTTTCATGATAATTGATTATAGATTAAACTTACGAGCACATTTAGATATGGATATAAAGGTAAAGACTGTCCATCAATGACTTATTCTGTCTTTTCAATTCGCAGAGTTATTCCCCTTTAATGTTAGTATCGGTTGTGACATAATTACTTTGTGAGAGAAAATTACATTGTTTTTTTCTGGAAAAAAACCATGATATTGCAATCAATAAATAAGGGAAATAACTCTGTTATACGCAAAGAGAGAACACAAATTGAAAAAATGTAAACTTGGAAATATGTTTGGACAATGTAAACTAATAGTACACTGGAATCAACCTTTACTTTTTATTGTTATATAAATCACATGGTTCGAAATTAACACTCGCCAACTGGCCAAATGCGAGTTCATTTTTGAAAAGGCTAATTGAAAAATATTGTACAATTTTTGGCGAGCAGGTGCATCAGTTGTTATTGTATATAGACAGTCAGAGAATCAGACGTCCAAACACGGTACCATATACGGACCTTGAGACGTTGACGTATTTCATGTCATTTAGTCTACTTAAATTAAGACTATCAGTCCTGCTGTTCATTAAATGAGCTGAGACAAACGCAAGTGATACTTAAATCATATATAACTAGTTTTCATTTGCACAAAGTGCCACATTCTGAAAATAAACTGTTATTACACTATACTACAGTGATGATAAAATGTTCCAACATTTATTAGTACCTACAATAAATAAATATAACAAATGTCAATGAATTTAGTTCCTTTTCATTTTCTTTTCAAAACGACAAGCAAATTAATGATTTGGCGAGTTGAAATTTTACCACTTACTTACCAAATCTTACCGAAAATCATCTAATATGAAAATATCAACTTGCCTTATCCAACTTGACCATGGCATTGTGGATCTCATAAAAGTTGTTAAAATGAAATTTATATCATTTATTATTATTCTAGATTCCAAAGGCCATTTTCATGGGTTGAAGGAGACAACAAATCAAAATCGCACGACTCTCGTAACTTTGGACCAATATCGTATGGCTTGGTGTATACCAGGGCAGTTTATAGGGTAAGTACTATGTCACACATATCAGCACATAATCTTCCAGTAAACTTGTTTAAGAGAAATTCTAACAGCATTTTAAAATCATTTAAGCAATAGTGTCTGTCACTATCTATTTTTTTAATTTCATACGAGGACAATTTTTTTTTGTTCAAACTGCAAATTTTCTGCTGAATTCCCGGTACTTAGTACTTACGATAGTCCATAGTTAAATCTGTTCCCAAATATTATTGTCTAGATTATGAGTTTTCCAGAATTCTAATATCCAGATTATAGACCCAGTATTTTTTCTTATTAACTGTGTAAGTAATACAAAATGTACTACTGTATTTGTTGTAGCTAGCACTCCTCTCGTAAAAGTGCCCCTCCCCTCTTCTGGAGAAGGAGATGAAGTTATATGAACTCCCCCATCCCATATTTCTGAAACATCAGCAATGTATCCAATATAAAGGCCAACTCCTCCCAGCCCCCGCCCACTCACCCACGTCCCATTTATGAACTTGCAAGTCTTTCACATGTGAATCATGACGTCATTACGCATCTGAACAGATATAACAGATGAGTGTGGCTTAAGTACAGAAAAAGTTCAGATATAGCAGACTTTTTTAGAGGTTCCACAACTTATTTTGGATTCCTTTATGATTAAGCACCCCCTTGATATATTATTTTAAGTGGCCTGGGCGCCAATCACAGTGAATACGGTATGTTATTATTTAACTATTATAAGAAGAGAAAGTTAACAGATTGAAGAATGAGCATGTTGTATTAATATATATTTGCTAGCATTATAGAAATATCAAATTTCAAACTGTGATATCTTCTCTTTTTTTTTCCAGATTTGGCCCCCAAATAGAATTGGAGTTCTGCCTTAAAACTCCTGATATTAAACGCAGATTCAACTTTAGTAACACAAAATATAAACTACCTCTCATCTATAGTGATGTCTGCAGTACACATTGAGAAATAGCACAGTCTCCTGATGATTACTGTATTTGTAAGTCCTGAGCCAGCTGATGCTCAAAGTGACTGTCAATGGGACAGTAAAAAAAACTAACTAGAAACCTTCAATCCACCAGGCAACGATTGAAAACACCATTAATCATTGCCAAAATATGTAATGATTTTTTAGTGCTATCTGGTTTGTGATTCATAAAATCATTCACCCCTAAAGACATATTTAGATTCTTCTAAATCAAAGAGTAGACCAGTCCATTATGAAATTTCAGGGGTGAATGAGTTGGTTTGTGATTCATTAACTCATTCCACCCCTGAAGACACATTTAGGCTCTTCTCAATCAAAGACCAGAACAGTCCATTATGAAATTTCAGGGGCGAATGAGTTAATCAAGACATTAATCAGATGACTATAGATTGAAGAATTTATTATATGTAATTACATATACTGGAAATAAATACCAAATTCCGTTTGTTCAGGATTTGTACATGACAAAGTTATCTTGTCCTGAACTTGATGAAATAGAATAATGTGATAATTTAGAGAGAACGGCGCCATTTTGCACACAAACTAATAATAGGGCAACTAACAATACTTTCAACAGCTGGTAACTCTGTAATATGCAAATATGAAGTTGTGAAACAGAAATACAGTGAAGAGTGTGTTAGAATATTTCGTCTGTGATTACAATTAAATTTATATGTGCTGTAATCTTCATAATGATGCATAAGAGGAGTGTTATTAGTACCGTAATTAATTATTAGTACTGTAATTAATTATTAGTACCGTAATTAATTATAAGTACCGTAATTGTTTAATTGTTATTAAGTGACTTCTGCAGATATGTTTATTCATCTAAATATCCATACAGCATCAGAAACGAGAACTTTTTTATAATATTCACAAAATTTTGATGTTGTAAGCAAATGTTTAAAAGGCATCATACATGTTTGTCTATGCCTTTGAATGATTTTCACAGCTTAATTCATCAAATCTTATGTTTTTCAATAGATTACCGAAGAAATAGTAAAAATGCCAAAATTTTTGCCCAGTTATAGCTGGGATTGTGGGTTTTATTAGTTTTACGTCCTATTAAACAGCCAGGGTCATGTAAGGATATGTCAGGTTTGTTGGTGGAGGAAAGCCGAAGTACCTGGCAAAAAACCACTGACCAGTGGTCAGTTCATGGCAAGTGCCCCACATGGGATTCAAACTCGCGACACAGAGGTGGAGGGCTTGTGGTGATAGGTTGAGACATCTCAACCACTGGGCCACCGCCCACTGCCCCCAGTTATGGCGCATTTAAATTTAAGATATTATATAATTAAATGTTAGTAATGATTTTCATGTAATTAATATCTCTGTGTTATCATCTTTGAAGTCAGCATTGGTTTATTGTAAGTGTCAAATGATATTTTATTGTTATCATGTTTAGTTTACGTGTTTCTTTTGTCTGAAATGCATTGTTTAATAAATCTGATGCTATATATTTAAGTTATACATTACCTGTGTCTTTTGTTTTAAGTTAAAAGACCACTGTTTTCCGAAACAGTTTTAATTTTTAAAATGGGAATGTAATACGAGATTGATAATTATGTAGAGTCACAAAAGTTATTAGCTTACCGTTGATATTACACTTATTATCACCTTCAGAACTACTTGATTCAAATGAATTAAATTATAATTTTCATAACATGAGTCATCTTATGTTTCTAACCGTTGTCCTAAATACCAGGCGTTAGTCACAGGCGTCTGCATCTGGTTTTGGAAAATTACAGTGTGTTATTATATTCTTATCAAACCAGAAGCAGACGCATGTGCGTTAGTTGACTATCACTCCGCCAGACAGCAAAACAGCGAAATGAATCTTCACTGTTAAAAAAAGATTATGCACGGAATCTTGCATTTGTTTGATGTTGTTACCAAATCTTAGGCCATTGATATAAAATTTCTTACATTATGATTGTTTTTAGACACTTTTAATTTTTGTTTCGGGAAGGAAGTGGGTCTTTAATGGGACTATTTCATGTACAATGCGATACCTGATAATGTTTGTGCGGGACTATTGTTTCTATTGGTGATGAAGTGGCGCCAAAAGATGATATCCCGCACTAATATCATTTCAGTGGGAAGATTACAAAGAGTTACATTCCATCACCACTAGAGATACACGAATTATTCCCATTTGATGATTAAAATATTCCTACTGAAATGCATCCTCAAAGCTTCAGAGTTTACTTTCATTACTGTTATATCCGAGCTCTCCTTCACAAAACTGAAGGCAGCTCAGGAGAAAAAACTTACCAATCACAGGCCTGCAGTGACAGTAACGCCCAACTTCAAAGCTATGCAGTCAAAAACAGTTTACCATTATTCAATTATACCATTATTGTACATCAAAGGACCAAACAACTTATCACAGATCCATCAATTTTGCTATGAAATAGTCCAGGTGTGGATATAACGGTAGTGATAGTAGCCCCTGGAATATTGAGGATGCCCGAGATGTACCCATTGAATATATTGAGAACAATGAAGAAGGCAGTGATGGCGGATAGTTTGATATATTTACTGTTCTAGTACACAAAAAGACTTTGATAAGATAACACAAAAGCAATTGTTTTATATGACGGCAAGTTGGCTCTGCTTCTCTGAAGATTCCAATAAGTTTGGGAATGGATGATATCTTTGAAATCAGGTAGCACACATAACTGTCTGTTAAAAGAATGGCGACATACAGAGACATACTAAGGGAAACATACATAAAGAATAGGCGAGGACATACATAGATACACTAAGGGGGACATACAGACAGACACTAGGGGAGACATACAGACGGACACTAGGGGAGACATACAGACAGACACTAGGGGAGACATACAGACAGACACTAGGGGACATACAGACAGACACTAGGGGAGACATACAGACAGACACTAGGGGAGACATACAGACAGACACTAGGGGAGACATACAGACAGACACTAGGGGAGACATACAGACAACACTAGGGAGACATACAGACGACAGACACTAGGGGAGACATACAGACAGACACTAGGGGAGACATACAGACAGACACTAGGGGAGACATACAGACAGACACTGGGGAGACATACAGACAGACACTAGGGGAGACATACAGACAGACACTAGGGGAGACATACAGACAGACACTAGGGGAGACATACAGACATACACTAGGGGAGACATACAGACAGACACTAGGGGAGACATACAGACAGACACTAGGGGACATACAGACAGACACTAGGGGAGACATACAGACAGACACTAGGGGGACATACAGACAGACACTAGGGGAGACATACAGACAGACACTAGGGGAGACATACAGACAGACACTAGGGGGACATACAGACAGACACTAGGGGAGACATACAGACAGACACTAGGGGAGACATACAGACAGACACTAGGGGAGACATACAGACAGACACTAGGGGAGACATACAGACAGACACTAGGGGAGACATACAGACAGACACTAGGGGAGACATACAGACAGACACTAGGGGAGACATACAGACAGACACTAGGGGAGACATACAGACAAGACACACTAGGGGAGACATACAGACAGACACTAGGGGAGACATACAGACAGGACACTAGGGGAGACAAGAAACACTAGGGGGACATACAGACAGACACTAGGGGGAGGACACATAGGAACATACAGACAGACACTAGGGGGACATACAGACAGACACTAGGGGAGACATACAGACAGACACTAGGGGAGACATACAGACAGACACTAGGGGAGACATACAGACAGACACTAGGGGAGACATACAGACAGACACTAGGGGAGACATACAGACAGACACAGGGGAAACAGACACTAGGGGAGACATACAGACAGACACTAGGGGAGACATACAGAGATACACTAGGGGAGACATACAGACAGACACTAGGGGAGACATACAGACAGACACTAGGGGAGACATACAGACAGACACAGACACTAGGGGAGACATACAGACAGACACTAGGGGAGACATACAGACAGACACTAGGGGAGACATACAGACAGACACTAGGGGAGACATACAGACAGACACTAGGGGAGACATACAGACAGACACTAGGGGAGACATACAGACAGACACTAGGGGAGACATACAGACAGACACTAGGGGAGACATACAGACAGACACTAGGGGACATACAGACAGACACTAGGGGAGACATACAGACAGACACTAGGGGAGACATACAGAGATACACTAGGGGAGACATACAGACAGACACTAGGGGAGACATACAGAGATACACTAGGGGGGACAGACACTAGGGGAGACATACAGACAGACACTAGGGGAGACAGACACTAGGGGAGACATACAGACAGACACTAGGGGAGACATACAGACAGACACTAGGGGAGACATACAGACAGACACTAGGGGAGACATACAGACAGACACTAGGGGAGACATACAGACAGACACTAGGGGACACACTAGGGGAGACATACAGACAGACACTAGGGGAGACATACAGACAGACACTAGGGGAGACATACAGACAGACACTAGGGGAGACATACAGAGATACACTAGGGGAGACATACAGAGATACACTAGGGGAGACATACAGACAGACACTAGGGTAGACATACAGACAGACACTAGGGGGACATACAGACAGACACTAGGGGAGACAGACATACAGACAGACACTAGGGGAGACATACAGACAGACACTAGGGGAGACATACAGACAGACACTAGGGGGGACATACAGACAGACACTAGGGGAGACATACAGACAGACACTAGGGGAGACATACAGACAGACACTAGGGGAGACATACAGACAGACACTAGGGGAGACATACAGACAGACACTAGGGGAGACATACAGACAGACACTAGGGGGGACATACAGACAGACACTAGGGGAGACATGACAGACATACACTAGGGTGACATACAGAGACTGACACTAGGGGAGACATACAGACAGACACTAGGGGAGAGACATACAGAGATACACTAGGGGGACATACAGACAGACACTAGGGGAGACATACAGACAGACACTAGGGGACATACAGACAGAGACACTAGGGGAGACATACAGACAGACACTAGGGGAGACAGACACTAGGGGAGACATACAGACAGACACTAGGGGAGACATACAGACAGACACTAGGGGAGACATACAGAGATACACTAGGGGAGACATACAGACAGACACTAGGGGAGACATACAGACAGACACTAGGGGAGACATACAGACAGACACTAGGGGAGACATACAGACACTAGGGGGACATACAGACAGACACTAGGGGAGACATACAGACAGACACTAGGGGGAGACATACAGACAGACACTAGGGGAGACATACAGACAGACACTAGGGGGACATACAGACAGACACTAGGGAGACATACAGACAGACACTAGGGGAGACATACAGACAGACACTAGGGGAGACATACAGACAGACACTAGGGGAGACATACAGACAGACACTAGGGAGACATACAGACATACAGGGGACATACAGACAGACACTAGGGGAGACATACAGACAGACACTAGGGGGACATACAGACAGACACTAGGGGAGACATACAGACAGACACTAGGGGACATACAGACAGACACACTAGGGGAGACATACAGACAGACACTAGGGGAGACATACAGACAGACACTAGGGGAGACATACAGACAGACACTAGGGGACATACAGACATACAGACAGACACTAGGGGAGACATACAGACAGACACTAGGGGGAGACATACAGACAGACACTAGGGGGAGACATACAGACAGACACTAGGGGAGACATACAAACAGACACTAGGGAGACACAACTAGGGGGACATACAGTACAGACACTAGGGGACATACAGACAGACACTAGGGGAGACATACAGAGATACACTAGGGGAGACATACAGAGATACACTAGGGGAGACATACAGACAGACACTAGGGGAGACATACAGACAGACACTAGGGGAGACATACAGACAGACACTAGGGGAGACATACAGACAGACACTAGGGGAGACATACAGAGACACTAGGGGAGACATACAGACAGACACTAGGGAGACATACAGACAGACACTAGGGGAGACATACAGACAGACACTAGGGGGACATACAGAAAGACACTAGGGGAGACAGACAGACACTAGGGGAGACATACAGACAGACACTAGGGGAGACATACAGACAGACACTAGGGGAGACATACAGACAGACACTAGGGGACATACAGACAGACACTAGGGGAGACATACAGACATCTAGCACTAGGGTAGGGGAGACATACAGAGAACACTAGGGGAGACATACAGACAGACACTAGGGGAGACATACAGACAGACACTAGGGGATACATACAGACAGACACTAGGGGAGACATACAGAGAATATAAGGACGTACAGACAGACACTAGGGGAGACATACAAACAGACACTAGGGGAGACATACAGACAGACACTAGGGGAGACATACAGAGATACACTAGGGGGACATACAGACAGACACTAGGGGAGACATACAGACAGACACTAGGGGAGACATACAAGACAGACACTAGGGGAGACATACAGACAGACACTAGGGGAGACATACAGGACACTAGGGGAGACATACAGACAGACAGCTAGGGGAGACATACAGACAGACACTAGGGGAGACATACAGACAGACACTAGGGGAGACATACAGACAGACACTAGGGGAGACATACAGACAGACACTAGGGGAGACATACAGACAGACACTAGGGGGACATACAGACAGACACTAGGGGAGACATACAGACAGACACTAGGGGAGACATACAGACAGACACTAGGGGAGACATACAGACAGACACTAGGGGAGACATACAGACCACACACTAGGAGAGGGACATACAGACAGACACTAGGGGAGACATACAGACAGACTACTATGGGAGACATACAGAGATACACTAGGGAGACATACAGACAGACACTAGGGGAGACATACAGACAGACACTAGGGGAGACATACAGACAGACACTAGGGGAGACATACAGACAGACACTAGGGGGACATACAGACAGACACTAGGGGAGACATACAGACAGACACTAGGGGAGACATACAGACAGACACTAGGGGAGACATACAGACAGACACTAGGGGAGACATACAGACAGACACTAGGGGGAGACATACATACAGACAGACATAGGGGAGACATACAGACAGACACTAGGGGAGACATACAGACATAGGGGAGACAGACACTAGGGGAGACATACAGACAGACACTAGGGGAGACATACAGACAGACACTAGGGGAGACATACAGACAGACACTAGGGGAGACATACAGACAGACACTAGGGGAGACATACAGACAGACACTAGGGGAGACATACAGACAGACACTAGGGGAGACATACAGACAGACACTAGGGGAGACATACAGACAGACACTAGGGGAACTTACAGACACACTAGGGGACATACAGACAGACACTAGGGGAGACATACAGGACAGACACTAGGGGAGACATACAGACAGACACTAGGGGAGACATACAGACAGACACTAGGGGAGACATACAGAGATACACTAGGGGAGACATACAGACAGACACTAGGGGAGACATACAGACAGACACTAGGGGAGACATACAGACAGACACTAGGGGAGACATACAGACAGACACTAGGGGAGACATACAGACAGACACTAGGGGAGACATACAGACAGACACTAGGGGAGACATACAGACAGACACTAGGGGAGACATACAGACAGACACTAGGGGAGACATACAGACAGACACTAGGGGAGACATACAGACAGACACTAGGGGAGACATACAGACAGACACTAGGGGAGACATACAGACAGACACTAGGGGAGACATACAGACATACACTAGGGGGGACAGACACTAGGGGAGTCATACAGACAGACACTAGGGGAGATATACAGAGAGACACTACAGACAGACACTAGGGGAGACATACAGACAGACACTAGGGGAGTCATACAGACAGACACTAGGGGGGTCATACAGACAGACACTAGGGGAGACATACAGACAGACACTAGGGGAGACATACAGACAGACACTAGGGGAGACATACAGACAGACACTAGGGGAGACATACAGACAGACACTAGGGGAGACATACAGACAGACACTAGGGGAGATATACAGACAGACACTAGGGGAGATATACAGACACACTAGGGGACATTAGGGGAGATATACAAACAGACACTAGGGTATGACATACAGACAGACACTAGGGGATACATACAAAGAGACTCTAGCCCTTTAGGGTTGTATGGACAGGAATTATAAATCGTAGTTCTATTGATAAAAAAGTTGTGACTTTATGCAAACTGTATGCATATTTTCCACCTGGATGAACGTTAACAATGTATATAGTTTGGGACATACTGTTCATGGGCTATTTCAAGCATAATGCTTATATAAATATGCATAGAATCTGATACAGAGCATAGCAAGTATAATTAGTAATTCAGTCGAACGTTAAAACGTATTTACATCAAATCATCTAATGAGAAGTACAGATTGAAGTCTGAAGAATTTGTCGCAAAGATTTTATGATTCATTGATTTCAGATAATCTTCGTACAAGAAGATATACAATATTCATTGCGTAGTTAGCCAACCGAATCGGGACAATTAACGTTCTGAAATGTCCTCAATTTTTCGAAAACTACTTCAGAAATGATTGATATTCAACGACGATACCGCTTCGTAATACACCAGGGGTTACTATCACTAACGTTATATCAGTAAAACTTGGGGCAACAGAAGACAAAGGTAATTTTACCGTGGTTGACCGTGTTTATTCGACGTTGGGAGTTGCTTTCTCCGTAATATTCAAAGGAAGTCTCTCCAGGCATGAGATTGGTCAGTTTTCTCCTGAATTGCCTCCAATTTTACTATGAGATAGTCTAGGATAGATATAACGTCAGTGATAGTAACCCCTTGAGTATCGGGGAAGACGATTATGGTAAATGTTCACTGGTACATTCTTATACTTGTTTAGAAGGGAGTGGTAAATATAATAGTATTAACAAGCTTTTAACATATAATAACCAAACTCTTCATTATAATGTCAAAATGGTGAAGCACATCCTCGAAACTCCAGGGTTTATTATCACTGACGTTATATCCATCCCTGGACCAACTTCGCAAGCTAAGGGTATTCAGGAGAGTATCCTACTGAAAACCATTGGCTAGCGAAGTTGACCCTGAACTGTCTCATAGTAAAACTGGAGGCAACATAAGACCCTAGTAATTTGATCTTTTGATGTACTTGATCTTTTGATGTACATCAAAAGAATTGTATAACGGCACACTGTGGTTGTCTGCGCTATTTCTTTGATGTTGAGCGTCGCTCTCTGTAATCTTCAAAGGAATTAAGTCTCTGCAGTTCTGTGATTGGTCAGTTTATTTACTCCTGAACTGCTTTAAGTTTTACTATGAGATGGTCCAGGGGTGGATCATCCTCGATACTCCAGGGGTTCCGATCACATACGATCTCTATACCCCTGGACTATCTCATTGTAAAACTGTAGGCAACAGAACAGAACATTTGATGCACATCAAAAGAGCCGTATAAATATGGTACACTGTGGTGTCTGTGTGACTTTGATGTTAGGCGTCATTCTCTCTGTAGTCGTCAAAGAAATGCAGGCCTGTGATTGGTTCAGATTTGTTCCCCTGAGCTTCCTTCAGATTTGCTATGAGATAGTCCAGGGGTGTACATATCGTAAGTGTTCGGAACCCCTGGCGTATCGAGGATAGGATGGAAATAACGTCAGTGATAGTAATCTCTGGAATATCGATGATGGGAGTAACAGAGCCATGCCATCACTTACTCTGTTAATAAATGGCGTTTCCTATATTTTCAGAATATATATAATCAAATTTTGAATGTTTAACATAATTCACTTATGGGCATATCAAACAAAAAATAGATACCAAAAAAGTAAAATGAACTGTAGAATAGGCCCCCGGACGACAATTTGAAGATATGTACATGTATGTGCTTGTGTACACGTTTGGCTCCAAATATATGTTACTTATCTACTAGTATTATAAGTCAGTGCCGAATACAACAAAAACCAGATGTGATAGATGTATTCCGTATCAACGCTAGATGCATGATAAAACCCTTAATATCAAATATACATAGGAAGTAATTTTATCGATGGCCGCCAATCACATTTTATCCACCAGAAACTCACTTTATCCATCCGCTTTCACTTTACACGTATGATCAGCATTGTGGCTTAAAAGAAATATTCTTAAGCTTGCTGACGTCACTTTCCGCATTGTTAGTTAAACAAATCCTTTTGATTAATATTACACGAGACCAAATATCGGACACGAAATCAATACCATACCGCAGTCTTGCGAAACAGTATGTAATTATCTGTCATAGGGCCCGTGTGTCGCCATGATGAAAGGATTCATCTTGATTCTTGGTGTCGTCTCGATGGTGAAACTCTGTTACGGTAAGTTGGATGTGATGCAGAGGCAAAAAGTTGAAATAATATTTGTTTTCGTTTATCATTTCTATTGTCTCTTATTATCTCTTTACCATTTGATTTCTTCCAAAATGACATCCTCGATACTCCTTTCAATCACTTACGATCTCTACGCCCCTGGGCTATCTCATATAGTAAAACTGGAGGCAACAGGACAGAACAGGTAATGTAATCCTTTGATGCACATCAAAAGGGTCGTGTAATGGTACACTGTGGTTGACCGTGTGGCTTTGAAGTTGGGCGTCACTCTCTCTGTAGTATTCAAAAAATTTTTTTCTGGCCTGTGATTGGTTCAGATTTTTTTTCCTCTGAGCTGCCTTCAGTTTTGCAACGAGATAGTCCAGGGGTGTATAGATCGTCAGTGATCGGAACTCCTGGAGTATCGAGGATGCCAAAATGGGGATGTAAAGCGAAAATGGTAATTTGAAGATTCACAAACCCTATTACCGTTAATACTAAACAAATCATCACCTTCTGAACAATTACAATTAATTTTCATATTAACAGGCCCCCTGATTCATTAATATAATTCACAGGGTAGGCACGTGAGGATGTATGTGAGAGAGTGTAAGGATGTGTATCTTGATTAATTTAATGTTTAATTTGTATAACATGTCCTCAATATTTTGTAAACCCTCCGCCCCGCACCCACAGGAGGATATTAATTCAACAAATAACCACATATACTTCATATACATACGTTTTTCCTTTTTGTTTTCTTTTTTTTTTTAATATATCGTTATATATAACTCTTGTATACATCTATAGACAGTGGCGCAAAGTGGCGTGCGAGCGCCGAAGGCGCGAAATTTTGGTGTTTGGGGGTCCCCCACGGGGAAAAAATATTACGATTTAGAATGGCTGAGATGAGTTTTACGATGTATTTTGATGATTTTCCGAAGGCGCGATGTTTTGGTGTTTTTGGGTCCGGTGGTCTCCCCCGGGAAAAAATATAATGATTTAAAATAGCTGAGATGAGTTTTACGATGCATTTTGATGAATTTGCAAGCTCGAAGGCACGAAATGTTTGTGTTTGGGGGATTCGAGGGCCTCCCCCGGGAAAATTATTACGATTTAGAATGGCTAAGATGAGTTTACGATGTAATTTTTCGATTTAAAGTTACTTGCATTTATAAATGCTAATTTCATTATATATTATATATCATTATATATGCAACTCTGCTCGATCTGAACACCGGCTTCACACCATCGGCACATTGGTGTGTAACTCAAAATAATAATGAATTAATTGTCATGATTAGCCATATAAACAAATTAATTTTTTAAGAGACATTTTTTTAAATAGTAGAATATTTGATGGACATTTTAGTCAAGTTCATGTGTATAGATTTTTTTTTGATTAAAGGTTTGAACATTACGTGCTTGAAGGTTTTAGTAAATGCGGAAAAGTTTCTAAAACAAAGTACGAAAAAAGTGCAGGAGGATACTTTTTTCTTTCAAATATTCATTTTTAGAACATTTCAGTCGGCGAAAATGGGGAGGGGGCAAAAAGATGTGCCCCCCCCCCCTTCCGTCCTGGGGAACGGAGGGATATTGTAATTGAAACCAATTCTCAGATCACTGTGGTTATCTGGAGCGCTAGTCTTATTAATTTGAGCCGTCAACTTATTATCTCAAGCGCTTGACCTATTATCTGAAGCGCTCGTCTTAACATCCCGAGCGCGCTGATCTTCACATCTCGAACGCTCGTCTTCACATCTCGAGCGCTCGTCTTCACATCTCGAGTGCTCGTCTACACTTCAAGCACTCGACGTATATTATCCTGAGCGCATGACATTATTCACGTTTGTTTAAAATCATTAAAGTCTTTTCAGCGGAGAGTAATGACTGTAACTACAACCTAGTCACTGGGCCGAACGGCGTACCTGACGACGCTCTCTGGGCTTCCTCTACCCATCCTTATTGTGCTGTCAATATGATACGGATTAATAGCTCCAACTCATGGTGCCCATTGGACACCACATCCGGACATTCATTTAAGGTAAACAAATAACTAATCGAACATATATTTCGAGGGTATGAAATCTTACGATCTGATTTCGAGGGTATGGAATTTCACGGACTGACTTTGAGAGTATAGATTTTCAGAAACTGACCTCGAGGGTATGGTATCGCACGATCTGGCTTCGAGGGTGTGGTATCGCACAATGTAGTTTCGAAGTCACGAACTGATTTCGTTGATATGAAATTGGACGATATTTACCGAGGGGTTGAAATTTTACGATTTGGCTTCATGACTTTGATTTGATTGCCCCTGTGATAAAGGCTTTGTGTTCTGTCCCGTGACCGGGACACCCCTTTGATTGCTTCGAGAGTGTGGGATTCCCATCTGACTTCGAGCGTATGGAATTTCGCGTTTTAGCTTCGAGGGTATGAATTTTCACGATATATCGTACATACATAGAATCCATTTCTGAATATTCCACGGATCTTTTTTTTCTTTTATACAATATGATTAAATACAGATGTATTATGTATAAATATGTTTCGTAATATGGTGATTTTAACCATTACAGGTCAGCTTTCGAACCCTTTCTAGACTGAAGGCGATACAGACGCAAGGACGACCAACTGCTAACCAATGGGTAACTTCATATAATGCCAGTACGAGTTTAGATGGTATAGCCTGGGATCCCATATTAGATTCTGCTGGGAATGAAAAGGTAACACATTATTATATTTACATTGCCACTGCACAGTGCCTGTATATTGCAACTAAGCCCAATGTATGCGTTAGCGCGTCATGTTGAAATATCTGTACACAAATGCAGTTTACACAACAGTTAACAACAAACGATGACAATAATTCCTTATATTTACATTTCGACCGGACATTTCCATTAGATTAAGTGTTCAATAAAATAACACTCTGTTTTTTTCAATGTTATACGATTGTTGGAACAGCCGGTCAATTGATGGAATCCCGGAACAGCTGGCTTCAATTTGGCGGGAAATGTTGACAAATTCAGAGAGTTCACAAAAGATAGTTCTACATTAACTATCGTTTTTTCATCCCATTTTTGCTGATATTTGTTAAATATTTTATTTGCTGATATATAATTAAATATTTACACATGCAGTATATTGAAGATTTGTCATACAGATACAATAGGCCTAATCGGATGCGCATTTACACTACTTGCGGAAGTCAGTGTTCCGGTGTGTGTGTTCTTGCGCGGCAACCACTGCGTTTACACAAGTGTAAACAATTTCGCAGTTGGTAAGGTTACAGATAACAACCAACTAAATAATTTTACATATAACACAGTGATCAACTTTGTTAAAGTTTTGTACTGTATTATTAAAACAAAGGAATATTAGTTAGCTATTATGTTCCATAATTAAAGTCTAGGTTCTCATATAACACTAGAAAGAAAGAAAGTTTGGGTCCTTCTGCTCAAACTCCAACCAGGGTAACTTCATTGAAATCAGGCGCATTTTGCACTAAAAAATCCTGAAATTCTAATATTTTTACCTATTCATTATCAAAATTGATATTTTGAACCAAAATCTCAATATGAATTTCCAAATTCATATCATGGTTATCTAGGAATAATTACCTGTCAGAAAACATTTTTACTTTTGAGATTCATAATTAGCCAGCCAATCAGCGGCCGGGTTAAAATTCTATCCTGTGCTCAATCTTGTATACACAGGGGCCATTTCGAAGGTCTTTTTTATTTAGTTGGTTGTTCCCTTATGTAGCAAAGAGAAAACGGAAATGTAAATATTGGTCTGTAACGTACAATGGGTGATCTAGCATATCTATCATGGTGCGCACGCGCACCAATGTCTTTCAGAAAATATAACGACTAATGCGTAAACGTATTAGACAAACAATAATGTAATGATAGATAATGTAGTGAAATGCATATGTTGAGTTAAAGCTGAGATCAATGTCACTCGCGTGAACTCGCATTGCCTTTCATTGAAACATGCGCAACGTCAAAAATGTCCAAATGGTAACGATTTTTACAGTAGTGTGAAATAGCCGATATTTATAGAGGTGTAGAGACCTATGCAAAAGACACATTTTCGTAGAGAATAAATATTACAAATTTGATATAGAATTCAATCGGTCGAATCAGCCGCAGTCTGATATGAAAGATCTCAATGTTTTAAATAAATACACTAGATTGTTTGTTACATGTTTTACAATAAATAAATAAATAAATGAAAACAAAAATTGAAAAGAATAAAAGTGAAATAATAAAAATAAAATGATAATAAAAAATTTGATAATAGAATATTTTCTTAGAAATGTAAAAAATGAAAAAAAAAAGAAGAAATTAATGATAAATGAAAATGTAAACTCATGCAATTACAGTTTTGTTTTTTGAAAGGTATTTACTGGAAATTCCGATAGGAACACAATCGTTACTAACTATCTGACGGGAGACGTGTTGGCTAGGTTTATCAGGATCACGACCTTGACTGGGCTATACTATCAATCAATGAGACTGGAAATAAAGGGATGCCCTGCAGAAAGTCTGTATTCTATCATATCTTTTATCATTTGCGTTTGTCTGTGTTTTTACGAACATATTATTACTCTTCTTGTTATTTATTTGTTTCTTGATAAATAGGTAAAAAATAACCGAAAAAAATGTCAATTATTGATCACATTTTTATATTTTTTTCTTATAAATATGATATAATTTAACAACTAAGAAGGGGAGATAATAACGTTATACAATAAATATTTTAACAGCTTTCTAAACTGTTGATATTACGTCACAATGTTGTTTGAAAGATAAACATCACCTTCTAGTTTCGCGCAAGGGAAATTTACCTTTCGTTCAGTCGGTAGAGCGGCGGACCAGAAAGTCCGGGGTCGCGGGTTCGAGCCCACATGGCAGCACACTACTTTCGTTTTGTTACATATTGTTGATATTTTTGTGTTAAGATACCTATATCAAACAATTGAAAAATTTGTTTGCAGACGGGTGTCTTAAGTGGAAAGCTAGACTAGGATCCAAAGACGATAATTTCCAAATTTTGGAAGAAACGGACGCTACAAACCAGGGGACTTCTGGGATTAAATGTTACAGGACGCCGGAATGTGACGGTTTCCTGTTTCAAGCAGTCTCTAATAACTGTTTATTGATGAAAAATACAACTTCAGAAGTATCAGGGGACTTATTCAATCTAGCTGGAGTTTGGCATTTCATAAAAACAAAACCATAGACTGTTGTTTTCGTCAGTTCAGCACAACTGAAAAGACACAGCATTTAGACCTTACTATCCCATAATCCTTCATCGCCTAAACATATGTTTCGACTTTCGAGTCACATTAATTTTTTTTGCAAAGATGGACATAATTAGTAGCCGGCCGAATTATCCGTGTTTAGTTATATTTCGTATGTGTTTTACCGTCGTCGGACACCCACGGTGACTAAATTACGCTAGTCTATATTTTATCAGAGAGGCGTTGCTCAGTGTAATCAATTTTGGGTTTTATACTGTAGATGTACTTATCTTAGCGCAGCCGAATTTTAGTACAAATGAGTTTAAACTCATTATCGTGGATATGAATTAGCGCAATTCTATGGTTCGATACCGAAAATATCCGTTTACAACATGCAGTCTGTACATGAATTAGCGGTTGAAAGACAACGCGAAAAACGATGAAATAAAACTACCGTTAAAAATGTTAACGATAAGTGCTGTTCAAAGTCCCAATATCCGTATCTGTTTTATTTTTCATGTTTAAGACGAATTTTGAAGAAAATCCTGTTGGAAATCATGCAGAGACAGGACTAAATCGAAGTTA
Source organism: Argopecten irradians (assembly GCF_041381155.1). NCBI lineage: Eukaryota > Metazoa > Mollusca > Bivalvia > Pectinida > Pectinidae > Argopecten > Argopecten irradians. The sequence goes on along the minus strand of NC_091148.1, from coordinate 7,618,397 downwards.
AGCTGGGCGATAATGATTAGGAAACTTTTGATAAAAAATGAAACCAATATTGAACATCGCTAAGTGGGTCCTATTAATTAAGTCTAACTAGCTGAATTTAGTCGACATTGTAACGTCGTTGACGAGAACGTCATGCGGCTACCATAACTACCTAACGTCTGTCCGAACTCTTGAGGGAAGGGGCCATGAACTTTCAGACTCCCGTTCGGCAATAATTTAATAATAAACTTCTATGGCGACCAATTTAAAATGAAGGCATGTTTACAAGGATCGACTTTCAACAAATGTTGTACCAAAGTGATTAACAAATCAATTTAAATATTCTTTGATATAAGTTAATTTCAACTACATCTACAAATGATACCAAAATAACGTATAGTGTGACTTAAACGCAGTGTAATCAACTATGGGTTTAATGAGTGCAGCGTAGCACAGCGCAATCAATCATGGGTTCCTGGCAGTTCCCGTATAATAAATGAACTTCAATTCTTTGGATTGTATTGTTACCCGGCCGGAGTAATCAGCGTTCTATCGCACATATTCTAATAAGCAGGCATGTTTCAAGCTAGCGTGAATACTTATGTAAACAGCTATGCTAACAAAAACAGTCTGATAACAGTAAAGTCACTTCAGCATTTAGCTTACTATGAGAGTGTAGTTATGGCCATTGTGAATACTCTGTGTCCTTCTTGAAAATGATTTTTGATATCATAACAATTTAGCATATGCAATCCTATTTAAGTGTCACCTGTAAAGGGGACCTAAGGATAATATGACCCCTTGAGCCTTTTATATATTTTTTTAAATTCCATGTTTGTGCAATCAAATTACTATTGTCTGAAACAACACTAAAACAGGTTAGGTTTTCAATTCGGACTACTTTACATTGCGCATTTAAAAAAAATTGCATTGCAAATCGAATAACAGACGGTTGCCTTATCGTATAAACAACAGAATATTGGCTCTTCGTGTAAGTACTATATGTTACGGCGGAAATAAATGATCACTGATCATGACGTAGTATATGGTGGTTAACTTCTCTGAACGTGGACGAAAAACAACTGATCTCCACCGGTATAGAGTTAAAGTTATGGGGTAAACAAGTTTCCATAGACGTGACTGACGTTATCATATTCATCTAACCCCCTTCCAATTTTTTTGGGGTCTTCCCTCATGCTGCGTATGTTTATTTTTGACCTTTGGCCCCAAATCTTACAATCCTATATCTAAAATATTTAGTTCAGGACTATTTCTCGTCTGTTTCTTTAACAAAATTCGGGACTCGCCTAACTATGAATTACAGTACATGTTACGGTTTTATTTGACTCATTGCTTAATGTCATAAATTTACAGTACCTAGTGCAGGAGTACAGAACCATTTATCGCCTGGTTCTCTAGTAGAATGCAGGACTATTTATTCGTATTTGTATGTATTTTGGTTGGCTGTATCACCATTTGCCCACTTTTTATAATCTGTTAATAAGTAGATTGTTGTGCCAAGAGTTAATATTACTGCCGTTATATCCACCTCTGGACTATCTAATAGTAAAGCTAGAGGCAGCTTAGGAGAAAAATCTAAACCAAACACAGGCCTGCAAAGATTTTATTTGAAGACCTCAGATAGGATAGAGCGACGCCCAACTTCAAAACCACACAATCAACCTCAGTGTACCGTTAGGTGGTTCTTTTATTGTACTTCAAAGAATTAAATTACCTGTTCTGTTATGTTGCCTCTAGTTTTAATATGACATAGTCAAAGGTGGATATAACGTCAGTAATAGTAACCCCTGGAGTATTAAGGATGCAATGAAGGCAAATTGTTATTTGTTTTGTTGTTTTATTATGTATTGTGAATTTTGTTGTAATAATATACATGTTTGAGATTACTTAAGCATTGAGCTAGCACACTCCATGTTGGATTTACCTCTGTCCAGTTGGCATTTATAGCGTTGGCATACATATTGGCTATGAATGCCAACTGAAAGCCGTTCAATGCTTATATTTACATGTGGTAACAATTTCTGTTGAGATACCAATATATCATCTATAATGAATTAATCATTCGTTATCGGCAAGGATGGAACAGCCATTTGAACAGCCGTTTTCCGTATCCGCTGGCATGACAATTGTGACGTCATAATGATAATGACGTCATAATAAGCGATTAAAGTTCATTGGCTATATGACTGAAAAATGTAAATATGATGTTATAACTTTTATTGTTAGCTTTAATTATTGAGCATTAAATTGCCTTCTTGGGTAAATTGTTCATATAATTGTCCCAGAATTGCAGACATATTGAATTACGCGCGTTTATCCTTGGAGAATTATACGACCATCAATTCCCAAGAAGGCAATTTTATACTTATATTTCCGTTTTCTGTTGTTTTTAAGCCAACCTGTAATGTACACTGTTATCGCTATTACCAAATCAAATTACCCGCTGCCAAAGTCAGTTGAGCCTCTTCTTGTGACGTCATTAGTACCTCCGACGTCATAAGAACTCCCGACGTCATTCGCGGCAAAAATATAAGTTCCTGAAAATAAATATAAAATCATCAGTGCACTTCTAACATGTTTATCAATATGTTCCATCTTTAGGATATTCAACATTTTAAAATCATAACAACAAATATTGTTGCAAATAACATTGAATAACTGTGGCTTTGCATCCATGTAGCATGCACGTACGCATAAACATGCACATTGCGTTATTACGTCATGACGTTGTTCAGAACGACGTAACAATACATGTTATACACATCACTACACCAACGGGAGTTATAGGAGAATTATGATCTCATAAATTCCCTTTTTGATTGGAAAATAGTGCTAGTCCCGAGCAATTGGAATTATTGAATAATAATGACATACCGGTAATATAACCGTACCGTATTTTCAGATGTTTTTTTTGTCTTTGTATATATGTTTTGAATCGCCTATATTACATTGTTGTAGTTTTTCAAATTTGTTTTAAAATTAAGTTTTCAACTTTTGAAATAACACTAGCCAGAGCTCATGTCTTTTAAACATTTGAAAATTACTTATTCGAGTTTGATTAACATGATAAGCAACAGTCACAATCTCCAAGTAGTCAAAATATTATTAAATGCAATTTTATATCTCATGTCAGGATTTGTAATGGTAATTGTTGTTTCAAAATTCTAGTACAAAGTGGTATTTTTATATTGAAATAAAATAATTAATGATGTTAACTAACTGAAAATATACATGTATACTGCAGAGTCTTATGTGACCTTTTTTATGATTTTTGGGATTGTTATAACATACTCCCATATATAGCTTGTTGAGTCAACACTGTTAGAATTCAATATACTGAAAAATTACATATCGTAAAAAGTGTATAATGTTGTGTGGCATTTAAGTTGGTTGATACATACTCCCATATATAGCTTGTTGAGTCAACACTGTTAGAATTCAATATACTGAAAAATTACATATCGTAAAAAGTGTATAATGTTGTGTGGCATTTAAGTTGGTTGATACATACTCCCATATATAGCTTGTTGAGTCAACACTGTTAGAATTCAATATACTGAAAAATTACATATCGTAAAAAGTGTATAATGTTGTGTGGCATTTAAGTTGGTTGATACATACTCCCATATATAGCTTGTTGAGTCAACACTGTTAGAATTCAATATACTGAAAAATTACATATTGTAAAAAGTGTACAATGTTGTGTGACATTTAAGTTGATTGATTTATTTAAAGTGAATAGTCGAGCAAAGAAAACCAGTCTTTAACTCTTAATGCGTTCATTGGCCTTCTAAAAGTACTTACATATCAAAACGACGGTCAATTTCTGCTTACATTGTCTAGATATACCATTGTAATTATGGAAAAGCCATATCGTGCATTTTTTTGGTGTTAAAACCCGATCTTAGACCATCGATATATATATTTTTTTCTTATGGTATTGTTGTTTTTAAGACGCTTTTGATTTTTGTTTCGGAAAGGTAGTGAGACTTTAATCAATTGATTCAATTATAACATGTACTTCTTTATTATCAATTATTCCGTCTTTGCATATTACAGAGTTAGCTCCCTTGTGGGTAGGTATCGATTGTTACGTCATTATTTTGTGAGCGCAATTCACGTCGTTTTCTCCAAAACGTATGACGTTACGCTCGCAAACACATGACGTCACTACCCGCAAGTGCAGATAACTCTGTAATATGCAAATTCGGAAAAGTAATATCAGGGTGTAACTCTATACAGTATATGAATACGTATTTTGTTACAAACTACATGGAGTATTTGTATTGTCTAATCTTCACATGTGTGTGTATCCAAGGGTTACTTTCTCCAACTGACAGTCAACTACAAAGTACTGTTATTCGATTCTTTTGATGTACATCAAAAGACCAAATTACCTTTTGATCTGTGGTCGAAAACAGAGCCTTCAGTTTTGCTATGAACTAGTCCAGGGTGGATATAACGACAATGATAATAACCCTTGGAGTATCAAGGATGATGTGTGTGTTGTTAAACCCACAATGTTACTATTATATGTAAATGGTGAAATGTAGGTGAATATATTTTCTTTACTGATAATGTCATTTATCAAATACCTACTTATGTATACATGAGTAACGTATGTATCCGAGAGAGACTACTCTTTCTTTCTTTATGAATTCATGTATTTCTGTAACTCTTCATTATTAGAGGAAATGAATGAAATAAAAAATGATACTAGTATAATCATTGTTCGAATTCTTGTGGATTTGGGACGTGTTGGATTGGGGGACTAGTACGCCAATATTACATATAAAAAGAGCAATATATCTCTTAAAACTCCAAAGTTAGTGTCAAGTTACAGTAAAGTGCACGCGAATCACTCGGAGCTCCTCGGAGGTAATTAGGTAACTGTCTTACATTGACCTCGGATGTGGCACAAGAACATCTATTTTGAAACTAAGGGACTATTTTCATAACAACTGGTTGCCACCGAGGACACAACATCTCGAAAAGTGTCAGTTCATTGATTCAGTATGTCGTCCGTCTCGAAAGAGAATTTGTTACATTCAATTCCTTAAAATACGACTATAGATGTTCAACATTTCAATAACTATTCATTTTCTTATGCGCGCTTAGGACGTAATGGGTTTTCCGCGGAAGAAAATGTTTCTTACACATTTTACACTTATCACTTCCGGGGCAATGTTTTACATCCGAGGAAGTTCGATTGCATACGGATTAAGGCTATAACTAATTTTGATACTGATACTAATGATCTATATATATATATATTATATCAAGTAAATATAACGACAGTGATAATAACCCCTGGAATATCGCGAATGGAAAAAAGGCTGCGTCTGATGAATGTCCATTGTAAAGATAACCATTAGTTAAGCATAGTATTTCATTAAACTGATTTAGAATTAGATACAAACATAGTATACATTGTACACTGTACAGGGTCTCTTTAAGGTTACACTTTTAAAATGTTATTACGTTTGATAAAAGATAGTTTGGTATATGAAGGTATGTAATAACATAAGAGGATTTCCAAATGTGGATATGATGGATTCGGATATTTTACTCTCATGTCACAAATTGTTGTAAAACCCAAGGCTTTTGCTATGTGAATATGAAGGATAGAGATATTCTACCATCGGGATCACAAAATGTGGTAAAATTAGAGGCTTTCCATATGTGAATATGAAGGATAGAGATATTCTACCATCGGAATCACAAAATGTGGTAAAATTAGAGGCTTTCAATATGTGAATATGAAGGATAGGAATATTTTACTCTCGGGTCACAAATTGATGCGAAACTCGAGGCTTGAAAATGGTACATTGTAATTTTGTTGACGCCGCGAAGTCACAATGCCATATTGCATGGGTACATGTATACACGAGTTTGTTTTATCCGAGGTATATGCGAAAACGTGTTGTGGTATCAATATTGTAAAGCAAGTTTTTGACTCTGCTGAAAAGCATTACCGTCATAATGACAAATTGTAAAGGATGCTGATTTATTTTAATATTTATCGTTCACCAGTACATAACGTACTCTTCACTTTATTGAACTTCATTTCAATAGTCGTACATACATTAGTTGTAAATCAATTGGAATTCAAAGCGATGATACATTTGTGTAATGTGCCAGTATTTACCATGTGACACGAATGTCCATTACAGAAATCAACAAGCGGGTCACGTTTCAGTACTCTAACTGAACAACAGACAATATATGTCTAAGTTAATGTATATAAGCGGACATTAAAAGGATTTGATGCTTTTATTTAACACATCAATTTTTCGGTTTTAGACCTCAGTTCACTTTCCCCGCTCTTTTGCCAATCGAGGTATCAATTTTTTTTCATTAACAGATATTTTAACCTATACACCTATCTTTGTATTTAACACTCATCAATGGGACAGTATTTAATCGATTTTTCCACACACAATGCCTTGTCAATATGTCATATGTAAATAGATACAGATATCACTGTCCTTGTTTATCAAATATCAAATCCATCAACGATGGTGGACCTGCTGGCTGTTCGACAGTTTGTGCTATTCAAACTGCTAGTGACATTATGTAAGTTACCTGTTCTTTTTTAAACTATTTTAGCTCTTCTGCTATTCCAGTAATATTCGGGACTGTAGCGTTCCAAGTAAATAATATTACACAAATAGATATTTTACAGATATCGATGTGGCTATATTTGCTGAATTCCACATTTACATAGAATTAAGTTTATTTGATAGCAATAAGTGTTTTTGTTACTTTATATGACTAAAACCTATACATTATTTTGGAGTAACTTCATGATAATCACAGCAATTATGCATGTATTATGCCATTTTAATCTGTACATTTAATTAAAGCATTGACGTCACATTTAAAAAAAAAAGATTCCATAGGGGTATGAGAACATCTTGTTTGCTTATATGGGGATCAGATAAAAACATAACATCAATGCTTAAAGATACTTCAACACCGTCAGAGGATAAACGATACCATTCATTTGAACAATAATTGGTGTTTAATCGTGTATATATATTTCAAACGAACAAAAAAAAAATATATAAAATATTTTATCTTGTTTTTAGTGCATGCGCAATCAGTACTTCATTCCATATAGGCCATAGTGTCGTTGATTTTTTACGGAACGCATTTAATTGTTTTTGATATTTTTCTATCTTGAAGTATAATAAAAAGCTCAAACCTCACAATGGTGGTAATGGTGTAAATTTAGTAGCTTTTGTAACTGAGGAAAATATTTATTCGTCCGCTTCTGTTTTTGATAGAGAAACATGAGATTCGTCAGCGGTATTGCTTCTATATAATCAATTTTTAAGAGTCATTTTCCAAATCAATAGCAACAACAAAATCTCTATTGTAACGTCATGATAACGTCGGATTTTCGAGTATTGGTATGGAAAAATGGCAAGGCAAATCAAAAGGCAAGTTTTAGTATGAAAGCAAATGCAAAATCAATCAAAATGATTTGTATTTAAGGTATTTTGCAATTATTGTTAGATAAATTCGAGAATGGTTTAGCTTAAAACGTATTTATTTCTGATTGATATATAATTATAAATAACAAACAAATTGCAATGGAAGAATTCAGAAAAGTATGCAATATTTATTTGAACCTGTCTCCTAAGTACATATGTACCGGCTGGTGATATTTTTGCGAGTCAGGACAACAATAGCTTCACTTACACCAACTATTGGACTTTTTTATGTAACATTTACTTACTTAGTAATCTATTCAGGACAACTTAACATCACATGAGGCAAAAGGAATGATTTTTTTTTTGCTTACTGGTATGTTAACTACATTTTTTATATTAAATAACGCGCGTCATGTCGAAATTTTTGTACAAAAATGCAGTTTATACACCAGTAAACACCAAAAATAAATATAATTCATTATCTTTCCATTTCAACCAACAATTTCTTTTAAATTTAGGGTTTCGATAAAAAAAACACCTTTGCTTTTTCTTCGTTATATGACTGTTGTAACAGCCGGTTAATTGATGGGATCTCGGAAACGCCGGCGTCAATTTGGTTTGGCGGAAAATGTTCAGAGAGTACACAAAATATAGTTCCAAGATAAATTCGTCTCTTTCATTCCATTTATACAATATTTCTTAAGTACCTCCTTTTCGGAGGGCTGAAGTTGGTTGCGAGTTCCTAGTTCCGTTTAATAAACGGAACTAGGAACCAGACCCGAGTTCCGTTTAACTTAAACGGAACTAGGAACCAGACCCGAGTTCCGTTTAACTTAAACGGAACTAGGAACCAGACCCGTGTTCCATTTAAGCTTATACGGAACGAGGAACCAGACCCGAGTTCCGTTTAATAAACATACTGGCCAACGAGCGGAGTTCCGTTTATTAGGATTCCTATCTCTAACTGCATGTTCAATTACCTATTATATACAGAAATCGAACTTAGAGCTTCCATGAATAATACAGCACAGAATTAATCTCCTTAACACAAGTTTCCTTAAACGGATCTGACACCTAGACTCCAGTTCCGTTTAACTTAAACGGAACTAGAAACCAGACCCGAGTTCCGTTTAAGCAAATACGGAACTAGGAACCAGACCCGAGTTCCGTTTAACAAACATACTGGCCAACGAGCGGAGTTCCGTTTATTAGGATTCTTATCTCTAACTGCATGTTCAATTACCTATTATATACAGGAATCGAACTTAGAGCTTCCATGAATAATACAGCAAAGAATTAATTTCTTTATCACAAGTTTCCTTAAACGGATCTGACACCTAGACTCCAGTTCCGTTTAACTTAAACGGAACTAGGAACCAGACCCGAGTTCCGTTTAACTTAGACGGAACTAGGAACCAGACCCGTGTTCCGTTTAAGCTTATACGGAACTAGGAACCAGACCCGAGTTCCGTTTAACAAACATACTGGCCAACGAGCGGAGTTCCGTTTATTAGGATTCCTATCTCTTACTGCATGTTCAATTACCTATTATATACAGGAATCGAACTTAGAGCTTCCATGAATAATACAGCACATAATTAATCTCCTTATCACAAGTTTCCTTAAACGGATCTGACACCTAGACTCCAGTTCCGTTTATCTTAAACGGAACTAGGAACCAGACCCGAGTTCCGTTTAAGCAAATACGGAACTAGGAACCAGACCTGAGTTCCGTATAACCCCACGCTTGCATAGACATTTGTAAAGCTCATCTGACCCGACGGGCCTGATATCGAATATAATAATATATGATATCTTATATAATTCGATCAAATTCTGGATGGACCTTGCTCCTTCAATAAATTTTAAATTGGCTTGCCATAGCATTTACTCATTTTAGCTCAACTGGTCCAAAGGACCGAGTGAAGTTATGCGATAACGCGACGTGCGGCGTTCATGAATGAGACCGGA